>NC_092370.1:168527293-169727293 GCF_030028105.1 Mobula birostris | reverse complement strand
TATGTAATCATATCACAATTTATAAAAATGATGAGAAGCAAATGAAATTATCATTATAAACCTCAAACTTTGTTCCCACCTCTGACCCCACTGGTAATTTTGCATGCAACAGACTTTAAATGCAGGACGAACTCAGTAGGCCAGGCAGTGTCTATGTAAAAGAGTTGACATTTCGGGCCAAGACCCTGCACCAGGCCTGCCTTTTTACATAAATGGTTAAGAGTGCTATTATGGATTTATGGGGTATGCCCACAATAAAATGTATCTCAGGGTTGAGTATGGTGACATATATGTATTTGATAAGAAATTTACTTTTTACTTTGAACCAAGGATATTGTGCACTTCTGAAAAGGTTTACCTTTTCCCAGAGTGTTTTGATCTCCCATTTGTGCAGAGCTTGCAGTGGCCACTCCGGTGGTGATGTCTGTTATTTATCAAGTAGGGTGCCGTGCACAATCCTGATTTGATGGAGACGGACGGGAGAGCACAGAGGAACACCTAGTGAAACTTCTGGAATGCCTGCTTCGCTGCTGCTGCTACTGTGTGATCCAGAATCTCCAGAGGAGAAGGCCCCGAGTCCTCGGCTTTGCTTGTTGCTCAGTGGCCGGGGGGGGGGGGGGTGCGGGGTCAAAGCGCTCGGCAGAGGATGGTGCTCAGAGCGGTTGTGTCGGAGGGGCTGGCCGGAGGCTCGAAGTTTTCGGACAGACTCAGAGTCCGCTGCGGTCGGGTGCTTCCAAAGGTGCTGCATCAGCAAGTTGGCGGCGTTTGGAGGTTCATGGCAGGGAGAGTTTTTCCCTTCTGCCGCCTGCATGGGATGATGAGTCTATTGGGACTTTGAGACTTCTTTTTTTTACCGTGCCCATGGTCTGCTCTTTATCAAATTATGGTATTGCCTTGCACTGTTGTAACTATATGTTATTATTATGTGGTTTTGTCAGTTTTAGTCTTGGTTTGTCCTGTGTTTTTCTTGTGATATCATTCTGGAGGAACATTGTATCATTTTTTAATGCATGCATTTCTAATTGACAATAAACGAGGACTGAGTGTCCTCATAATCTAATCTAACTCTGGTGGATTTAATCCTCCAGAGCTGTGAGATAGTTCTTAAAGTACTGTCCAATGCTTTGGAATAATGTTCTAGTCAAATTTTTAAACTCACTTGAGTTCCTTTAAAACCAAATATCATTGTGTGGTCTGGTCTTTTTACAAATACTATGCCTCCACCACACAGTTAAAATTGGGATAATTTTGATGCAGTCTTTTGGAATTCAATTGGAATTTTAACTGAAGTTATACAAAATAGTGCCCTGCTACCCAGCTTTGAAACTTTGATTGATTCATACTAGAGCTGCTTTAATCTTCTATTTATTGGTGTGGGTTCAGATGAAGTTTGTTTATGATCTTCTGTCCACAGTTTAATGCAGAACTGGAGAGAGTACAAGGTTGCCCAAAATATGGTAGAAGGAAAGAAATGTCATTACTTGGCTGGTTCAGGCAATATGAAATTAAGGTCAATGTGGACTTGCTTGCAAAATGTTCAGAACTGGCTGTTGTTTACACCAAAGTTTGCAGAATAATGGATGGATGATTTGTATTGAGAAATGTCCGAAGATTGTAGTTCTAGGCTTGTTGTTGGTACTGGAAAAGAAAGTTATATCTTAACTGTGACATGTAGAAGCAAAGAGTACTTGGCGTTGACATAAGATACAAGGAGTTGGCATGCTTCCATTTTTCTTTCTTTTTCAATCTTTTTATAAAGTTTCAAAATTAAACATAACAGTAATAGTAATGATACATAGAGATCGGGGTTACAATAATAACAGTTAACATGTACAAGCACAGATTCCAAGTAACAAATATAGTTTAGCCTCCCAATCTCAAGTAACTGACCATGAAAAAGATATTTTATAAAGAGAAAAAAAAGAAAACCCCCTCAACTAAAGAAAAACTAAACTAAAAAAAAACAAAGCAAGCTTGGGCTGTCATGTTCACCAGATTGATTCCTGGGATGGCAGGACTTTCATATGAAGAAAGACTGGATGAACTGGGCTTGTACTCGTTGGAATTTAGAAGATTGAGGGGGGATCTGATTGAAACGTATAAGATCTTAAAGGGATTGGACAGGCTAGATGCAGGAGGATTGTTCCCGATGTTGGGGAAGTCCAGAACGAGGGGCCACAGTTTGAGGATAAAGGGGAAGCCTTTTAGGACCGAGATTAGGAAAAACTTCTTCACACAGAGAGTGGTGAATCTGTGGAATTCTCTGCCACAGGAAACAGTTGATGCCAGTTCATTGGCTATATTTAAGAGGGAGTTAGATATGGCCCTTGTGGCTACAGGGGTTAGGGGGTATGGAAGGAAGGCTGGGGCGGGGTTCTGAGTTGGATGATCAGCCATGATCATAATAAATGGCGGTGCAGGCTCGAAGGGCCGAATGGCCTACTCTTGCACCTATTTTCTATGTTTCTATGTTTCTATATTACATCGGCTAAAATTATTATTTGTTGTTAATGCCACTCCTCTATACATGAAAAAATTACTACAAAGGATTCAGAAAGGGTCAACTTACATCATATGAAAATATTGAATAAATGGCCTCCAAGTTTCTTCAGATTTAACCGAAGGATCCATAGTACCGCTCCTAATTTTTTTCCAAGTTTAGGCATGCTATCGTTTGGGAAAACCATTGAAATGTAGTGGGGGGATTAGAATCTTTCCATTTAAATAAAATGGATCTTCTGGCTATTAGTGTAACAAATGCAATTAAACGACAAGCTGACAAGGATAAACGACTAGAGTCTATCACTGGTAGTCCAAAAATTGCAGTAATAGGATGAGCTTGTAAATCAATATGCAGAACTACTGAAGTAATATCAAAAATATCTTTCCAATATTTTTCTAGAAGAGGACAAGACCAGAACACAGTTTTATTTATTTGTTCAGAGATAAAGCACATTATAGGCCCATCTGGACCAATGGGCCTGCATCACCTAATCACACCAATGTGGCCTATTAACTTCTGAACCTGTACATCTTTGGCACTTGGAAGGATACCAGAGCACCAAAAGGAAACCCAGATAGTCACAGAAGAATATGCAAACTCCTTACAGATGGCAACGGATTTGAACCTGGGCTGCTGACACTGTAAGAGTGTTCTGCTAATACATCCCTGAATTTTTAATAAGTTCAAGTGTTAACAAGGAAATAAACAGCTTGGCTTTCAGAACTGAGTGAACCGTGAAGCAACATGCAGCTGAGCAAAAGTTGAAGCTGGGCCATCAGTCTGCTCTGTTTCACTTACGTTGTGCATGTCACCGACAAAATGGAACTGATTATATTTTCTGCATGCACTTGTAAAGTTGTTTTGAACAGCTCAATTTCAAACATCGTTTATTTGCATTCAAATTCTTTCTCCTGGTGTCAGTCTGTCCTATCTTTGTTACTGCAAAACACCTGAAATTGTTTTGTGATATCTACACTCTGTGAATTTTAATCAACTTCTGTTTTCATTGCTGTCTCACTGGCCGCCCTGACTTCCCTCCCTAAATCTCAATGACACTCTCCCCCCCGCCCACACCTTCTGGAAGATGCCTTCTTAAATTCTACTCCTTTAACCAAACTTCATAAGCACAAGTATTTCCTTATATGCTGCAAATGTGGCAAATTTTGTTTGATAATACTGTTGGGAAGCATATTGCCTGTTACTTGTATTTCATTGCGAGCTGCATGTATTATTTAATTGTGAATATCTCCTCCTGTTGTCTTTTAAGTTTCTGTATCCTGAAGTTTAAGTTGGATGAGCAACATGCTGTTGCAAGTTTTGTAGCTGCTCAGGGTATTCGATGACAAACAGCAGTGCTCATCGGTGTAGCGATTGGTCAGAGCAGGTTACAGTTAGTCTATACCAGTCATAATCTGTGGTACAAGTTTATCGTGGACGATGCAGCAATAGGGTCACATTGTAGACCCAAAAACGCACTGTGTCTTCAGGACATGTTCCCATCAAAGATTAAATTCAAAGGGCAGAGAGGTGCATTGGATAGATTAACACTCACATAAGGCATCAATAACCAATTGCTTTATGCCATTAAAGTTCTTTCAGCCGCTTAGATATATTCGGCTGTAAAGGTTTTTCCTGTTGCACCAACATGTCTGCTTAGATGGTTGCCTTGTCTGGCAGCCAGCTCATGTAAATATTCAGAGAGAAAAGACCAACAGGAGCCCATGGATAGCTGGTTGGAATATAAACAGGGGATGAAAGAAGGATATCAGGGCTTGCAGTTACAAATTGTCTAGAAAGGGGAATAATTCCAGAAAAATTAGTTGGCTATCTCAGGTGCATTGCATTTATATCACATTGAAGTAAGACTGAATGAAGGAAATGGGATTTGTTTTGACTGATCCTCTTTGTGTTCACTTGCTGTTGACTGAATAAGGAAGCTCAACGACGCATGTTGTTCTCTACCTCACTAAAGTGTTACTTAGTTCCTCTCTCTGAAAGACTGAGGAAATCCTGCACAAACTCATGGTCAAAAGGCACATATCAGGGTTCCCTGTGGGTCTCTACTCTTACACTCCTGAGTCATGCCGTAAAACAGTATGAAATTCGCACAAGTGACCCAGTCCGAAGTTTAAGTTACTCGGATCTCTTACTGGAGTGCTGGCTGCAGTGTGGGTGGGCAGTGTGAGAGAAGCTCAGCTAGGGAGTGAATAGACTCACAAATTTTCCCTGAAGCAGTGTCCTGAGAGGAAATCAAATCAATTAGCAAGGTACAAGAATTGGTGAGAATAGCTGGAAGTGATTATTTCAGGACAAAATAAAGCTAATCAAAATGTGAGAAACAAACTTCATAATGTCAGTGGTGTGTTGAATAAGTAGTACTGAGATTGAGCAAGTTGTCATTTCTATCTGTGTAGATGCCGACCGCAGGCTTATGAATGCAGCCTAGGTCCAGGCCTCGGACAATTTTATTTTAATTACAGGTGTCCCCCGCTTTTCGAACGTTCGCTTTACGAAACTTCACTGTTACGAAAGACCTACATTGGTACCCTATTTTCGCTTTCAGAAGGTGTTTTCACTGTTACGAAAAAAAAATTCAGCGCACGATAAAAGGCAGCGTGCCCCGAGCAGCCGCTCTCCCCCGGATTCTCGCTGGCTTTGCTTAAACACGAGCCTGTGAGCAGCCGTTTGCAAGATGAGTTCTATGGTATCGGAAAAGCCTGAAAGAGCTCGTAAGGGTGTTACATTTACGGTAAAACTAGACATAATTAAGCGTTTTGATTGCGGTGAACGAAGTAAGGACAACGTGAGTTTGGCTTGTGGAAGTTGACGAAGGTGATGTTGAAGAGGTTTTGGCATCCCATCACCAAGAACTGACAGATGAAGAGCTGATGCAATTGGAAGAAAAAAGGATAACTATCGAAACTGAATGAGTAATGATAAAGTACGACTTTAATTTTGAAAGGGTACGTCGGTTTAGGGGATATTTGCAGGATGGTTTGAGTCCTTACAAAGAACTGTGTGATAGAAAAATGCGCGAGGCTCAGCAGTCAAGCAAGCCTTCCACATCAGCCACAGCAGACGACGAACCTCGACCTTCGACATCGAGGCGGGCAGAGATAGAAGAAGATGAGCTGCCTGCTCTAATGGAAACAGGCGACAAGATGACACCCCAACCCCCAGGCTACGGACAGATACTGATTCGCGGAGAATGCAAAGGTAGCCGGGAGGAACACAGCACGTCTTTAAGAAAAAAGCTGAAATAAACATGCTAATTAATTAGGTGCCGCCGACACGTAGTTGTCGGCCCAGATCAGAGACGACGCAATCCGAAATCGGCACTGATCTGGGCCGACAATTACAGGCGGCACCTAATTAATTAGCATGTTTGTTTCGGCTTTTTTCTTAAAGACGTGCTGTGTACCTCCCGGCTACCTCTGGACCCCTGCGTTCTTCGCGGCAATGTATTGCTCAGCGGCCTGGAGGGTGGGGGGCCACTGCACCACCCAAACTCCGACGACTCAACCTAACACACCATCATCAGTGTGCTCGGCGCTGTCCCGATTCCCGTAAGTGATACTACACTGTACATACATTATTTCTACTTTATATCGGCTGCGTATTTTTATGTGTTATTTGGTATGATTTGGCAGCTTCATAGCTTAAAGGTTACTGGAGAGAGTGTTTTTGCCAACAGCGCTCGCGTGAGATTTTCTGCTGACGGTGCTTGCGTGGGATTTTCGCTCCGGAGAACAGTTCAGTAATAATTGTGGAGAAGTATTTCTACTTTATATAGGCTGTGTATTTATCGTACCATTCCTGCTTTTACTATATGTTACTGTTATTTTAGGTTTTATGTGTTATTTGGCATGATTTGATAGGTTATTTTTGGGTCTGCGAACACTCACAAAATTTTCCCATATAAATAAATGGTAATTGCTTCTTCGCTTTACGACATTTCGGCTTACGAACCATTTTATAGGAATGCTCTACCTGCGGATGGCGGGGAAAACCTGTATTGACCTACAGCACAAAGAAGGCCCTTCCAGCCCTTCAAGCCGCACTGCCCAGAAGTCTCCCAATTTAATCTTAGCCTAATTACAGGACAGTTTACAATGACTAACTAACTTAGCAACTGGTATGTCTTTGGAGCATGGGCGGAAACCAGAGCACCCTGGAGGAAACACATGCAGTCACGGGGAGAACATAGAAACTCCTAACAGACAGTGGTAGGAAAAGCTATGTAAAGAAAAAGAGCAACTAAAATGTTTCCTTGGAGACTTCAGAGTTGATGATATGGAGCAGGAGAGACCATTGCTGGAGTTGCGGTGGAGAGGTAAGAATGAACCTAATCAAGAACAGTCCCCAAAGGTGAATAAGGTTGCATAGTCACCAGACGGCTACAGCACTGGAGATGAGAGGAACAACGTACCATGGTCACATGGAGGTTGCAGATGGGAAAACAGTTCCCTAGGACAGGATAGTCGATAGTGTTTTTCCTCTGGGAGCTGTGAAGCATAGCTTTATCACTGGCTGAGGTTCAGGTAGAATGCATAAGACCATAAGACATGGGAGCAGCATCAGGCCATCTGGGCCATCATGTCTACTCCACCATTCAATCATGGCTGATCCTTTTACCCCTCTCCAGCTCCACTCCCCAGCCCTTCCCATGACCTGTGATGTGGTGTCCAGTAAAGAATTTATCACTCTACGGCCTGGCCTCCACAGGGGCCTGTGGTAATAAATTCCACAAATTCACCACCCTCTGGCTAAAGAAATTTCTCTGCATCTCTGCTTTAAATGGACGCCCCTCTATCCTGAGGCTATGCCCTCTGGTCCTAGACTTCCCCACCATGGGAAACATTCTTTCCACATCTACACTGTCTAGACTTTCAACATTTGAAAGGTTTCAATGAGATCTCCCCTCATCCTTCCAAATTCCAGAGAGTACAGACCCAGAGCTATCAAAAGTTCCGTGTATGATAACCCTTTCATTCCCGCAATCATCCTTGTGAACCTACTCTGAACCCTCTCCAATACCAGCACACCTTTTCTTAGATGAGGGGCTCAAAACCATTCACAATACTCAAGGCAAGGCCTTATAAAGCCTCAGCATCACATCTGTACTCTTGTATTCTAGACCTCTTGAAATGAATGCTAACATTGCATTTTCTTTCCTCACCACAGACTCTACCTGCAATTTTAACCTTGAGGGAATCCTGCACAAGGACCCCTAGTCCCTTTGCATCTCAGATTTTTTGGATTTTCTCCCTGTTTAGAAAATAGTCTGCACATTTATTTCTTCTACCAAAGTGCATGACCATGCATTTTCCAGCATTGTATTTCATTTGGCACTCTCTTGCCCATTCTCCTAATCTAAGTCCTTCTGCAGTCTACCTGTTTCCTCAACACTACCTGCCCCTCCACCAGTCTTCATATCATCTGAAGATATGGCAACAAAGCCATCTAGCATGGTCAAGGAAACATACTGTAAAGACATCAAATTCAGACATCGGGAAACCTAGGATGCTTTTGAGGTGGAGGTATTATTTGGCTTAGAAACCAAATAATTCCTCCTCAGAGCTGGATCATAGGAAAGATGTCATTGAGTGAGACTTGAAGGCAGAGCAGACAATGAGGAAATTAAAGACAAGACATCCAGGTGATGCCACTGAAAGAAAAGAAATTAAGGGGCCAATTATGCCTCAGCTGATAACTGTCACCTGACTGAACAGTGACCCAGGGAGGGTAAACTATTACTTATTCTCATTGTACGATGTTGCTTCTGTCTGGATTTTACTCTAGATCAGGGGTGCTGAATTTAGGGTCCATGGACCCCTTGTTTAATGATATTGGTCTGTGGCATAAAAAGGGTTGGGAGACCCTGATGCAGATGAACTTCAATAATTTGTCACTAGGAAGGAAGCCACTAAACTAAAATTCTTTGGTCCCAGACTGCTCATATCAAAGAGGCATGACAAGGAGAACCCATGCCGGCTTTGACTGAGATCATCAGGGGTTCTTCTTCGAGTGCACACAGCTTCAAGAGGCTGTGTGTAACATATCTGACAAGTACCAACTCTGCATGAGCATTCAAGCACATCTCAAGCACTAGAACTTGTCTTTGTGATCTCCTGGTACAGTTGAGAGAGAGGATTGAGTTGATGGTAAGTGAAGACCAGGTATAAGAAGGAGAATAAAATATTGTGGAGGAGATGGGCGGGGTGGGTGGGAATAACGGGGGGCCCAGGGAGGAGATCAGATGAGGGATGAGTAACAATACTTGGAGAGGACGGGGGGATAAGAAAGAGGTCATAGAGAGGGAGGGAGTATGTAAAAGATTGCTGGGACGAACAGGAAGAGATCTAACAACATACCTCATCGATTTTGCCTTCATTGAACATTAATAAACAAGAAATGGCATTACACGCTACTTTTTGATGGTAAAATTTGGGCACATTGATATTGCCACTAACAGCATATGCTGCCTTGAAACCCATTTGTTTTGTTAGTATTCTGTGTATATTCTGTGATGGGGAAGGGAAGACTGGAACCAAGCATCTGTGATTCTTAGGTACTGGAGATTGATGAGAACAGATATTAGATGGATAGGCCTGTACAAAAACTGGCCTTAGAGGTTAGTTTATATGTTAAGATAGAGCCTAGCATTTATACAGCAATTTAGGCTGATTGCAAGGATTTTTTTTTTTGGTGCTTGTGGTAATTGTTAGGTCTACGTGCCAGGAAGTTGATATTGATTAAGCTGGAACTGAAGTTACACAGAATGTGTTTAGACCTGCCCTTTTGCCAGCTCGGGTGGAAAAATGCCAGTCATTTGGCAAGGGGACAGTGGCAGGATATCTGTGTGAGTGAGACGGTAACTGTTCAGGCGTGGGGAGGTGGTGCTGATGTGGGGGGATATCTTTGTCCAGGTGTTGATTCCTTCCGGCACGCCGCGGGATGGGTTCTGCAGTACCCTGCTTTCAAAGCTTGGCCCATCACTAATGGAGATCGTTTACATTCTGCACAGTACAGTGGCCTTTGGCACACGGCAGGCCTATAGTGGATAGGTTTCTCTTACAGCCAATCGCTAGAAAAAGGAAATACTGTAGATTCAGTTAGGTCTAGGTGGCACCATGGAGTGAGACATTCTTACATACAATTTATTTTTCCTTCATCTTTCTAACAATACCTTTCTATTGCTGGCAGAGGTGGTCAAAATCAAGGTAGAATTCACAAAATAAAATGCCTTAAGAAACTAATTTCAAAAATAAAATGCTGTCTGAGCTTCCCTGACATGGGCAAAGTTACAAGTGTAGAAAAAGTAATCTTCACAACCAGAACTTCACTTGAAGAAAACTGTCTTTGTCGGTTGCAACACACACAGAACACTGGAGAAACTCAGCAAGTCGGGCAGTATGTGTGGAGGAGAATAAACAGTGCTTGTTTCGGGTCGGGAGCCTTCATCAGGACTGGAAAGGAAGGAGTTAGAAGACAGAGCAAGAGGGTGGAGGGTGGAGGGGGAGGATTACATGCTGGCATGTAATAGGTGACACCAGGTGAGAGGGAAGGTGAGTGCGTGGGGGAAGGGGGGGGGATGAAGTAAGAAGCTGGGAAGGGAGGGGATAGGTGGAAGAAGTAAAAGACTGAAGAAGAAGGAATCTAATAAGAAAGGACAGTGGACCATGGAAGGAAGGGAAGGAGGAGGGGCACCAGAGAGAGGTGATGGGCAGGTGAGGAAAGAGATGAGAAGGGAACAAGAATGACTAAAGGAAAAAGAGAGAAAGCGGAGTAAGAGGAGAAAACGCCAGAAGTTGGAGAAATCGATGTTTGTGCCATCAGGTTGGAGGCTACCCAGGCAGAATGATTTATTGCTCTGCCAGTCGGAGTTTGGCCTCATTAGGGCAGCACAGTAGTATAGCAGCTGGCGTAACACTTCTAGGTGCCAGCGATGGTGGTTCAGTTCCTGCCACCGTCTGTAAAGAGTTTGTATGTTCCTCCTGTGATCGCATGGGTTTCCTCCCATATTCCAAAGGTGTACAGTTAGTAAGAGTCAGTAAGTTGTGGGCAAACTGTGCTGGTGCCGGAAGCATGATCTGGGACTGTGTCGGTCACGAAGCATTTCACTGTCCTCTACGCTTCGATATACATGTGAAAAATAAAGCCGTTTTCTCTGAACTCATGGTGGTAGAGCAGGCTCTGGACAGGCATGTCAGAACGGGTATGGAGTCGAATTGAAATGGGTGGCCACCGGAAGATTTTGCCTTTGGCAGTGGACAGAGTGGTCAACCGCCTTTGTCGGTTGGCCTGAAACTCGAAGTGTGACGCTTCTCGATCGTGGGTACTTGCAGTTTGTCGCTGAGCAGCTGTCGATCAGATTTTTTTTGTCTGATTGTCTATGTTTGTTCAGTGATCGTACTGGCTGGGTATTTCCACCCCTGCATTTGCAAACCTTATGATTATTCTCTCCATTAACATAACTGAGCTAACACTTCAGCCTGACAATTGTGTAAACAGAAAATGCCGACCTTCCAATCCTACAGGGGCATTAAATATTCCACAGCTTGGATCCTTGCCTGGATCGTATACTATCAGAAATATCCAGATGGTGAAAAATATCCACATATGCAAAGTACATCAAGTGATTTAACTGGAAAGAAAATAACACATCTCCAACAGTGGAATAAACAAAACCTTGTGAATTGGTTAATTAAAGCAATAAACAAAAGTTATTATTGATGCAAAATACACCGAATAACTTAGAAAACTGTGCTAGTAATCAAGCAGCATGTGCCTCACAATCAGCCAGAGGTTTTAAAGGGTATTTAAGTTATTTTCCCACTAAATAATTGGATAAGCAGTTAACAAGCTCTATTGTCCTGGAAAGAGAGGTTATGAGGTTATTAATTCAGAGAAATTAAATGAACAGTGGTTAATAACATTGCAATATACATTATCCTCCTTGCACGACTATTAAGAATATTAATATTCAGAAATTGTATCAAATAAAGAAGCACATCTAGAAATGTGGTGACACTGCAATCAAACAAAAACTTACAGATGCTGGAAATCTGAAATAATAACAGAAATTGCTGGAAATACTCAGCCAGTTAGGCAGCATTTGTGTATAGAAAAGCAGAGTTAACGTTTTAAGTTGAAGATCCTTCTTTAGAATTGAGAAAGGTCCGACCTGAAATGTAAATATTTTTCTTTTTCTACCCCTATTGCCTGAGCCACTGAATGTTTGCAGTATTTTCTGTTGCTTAAAACATATTAGCATTATCAGGATAAAGGCAGACCCAAGCTGTGCTAACTGTGACCAACAGTATCAGATACAAAAACTGTTCTTCACCCTATCCTCCAAGCGTGGCAGTCTAATGCGGAGCTGCCACAAGTCTGTGGCACGCCGATGCACAGAAGCTGCCAGACTTCACATGTTTGGGGACTCCACCTGTGTTGGTGTTTCTCAGCATTACGTGGGTTCCTCCGGGTGCTCTGGTTTCCTCCCACATGAGTTTAATTTGTCACATGGGTGGAGCAGGCTCATTGGGCCAGAAGGGCCTGTTACCAAGGTGGATTTCTAAATAAAATAAAAAAAAAAGAGTTTAGACCATAAGGTATAGGAGCAGAATTAGGCCATTTGGCCTATCAAGTCTGCTCCACTATTTTATCATAGCTGATCCAATTTTCCTCTCAGCCCCAATCTCCTGCCTTCCCCCCAATATCCCTTCAGGCCCTGACCAGTCAAAGATCTACCAAGCTCTGCCACAAATATACATAAAGACTTGGCCTCCACAACTGCCTGTGGAAAAAAATTCCACAGATTCACCACTTTCTGGCTGAAGAAATCCCTCCTCATCTCCATTCTAAAAGGACACCCCCTATTCTGAGGCTGTGTCCCCTAGTCTTAGACTCTCCCACCATAGAAAACATCCTCTCCACATCCACCCTATCAAAGCCTTTCACCATTCGATAGGTTTTTAATGAGATCATCCCTCATTCTTCTAAATTCTCATGAATACAGGCCAGAACCATCAACACTCTTCATAATACAAGCCATTCAATCTTGCAATCATTTTCCTGAACCTCCTTTGAACCCTCTCCAGTTTCAGCATATCCTTTCTAAGATACGGGGCCCAAACCTGCTCACAATACTCCAAGAGAGGCCTCACCAGTTCTATATAAAGCCTCAACATTACATCCTTGCTTTTCTATTCTAGACTTCTTAAAATGAATGCTAACATTGCCCCAAGATACCTTTTAAATCTTTCACCCCTCATCTTAAACCTATGACGTCTAGTTCCCTTTCCTGGGAAATAGAATGTGTGTATTCAGCCTATCCAAACCCCTCATGATTTTATACAGCTTTACAAGATTACCTCTCAGTTTGCTATGTTCCAGGGAATAAAGTCCTAACCTGCCCAACCTCTCCCTCTAATTCAGGCCTTTGGGTCCTTGCAGCATCCACATAATTCGTTTCTGCTTTTTTTTTCCAGTTTAATGATGCCTTCGCTCTAAAAGAGTGACCAAAATTGTGCACAATTCTCCAAATGCCTTGTACAATTTCAACAGAACATCGCAACTCCTATACTCAATGACTTTGAAGGCCAGCATGCCTTCTTTACCACCCTATCCACCTCTTCCATAACAACAGGTGCATAGCTATTCACAATATACCAATGAGAGTCACTCACATAATAGATATGTTGTTGATGAGCTTGAAGGTTAAACGTCCCATATTTGCAGAACAAATTCTGAAGCAAGGTGACTTGCAGCACAGAGTGGGTTTCTACCTTTCCTTCCATAAATGAGTCATGGGTGAATGATGTCAGTATGTGTTCACTGCTTAAGTGTCTGCCTTAGAATGCATCACACCTGAAGGGCAAAAGCCCAGAATTTACTGGATAAGGTATTAATAACAATCTCAGTTCACTGCACTCATGCTCCAACAGAATATTTTGAATAATGCTTGATACGATTGGTCATCTCTCCGATAGAGAATTCAAAATGCAAGGACCTCGCTGGGTGATTGGGAGAAGCCTTCAGAAAGTGATTAATCCGATGGTCATGTCTCCAGTTGGGAACAGATTATTGTATTAAATTAATAACTTTGTTGCTGCATATAATCCCAGTAGGACTTTATGAGTACTGAGAAGAACAAGGGAAATAATGGATTATAGTTGAAGATGTCACTGCTGCTGACTGACATACTAATTTGTAGTGTACACCTACACAAGGTTAATTTAAAAACTATGCTATAAAGAATGCCCCAATATTTACTGGAACTCAGGCAAGAATGAGAAGTTCTGGTCTGGACTCTGGTACCAGAGTTAATTCTTTGGCTAAACCTTTGACCATGTACCTCAATCTCTCCATATGTGGCTTAGTCCCCATCTTGACTGTGTATCTGTGTACCCCATTGCAGCAACAAAGGTTTTGTTTAAACTAGTGAGTTTCTTTTTGTCGGTATCCAGCACAAAGGGAAAAGCTTAGTTCTGTTTGGACAGAGTCTGATTCTGCAGGCAGTTCTAGCCTTGAAGAATTATCACAAGCAAAGCAGTGTTGCCTCTGTCAGATCTGTTGTTGAATTTTGCAAGAGCAGCTGACCTGATTAACTGCAGGTTCCCTGCGAAGAGGTTTTGTGTGGATTTTGCGTGCAGTTTTATATGTCATTTAATGTCCCACGGTGGCAAGGCTAGGGACTTTTAACGAATAGAATTTTATGGAATGTAAACACCCTGCACAGATACTCAATTAAGGCTAAGTAACTTCTTTGAGACTATTGAAGTTAAAACTCTAAAATCCTAATGCTGGAAATATTTTGAAACTTGAATCAGGAAGCCTTCAGCTAGTGTCAGCAGGTAATTTCTTCAAGAGCAGGAAAAAATTGTTCTGAGCTTCAAGCTCGAGAGAGGTACACACTTGATATGAAAATCCTGAGTCAGTCAGCCTGTTTCATTATTCTTTCTAATTTTATAGAATTATCATTTGGGAGCTGCTCCTTTGCCACCAAAGCATGAAAATAAAAAAAACTGCAGATGTTGGAAATCTGAAATAAAAGCAGAAAATGCTGGAAGCACAAAGCAGGTCAGGCAGTATCTGTGGTAAATTAACATTTCCAGCCTGGGACCCTTCGACAAAACAGGGAAGGAAAGGAAGAAGATTGATTAGGCAGCAGAGAAAGTTGGGGGAGGATGAGCAAAGGAATGGAGGGAATTTCTCTGAAAGGGTGAAATAATGTGGCATTTAATGGGTAATTAAGTTCCTTTGTCTGTATGACGTGTTGCTAGTGTTCAAAGAACATTTATTATCAAAGTATGTATAATTGTATAACCTTGAGATTTGTCTGCTTACGGGCAGCCACAAAACCTGAAAGAACCTGTTGTGCTGTGTATAGTCTGTGCAACCTGGACATGGCCAGCAGGCTAAAATACTAAAGTGAAGAATTTTTTTTTTGTAAATGGTGGGAGGGGAGGAGGCAAAAATGACCAGTCCTAATACATTTAGAAAGGAAGAATTAATTTATTTCAAGTTGGCGAATTCTTTATTGAACCCCGTTCACCATACCTAGGCTGCTGAATGTTTTGGGAACTGTAGACTTCACCCTGCCTTACTTTCATGAGGTTATTAGTTCACCAAACTTTTCCACAGTAAATCGAGTGGCGGGTGAATTTAGAGAGACTGCCTCCTCTTTCCATTAAGCCCCTGGGGAAGATCCTGTGCTGATGTACAGTATCAGAATTGATGATGAGGCAGGCAGACATAAACTAACCCCCAAGGATTAATGCAACACACATCAAAGTTGCTAGTGAATGCAGCAGGCCAGGCAGCATCTCTAGGAAGAGGTACAGTCGACGTTTCAGGCCGAGACCCTTCATCAGGACTGACTGAAGGAAGAGTGAGTAAGAGATTTGAAAGTTGGAGGGTGAGGGGGAGATCCAAAATGATGGGAGAAGACAGGAGGGGAAGGGATGGAGCAAGAGCTGGACAGGTGATTGACAAAAGGGATACGAGAGGATCATGGGACAGGAGGTCCGGGAAGAAAGACAACGGGGGGGGGGGGACCCAGAGGATGGGCAAGGGGTATATTCAGAGGGACAGAGGGAGAAAAAGGAGAGTGAGAGAAAGAATGTATGTATAAAAATAAGTAACAGATGGGGTACGAGGGGGAGGTGGGGCATTAGCGGAAGTTAGAGAAGTCGATGTTCATGCCATCAGGTTGGAGGCTACCCAGACGGAATATAAGGTGTTGTTCCTCCAACCTGAGTGTGGCTTCATCTTTACAGTAGAGGAGGCCGTGGATAGACATGTTAGAATGGGAATAGGACGTGGAATTAAAATGTGTGGGCACTGGGAGATCCTGCTTTCTCTGGCGGACAGAGCGTAGGTGTTCAGCAAAGCAGTCTCCCAGTCTGCATCGGGTCTCGCCAATATATAAAAGGCCACATTGGGAGCACCAGACGCAGTATATAACCCCAGCCGACTCACAGGTGAAGTGTCGCCTCAGCTGGAAGGACTGTTTGGGGCCCTGAATGGTGGTAAGGGAGGAAGTGTAAGGGCATGTGTAGCACTTGTTCCGCTTACAAGGATAAGTGCCAGGAGGGAGATCAGTGGGGAGGGATGGGGGGGACGAATGGACAAGGGAGTCACGTAGGGAGCGATCCCTGCGGAATGCAGAGGGGTGGGAGGGAAAGATGTGCTTAGTGGTGGGATCCCATTGGAGGTGGCAGAAGTTACGGAGAATAATATGTTGGACCCGGAGGCTGGTGGGGTGGTAGGTGAGGACCAGGGGAACCCTATTCCTAGTGGGGTGGCGGGACGATGGAGTGAGTGCACATGTACGTGAAATGGGGGAGATGCGTTTAAGAGCAGAGTTGATAATAGAGGAAGGGAAGCCCCTTTCTTTAAAAAAGGATGACATCTCCCTCATCCTAGAATGAAAAGCCTCATCCTGAGAGCAGATGCGACGGAGACGGAGGAATTGCGAGAAGGGGATGGCGTTTTTGCAAGAGACAGGGTGAGAAGAGGAATAGTCCAGATAGCTGTGAGAGGCAGTAGGCTTATAGTAGACATCAGTAGATAAGCTGTCTCCAGAGATGGAGACAGAAAGATCTAGAAAGGGGAGGGAGGTGTCGGAAATGGACCAGGTAAACTTGAGGGCAGGGGAGGCAAAGTTAATAAAGTCAACGAGTTCTGCATGCGTGCAGGAAGCAGCGCCAATGCAGTCATCGATGTAGCGAAGGAAAAGTGGGGGACAGATACCAGAATAGGCACGGAACATAGATTGTTCCACAAAGCCAACAAAAGGGCAGGCATAGCTAGGACCCATACGGGTGCCCATAGCTATACCTTTAGTTTGGAGGAAGTGGGCGGAGCCAAAGGAGAAATTATTAAGAGTAAGGACTAATTCCGCTAGACGGAGCAGAGTGGTGGTAGAGGGGAACTGATTAGGTCTGGAATCCAAAAAGAAGCGTAGAGCTTCGTTTCCCATTCCCATTCTAACATGTCTATCCACGGCCTCCTCTACTGTAAAGGTGAAGCCACACTCAGGTTGGAGGAACAACACCTTATATTCCGTCTGGGTAGCCTCCAACCTGATGGCATGAACATCGACTTCTCT
Organism: Mobula birostris; assembly: GCF_030028105.1. Taxonomy (NCBI): domain Eukaryota; kingdom Metazoa; phylum Chordata; class Chondrichthyes; order Myliobatiformes; family Myliobatidae; genus Mobula; species Mobula birostris. Next base: position 169,710,173 of record NC_092370.1, on the reverse strand, counting down.
AACTTCCGCTAATGCCCCACCTCCCCCTCGTACCCCATCTGTTTTTTATTTTTATACACACATTCTTTCTCTCACTCTCCTTTTTCTCCCTCTGTCCCTCTGACTATACCCCTTGCCCATCCTCTGGGTTCCCCCCCCACCTTTCTTCCCGGACCTCCTGTCCCATGATCCTCTCGTATCCCTTTTGCGAATCACCTGTCCAGCTCTTGGCTCCATCCCTCCCCCTCCCCCTCCCACTTTCAAATCTCTTACTAACTCTTCCTTCAGTTAGTCCTGACGAAGGGTCTCGGCCTGAAATGTCGACTGTACCTCTTCCTAGAGATGCTGCCTGGCCTGCTGCGTTCACTAGCAACTTTGATGTGTGTTGCTTGAATTTCCAGCATCTGCAGAATTCCTGTTGTTTGCATTGTCCCCAAGGATTAATACCTAGCCAGTTCCCAGTGTTTCCAGATGAACTGGCAGCTGGCGCCTGCCATATCTCCACAGCCACCACAGTGGATTCCAGCTTCTTGCCTGACAGGTAGATCTCAGGAGCTGACGGTTCCAGGGCAGTTCAGTTTTGAGTTGCGAAGAGCTGGGTGTCAAAGTGCAGGTTGTGTTTAGCTGAACCACTGAAGGAAGCTGATAAAGGATGGCCAGGTGACATCTCCTCTGTCATTGCTGACATTTTTTTTGCTGGGAAGGTCCTTCAAAAGCTTCCAATTAAGAGTATTCATTGATTGTACCCTCATAACTGCAGGATTTGTGGCTTTCGTCACAGTCGTTTCCCAGAGTGATTGATCACATTATGTTCAATTAGTTTTTTTGTGTTTTTTCATCTTGTGATGTCACTTCCTGGTAGTGCATGTGGTAGACTGATTCTTCACTGAGTAGAGACCCAATTCACGGAAAGGAATTTAGCATTGCATATTATAGCTAAGGGAACTATAACGTTTGTAACGTTTGTAAAATGTGGGGGGTCACATGGAGTAACATCCTTGTTGATCCAGTTTAGCAGATCCATGAAATGTTACTGTCGGACATTGGTCCTTGGTCCTCCTCTGCATCAAGGAGGGCAGCAGTGCCTCCTCTTGTGTTGCTATATTGTTATGTTAATGTTGTATTATATTATTATATTTCATTTTGCATGCATCTCTTTAAGGGTACTGCACATACAGTACTGTTAAAAGTCCTAGGCATATATATGTAGCTAGGGTGCCTAAGACTTTTGCACAGTACTGTATTTGTTAAAGTGGAGCAGAGAGTGAGTTTGTAAATCTGGCGGGATCAAAGGATGTTGGGAATGGTGGGAGTGGAGCGCTCTGGGATTGGCAGAGGAGGAGCACCAGGAGCAGAGGATGGTGCTGGTAGTGACACACTCAGCCCTGAGACACCAGGCAAGCTCATTTGATTCCAAACAAATGTTTCTTTGATCATACAGAATGTCTCTCCGGTGCATCCCACTCCCTCCCCTGTCCCTGCCCTCTTCCCACTCTCAGTCCATAACAGAGACCCACATCAGAATCAGGGTTATTATCACTCACAGATGTCATGAAATTTGTTTTTTTTGCGACAGTAATACAGTACAAAACATAAAATTACGATGGTACTGGACATGCCCAGTATTGTGGAAATGGCAATAAAGAAAGCAGTTATGTTTCTACCCTGCTCAGCGCTGTGCTATCAATTCCCTGCATGGCGTATATCAAATGGTCTTATTTGGTGCGAATTGCTGAAAGATTCACCAAAAGAAGTTTGGCATTGCTTGTGATGCCCTTGTAGACCAGTGTATAATCAGGATCAGTAGGAGGCCACGTGGAACATGGCCTACTGTGAAACACTAGAGCTTCTGAATAGGTGAGTCTTTGTAGCTGTTACACTAAAATAAGAACAGATGTACCTGTCTCACCTTGACAGTGCCTTTTAACCAGGAAGGGTGGCTGGCACTGGGGAGGTTACAGACGTGATTGTCAGACCTGGACATCTATAGTTCTGAGCAGAGACAGGCTAGGCTGTTTTTTCCCCACTTGGAAGAAAGGATTCTGGGGAAATTTGTTTGTATGGAAAGTTGTGAAAGGCTTAGATAGGTTAAACAGGAAGGAGCAACACACACAAGAGCCAGGCAGCATCCATAGGAAGAAGCACAGTCGACGTTTCAGGCCGAGACCCTTCGTCAGGACTTGGTCAGGAAGGATCTATTTCCCTTAGGAGTGTGGTTGTTAACTAGTTTGCATAGATATCAGTTAATTGGTAAAAAAGATTGGAGGAGGTTTGAAAAAAAACAATGATTTAATTCAATAAGTGGTAGGTGTCTGCCTGAAAAACTGTTGGAAGGAGAAATCCTCATCTCATGAGAAGAACTCGAATTGCCAGAACCTGTAGGTTCGTGGATTCAAGTCAGTAGGCCAAGTTAACCCAGTGTTTATTTTTGGCTAGCTTGGCTATGAAGGGCAGAATGGCCTCCCTTAATGTTTTAAACTTCTCTGCTTTCTACATTTATGTAGGCACCATCTATGCTTATTGTTAACCTATCTACAATGAAAATAAGCCACTTCTGTTCCTGGATTATGGTTTGTAGCTTTCTCAGATCATTATCATGACACTCCCCGACACTTCTGAGTCCAAAAGACATTATCTTTTGTTGCATGATACTGTTCACATTTGGTATCTTCTCACTCTCTAATTTCCAAGCACATGATAAAAGTTGGCAATGAACAATAGGGAACAAATTCTGCTCCACCATTCCATCATGGCTGATTTTATTATCCCTCTCAACCTCACGGGAAAAAAAATGCTAAAGCCGGGAGTTAACGGAAAGGGTGAAAAGTGAAACTGTCAACCAATGGGTTTAAGGGAGATGTAATCAAGATACGATAATGGTGTTAAGGTACACATCAACCACCGATGTGTTTAAATACAAGGTTGATGGTCTGAATGATCCAGTCCTGTTCCTGTGTTTGTAAGAGGCAAAGGAATGTCAGGAAGTAAGATGATATGAAAGGGCAGTAATGAAATGCCACCGTTGATACTGTTCTGGCTATTAGGTGTTGGCGGAGCTGCTGGTACTAGCTGAGGAGATCCCCTGAGCGTCATGTGCATCTATTAATAGTGACAGGGGATTAAGGAGATGCTTGATAACATGTTGCAGCTGAAAGGAAAACTCCCAGTGGAATATTGCAATTTGGTAGAATGAGTTCTGCACAGGCAACCACTGATTTTTCCTTAAGTGCACCGTGCTTTTATAGGCTGGTCTTATTTAACTACTTTTATACCAAGTATTGAGTCCAGACTGCGATGTCAAAGAGACAACAATTTCAGTCTCTTGGATTAACTACTTACTCTAAACTTAACCATTTCCTCACCGGCTCTCGCAATGCTCGGTTGAATTTTTGGTATCACGGGAGTACAAGGGACAGTTCATATTGCATGTGGAGGATATCGAGCTCAGTGGGAGCAGCCATCAAGAGAAATCTGCCTACATGCACATCAAACACATTCATGACTTGGAACAGGTTTCTTCAATAGCTTCACCCATGCTGGCAGCTCCCAGTCTCCATCATGTTGTGCTGAAGGATGTTATACTTGTCTAGCTGCAGCAGCCAGAGGAGCCGGCAGCTTCTCTGCAGGTTACTTTTCAGTCGAGAGCTTGCTTGTTCAGTTTTATTTTCTGTATGTATAAAAAGGAAGCAGGCTGTTTTTTTTCTGTAGGAATAAAAAGGAAGCAGGCTGTAGTGGAGACCATTTTCAATTGACCATTTTTGGGAGTGGCCCTGTTTGAGCTTTAAGTGCCGTGGTTCAGAATGAGTGCTGAGGTTTTGGTTCAGGAGGCTGCAGAGAGAGGGGCTGAGTAAGTAGGTGCAGGTGAGGTTTCCCTTACTGTTACTGCTCCTATTTGCAAGCTCAGACTAACTAAGAATGACTTTGAATTCAATGATTAATTTTACCTATAAGTCAGAGGCATGACGATGAGAAAGGAATTTGCCCCAGCCTATGCTAACATACATGGCAAAGTGGGAAGAGTCAGTGTTCCCTAAGTGCCCCAGGAAACCTATGTGGCTCTCTACAAGTACCTGGATTACATCTGGGGGGTGTGGACGCACTCTGAGATAGACTCTAAATTCTGAATCCTCATCACCTCGCCCATAGAAGTTAAGACCACAACAAGAAGGGAGAAAATTGTATTGAAATTAGAAAATGGGAGTCAGAAGCTAAGGCGTTTTTCAAAACTACAGACACTCAGGGAGGAGGACTGCAAACAGGCCATTACAATCCTCTTCAATGCACTTAGACGGAGAGGCTACAACAGATGGAAGTTCAGGCCCATCAAATCGGACTTCTTGAAAGGCCTCACAAATCCCATACCACAGACCAGGGCAGCACCTAGGTTACAGTTGATAACGGGATACAGTGGGATGGCAGTCAGTATCCATGCAGAAATCAAAACCTGCTTTGAGCAATTTACTGAGGTAGACTCACTGAGTCAGTACATTATAGTGTCAGCTTTTAAGAGTGAAAAACTTGAGAGACATACTAGGCAGTACCAAATTAAAAATAGCCCCAAACTGCTGGGGGTGGTGGTGGTGGTGGAAGAAAGAGTAGGGCATGTGAATGCTTAAGAGTGTCAAAAACCATACACAACATTGGTACTAGTATGTGGGCCCAGTTAAAGCAGAGGATAACTTGTGAATATCAGAGCTTAGTGTACACAATTCAGTGCAAACAATGCCATAATTACTTTAAATAGGGGAGACAGATGACAGCTTTAGACTCAGGCTCACAGGTCACCTTAGTAACACTACAAGAGAAGACCAGAATATTTCCAGCAGCATGGGATCCAAATTTTGGAGATCGTTGGCCTGGAAACGAATGTGAACTGATCAAACCTTCAAAGAAAAAGAGCAGAGAGGAAATGGATTGAAACATTACAAACCTATTCCCAACTAAGCCTAATAACTAGGTCTAAAAACTACTGATTGCATCAGTAAAATTCCAGCATTAAGAATAGGGCCATATGTTCCTTGTTAATATAACCCAGACTGGAATGCTCCCACATACCCAGGTACAAGATAGACCCCAGAAAAACTACACAAGGCAGGGGAGGTATGTCTGCTTTGAACTCACATGCACCCCTTTACATCCCTCACTACAGATCATCTAATACAGACCAAATCACATCACAGCCCACTCCATCCCGCAGGTAGATGCTTGGTAATATGGTGCTCCAGGGCACTTGCTCCCCAAGCAGGCCAGGCAAAAACCCTCTCTGCCAGCTCCCTCTCTTCTTTCAGTAGCCCCCCTCCTCTGCCAGCCCCATTCCTCCACCAAACTCTTCTCCTGTGCAAACCCCTCTCCCCACCAAACTCTCTCTTTCAGCCCCCTCTCTCCAACATGCCCTCACCTCCATTGCCTGACTGTACCCCGAATCCTAACTACATCCCGCAGTGCAGAGCACACCCATTCACCCTGACCAACACTGAGCATCCAAGCACCTCCTGTCCCACTGCTTTCCCACAAACGCACAATTAAAGACAACCCCTCCCCCGCAGCCCTAATCCTCTGGCCCAGTTGACCTCCAACTAGCACACATAAGCATACAGCAATACCTGGGACCTCCTCCCACTCCTGGTAAGATATAGGATTCATAAAGATGGATTCCAAGTAAAGACAAGTGGAGTGGAATGAGGTTAATGAAGGGGTGGACCACTCCAAAGTGGCAGGGTCCATTGACCTTGAATCTCCAGTAACGAGAGCAACAGATGCAGGGGGGCAGCTGTGATGTCAGTTAGAGCTGTGATAATTATCCCTGGATTACTCCCAGTGCTATACGCTAGTTAGCTCAGGAGTAGAAAGATGAAACAGATGAACATGTGGCTGAGGAGAGGGTGCGTGGGTGGTAGAGTTTCTGGCTATTGAATCTTTGCAACTTCCTCTGGGCTAGGAGTGGGCCGGGGATGGACTGCACTTTAACTGGAGGGAAGCCAATATCCTGTCTGAGAGGTTTGCTAGTGCTACTTGGGAGGGTTTAAACTACTTTGGCAGGAGGTGTGAACCAAGGCACCAGGTCAGAAAGTGGAGAGACTGAGAGGAAGTTAGATATCATGTCAAGTAAGAACAGACAGGAGCAAGGTAATAACACAATGGGCTAGATGGGTTGAAATGTGTTTAATTTACTGCTAGGAGTATTATGGGTAAGAGTGATAAACGTAGATCATGGATCAGTACATTGAACTATGGTGTTGCGGTCACAATGAAGACGTGGTTGATGGAGGGACAGGAATGGATGCTCACTGGTGTTGCGGTCACAATGAAGACGTGGTTGATGGAGGGACAGGAATGGATGCTCACTGGTGTTGCGGTCACAATGAAGATGTGGTTGATGAGGGACAGGAATGGATGCTCAATTCAATTCAATTCAAGTTTAATTGTCGTTCAACCATACAGGGATCCTCACAAATACAGCTAAACAAAACAGCTTTACTCTGGGGTCAAGATGCAAAACACAGTATCCACAGTCATACACAGCACAAAGCACACACAAGATAGCAAGCAAAAGTGGTATCGCAACCACAAGTGGTATCGCAACCACACAATAAGAGAGCCCCAAAAACTCACACCATCAATCCACAGTTGCCCCCAGTAGAGCCCCACTGGGAGTGGCAGCACTGACTCCAGGGTAGAGTGATGGGTGCCTGGAATGAACAGAGGTGGTGATGGAGAAAAATATGTTAGTGGTGTTCAAGAGGCTCTTACATGAACATGGAGGAAATGGAAAGATATGCGCATTGTGTGGATAGAAGGGCATTTGATTATTAATTTAATTAGCTTGGCACTACATCATGGGGTGAAGGGGTTGTTCCTGTGCTGTACTTTGTCCTTTGTGCTTTGCTCCATGGGGGTGAAAGATTTACAAGACCTTGTGGATTTTACCGAGCTTGGAATGCATGACTTGTTTAAAATCCATGACCTAGGAGTTGGCATTGGCTGAGTCAGGATATGATCTAGCACATGATTAGTGAACACATAACCCAACGAGTTTACCATCAAATTGATACATAGCACTGAGTCATTTATCCCATAGACAGCCAGTCAGCCTGGGGAAGTACAGGGGCATAACTGCACAAGCGCATGGAGGTCGGCCAGTGAGAACAGCGAGAAGAGTTTAAAAAGAAGACGGATTTATACAGCAGGCGCCAGAGTAGAGGGAGACAGAGTAGGAAGGCTTTGGCTGGACGGGGCTTCAGCGATAAAGGGTCAAGGCGAGGCAGGTTATCAGTGTAGAATACAGACAGAAAGTATGTGTGTGAGGCTGGTTTTCTGTGCTCGGTGTCAGATGTGGGAGGTCCTGGAGACTCCCAGCCTCCTGGACGACCACATCTGCACCAGGTGTGTCGAGCTGCAGCTCCTTAGGGACCACGTTAGGGAACTGGAGATGCAGCTTGATGATCTTCGTCTGGTCAGGAAGAGTGAGGAGGTGATAAAGAGGAGCTATGCGCAGGTAGTCATTCCAGGGCCTGGGGAGACAGAGAAGTGGGTAACAGTCAGGAGAGGGAAGGGCAAAAGTCAGATGCTACAGAGTACCCCAGTGGCTGTCCCCCTTACCAATAAATATTCCTGTTTGACTATGGTTCGGGGAGACGGCCTACCTGGGGGAAGCAACAGTGGTTGCGCCTCTAGCACAGAGTCTGGCCCTGTGGCTCAGAAGGGTAGGGAAAGGAAGAGGATAGCAGCAGTGATAGGGGACTCTATAGTTTGGGGGGGTCAGACAGTTGGTTCTGTGGACGCAGGAAAGAAACGCAGATGGTAGTTTGCCTCTCAGGTGCCAGGGTCCGAGGTGTTTCTGATCGCGTCCATGATATCTTGAAGTAAGAAGGAGAACAACCAGAGGTCGTGGTACATATTGGTACCAACGACATAGGCAGGAATAGGGAGGAGGTCCTGAAAACAGACTACAGGGTGTTAGGAAGTTGAGAAGCAGGACCTCAAAGGTAGTAATCTCGGGATTACTGCCAGTGCCATGTGACAGTGATTATAGGAATAGAATGAGGTGGAGGATAAATGCGTGGCTGAGGGATTGGAGCAGGGGGCAGGTATTCAAATTTCTGGATCATTGGTACCTCTTTTGGGGCAGTTGTGACCTGTACAAAAAGGACAGGTTGCACTTGAATCCCAGGGGGACCAATATCCTGGCAGGGAGGTTTGCTAAGGCTATTGGGGAAAGTTTAAACTAGGATTGTTGGGGGGTGGGAACCGAACTGAAGTGACCGAGAAAAGGGAGGTTGGCTCACAAATAGAGAAAGCTTGGAGACAGTGCGGAAGTGAGGATAGGCAGGTGATAGAGGAGGGATATGCTCAGTCTGATGGTTTGAGATGTGTCTATTTTAATGTGAAGAGTATTATGAACAAAGCGGATGAGCTTAGAGCATGGATCAGTACTTGGAACTATGATGTTGTGGCCATTACAGAGACTTGGATAGTGCAGGGGCAGGAATGACTACTTCAAGTGCCATGCTTTAGATATTTCAGAAAGGACAGGGAGGGAGGCAAAAGAGGTAGGGGCATGGCACTGTTGATCAGAGGTAGTGTCACGGCTGCAGAAAAGGGAGAGGTCATGGAGGTATTGTCTACGGAGTCCCTGTGGATGGAAGTTAGGAATAGGAAGGTGTTAATAACTCTACTGGGTGTTTTTTATAGACCACCCAATAGTAACAGGGACATCGAGGAGTAGATAGGGAAACAGATTCTGCAAAGGTGTAATAACAACAGGGTTGTTGTGGTGGGAGATTTTAATTTCCCATATATTGATTGGCATCTCCCTAGACTGAGGGGTTTAGATGGGGTGGAGTTTGCTAGGTGTGTTCAGGAAGGTTTTTTGATGCAATATGTAGATAAGCCTACAAGAGGAAAGGCTGTACTTGATCAGGTATTGGGAAATGATCCTGGTCAGGTGTCAGGTCTCTCATTGGGAGAGCATTTTGGAGATAGTGATCACAATTCTATCTCCTTTACCATGGCATTGGAGAGGGATTGGAACAGACAAGTTAGGGAAACATTTAATTGAAATAATGGGAAATATGAGGCTATCAGGTAGGAACTTGGAAGCATAAATTGGAAACAGATGTTCTCAGGGAAATGTACAAAAGAAATGTGGCAAATGCTCAGGGAATACTTATGTGGGGTTCCGCATAGGTACGTTCCAATGAGACAGGGAAAGGATGATAGGGTACAGGAACTGTGGCGCACAAAGGCTGTTGTAAATCTAGTCAAGAAGGAAAAGAGCTTACGAAAGGTTCAAAAAACTAGGTAATGATAGAGATCCAGAAGATTATAAGGCAAGCAGAAAGGAGCTTAAGAATGAAATTAGGAGAGCCAGAAGGGGCCATGAGAAGGCCTTGGACAGGATTAAGGAAAACCCCAAGGCATTCTGCAATATCTGAAGAGCAAGAGGATAAGATGTGAGAGAATAGGACCAACCAAGTGTGACAGTGGAAAAGTGTGTATGGAACCGGAGGAGATAGCAGACGTACTTAATGAATACTTTGCTTCAGTATTCACTATGGAAAAGGATTTTAGAGATTGTAGGAATGACTTGCAGCAGACTTACTTGAGCATGCAGATATTAAGGAAGAGGATGTGCCGGAGCTTTTGGAAAGCATCAAGTTGGATAAGTCACCGGAACCGAACGGGATGAATCCCAAGCTACTGTGGGAGGCGAGGGAGAAGATTGCTGAGCCTCTAGTGATGATCTTTGCATCATCAATGAGGACGGGAGAGGTTCCGGAGGATTGGAGGGTTGCAGATGTTGTTCCCTTATTCAAGAAAGGGAGTAGAGCTAGCCCAGGAAATTATAGACCAGTGAGTCTTACTTCAGGGAGGATCCTGAGAAGCAGGATCACAGAAGCACTGTGAGGGTCATGTTTTTTGACTTCTCCAGTGTGTTCAATACCATCCGCCCTGCTCTGCTGGGGGAGAAGCTGACAACGATGCAGGTGGATGCTTTCCTGGTGTCATGGATTCTTGATTACCTGACTGGCAGACCACGGTACATGTGCTTGCAACACTGTGTATCCGACAGAGTGGTCAGCAGCACTGGGGCTCCACAGGGGTCTGTCTTGTCTCCCTTTCTCTTCACCATTTACACCTTGGACTTCAACTACTGCACAGAGTCTTGTCATCTTCAGAAGTGTTCTGATGACTCTGCCATAGTTGGATGCATTAGCAAGGGAGATGAGGCTGAGTACAGGGCTATGGTAGGAAACTTTGTCACATGGTGTGAGCAGAATTATCTGCAGCTTAATGTGAAAAAGACTAAGGAGCTGGTGGTAGACCTGAGGAAAGCTAAGGTACCGGTGACCCCTGTTTCCATCCAGGGGGGTCAGTGTGGACATGGTGGAGGATTACAAATACCTGGGGATACGAATTGACAATAAACTGGACTGGTCAAAGAACACTCAGGCTGTCTACAAGAAGGGTCAGAGCCGTCTCTATTTCCTGAGGAGACTGAGGTCCTTTAACATCTGCCAGACGATGCTGAGGGTGTTCTACGAGTCTGTGGTGGCCAGTGCTATCATGTTTGCTGTTGTGTGCTGGGACAGCAGGCTGAGGGTAGCAGACACCAACAGAATCAACAAACTCATTCGTAAGGCCAGTGATGTTGTGGGGATGGAACTTGACTCTCTCACGGTGGTGTCAAGTTGCATGCCATCTTGGACAATGTCTCCCATCTACTACATAATGTACTGGGTAGGCACAGGAGTACATTCAGCCAGAGACTCATTCCACTGAGATGCAACACAGAGCATCATAGGAAGTCATTCCTGCCTGTGGCCATCAAACTTTACAACTCCTCCCTTGGAGGGTCAGACACCCTGAGCCAATAGGCTGGTCCTGGACTTAATTCATAATTTCCTGGCATAATTTACATATTACTATTTAACTAGCTATGGTTTTATTACTATTTATTATTTATGGTGCAACTGTAATGAAAACCAATTTCCCCCGGGATCAATAAAGTATGACTATGACTATGACTATGACTAGAATTTATGAATATTTATGAATTTATGAATAATATGATTAGGAATAGTCAGCATGGCTTTGTCAAAGGAAGGTCGTGCCTTATGAGCCTGATTGAATTTTTTGAGGATGTGACTAAACACATGGATGAAGTTAGAGCTGTAGTTGTAGTGTATATGGATTTCAGCAAGGCATTTGATAAGGTACCCCATGCAAGGCTTATTGAGAAAGTAAGGAAGCATGGGATCCAAGGGGACATTGCTTTGTGGATCCAGAACTGGCTTGCCCACAGAAGGCAAAGAGTGGTTGTAGATGGGTCATATTCTTCATGGAGATCGGTCACCAGTGTTGTGCCTTAGGGATCTGTTCTGGGACCCTTACTCTTCCTGATTTTTATAAATGACCTGGATGAGGAAGTGGAAGGATGGGTTAGTAAATTTGCTGATGACACAAAGTTTGGGGGTGTTGTGGATAGTGTGGAGGGCTGTCAGAGGTTACAGCGGGACGTTGGTAGGATGCAAAACAGGGCTGAGAAGTGGCAGATGGAGTTCAACCCAAATAAGTGTGAGGTGGTTCATTTTGGTAGGTCAAATATGATGGCAGAATATAGCATCAAGAGTGAGACTCTTGGCAGTGTGGAAGATCAGAGGGATCTTGGGGTCTGAGTCCATAGGACGCTTAAAGCAGCTACACAGGTTGACTCTGTGGTTAAGAAGGCATACGGTGCATTGGCCTTCATTAATCGTGGGATTGAGTTTAAGAGCCGAGAGGTAATGTTGCAGCTATATAGGACCCTGGTCAGACCCCACTTGCAGTACTGTGCTCAGTTTTGGTCGCCTCACTACAGGAAGGACGTGGAAACCATAGAAAGGGTGCAGAGGAGATTTTCAAGGATGTTGCCTGAATTGGGGAGCGTTCCTTATGAGAACAGTTTGAGTGAACTCGGCCTTTTCTCCTTGGAGCGATGGAAGATGAGAGGTGACCTGATAGATGTGTACAAGATAATGAGAGGCATTGATGTGTGGATAGTCAGAGGCTTTTTCCCAGGGCTGAAATGCCTAGCATGAGAGGGCATAGTATTAAAGTGCTTGGAAGTGGGTACAGGGGAGACGTCAGGGGTAAGTTTTTTCACGCAGAGAGTGGTGGGTGCGTGGAATGGGCTGCCAGCAGCTGTGGTGGAGGAGGAACGATATGGTCTTTGAAGAGACTCCAGGATAGGTACATGGAGCTTATAAAAATAGAGGGCTATGGGTAAGCCTAGGTAGTTCTAAGGTATTGATATGTTCGGCACAGCTTTGTGGGCTGAAGGACCTGTATTATGCTGTAGGTTTTCTATGTTTCTATCTTCCTTTCCTGGATTAGTCCATTTTCAGTCACTGAAATAAACAGAACTAAACAATCATGTCTGGTTCAGGCAACAGTATTCACCGCCGAAGCTTGCCTCTTAATCAGAAGCAACATCTGACAACAGTTTCCAATCTAGATGGATGTGGAGTCCCTCTTGGGTTATTAATCATATATTACCATTGCACACTTCCTTTGGGATCAGTACAGTGTGATTCACTACTCTCAGCCCCACAGATCTTCCTTCTCAAACGTATTGATCTTTGCCTTTTAAATTTATCAGTACACCCTGGCTTTGGAGATGTGGTTAACATAATGAAGACTTGTGGGGTAAGCTGCAATCCTTAAAGCAAAACGTGCCCATTATTTTATTGGAAAGTTACAGTGTAGTATTTACGTTTGTGCTATTTAATACTTGAATCAAGTCCACAATGTTGATGTGCTAGTAATCCTGTTAGAAATTGTACAAGCAATGGTATCACGTAATCATCTATTTTAAACCTAACAAGAACTTTGAATGTCATGGAGGTCATTTTCTCAGGTGTCAAACAGGAAGCCTTTGAGTGGCTGTAATTCTGTATAGAATGAAAAGCCCAGTTGCTCATGGTCAGATTGCGTTACTGAAGTTTTAGCCGTGTTAACACCAGCTGCAAATTAAACCAGTGAAACTGTTCTTGCGCATCTGCCACTATCCTTTACTTCCTTTTACTGAGCTGATACTCCATAAATCCAAGAGCTTCCACCTTTTCAATGTGTCTCTGTGGTAGGACTTTGTGAAATGCCTCGTAAAATTCTCCGCTGGCATCAACTGTGGTACTTTGATCGACTCTCTGTGAAGTGGCATTAAGAAGGTGCAGTCTAATTAATTTGACTGAATATACACTGGTTCTTATTTTTAACTCACACCTTCTGAATATAAGCTTATCTTGCTCCTATTGATGATTTGCAGTGACAATTGTTCCACCAGTGTTTGATCGGTGAACCTGTGGTTTCTTGATTATTGCCCTCTCTGAGAACAGCTTAATGTTAGCAACCCTCCCCTGCTCTGCAATCCAGTTTTGAGATCAGAAATTTAGTCCTGTGCCTCTATTTCTTCAACCCCTGCTCCTTTAGCAGGCTTGCCTGTTGACCCTCCCTACCAACTTTCATTAATTATGATCCTTTTAACATTTTCCCTTTTACAATTCTGTCTATAAATGTGTAGAGCAAAAAAAAAAGCAGGTGCTGAAAGTCTAAAATAAAATTAGAAAAGTGTGGGGTAACACATCAGGTCAAGCCAGTGAGATTTCACCTTCTGCATGAAAGGTCATCAACTTGAAACAGTAACCGTTTATCTTTCACAGCTACATCCTGGCCTGCTGCATATGTCCTACATTTACTGTCCATAAATTTATTCTCTTTCTTTGTAACCTTCACATCATCCGGATCCTCTCTGAAGACTCATGCTCAGTTTTGCCTCCTATCTTTGCAGGAACATTTTCTTTAAGAACTTTAATAATAGCCCATTTTTCTCCCATTATTCTCTTCTATTTTGTTTTGTATATAAATTGTTTCAAAGTTCAACATTGCCTTTTCATCCTTTCTCATATTTTTTTTGCCTTCTGCACTTGGATTAAACTTCTTGGTTTTAACTTACTCTTACTGCTGATATTTGCCACAAGGCTGCATTTTTTTTACTATAATGTTTAAATTTTTATTTCCAGGGCAGATTAACTTTGGGTAATCTTCCTTCCGCTTTGAAAATAATATGCCAAGTTGTATCCAAACTCTCTCTTCCCCGAATGTCTCTTAGCTCTTACCCTGCATTCACCTTTTCTTCACTATCACTCCGCATACATGCTTGTCACTGATATGTTCCGACCTACTTAACACAAACTGTAAAATGTTGTGTTCACCATTCGCTTGAAAGCTGAAGGGCTGCATCAGGGCATACTGTGATTTTTCCAGTCTGCACTGAGATAATTAAAGCCTCCTAATCATGCAACTTAATTTTTATTACACTTCTTTGTAATGTGCCAACCGATTTGCTCAACCATCTCACTGTTTGGAACTCTAATAAATAAAAACAACCTTCCTCTCTTTTCATCATATCCAGCCAGATATTTTCAATCCTCTTTCAATACATGTATCCCTTTTATTGATAACAGAAACATCATTCTTAACATCCTGTCAATACTCCCTCTGCTTCCTTCTTGGAAACAGGATTATGAAGAAACTATTCCTGACCTTGTTTGAGAAATCTATGCTGCAGCTCTGATAATCTGTGTAATTTAATACCTCCTTTACTGAATTAGATGTTTTCTCATTCTGATCTTCGTACTCTGTAGGAGGTTATTAATTTTTCCACAAACCTGATGGCAGGAATATTGATTTCTCCTTCTGGTGAACAAATGTCTTCGCCTACCCCTCCCTCTATTTCCCACTTTGACCTTTCACTTCCTCTCACCTGCCTATTATTTCCCCTGGGTCCCTTCTGCTTCCCTTTCTCCTATTGTCCACTCTTCTCTCCTGTCACATGCTTTCTTCTCCAGCCTTTGACCTTGCCCACCCACCTGACTTCACATATCACCCTCTGGCTATCATCTCTCCCCTCCCCCCCAGCTTTTTATTCTGACATCTTCCCCCTTCCTTCTCAGTCCTGAAGAAGGGTTTTGGTCTGAACTGTCGACTGTTTATTATTTTCCATAGATGCTGCCTGACCTGCTGAGTTCCTCCAGCATTTTGTGTGTGTTGATTCTAATTTTTCTCCTGCTTCCATAATACCTGAAGTTAGGATCACAGAATCAAAAAGCATAAAAAAAAACTTTCAACCACTCAGTCTGCACCATCAAACATTCATTTATCCTGGTCCGGTCCCATTTTATTCTTTCCAAATTTCCCATCAGTTCTCCTATATTCACCACTTACTTCTATACATTGGTGGCACTGAGGCTGTCTACAAGAAGTGTCAGAGCCGTCTCAATTTCCTGAGGAGACTGAGGTCCTTTAACATCTGCCGGATGATACTGAGGATGTTCTACGAGTCTGTGGTGGCCAGTGCGATCATGTTTGCTGTTGTGTGCTGGGGCAGCAGGCTGGGGCAGCAGGCTGGGGGTAGCAGACACCAACAGAATCAACAAACTCATTCTTAAGGCCAGTGATGTTGTGGGGATGGAACTGGACTCTCTCACGGTGGTGTCTGAAAAGAGGATGCTGTCTAAGTTGCATGCCATCTTGGACAATGTCTCCCATCCACTACATAATGTACTGGGTGGGCACAGGAGTACATTCAGCCAGAGACTCATTCCACCGAGATGCAGCACAGAGCGTCATGGGAAGTCATTCCTGCCTGTGGCCATCAAACTTTACAACTCCTTCCTTGGAGGGTCAGACACCCTGAGCTAATAGGCTGGTCCTGGACTTATTTCATAATTTACTGGCATAATTTACATGTTACTATTTAACTATTTATGGTTTTATTACTATTTATTATTTATGGTGCAACTGTAACGAAAACCAATTTCCCCCGGGATCAATATAGTATGACTATGACTATGACTTACCATGATCAATAACCGACCAACCTGCATGAATTTGGACTGTCGGAGCACCCAAAGGAAATCAATTGTTTTAGGAATCTGATGCAGAACTATCCACTGGGCCTGAGTGTACTTGAAGCCTTTGCTGTGAGAAAAGATGCTGATGTTGAATTTGGAAGTTTTGGTTGTATCTCTCCAATCCTTTGACTTGTCTGATGTAGGTTCCATGACTATCACAAATACAGGCTTATTGGGATGACAGTCCAGTAGACCGAAGTTTTGTACCATATTAGAGGACTCTGGGAGTAATCTGGGAGCATTCCTTTCCTCATACAGCCTGCACCCTATGACAGGCATTCCCTCAGTACTCCCCACTCCCCACCTCTCCCCTCCCTGCAACCTAATATGCTTACTTCCTTGCTTTTCCTCTTCTGAAGGGGGTTCTGAGGGTGCTAGTACTGCTTTACTATTTGATTTGATGATTTAATTTGTTTTTGGTTCTCTTGATAGGCTAGTCACAATTTAGCCTTAGGGATGTTATAAGAGTACGGCTGAATTCAAATATATTGTAAAGGTCCGGAGAGGATATTTGTTTTGTTTACCTGAAGTGGAACAGCAGATTGCTTACTCCTGAGGCACTAATTCACTACCTGCATAATGTGAAGCTTGGTACAAAGCGTGTTCTGTTATGTGGTGAGCAAGAGTAAAGAGATAAATTGCAGCATTCGTAGCCAGCTGTCCCTCGTGTATCCAGCTCTATTACCCCACCTGACAGATCATCCCAAAGACAATTTAGAAAGAGTAAGGCTCATTGAAAACATGTGTGGAGTTATTAGTGCCCCTGTAGTTGACTGCTTTAAATTGAGTTAAAATAATCTATAAACATTACACTCAAAAAAGATTAAGCAGTTGCACTCCAAAAATGAGAAGGGTTAAAATGCAATTCATTTTAAAACAATGTGAGTGAGACTTGTTGAGAGAGAGAGAGAGAAAGAAAAAAATCTCATTTTCAGTGTCATTTTAACCTGGCTCCCCTGCGGAGAAAGCATGAAATTCAAATCCAGTGAGCTAGAACACGAGGGGAGATGCCAGGGAGTGCTATTCACAGTATCCCAGCCCAGGAAGCTCTGAAGCTCAGCAGTTTCTCTAGCTCGGATTTGATGCTCATTGTTGTAGATTGATGGAAAGTGAACAGAGAGTATGGCAGAGATTCTGCAAACAGGAGGGAATCTGCAGATGCTGGAATTTCAAGCAACACACATAAAAATTGCTGGTGAATGCAGGCCAAGCAGCATCTCTAGGAAGAGGTACAGCTGGCCTGCTGCGTTCACCAGCAACTTTTATGTGTGTTGGCAGAGATTCTGTATAATTTTCTAACTGGCATTCCTGGCAAGAACCGTTCCTTGTTCAGAACGCCCCGTCAGAAATCAGCCATCCAAACTCAAAGTTCAAAGTAAAATTTATTATCAGAGTACATACACGTCACCACATACAACTACTACTACTACTCTGTCAACTCAGGCCTAGGGGGCAGGCGTCGGGCACGATGACGGACTCTCCACTTCTCCCTCTCCCTCATCAGTGTGTTCAGTTCATCTACATTAGCCGTGCCGCTGTCTTCTAGGAGCGTGTTGACCATAGTCTTGGGAGGGGGCCCAGGGTTCATCCTCCCGTGCTTGGGCTCCCATATGATGACTAGACTGGCAGGTAGCTCGGGGTGGCGTAGACAGTGCCCCGCTAGTTGCAGTCTTCTCGCCTTGATTTTAGTGGTAAGCATCGGTAGGTTGTTATAGAGCTTGATGTTCATCATATGCTGTTGCCAACTCACATCAAGAGCCATCCGGAGCATTCGTGTATAGCAACCATCCAGAGACTTTCGCATTCCCGAGACATACAACCCCAAGACACTTCCTGCAGGCATATTTAGCAGATCTATAGAACAATAACTGTAAACAAGATGAATAAACAACCATTCGCACAAATGCAAATATAAATAAACAGCAATAAATAATGAGCATGAAATAACAAAATAAAGAGTCTTTAAAGTGAGGCCATTGGTTGTGGGAACACCAGAAGTAGAATGAGTGTACAATAGTTATCCCCTTTTGTTCAAGAACCTAATGGCTGAGGGGCAGTGACTGTTCTTGAACGCGGTGATGCAAGTCCTGAGGCTCTTGTATCTTCTACCTGATGACAACAGCGAGAAAAGAGCATGGCCTGGGTGGTGAGGATCTTTGATGATGGATGCTGTTTTTCTATGGCAGCATTTCATGTAGATGTGCTCAATGGTTGGGAGTGTTTAACCTGAAATGTACTGGGCCGAATACACTACCTTCTGTAGGATTTTCTGCTCAAAGGAAATTGGTGTTCCCATACCAGGCCATAATGCAGCCAGTCAGCACACTTTCCACCACACATCTGTGAAAGTTTGCCAAGGTTTCTGATGACATGCCGAAGCTCTGCACACTCCGGAGGAAGCAGAGGCACTGCCGTGCTTTCTTTGCAATTATATAACATAATGGGTCCAGGACAGGTCCTCTGCGATAGTAACACCCAGGAATTTAAAGTTACTGACTCTCTCCACCTCCAATCCTCCATTGATTAGTGGCTTATGGATCTCTGGTTTTCCTCTCCTGAAGTCCACAACCAGTTCCTTGGTCTTATTGACATCGAGTGAGAGGTTGTTGTTACTACACCACTCAGCCAAACTTTGAATCTTGCATGCTGATTCATCACCACCTTTGACACAGCCCACAACAGTGCTGTCATCAGCAAACTTGTACAATTCCTATAAAAAGTATTCACCCTCCTTGGAAGTTTTTATGTTTTATGTTTTACAACATTGAATCACAATGGATTTAAT
This sequence comes from Mobula birostris, assembly GCF_030028105.1. Lineage (NCBI taxonomy): Eukaryota > Metazoa > Chordata > Chondrichthyes > Myliobatiformes > Myliobatidae > Mobula > Mobula birostris. The sequence goes on along the minus strand of NC_092370.1, from coordinate 169,691,456 downwards.
TTGGCTTTTTTGACACTGATCAACAGAAAAAGACTCTTTCGTGTCAAAGTGAAAACAGATCTCTACAAAGTGATCTAAGTTAATTACAAATATAAAACAGAAAATAATTGATTTTATAAGTATTCACTCCCCTTCAATACGACTCACCAAATCATCACTGGTGCAACCAATTGGTTTTAGAAGTCACATAATTTGTTACGTGGACATCACTGTGTGCAGCCAAGGTGTTTAAATTGATTGTAGTAAAAATACACCTGTATCTGGAGGGTCCAACTGCTGGTGAGTCAGTACCCTGGCAAAAACCACAGCATGAAGACAAAAGAACACTCCAAGCAACTCTGTGAAAAGGTCATTGAAACACTCAAGTCAGGAGATGGATACAAGTCCCAAATCACTGAATGTCACCGGAGTATAGTTAAGTCAATTATCAAGAAATGGAGAGAATATGGCACAGCTGTAAATCTGACAAGAGCAGACTGTCCTCAAAAACTGAGTGACCATGCAAGTAGAGGACTAGTGAGGGAGGCCACCAAGAGACCTATGATAATTCTGCTGGAGTTACAAGTTTCAAAAGCTGAGATGGGAGAGACTGCACATTCAACAACTGTTGCCTGGGTACTTCACTAGTCATATTGTTATGGGAGAGTGGGAAAGAGAAAGCCAATGTTGAAAAAAACTCACATGAGATCTCGGCTAGAGTTTGCCAGAAGGAATGTGGGAGACTCTGAAGTCAGCTGGAAGAAATTTCTATGGTTTGATGAAACCCAAATTGAGTTTTTTGGCCACTAGACTAAATGCAATGTTTGGTGTAAGCCGAACACCACGCATCATCAAAGACACACCATCCCCACCGTGAAGCATGGTGGTGGCTGCATCATGCTGTGGGGATGCTTCACTGCAGCAGGCCCTGGAAGGCTTGTGAAGATAGAAGGTAAAATGAATGCAGCAAAATACAGGGAAATCTTGAAGGAAAACTTGCTGCAGTCTGCAAGAGAACTGCAACTTGGGAGACGATTTGTTTTTTAGCAGGATATTGACCCCAAGCATAAAGCCAAAGCTACACAGGAATGGCTTAAAAACAACAAAGTTAATGTCCTGGAGTGGCCAAGTCAGATTTCAGATCTCAATACAATTGAGAATTTGTTGTTGAGCTTGAAAAGGACTGTTTGCTCAAGATCCCCATGCATTCTGACAGGGCTTGAACAGTTTTATGAAGAAGAATGGGGGAAAAACTACAGTATCCAGACTTGCAAAGCTGACCTATCCACACAGACTCAAGGCTATAATTGCCAAAGGTACATCTACTAAATACTGACTTGAAGGGGGTGAATACTTACACAATCAATTATTTTGTGTTTCATATTTGTGATTAATATAGATCACTTTGTAGAAATCTGTTTTCACTTTGATGCGAAAGAGTCTTTTTCTGTTGATCAGATTCAAAAAAGCCAAATTAAATCCACTGTGATTCAATGTTGTAAAACAATAAAACATGAAAACTTCTGGGGGGGGGGGGGTAAATACTTTTTATAGGCACTGTATATTATGTTGGAGCTGTACTTAGCTACACAGTCACAAGTGTACATAGGGGCTAAATACGCATCCCTGTGGCGCAGCTGTGCTGATGGAGGTTGTGGAGGAGATGTTTTTGCCAATCCGAACTGACAAGTCCAGGATCCAATTGCACAAGGGGGTATTAAGGGCCAGGTCTTAGAGTTTACTCATTAGTTTTGAGGGTATTATGGTATTAAGTGCTGAGCTGTAATCAAGAAAGAGCATCCTGACTTATGTACCATAGCTGTCTAGATGTTCTAGGATTGTGTAAAGAGCCAATATGATGACATCTGCTATAGACCTGTTGATTCAATAGGTGAAATAGAGCGGATCCAAGTCAGGACTCCGACAGGAGCTGATATATTTCAACACCAGCCTCTCAAAATACTTCATCACTGTGGATGTAAGTGCTACTGGGCAATAGTGATTGGGACAGGTTACCATTCTCTTCTTGGACACCGGTATGTTTGAAGCCTGCTTGAAGCAGATGGGTACCACACACTACTGGAGCGAGAGGTTGAAGACATCTGTGAACGCACCAGCCAGCTGGTCAGCACAGGTCTTTAGTACTCGGCCAGAAACTCTGTCTGGACTGAATACTTTCCTTGGTTTCACTCTCTTGAAGGCAGCCCATGTGCCATCTTCAGATACTGAGACCAAAGGATTATCAGGAGACATGGGGTGAATGATGGTTCCTCCCTGTTCTGGTGATCAAAGTGAGCGTAGGAGGCATTGAGCTCATCTGGAAGCGAAACTCTGCTGCCCCCTATGTCGCAAGATTTAACTTTGTAGGAGGTTATGATATTCAAACCCTGCGACAGCTGTCAAGCATCCCTCGTTGATTCCAGTCTAGACCAGAAGATGCAGGTAGATCTCCACTTGGTGCAGAGATCACACCTGCACTTCTTGTAGCATTCTTGATCTCCGGACTTGAATGCCTCTGATCTGGCTCTCAGCAAGTTCTGGATTTCATTGTTCATCCCAGGCTTCTGAATGGTGTAAACCCTGAATGATTTTGTGGGGACACACTCATCCACAGCTGTTTAAATAAAGTCTTAATAAACTTTTAATCTGAATGCTTCTCAGCGCTGTTTAAAATTCTTGCCTTCTCTCCCCAACCCAACACACAAACAGAAGCCCTTTGCCTCAGCAGGATTTTATGACACTTGGGACTATTTGATACCACATTGATCGGCCTGCAGGTACTAAACCTCTAATTCGCTTTTTGGCAGTTAGGATGGTTTACTGGTGAAAGAGCAAACCTGTGTTCGTCAACAGGGAGAAACAAAGATGTTCTGGGGCAAATCAAGATGCAGGATGAGTTTCACCCTGCTGTTAATTGAAATCTGCCTTTGGAACTGCCATAATTTCATCTTGTGGTTGGCTTAACATGAAGAGCTGTTGGATATCTTATGAAAATGAGTTAACCTTTAGTGAGGCAACCAAGATTATGTTTTAATCAAACAGGAACAGAGAAGACAAAAGTTAATTACTTCCCTCAATATATTGCATTATTAAAAACGAGCAGATTTACTGCTAAATGCAATATATAAAATATAATTGTTACTATTTTCTTCTATCAATAGATAACCAATGGGCATTCATGTAAAGGTATGTTTCAATATTCTCAGTGAATGTGCTGTAGTTTGCAAAATTGAAAGCAGCTGGAGAAAAGTGGATCTATCCGTAGCTAACTAAGAACACAGGAGAGGATTAGATTTGAGTAAGATGCAGTAGATAACATTTGAGGAAGCAGCAATAAGTATTCAAAGATAATAGGTTAGATTGTGAGAACAAATTATCAAAAGCTGGAACAATAGATCGACACTTACTGATTTACTCCCACAATCTAAATTTAAGAGTTTGTACAGCTTAAAAAGGAAGATCAGCTAAAGGTACACAAAAACCTCTTCAAATAGTTGATAACATTAATAAAATATAAATTATATTTTCAAATTTACTGAAGAAGCTTATCAGTCTTCAAAGAGGAATGCACCTAACTATACTCAACTTCACTTGCCCTATCATTGAAATGTTCCCACAACGTATACACTCACTTTCAAGGATTCTTCATCCATGTTCTGAATATTTATTGCTCACTTATTTATTTATTATTATTATTATTTCTTTACTTTTGAATTTGCATCATTTGTTGTCTTTTTTCACCAAGTTGGTGCAGTGACAATGTGAACAGCGAGGTGAAGATAGCGGCGCAACGCAGCGCGCGCAGCCGTTCCGAATGATATCGTATGTGTTAACTAGGGGGCCGTGCACAATTCTGATTTGATGGAGACAGCCGTGAGAAGCACGGAGGAACACCTGGAGAAACTTCTGAAATGCCCGCTTCGCTGCTGCTGCTACTGTGCGATCGAGAATCTCCGGAGGGGAGGCCCCCAAATCCTCGGCTTTGCCTATCACCTGTTGCCGGGAATGGGGTCGAATCACTTGGCAGAGATGGTGCTCAGTGTCGGAAAGCTGGTTGGAGGCTCAGAGTTTTCGGACGGACTCGGAGTCGGACTGTGGTTGAATGCTTCCAGGATGCTGCATCGGCAAGTTTACGGCGCTGGAGGTTCACCGTCTGCGTGAGATGATGGGACTTTCAAGAGACTTTGAGACTTTTTACCGTGCCATGGTCTGTTCTTTATCAAATTACGGTATTGCTTTGCACTGTTGTAACTATATGTTATAATTATGTGGTTTTTGTCAGTTTTTCAGTCGGTTTGTCATGTGTCTCTGTGATATTATTCTGGTGAAACACTATCATTTCTTAATGCATGCATTACTAAATGACAATAAAAGAGGACTGCATGTCCTCATTATCTAATCTAATCTAATCTTTCATTCATTCTGTTATGGATTTATTGAGTATGCCCTCAAGAAAATGAATCTCGTTGTGTGTATATATAGGTTTACTTTGAGCTTTGAACACCATGTTATATAAGCAACGTATGATACATATATCATTAATAAACGTGGGCTGCTCTTCCTTTTCTTCTCTGGAGCCTGAAGAATGGGCTTGTGAAACATGCCAGGCTTACTAACAGAGCATCCAAGAGCAGATCTCCCAACATAATTACTGAGGAAACTCAGCATCATCCGGCTGTGCCAATGACCTCCATGGGGAACTCAACTGGGAAATGGCTGGAGGATCTTGGCCAAAAATGCTGAAACTATCTAGTAATTAGGATGACAAATATCAACAGTTCCACATAGGAAACACAGTTAAAAAAAAAATCCTGGCCTGCGATTAGAAGTAAGTGGGCTGTATTCATATTGGTGGATTCATTAGTAGGGTACCACAAGGGATCGGTTCAGGGCCATGAGGTATTCAATTTTTATTAAATTATTTAGATGAAATGGCAGATTGTATCAAGTTTGTTGATGAAAGAAAGCTGAGCTGGCTATCGAACTGAGAGTCTGCAAAGGGATAAATGCGCATTAAGAGAGTGCAATGTGACAATAGAGTACAGAGTGGGGAAATGTGAAGTTATGCACATTGATTGGAAGATCATACAGTGAGAAACGTGACATTGAAATGAATAAAGACACAGATACAGCAAGCAATTAGGAAAGCAAGTGATGTGTTGGTCTACACTGCAAGGGGTTGGAATAAAAGTTAAGGAAGTCCTCCTGATATTGTTGAATACTGTGCAAAATGTTTGGTGTTTTCACATAAAGAAGGATAGGCTTGCATTAGAGTAAGTGCAGTGTAGATTCATTAGATCAATCCCTGGGTGGGATGAGGAGGTTGCCCACTCTGAGAGATAGAGTAAAGGCAGTCTACACATTAGAGTCCAGAGATGAGAGCTGAGATCAATGATAAAAGACTGCGAATAAACTTACTTACTGGGCAGGCTGTCCTGAGCAGGATGTCACTGGATCAGCTATTCATGGTTTACATTCAATGATTTAGACATGTTTCAGAGGAACCTAGACAAACCTCCTGGCACTTATCCCTGCAAGCATGACAAGTGCTGCACCTGCCCCACATCTTCTCCCTCACCACTATTCAAGGCCCAAATAGTTCTTCCAGGAGAGGCAATGCTTCACTTGCGAGTCGGTTGGGTGTTCCCGGTGTAACCAGTGAGTCCTGGTGCAGAGTGGGGGACCATCTTTTGCGCATCTTTGTTCTGTCCACTGCAAAAGTCAAGCTCTCCCGGTGGCTACCCATTTCAATTCAACTTCCCATTCTCACACCAGCATGTCCATTCATGGCCTCCTCTACTGCCGCAATGAGACAAAACTCAGGTTGGAAGAGCAATACCTCACTCCATCTGGGTAGCCTCCAACCTGATTGGATGATTTCTCTAACTTCCATTAATAACTGCCCTCACCTCCCTTCTCTTTTTCTATTCCCCTTTCTAGTTACCCTCTTACTGTTTTTCTTCTCCTCACCTGCCCATCATCTCTCTCTGGTTTTCCTCCTCCTTTCCTTTTTTTCCATGGTGCATTGTCCTTTCCTATCAGATTCCTTCTTCTTCAGCCTTTTACCTCTTCTACCTATCATCTCCCAGCTTCTTACTTCATCCTCCCCCTTCCACCAATCACCGATCTTCTCACTCACCTGGTCTTAACTATCACCTGCTAAATTGTAATCCTTCCCCTCCCCCACCACTTTATTCTGACTTCTAACCACGTCCTTTCCAGTCCTGACAAAGGGTCTCCGCTCGAAACATTGACTGCTTATTCCCCTCCATGGATGCTCTCTACCTTGCTGACTTTTTCCAGCAGTTGTGCATGTTGTTCAAGATATCCTGCATCTGCTGGATCTCATGTCTACTGTCCTCTTCTATGCTTTGAAGTAACACTTTAGCGGCATTTGAATGTAGTAATTGTTTCTGATTCCATCACCTTCTCTGACAGCTATCAACCACCCTTTTTGTAAAAAGTTTCTTCTAATATACCCTTTAAATCTCCTACACCTCACCATAAGATGATATCTTCTTGTTTTTGACAGCTCTACCATTGTCTATTTATTATATCTATGCCTCTGAAAGTCTTTTATACTTTAATCAGATCACTCTTCAGCTTTCTTTGATCCAGGGAAATCAAACACAGCTTATCAAATCCCATCCCATAACTGAAGTCCTCCAATCCAGGAAACGTTCAGGTGAATCTTCTCTTCACTCTCTCCAGAGTTACAACATTCTTCATATAATGTGGGGACCAGAAGTGTACACAATACTCCAAGTTTGTCCGAACCGGTTTTTCCCAAAATAGTAATTTAGTGTCCCAACTCTTATATTTGATGCCCCAACTTAGAAAGCCAAGTATGCGTCTTTACCATCCAATCTATCTGCATGCCTCTTTCAGTGAATTACAGATTTTGAGCCTGAAGTACATTTGCTTATCAATATTCCTTAGTGCACTACCAGTTATTGTATATGTCCTACCTCTATTTGACACCCAAAGTGCATCACCTTGACTTGACAGGTTCAAATTCCATTTGCAAATGAAACACCCAACTTTCCAACTGATTTCTATCTGTTGTAGCCTTAGGTAACTTCCTCACTGACTACAGTATCACCAACTTACAGCGATGTGGGTTCAATTCTGCCGCTGCCTGTAAGGAAATTCTCCCTGTAACTGTGTGAGTTTCCTCAAGATACTTTGCTTTCCTCCCACATGCCAAAGGCATACACGTTAGCAGGTTAATTAGTCACATGGGTGTAATTGCCCCAGGCTCATTGGACCAGATAGGCTTGATACTGAGCAGTATCTCTAACTAAATAAGCTTTCATATAATCTGCATATCTAATAATTATTCCTCCTACATTCACATCCGAAACATTACCATATATCACAAACACATTATTGATCCCTTTTGTATACCACTAGTCACAGACTTCCTATCAAAAAAAAATATCCTTCTACAATTACCCTTTGCCTCATATCACCAAGTCAATTTAAGATACAATTAGTCAGCTTGCCTTGAATCTTATTTCTTAATCTACTGGGCCAGGTGGGATCTTCTCAAATGCCTTCATAAAGGTAATATAGACAACATTTGCTGCCTTTTTCCACAAATCTTCTTGGTTAATTCATCAAAAAACTATCAAATTAGTGAAAAAGGATATTCCCCTCACAAAGCTATGGTGCCTTCCTGATCCAAATGAATTTGAATGTTGTTCCTTAATATTTTCTACAATACTTTCCCTATCACAGATCTAAGTAGGGCTCACTAGTCAGTAGTTTTCTGGCGTACTGCTGTTGCCCGTCTCAATTTTAGTTATCCACCAGTTTACTTGGTGCTTTGCCTCCGTCACAATGTGTGCTGGCAATGTTGTTACTAAGTACGGAGGAAAGACAGACACCAATATAGGGATGACAACCAGAGTTTATTCATAAGAGTTCCAACAGAACATTGATGGCTTGGTTAAGTGACACATAACATTCTTAAAACTAGGGTCCCACGATCAGTGCTAATCAGGCATCCGCTTAAATAATGCAAGTAACACAGAATCCCTAAGTTTTTCAAAATAAACTTAACAAGTTTAAGTAGACAACACCAGGAGACCGCATTGCAAAGAGTGAATCGCTTGAGAAAAACACAAGGCATTCTAAATGATTAACAACTCTCGTTAAACAACAATTAACAAACTCAGGTGCTCTAAAAACCTCAGAGCCCAATGCTCTCCAGCTTCCCGCACAAGCCTGACAAGCTCATTACAGCCTATGGCCAACAAAAATGCAAAATTTCCATCAGGGCCCCGTTTATTTCCTATCTCGTTTCGCATAGCTTTGTAATGCTTCAAGAATTCACAAGATGAGTGGTTGTTTTCTACAGCTAAGGAATTCGGAACTAGGTTCCAATGCCACAGGATAAGTGACCAGTCACTGAGGATTGAGACAAGGAAAATTTACTTTATTCAGATTTGTTTCCCTGGATGCTCAGTCATTGAGATCGCAGAATTTCTGGATGGAGGCAGGGAGACCAGCGGGGAAGATGAGAGGGTAGGGATCAGTGAGGAGAATGGGCTTGATGCACAGAATCAGCCATGATCTAAATTGAATGGCAGAATAAACTCAAGACACTGTATGACATAGCCTTGTTTGTAGTTGGTATGAGATTCTGATCGCCACCCTCCACACTCCCTCACACCCATCATCTCTTGCTATCCCTAGCTCGAGTGTTCTTGCTACCTGTGCTGCCAGGGGTAGTGGCAGAGGCAGATACATCTGGGTGGTTTAAGAGACGCTTAGATAAGCTCATGGATGAAAGAAAAATGGAGGGCCTTGTGAGAAGGAAGTGTTAGATTGATCTTTGATTAGGTTAAAAGGCTGGCACAGCATTGTGGGCCGAAGGGCCTGTACTGTGCTATGCTGTATGTTCTATGTGTTCTAGTGTTGTATGTTCTATGTTTTATGATATTCATTTTACATCGTAGGGCACTCTTCAGCTTTCCTCACTCATCTCCTCCACACTCCTGAGCATTTCTAATGAAGAGCAATGTACCTTTCATGGCTCCGACCATCCCAGAGCATTCTACAGCCAGCTGTCTTTCCGAAGTGGAGTCGGTGTTGGAGTGAGGCACACATTACAATCAATTTGTAAATGCAAAGCTCTCACAAACAGCAATGGGATAGTGGCAAATAATCTGTTCTGTGATAGAGACGGGAGGGTAAATATTGGCGGGGACATAAGGTGAATTCATCACCTCTGCATTGTGAAACTTCAATAAAGTGATACCATATACAATATTTCCTCATGACTTAAAAAGTGGCCATTTTGATAGAGACTCTGCCTGTTCACAGAAGTATCCCATTCCTCCTTTAATTTACCCTGTAGCTTTCCACCAGCTCTCCCTGCATTCTACCATTCACCTACACTATTGACATGCCTTCAATGTGTGGAAGGGAACCTACAAGTCTGAGAGAGAACAATGCAAATTCAGTGCATACAATGGTCAGGACTGAGCCTGGGTCACTGGAATGTGAGATAGCAACTCTGTTAGTTGTTTCACTGATTCACCCAAATGCATTGTATGTGGGTTTTACACTTCAAGATAGAATTTTGTCTAAAAATAATATAATTAAAAAAGGAGAAGATAAAATATACAGCCTGTGGTAGGATAGAAGTTGGGGAGGTTTAATTGACAAAAATGATGATCCTGGAAGGTGAAACAGGGTGGGGATGCATCAGGTAAGGAAACAGATGAGTTGACTGTTAAATGTGTTGACTTCAGAGTTTCTGAAACACATGACAGAAAGGTTAGACACTTCTGCACAAGTTTCTGTTGCACTGGATTGGAAGAGTGTCAAATGCCAAAGACAAGAAGATCAGAGTGGTAGTGTGACCAGAGAATTAAAGAGATGAGTGACTATAAATTCGGGGTTGCACTGAAGGCTCATCCATTAAATACCTTGAGGAGTTGAAGGTTAATTATTATTATGATTATGAGGACATGCAGTCCCCTTTTATTGTCATTTAGTAATGCATGCATTAGGAAATGATAAAAAATGTTTTACCAGAATGATATCATGAAAACACATGATAAACTGACTTAAAAACTAACAAAAACCACATAATTATAACATATAGTCACAACAGTGTAAAGCAATACCGTAATTTGATAAGAACAGACCATGGCACAGTAAAAGTCTCAAAATCTCTCGAAAGTCCCATCATCTCACGCAGATGGTAAACCTCCAGCACCAAGAGCTTGCCAGTGCAGCATCCTGGAAGCATCCGACCACAGTCTGACCCCGAGTCCATCCGAAAAACTCCGAGCCTCCAACCACCTATTCAACACCGAGCAACGAGCACCATCTCTGCCGAGTGCTTCGACCCCGGCCCCGGGAACAGGCGATACGCAAAGCCAAGGATTAGGGGCCTTCGTCTCCGGAGATTCTCGATCACACTGTAGCAGTGGCAGCGAAGCAGGCATTTCAGAGGTTACTCCAGATGTTCCTCTGTGCTTCTCACGGCTGTCCCCATCAAATCCGGATTGTGCACGGCCCCTAGTTAACACATATCGATACTCATCCGGAACAGCCGCGCGCACTGCGTCACGCCGCCATCTTCTCCTCCCTCCTTTCACACTGTCTGATATCTCGGAGCACCAATAGGCATCATGATGATTTTCAGGTGTCACAGAGGGAACGTGTAACATGCCTTCTACTTTTAATGCATTGAGTGCTGTACACGAAATGGAATTGAGTAAAGAAATAAGTGATAGAAAGAGAGTCAGCCATGAATGATGATGTTAAGTATAGTGGCTTGAGAAATAAACATGGGTGGGTTATGCTTTAAAACATGATCACTAAAAAGCCCATCTTTTCATGGTTTGTCATAAATTGCTCTCATGTTCACACCAATAGGTTGTTCTAAAGAGATTTGGGAATAAATTCATGGTTTAAGCTCATTTGATTGTACATTTGATAAGGCAAAACATAATGTGTAAAGAAATGTAATTTTGAGACAGTTCTATTGGAGTTTCAGAAGGTAGGTAAGTAGGTGGGCCTGATGTGTAAAGTATTAGTAAAGTCTGTTTCATTTACTCCACCATCAAGTGTTTTGTACTCAGCTTTCTCCCTTGAACCAGAAAGGCAGAGAGTTTACTGACAGTTCATTCTTAATATATAACTTCAGAGGTTAATCAAATGCACAGAGTATCTGAGCAATAGATCGATTATTGCTGACTTCACTTTGGAATACCTATAAAATCTATGAACTTGCTGCAAGTTGAAACTGCAATTTCTATTTCTATAGATCAAGTCACCTTGAAAAACTTCCAATAAACTAGTCAATGCTCTTTCAGTTGACTTAGGAGAAGGGACTGTCAATATTTAATGAATGTAATAAAATAGTCATAAAACAGCAAGAGCTTAGGAAAACATTAACTGCAGAAGGTCACAGATGAATCTATGCACTTTCGGAAGGTTTTAATCCTGGGTTACAAGAAAGGAAATACGGATCAAATCCTTAACAAATTGTAAATACAGGTCAGAGCTTATTTTGAACTGAAGAATGGAGGGCAACATTAAAAATAAAAGCGTGGAATCCAAATCAGGTCAATTGGGATTGAGGTTTATTTCAAGTTCAAGGTAAATGGTCACGTAACCATACATGAATACTAATCCTCCTTGAGGAGTCAGCAGTGGAAAGAGTGAGCAGATTCAAGTTCCTGGACGTTAACAGCTCAGAGGATCTATCCTGGGCCCAAGCCATCGATGTAGTCAGGAAGAAGGCAAGACTCTGGCTTAACTTCATTAGGAGTTTGAGGTGATTTGTCAACAGTACCTTGTACAAATTTATATAGATATACAGTCAAGAGCATTCTGACTGGTTGCATCACAATCTAGAGTGGAAGCAATGCACAGTTTCCTGAAGAGGCTCAATCAGTTCTATCACAAGCACAGCCCTCCTCAACATCAAGGATTTCTTCAAGAGGCAGTGCCTCAAGAAGGCCCTATCCATTATTTAGGACCCTCGCCATTCAGGGCATGTCTTCTTTTTATTACTACCATCAGGGAGAAGGTGTGGGAGCTCGAAGACCCACCATCACTGATTTAAGAGCACTTCTTCTCCATTCCCCATCAGATTTCTGAACAGTTCATGAGCTCACAAATTCAACCACCTTATTCCTTTTATTTATTGATGTTTTGTAATTTGTAGATTTTTATGTATTTGCATAGTACCACAACCAAGTTCATGTCATATGTTAGTGATAATAAACCTAATTCTGACTCTGAAATACCTTAAGATCTACGGTAGATAGTTGCAGTTATTGCTTCTGCTGCAGCTCCCCATTACCCTGAAAACTAATACCATTCACAATAATTTGCCTTGTGGAGGTACTGGTAGGAGTAGTGCAATGCTATGGGGCTACCAGGAGATGTGGTGTGGTGCAATGTTACTAGAAGAGTGATGTTACCAGATAATGCTACCAGTAAGAAAGAAGGTGCAGGGTGATGACATTAGCAGGAATAAGACCATAAGACCATAAGACGTAGGAGCAGAAGTAGGCCATTCGGCCTGTCAAGTCTGCTCCGCCATTCAATCCTGGGCTGATCCACTTCATCCAATCATCCCCACTCCCCTGCTTTCGTCCCATACCCGTTGATGCCCTGGCTAATCAAGAACCTATCTAACTCTGCCTTAAATACACCCAATGACTTGGCTTCCACCACCGATCGTGGCAACAAATTCCACAGACGATGCTATAGGGTATTATCAGCAGGTGGAACAGCACAGCGTAATGATGCTACCAACTACACTTGCATGCTGGGCAGCACCTATCCGTGTGCCCATTAATGTGTGAGTATTAATTCTCCTGCATCAAAGCCGAGCATCTAGAGATCTTAGACCACCTTGCCACTGGATCAGACTAGAGCTCTGTAAAGCCTGTGTGCACAGAAGCCTGTGAAAAGAAGCAATGCACAGGCAAAGAAGCAATGCACTCTTCAACATGGTTTTGGACCCAGAGTGTCAGGACCATCATAACAATTGCAGACTTGTATATCTCAAGAGCTTGATCACTTTTTTACCAATGTTGCTGTACTGAGTGATACATTTCAGGCAGGAGCTGGCCAATTTTCAAGCAGAGCAGTGACTAAACCTTCTGGAGGACACTCTAGTGCAGGACTGTCATCTTCATGAAGCCATCAGGAATTAGCTTGACTGGTGTCTTAGCAACACTGCCCAGAGTCTTGGTAAATGCCTCATGAATTTTCTGCTGTGAAGCCCATGGTGGACCAGCTGTATAGCAGAAGGTTCACAGTGCCACACAGACAAATCCCTTCAGTCGTCTTCAGCCCAATCTGTTGAAGAGTCTGCAGATGCCTCATCAGCAATGCCAGAGCTCACAGAATTGGAGTGAAAGCAAGACATTCTTCATCCCGAGAGTCCGCCTGAGAAGAATGAATTTACAACAGTATTGTTGCTGTGTGGAGGTACCAGCTGGAGTGGTAGGGTGGCAGTGACACAAGTAAGGATGGGGCTGCAGTTCAGTCATACTCTACAAGCAGAAGTAGCGTTGTGATGAAATCAGCAGGAGTGGCAGTAGATCAGCCTTTATCCCTTGGGCTTCCTAGGAAGAGAAGAATAATATTTGCAGCAGTAAGAGAGCAGAAGAGCATTTCTAGCAAGCATGACAGTTCAGTATAATGACACCAACAGGAACAATGGTGCATTTCAGTGATGGCGGCAGAGTTAATAGTGATCCTAGCAGGGGTGGGATGTGCTGTCTTCGCGAGTCATGCACCTATGGACAGTAGCAGGATATATGGTGGGTTTTGGCGATCCTGGAAAGACTAATGATGCAAGCTACTAGGAGTAATGTTCTGGTGTAGTGAAGCTAACAGCAGTAATTGCATGGGGTAATGATCTAGATGGATTCACAGTGTAGTATGGTGACAGTTAGTAGCTGCAGCAGTACAGTGTAATTACACCAGCTGGAGTAATAGTTTGGTGTTGTGCTTAGTGACTTGATCGGCCGAGAACACCTTGTCACACTCACAACACGCTGGAGGAACTCAGCAGGTCGGGCAGCATCCGTGGAAACGATGAGTCGACGTTTCGGGCCGGAACCCTTCGTCAGGACTGTAGGGGGAAGGGGCAGAGGCCCTATAAAGAAGGTGGGGGAGGGTGGGAAGGAGAAGGCTGGTAGGTTCCAGGTGAAAAACCAGTAAGGGGAACGATAAAGGGGTGGGGGAGAGGAAGCAGGGAGGTGATAGGCAGGAAAGGTGAAGAAGGAATAGGGGAAAACACAATGGGTAGTAGAAGGAGGTGGAACCATGAGGGAGGTGATGGGCAGCTGGGGGAGGGGGCAGAGTGACATAGGGATGGGGGAAGGGAGGGGGAGGGAATTACTGGAAGTTGGAGAATTCTATGTTCATACCAAGGGACTGGAGACTACCTAGATGGTATATGAGGTGTTGCTCCTCCAACCTGAGTTTAGCCTCATCATGGCAATAGAGGAGGCCGTGTATGGACATATCTGAATGGGAGTGGGAAGCAGAGTTGAAGTGGGTGGCTACTGGGAGATCCTGTCTGTTGTGGCGGATGGAGCGGAGATGCTCGACAAAGCGGTCCCTGACGAAGGGTTCCGGCCCGAAACATCGACTCATCGTTTCCACGGATGCTGCCCGACCTGCTGAGTTCCTCCAGCGTGTTGTGAGTGTTGCTTTGACCCCAGCATCTGCAGAGTATTTTGTGTTTACAAGAACACCTTGTGATTTCAGAAGCTTTGATGTCAACAAAAATCTTCTAATCCCTGGCACACCACGCTCTGTATGTCGCCTTTAACAGCTTGATGGATGTTTAGAACCGTCAACCATGCATTGAACCGAAGCAACACACCCCACTACTGAGTTATTAACGAGCCGGATAGTAATGGAAAATAGCTTTAAGGAGGAACATCCTGTTGCTAAACGCCTGCCTAGCTCTTCATGATTAGCACATAGCACAGGCGATGTCTTTGACGTCCAGTTTGGTAGCATTGACATAACGTTCACGTTATGTGCTGATTGTCACCAGTGCCTCTATTCCGCATGTTGTCAGCTGCTACTGTTACTGCCACGCTCTCAATGCCTTTCCCAGCAATACAGCTGGCGTGATCTATCCTATAAGTGATGCATGAGCTGGCTATCTTGCTGAAAACCAGTCAGCGCCTATTTAATTCAGCAAGGGAAAATGGACTTTTCCAGAAGTGAAGTGAGGTGACACCCATTTCCGGGTGGTATTACTCCAGGAATTTACCTGGATTCCAGTGAATTCTGACTGTGATTTGAGCTCAGAATCAGGTTTAATATCACTGGCACATGTTGTGAATTATGTTATTTTGTGGTAGCTGTGCTTTGCAATGCATAATAAAAAAACTATAAATGACCGTAATATATTACAAATAAATTAGATATGTAGTGCAAAAAGAAATCAAAAAAAGAAGAAAATTCAGTGAGGTAGTATGAATGGATTCATTATCTGTTCAGAAATGTGATGGTGGAGGGAAGAAGGTGTTCCTAAAGTGTTGAGTGTGTGTCCTCAAGCTGCTTCTCCTTGATGGAAGCAATGAGAAGAGAGCATGTCCTGGGCGATAGAGGGCCTTCACGATGGATGCTGCCTTTTTTGCGGCATCGCCTTTTGAAGGTGTCCTCGATGCCGGGGAAGCTGGTGCCCGTGATGGAGCTGGCTGAGTTTGCAGCTTTTTGCAGCTTGCATGTCGCAGGATTTCCGCGTCAGATATGCAATATTCTCTATGCAATTGTAATACTCCCTGAAAGGTGTGCACGTGATCAGTGAGGTCCCAGGCTGCATCCGAGGAGCAGATTAACTGAGATTGTCCGAGACCTGCCTGTGATTGTGTCATTCCTGGGGTAGCAATGTTTTCTGAATCCCACCCCAGTTAAGGCAAAATCGATTGCATCAGCACCCTAATATCCCATTGATAATATCCACAGTGCTGTGCTGTTTCTCTGCAATAATAACAAATTGCATCTCTCCATCACTCCAGTTCTATCCCTGCTCCCTAAATGAGTTCTCCTTCCTACACACAAAAGATGCAGGCTTGGCCACCAGTTCTAGACTCTAATCCACCCCTTGGTCTTTCCCACAGTCCCACAATCTCCGCAGCACCTCACAGACTTGACACATTCCTTTTCATTCTCCATGGTGTTCGAAGATCAGTGGCTCGTGCCTCAGGCTTCATGGAAGTTTGTGGCAGCAGATCAGCCAACAATATAGAAACATAGAAACATAGAAAATAGGTGCAGGAGTAGGCCATTCGGCCCTTCGAGCCTGCACCGCCATTTATTATGATCATGGCTGATCATCCAACTCAGAACACCGCCCCAGCCTTCCCTCCATACCCCCTGACCCCCGTAGCCACAAGGGCCACATCTAACTCCCTCTTAAATATAGCCAATGAACTGGCCTCAACTGTTTACTGTGGCAGAGAATTCCACAGATTCACCACTCTCTGAATGATGATGGTCAGTGCACTGCGTCATCACTGAGTGGTGAGCCCTTTGGTAAACCAGTGTGTCAACTCCCTTTTCCACATTTGCTCGTTCACCAACAATGATGAGGTAGCATTAGAATGGAAGTAGTTCTCAGCAGGTAATGTACTGTCTGTGCTAGTTTATGTGTGTGTGTGTGTGTGTACAACGTGCACGAGGCAGATGAAAGTAAGCGTTTAATAAATCTATTACTTTTTTCAAACACACAACTTCCAGCTAGAAAAGTGCAAATAAAGTCTGTGAGCGTTATACATACAGTAAGTCAGGGCTGTGGTGGTAACGTATTGCTGTCACAAGACTATGTTGAGTCATCACAGCTGTGACTAATCTACTGTAGTTCTTGCAGCTGGGAGCTGACGTGACTCCAAGTGGCATCAGAGAAGCTTCAAGGAAGCCCAGGCTGGGTCCCAGGTGGGAAGAGGAGGAGCAGGCAGCCACTTAAGCCTCTAAGAAGGGAAGTGAGAGGGCCTGATTCAGATACACAAGGGTCTTCCGAGTTGTTGAATTTCACTCTGAGAACAACATTTGTTTGATATGAAAATGCTACCCTCTGCACAATGCCTATCGTTCAGTTTAGTAGCAAGACCAGGCCAATACGTTGTGTAAATATTGGGGGAATAGCATCAAAGTTCAAAGTAAAATTTATTATTGGAGTACATACATGTCACCACAGACAACCCTGAGATTCTTTTTCTGTAGGCATACTTAACAAATCTATAGAACAGTAACTGAACAGAATCTGTAAACTATAAACATCAGGAACAGTAAACAATCTGTGCAAATGTAGTTAATAAATAAATAGCAATAAATAAAAAGCATGTAATAATAAGATAAAAGAGTCCTAAGTGAGTGTAGTAATCCCCTTTGGTTCAAGAGCCTGATGGTTGAGGACAGTCACTGTTTTTGAATGCGGTGGTGTGACTCCTGAAGCTCTTGTATCTTCCATCTGATGGCAGCAGTGAGAAAAGAGCATGGCCTGGGTGGATGAAGATTGCTGTTTTCTTACTGCAATGTTCCATGTAGATGCGCTCAATGGTTGGGAGGGTTTTACCCCGATGTACTGGGCCGAATCCACTACTTTATGTAGGATTTTCCGCTTAAAGGCATTGGTGTTCTGTTACCAGACCATAATGCAACCAGTCAGCAAACTTTCCACCACACACCTGGAGGAGTTTGCTGAAGTTTTACATGACATGCTGAATCTCCACAGACTCCTGAGGAAGCAGAGGCACTCTTGTGCTTTCTCCTCAATTATATTTATATGATGGGTCAAAACGGGTCCTCTGAGATAGTGACACCCAGGAATTTAAAGTTACTGACCCTCTCCACCTCTGATCCTCCAGTGATTACTGGCTCATGGACCTCAGGTTTCCCCTCTCTTGAAGTCTCCATCAGTTCCCTGGTCCTTTTGACATTGAGTGAGAGGTTGTTGTTATTACACCACTCAGCCAAATTTTCAGTCCCTCTCCTGTATACTGATTCATCACTGCCTTTGATACAGCCCACAACAGTGGTGTATCACCAGCAAACTTGTATATGGTGTTGGAACTGTACTTAGCCATACAGTCATAGGTGTAAAACGAGTAGAGCAGGGGGCTAAGTACACATCCATAAAATGGATCAGAACCCCAGAGGAATCTGGTGAAAGACTGCCCATGTAATGATAAACAGGCAATTATTTATCATGCTTCTCAATTGTTTATAATGACCACCGCGGAAAGATTTTGTCATTATTGTACCTGTGTGCATTTGCCACCAGATTAATTAGGTAATACAATCCCCACCTCTTACACAACAGTGAGTGCGTGTGTAAGTACGATTGGGTAATACAATCCCCACCTCTTACACAACAGTGAGTGTGTGTGTAAGTACGATTGGGTAATACAATCCCCACCTCTTACACAACAGTGAGTGTGTGTGTAAATATGATTAGGTAATACAATCCCCACCTCTTACACAACAGTGAGTGTTGTGTAAATATGATTAGGTAATGCAATCCCTACCTCTTACTTGTGTCCAAGTATAATTTGCACTGACCAGTTTCAATGTGTGAACAATGATTTTGAGGTAGTGTAATATTTTACAGCACAATTACACATCTGCCTCGGGGAAAATACATTCTGCATTTGTAAGAGGGAAATTGTGAGAGAAATAAGTTTTGTCAGTCAGTCAGTCAGTGGGTGCCGTCCCGAATCCAGGGTTGGCGGCTATGCACCTCCATCTTCTTCGATCTTGCGACAGCACCAAGTACAGCCTCTCCTCCAGCTTGTTCTTGCTGGCTGCCTTGGCACCACCTGCAGCCGCCCCCGCCGAGCTCGAGCCCGAGGCCGTATCGGCCTCCAGCCGCGGCCGCTTCTTCGAGCTTGGCCCTTCCTTAGACGGAGGCCTTGGGCAGGTCCAGGCACACGGTGCAGCGCCCAAGCTCATCATGTCTCTACTAACTAGGTGCATAGCATACGATTTGTAGATACGTGGGGAGGCTTTAATCTCTTCCACGGAAGATGGCCGTCGGCTCATAAGGAGCTCATCCGCCCTTTGTCAGGTCTTGTTTTTCTTCAGTCCTGCTGGGTGTCCTCACACCCTCCTCACCAGACTAAGTCCGGTGGGGGACCCGGCCCAAATTGCCAAGTTTTGACAACATAGGAAATTAATAGTAAATAGAAAGGTATAGTTTGTCCTACCACCTGTTTCCTACCTTGCTTTGGTGGGCTTCTGTGTTTTTCCTCACAGCTGTTGTTCCTTTGGAGACGTCAGCTTTCGTAGCTGGCACCGCGGTATTTCAACCAAAACTCAAGGGAGGGATTTGACTGTACTTAATACTTTATATTGGAACAAGTAATGGGACTTAGGGCAGATAAATTTCCAGGATCTAATGGCTTACACCTCAGAGTGCTTAAAGGAATAGGTTGCAAATTTATAGTCTCATGAGTAGCTTTCCAGGGTTCACGGAAGCTTGGTACATTTGAGGTACCAGCTTTCACGCAGGCAGCTTTGTAGAGAACTGAATCCTAGTTGCAGTGTGCCAGCCAGTGGATCCCTAACATTAGCATCAGCGCTTCACCACATGAAGTCAGAACCAAGCAGAGGCAGTGAACTTGATCTCCAATTCTGCTGCAGGAACCAAGAATACGCAGGCAATTGTCACATCCTGGGCCGAGTGGATAGATGCATTTGATATTTAGCTTCTCATATTTATGCCGGTCGTGGCTGGAGAACCCTCTCTTATGATTTGGTCTGGCAGCCCTGACAGTTGGACAAAGTGCTGGTTAGTTGCTGTCAAGAGAGTATGACGGCAGTTTGTGACAGAGCCTCAGGATCCACTACCATAGACCGGGTCATTAATGGCAGACTGTTCCACCTCCTAGGGCATCCATAGAAATAAGACTTGGAGGATATTTTGGGCCAATTTCAGCACAAAAACTAAGTGTGGCCTCAGGAATAAAGGAACAGACAAATGCAATCTGCTCCAGAAGTGAAATCCGAAGCCTAGCAGGTGCTCTGGCATACGCGAGAGGTGGCATCGTTGTGATACGTAGCATTCAGTCCACAAAATGTATTTTAGAGACAAACGGAACACATCTCTCTGACCAGATTCGTTTTGTGCAAGTAACACTTCTGACTTCCAATTGACTGCAGTTCGGAAGGCAGCTGAAAACTTTGAGGAATAATGAAGTATTGGGTAGATATCTATTCCTGGGTACAATCTGGAATCCGATCTCAGGCTTATTCTACTGCAGAGGCAGTAACATGCTGTGACCCAAAAGGAGGTTAAAAAGATAAATTCACCCAGATTGTGGAGAGTAATGAATAGGTCAATAGCAGCTTACAATGGGACAGTAAGTCTTCCGGTTCTGTGTAGCAACACAGTCCACATACTTATGTGGAGCCATGGTACTGCAGTAAAGAGTGGATATGGTGCACAGAAAACACCCTTATTTATGGTGTTGCTTTATATTAGCTTTTATTTATTCCTTCATTATTCCTAATCCCTCTGTGAATTTATCTTTCTGCCTCCTTTATATGATTTCTCAGCTCTGCCCTTTCTGTAGTACAATAAATCCCTGCTGTAAGATCAACGGCTTCAGTTTAATAAAATATGAAATATGTTGATCTCCAGATTTCAGCTTTCAGCAAATAAAATCATTCCAGTAAATCACTACATACATATCATTTGATGGAAATTAATGTATAGTTTTACTATCTAAACTGAGGGGTCAGTATTGGATTGGATTTCTGGTTTTCTCCTTTATCTTCATTTGGCATGCCATCATTGAACTGGCTGATTAGACTTGTCCAAACCAATTTTACAAATATCCCCATCCAGGTCCTCTAGTAAACAATCTCTATGACTAGCAGATGACACTTAGCAATATCACCATCAAAGAATGTTCAACAAACTTTCGTCTTGTCAAACACCATTTGCAGAGCGGCCACTGGAAAATTCTATTGCATCGTGTGAAAATGCAATCATCTCATCAATGCTGTCATGTTTACGTTCCCAAGTGCCAAGTTCCACCCTTCTATGGATATTGATGTTGTTCCTCCTCAACCCGAAATCAGAAAGGAATGGCGTCTTAGCTTATTCCACTGCTCAGAGTACCTAGGAGATTCACCAGGATGTTACCTGGGATGGGGTGTTTCAGTTATGAGGAAAGGCAAGATGGGTTAAGTTTGTTTTCCTTAAAGCAGATTAGGCTGATGGGAGACTTAGTTGATGATTACAAGATGATAAGGTGCAGAGATAGTGCTGATGGTAAGAAACTTTCAGTTTAGTGGAGATGTCTAAAATCAGGGAAGGGGTACTTGGCTTGGATGGGATCTCAGGAAGCCTTTTTTCATTCATAGGGTAGTTATGAATCTGCAGCACACTGCGTGAAGGAGTGATGGAGACAGGGACTCTCACAACATGTAAGAAGTAGCTGGACTACCACTCTAATCACCTGGACGATGGCCTTGGGACAGTGTTGGAAGATTGCATTAGAATGGGAAGTACTTGATGATCAGCATGTATATAGTGGGCCAGAAGGCCTGTTGCTATACTCTATAACCTGATAATCATGTCTTTAGCTGCACTGGCAACATGACTGGATGAGATTTGACAATATTCAACAAACATTAGACCTTTCACCATTATTTCAAGCTGGCTGTCGATATCTATTACAAAAAGATAAGAAAAACATAACATCTTCTGGTAAGATGGAGGCGTGCTCAGACACAGTGGCTTCTACAGGGCCAACCAAAAGTAGTATTGTCTTTCTAAAATATATTTTTTATGATTGCAAGACCCTGCCGGACATTAAGAACTTAAGGTACCTCAGGTGTGCCCTGTCAGTTCATTGGCTGAGAAGCTGAAGGAACTGGACGGTGCAGATTGTACTGCTGCCAGCGTCAGAGTGGATCACAAAGGAGGTGTGCAGTTTAACAGTGAGTGATCGTCCTGGTCGCTTTCCTAGTGACACTGTTGGATGTCGGTGGTGTGGAATGCTGGAAGTCCGATTCACTGGTTTATTGGTAAACGGTGGCAGGGGGTGGGGGGGAGCGGACAACGGCAAAGCTTCAACAGGCTGGAGTTGGTGCTGCCCTCTAGTGTTCACTCGGCAGAAGACAAGGAGTATTTGTGCCTGGTGCTGCAAATGACTGTTGGTTCTGTGTTTTGCACGTTGCCCCAGGTTACCACTGTTTCGTTTGACTGTATTCATGTATGGCTGCATGACAACTAAACTTGACTTGAAAACAGCAGTATCCCCTATAAAATAGGTGGAAGAATAGGTTAAAACAGCAGTATGTTTGTCTTTTGAGATCCTGGTAGTAAACAGGCTCGCATGTGATCTTAGATGTAAGCGTGCTTTGTCAAAGAAACTTTGATTCCTATCTCCTGATATCTGTAGGCTGTACAAACTGCCCACAGATTGGCAATTTGAGAAGGAAGATTGGTGTGCAATGTGGAAAAAAAAAGGTCAAAACAGTTTAGTAAGAGTGTGACGTGAAGTTCTTGCTGAAAAGTTAGTTTCTTAAGTCACAGTGGAGAGCATTGTGCATCCAATCCTGGGTACAAAGCAAAGCTGGGAAACGCTGGGAGCAATGAGTGTACAGCAAGAGCATTGTAAATCCTTCATATGGGATAAACAGACCCATTGGCTCTCTGGTGTCTACAACATTTGTTGCTCTCAAGCCAACAGGTTGCTTCTTGGATAGTGTTGACAGGTAGGGGGCACCTTCCTCAGCCCTTCTCCACCTGCCTTGAGTTGCAATAACATGACACTATAATTACACGCTGTCAGTTCCTGGCAGCTCAGTCCACCCTGTCAATAAATATCTCAGGAGTTACTGGTGAAGGAATCCTCCTGGAAGTGTCATGTCAGCTCACTGCTGAAAAGGGAGAACAGCCACCCCCAGCTGTTAAATTAGCTTATTGCATACTTTTATAGCAACAAGAAACTCTTAACCATAATCTAGTCTCATGTTGCCAGTACAGTTAGGAACAAGATTAGTCTCTACAAATGCTAAACAGCCCATATAGATATACTTCTCTTCTTTCCAAGAGTATATGTGCTGAGATCCAGCTTTGACCAATGAATGGATTGGTTACTTTTCTGTTATTTTTAATGTTAATTATAAATCAGTAATTAAGTTTTTTATTTTGTATACCAAATTTCATTTTTTTTAATACAAAAGTACTGGCATGCTATGATACTTCTCTGTAATGCAGGGAGCTATAATTTCTGGCCCCTTTGTTTTCCCTGGAATTCTTTCATTCCAAATGCCGATCTTTACACACAGTGGCATTGAGAATGAAAGAGTTCCGGAGAAAACAAAGGGGCTGGCAATTACTGTTTCCTGTTTCCTGACACCACAATTCGGATGGCCGTTACATTGCCAAATTGGTACATCCACGCTTTTGCTTCCTGTCAAGGGCACTAATTTGCAGTCAGAATTAAGGCCATGGTAGATGTAGAAGTAAGGAACCTTGCAGCTATTCAATCTTGCTCCATTTACAAATGGTGTAAACTTCCTGACAGTATTGCCTTGTTATTCAGAAGGAACCCTGCTTTACAATGATGTAACTCCTCCATGCAAATTGTAAATAATGTTGAAGAATAATTAAAAGCCTCAAATTTGATTGTGATTAAATCTGTGATGACATAGAGCAGTTTTTTTTATGATTTTGGTCCAACATAACAAGCTAGATGTGGGGGGAAAACAGGACAGAGGCCTTGAACTGTTATAAATGTATGCTGCAAATTCAGTGAGATTTTAGTGATTTCTGATTTCATCGAAACCTGATCAAACTCCAGTCTGGTAATTAACACCTCTTCTGTGGATATTTTTGTGTAATAAAGGGAATCTATGGCAGAAGTTAACATTTGCAAAATGAAATTACCTTATTATTTCAAGTAATAAAATGCATGAAAACATTGGGATAGCATATTTTTATTTTATTTCAAATTTTTATTTTTACTTTTTTTAACTGAAGTGAAATTTATCAGAGTGAATAAATACGTCAGCTTTTATCTTGTGTCAGCCGCAACCTCTGAGAGCCATTCTAGTGATTGCTGTGTTGAGTTGTGTGTGTTCTGAATCACTGGCACCTTTACCATTATTACCCTGAAGAAGCTTCATGTCATTGTAATAAACGTGTTAGTATGAAACTCCTTTGGCGTCTTAACACGGATCTGAGCTTACATAGTTTTTGACATTTAAAGCAGCCAGCAGGGCTATTTCATCCAGTCACTTTACCGCAATGGTTAATAATACACAAAATGCATCCAATTACCAGGGTGAAGCTTTCCAAGTTTTGTATGTTATTTATCCACAGGTGTAGTGCACCTCCTCCCCAGCAATGCAATCTCTGCTCTGCAGTATTAACAAACTGCCCTTGTTGGGCAGTGCTCATCCATCGCTGCACCCACAGTCCCACCCTCTCCCTGCCCACCCTTTGCCTCCCTCCCCTGCTTCCTTTCCCTTCCCTTGTGACATTATTGTTTTTCATTTGCAGCAAAAGAGCTCAGATCAAAATAATTGATGATGAGGAGTATGAGAAAAACAAGAATTTCTTCTTTGAGCTGAAGGAGCCACGCATGGTGGATATGAGTTTACAGAAAGGTGGAGTACTCACCAGAATGAGCCCCTACTGAAGGCCTTCCTCTCTCCTTTCTTTCCCCTTTGTCTCATTTCATCCCTCCTCTTCTCTTTTGTCTTGTTTGAATGCTTGATTCCCAAGAGACACTTAACACTGGGGCCCTCCCCGCAGTCAGATTGGTGATGTGCCACCCATTTCAGTCTTGGCTTGTTAGTGAGTTGCTAATCAGGCCCATCTCCATGGCTGCAGTAACCTGCCACCCCCAAGCCCCTGTTCTTGACATCCTGCCCCTTCCTGCTGCTAACAGCTAGTATCCTAGCAGCCTGTGGAACACATGAGGACAGGTCTGGTTGTGTGCTAAGTAACATGCTCTCTTGTTATACCCGGACTGCTTTGACTGGTGTGGGGAGTCCATTCCATGACTTCTCCAAAATGAATTCTACAGAGAAGCTAGTGAGGAAGAGCTACCAATTACTTGTGCAGTATGTACATTATATGTTGCGAATTGTGACTTTCAGCTCTGGGAGAGGTGATGTATGAATGTAGGTGAGCCACATTTGTTATGCGAAGCTCACCATTCATTGGTAGCACTGTATTTCATAGAGGCACATGGCCTTGGTGGCGAAGATATGGCATGAAATGAAGTCTCTGCCCGCCCCTCCCCCCCAATATTCAGTAAAAACAGAATTCTCTCAACTATGCAATATCAGGCAACAAACGCTCATAATAAATTCAAAAGGAGTATACTGATGAAGAATCTTATCTCAAGAAGTATTGAGTCGGCCCTTGCAGGCATCACCACCTTGCTCGGAATCGGCACCTGTATTCTGCCACAGGAACAAATTACCTGGCCCCAGTGTAGGTGATCTCCTTAGACTAGAAGTATCACAGAATCCATCAATAAATTCCGGAAGGCTGCACACACTCTGGTGACTCCATGAAAAGGTTCCATGCCCTAAACTCTCTGGAAAACTGCTACATCTTCCCACCTCCTTCTGACTATTGTAAAAAGACATGAGCAACTTTTAATAGTGTTTAAAAAATCACTGTGCCATTCAGAGGCATCTGAAAAGAATTGAGTTGAACCAAGTAATTTAATAAAAGATAAACATGATTTTAAAGTTGAATAATGAATCAAAAACACCAAATTTAAAGTGTTAAAATATTCCAAATTCTGTGCGATTTTAAACTGCTGATTAGACAACAGAGAGGGAGGAATAGTTAAAAGGTAGGGCTATTGAGGAATTGTGAAATAAAACCCGAGAGAGCTGCAATTACTCAGCTGATCATGCAGGTTCAGTGGAGCAAGGGACAGAGTTAACTTTTTAGATCTTTAATCTTGCATCGGAACAGGAAAAAAATTGAAGTCTAGTATTTGTACTAATATTTATTTGTAGTGAGAGGTAAAGTGCAGTAACAGGCCTCTCTGGCCCAACAAGCCCACACTGCTCAATTACAATGAAGTGATCAATTAACCTACTAACCCCTAAGTCTGTGGGAGGAAGCTGGAGCATCAAGAAGAAACCCATATGGGCAAAACTGTTACATACAACAGCGTGAACGGAACCTGAGTCACTGGCTCTGTATAGCCTTACGCTAACCGCTACACTCCTGTGCTGCCCAGATGCGTGAAGTTACAGGGAAGAGGGAGATGTGGAGAGAAGAAAGGGAATGTCAGTGGAAGGGTGGGGACTGAGGGAGACTAAATGCCACAAGTGATGGTGGTGCTGGCTGCCAGAAGGTGCTGAAGGCTTGTTCAACATAGTTGATCTGTCTGGAGATGTAAATAGAAGATGACAGAAATCCCATCAGGGAGAAGAGCAGATCCTCTTCAGAGGGCTATTCAGGGGAACTCAGTAAGTTCTGGATGGCTGCAATTACCCACACTTTCCCCAATATTGTTCTAACAACTGAGAGTGAGCAGATATGGGACACACCTTCCTCTCTCCACCTCAACAGAACTCCAAAAGCACTGTTGCAATACCGCCTGATTGGCAAAGCAGAGCAGTAATTGCCACTGCAACACAGAGAGAATGCTCACTCTCAGGAGTTCAGGCTGTATCTGGGGAAGTGAAAAGACAGTTGAAGTTTCAGGCTGAGAACCTTCTTCAGAATTAAGAAGGAAGGGGGAAGATGCCAGAATAAAAAGGTGGGGGGGGGGGGGGGAAGAAGCGAAAATGAAAGTGATAGGTGAATCCAGGTGGATGGGAAAGATCCAAGGCTGGAGGGGAAGGAATTTGATAGGAGAGGAGAGTGGACCGTAGGAGAAAGGGACCCAGGAGGAAATAATAGGCAGGGAAGAAGAAGTAAAAG
The DNA here is from genome assembly GCF_030028105.1 of Mobula birostris. Taxonomy (NCBI): domain Eukaryota; kingdom Metazoa; phylum Chordata; class Chondrichthyes; order Myliobatiformes; family Myliobatidae; genus Mobula; species Mobula birostris. Next base: position 169,664,551 of record NC_092370.1, on the reverse strand, counting down.
GTCAAGAGTGGGGAATGAAAGAAGGGGGTGGAAATTGGTTTACCAGAAGCAGAAATCGATATGTCATGCCATGGCACAGGAGGAGGCCTTGGACCAACGTGTCAGAACAGGAATGGGAATCGGAATTAAAATGTTTGGCCGCCAGGAAGTCCCGCTTGTGGTGGATGGTGTGGGGGTGCTCGATGAAGCGCTCCCCCAATTTACGGGTCTCACCAGTGTAGAGGAGGCCACATCGGGAGTACCGGACACAATAGACAACCCCAGCAGCTTCGCAGGTGAAGTGTCGCCTCACCTGGAAGGACTGTTTGGGGCCCTGAATGGTCGTGAGGGAGCTGGTGTAGGGGCAGGTGTAGCACTTAGGCCGCTGGCTGACACAAGTGCCAGGAAGGACAAACGGACAAAGGAATCGCAGAGGCAGCGATTCTTGTGGAAGGCGGAGGGAGTGGGGGGAGGTAAGGATATGTTTTGTGGTAGGATCCCTTTGGATTCTACCACCGCTGCCTCACAGCTCTGGAGACCTGGATTCGACTCCAACACCAGGTGTCATCTGCGTAGAGTCTGCAAATTCTCTGAGAAACCAGTGAGTTTCTTCTAGCTCCTGTTTCCTCCCACCCCTCAAAGATGTACAGGCATGTTAATTGTCCGGTGTAAGTAGCCACCAGTGTAGGCACAGACAAAGGAGTGAAAGGGGAGTTGATGGGCAAGTGTAAGAGGAAGACATTGCAAGAGTATTCTGGGAAATAAGGAGGGGAATGTGACTAATGGGATTGCTCCCCTGGGAGCTGGCATTGAGCAATCGGCCCTTTATGTGTCATTACAAATATAAATGGTGGTGCTTTTTAACATGAATAACTCAAGTTCTGAAAATCGAATTACCTCACAATCCACGCAATCTGCCAATAAATTAATTAGCAAACTGGGATCCATCACCTTTAGAAAGAAGATTAAGGTCTTTACAAAGTGGAAAAAGGCAGCAAACAAATTTGGTTGTCTGGTGGTTATGTTACTGGTTCAGCAAGTTAAACTCCATAAGTAATAATCCATATAATACAAATTTAATTCTCATTATAGAAGTTGTTTGAACTTGGTTAGAACAGTTGTATAAGCAAGCTGGTTCACTAAAATGAGAAGGGAAATGTTTACTTTTCTAGTCTACATCGGGCCCCAATCGCACACCAAATGGTCGTCTTCAGTTGTTCCCAAGGAGGTCTAGCAAGCGACCCATCAGTCAGGATTTCAATGCCTATTGTCTGCCAGCTGAAGCTTGCCTAAACCTGGCCTAGAATTTGACTTGCTGCATAAGGCTTTCAAAGCAAAGGACGTGACAATGAAAGGATATCACGTGTGCTGGGAACCTGTCCTTTCAACCTATCTTTGCATTGCCTATAGACTACAGTGACTGGCATTCTTAACGTGTCAGGTGCAACCAGCCTGTTTTACATGTAGTGCAACACGATTTCACCAGGACACTGCAGCAGTAAAGGCATTCTAAATAAAGACCCTATGTTTTTTAAAATGTGATTATATTGACTTCAGCATAGAAGAACTGAAGGGTTTGGCAGGTTACATGAGCTCTGTCTTTACCACTGCCTGTTAGGTAGTGGGAGGGTGGGGTGTGGAACAAGGTCCAAATGTAGCTTTATTCAGCCTCCTAATAGGCCAAGAAAATGGTGGCATGTGACACCACTATGGTTGCACTATAGGCCCTTCACTAATCAGCAAGCAAGTTTGCAATTAAAAGTAAGTTGCATGTCTGACTGCAGTGGTTTTCGAGCAACCCATTGTACATTTTCTCTCTTATATCCTTACAGGAAAACCATAAGCGTTAAAATAAATGATGATGAGGAATACGAAAAGCAGGAACATTTCTTCATTGTGCTTGGTGAACCGAAATGGATGAAACGCGGAATATCAGGTGTGAGATCCTGAGATGTAACGGCTTTTTTTTTGAGAAAATCTATTACTTTTCCTCCTGTATTCCCGCTCTCACCCTGTTTCGGTCATCTATGCCTAGTGCTTTTTTTGGTTTCTCTCCCAGATCATGTGCACTGCATTTTCTCGGCCTGGTCTAGTACTTGCATATAACATCTTGTTGACGCAAACCGTGCGATGGAACTGGGATACCGAGGCAATGCACGTGACTTCATTTTCCTGTATTCAGCTTAATCCTCTTGCTATTTTATTCATCATCTTTTTTTTTGTTTGGAAAAAATAATACATTACTTAAAAATTGGCATCTTGGAAGGATGCTTTCCAGGCAGTCAGTCATACACTTTCATTACTAAGGACACAGCAGCCCCTTTGTTTGAATGGCAAAGAATGTTTTTCAAATACCCTTAATGCGCGTGTGTGTGTATGCGTGTGCGTGTGTATGCGTGTGCGTGTGAGTGTGAATAAGGCTGGAAAGAATGGGTCAACTCCAGCTGAATCCCAGGCACAAAGTAGCAGACGGTTTATTGTCTTAGTTTGCTTCTATTAATCAAATGCATTTCTCCATTTTATATACCTTTTAAGTTACTCCATTTATCTTGATATATATTTGTCCTGTCTCCATCCTACCCATCCTGTCTCACATCCCAGCCCTCCTCTCTCATGGAGAGATAAGGAAAGTCAAAGTTATTCTCCTTGGACCAAGGAAGATTAAGTGATGGTTAAAAGAGATGCTCGAAATGATGAGGGGCTTTGGTGAGTCACAGTGACTATAGGCAGGAGCATTGGACATAGACTTAAGGTGACTGAGACGTAAGAGTCAAGTGGGAGATGATTCTTCTGTTCCAACGGTGGTTAGTTATATTATAAAACTTAACAGGTGATAGAGGCAGGTTTAATATAATTTTTGAAAGGGAAGTGCTTTAGTATTGAAGAGGCAAAGTTTGAAGGGGTTTGAGAACAAGAGAGGAGATTGGGACCAGTTGGCTTCAAAAAGCAACACGAATTCCCTCTATGAGCCGGGTACATCCTCATGCTGAGCATTTCCCAGTGACTATCAATCGGCCCTTCAAGTGACATTGCTACAGAGCCTGGTCTGGTCTTAGATCCATGTCCAGAGAGATTCCAGTCTAATTTGCCTCCATGCTCCACTTCCCTTTCTACATATATAACTTGCTGATGTGATCCTTGGCCATGCTGTGATGTGGAAACTTTAATGCTATTTGGCATGAAGAGGTGATGTCATGGCACAGTTGCAATTCAAGAGGGCTCCATCAGTTCACAGCTAATGAACAGTCATGAGGAATGGCTTGGGTCACTTTTCCTGTTCAGTTACCTTCTCATTTTACTGAAGTGTCATTTAAATAAATCACCTTAAGGGCTGATTCATGAACTTGAGGGGGATCAAATCCTTGTGAGCAGATTTGCTAGAGTTGTCGGAGAGGGTTTAAACTTGTATGGCAAGGGGATAGGAACCAGAGTGATAGGTCAGAGGACGGGGCAGTTAGTGTGCAAGTAGATGCAACACGTAGAGAGTTGGTGAGGAAGGCTGTGCAATTTAAAGGGTAAAGTTGCAGTCAGTGGGATGGGTTGAGGTGTGTCCGTGAGTCTATTTTAATGGGAGAGCTATTTGAAGCAAGGGCGATGAACTTAAGGCATGGAACTATGATGTTGTGACCATTATTGAACTTGGCTGTCACAAGGGTAGGAATGGCTGCTGGATGTTCTGGGGTTTAGATGTTTCAAAAGGGACGGGGAGGGGGAGGTAAAAGAGTTGGGGGACTGGCATTGACAGTTTCACAGCTGTAGAAAGAGGATGTCATGGATAGATTGTCTATTGAGTCAGTGTGGTTGGATATTAGAAACAGGAAGAGAACAAACACACTGTTGGGAGTGTTCTGTAATTCTCCCCAATAAAAACAGAGACACTGAGGAACAGATAGGGATGCAGATTTTCAAAAAGTGCCAAAATAACAAGGTTGTTGTAATGGGGGAGTTCAACTTCCCTAATATTGATTGGCACCTCCTTAGTCTGAAAGGATTGAAAGGGTGGAATTTGTTATGGGTGTCCAGGAGGATTCCTGACACAGTATGTAGACAGGCTGACTAGGAGAGAAGCCATATTGCATTTGGTGCTAGATAAGGAAACAAGTCATGTGTCAAATCTCTCAGTGGGAGTGCATTTCAGAGACAGTGACCACAACTATCTGACCTTTACTATAGCCTTGGAGAGGGATAAGATGAGATAGTATAAGGAAGTATTTAATTGGAGGAGGGAGAGTTATAAAGGTATTAGACAGGAACTAGGATGTTTGCAGGGAAATCCACATGTGGAGGTTATTTTGGAAGCACTTGCATGGGGTTCTGGATAGGTTTGGCCGAATGAGGCAGGGAAACGATGGGAGGGTGAAGAAACCCTGATAGATAAAAGATGTTGAACATCTAGTCAAGAGGAAGAAAGAAGCCTATTTAAATTTTAGGAAGCAAGGATCAGGCAGAGCTGTAGAAAATTACAAAGTAGCAGGAAGGAGTTTAAGAACGGACTTAGGAGAGCTAGAGGGGGCATTAGAAGGGCATGGTGAGTAGGATTTAGGAAAACCTCAAGGTATGCTACAGGTATGTGAAGGACAGCAGGATGGACAAAGTGAAGATTGGACAAAGTGAAGGTTGGACCGAACAGGGGTGGTGGAGGAAACACATGCCTGATGGGGCAGGCCTCAGAATTCACCAGTGAGAGGAACTTGATGACTGTGAGGACATCGTAAAACTGGCTGATATGCTCAAACACGCTGATGTTAAGAAACAGAATGTGCTAGAACCTTTGAAAAGCATTAGAATAGATAAGATCCCGGGACCAGACAGGATATCCCCCAGGTTACTACGGGAAGTGAGGGAAGAGATCGTTGCACCTTTGGCAATGACCTTTGCTTCTTTGTTGGCCACAGGAGAAGTACTAGATGATTGGACTGTGGCAAATGTAATTCCTTTGTGTCAAGAACAGGAATAGGGGTAACCTTGGGAATTATTGACCAGTGAGTCTTACTCCAGTGGAAGGAAAATTATTGCAGAGGATTCTTAGAGACAGGATATATAAGTATTTAGAGGTCTAGTCTGATTAGAGATAGTCAACATGGCTTTGAGAGGGGAAGGTCATACCTCAAGAGCCTGATTTAATCTTTGAGGATGTGACAAATCATGTTGATGAAGGTAGAGCAGTGGATTTTAGTAAAGCATTTGATAAGATTCCCTGTGGCTGGCTCCTTCAGAAGGTCAGGAGACATGGGATCCAGGGAAACTTGGCTGTGGAGATACAGAATTGGCTTGCCCAGTAGAAGGCAGAGGAAGTAGGAGATGGAGTATATTCTGCTTGGAAGTCAGTAACCAGTAGTATTCTGGAGGTATCTGTTGTGAGACCTCTGCTCTTTGTGATTTTTATAAATAACTTAGATGAGGAAGTCTAAGGGTGTTCAATAAGTTTGCAGATGACACAAAGGTTTGTGTAGATGTGGATACTGTAGAGGGTTGTTATAGGTTGCAAAGGGACATTGACAGGATGCAGAGCTGGGCCGAGAGGTGGCAGATGGAGTTCAACCCAGAAAAGTGTGAAATGATTTGCTTTGGAAAGTCGAATTTGAAGGCGGAATAGAGGGTTAATGGTAGAATTCTTGGGAGTGTGAAGGAAAAGAGGGATCCTGGGGTCCACGTCAATAAATCCCTCAAAGACGCCATGCAAGTTGGTGGGGTTGTGAAGAGGGTGAATGGTGTGTTGGCCTTCATTAGTCAAGGATTTGAGCTCAAGAATCATGAAGTAATGTAGCTCTATAACCCTGGTTAGACTGCACTTGGAATATTGTCTTATGAAGATAGGTTGAGCAATCTCGGGTTTTTCTCTCTGGAGCGAAGGAAAATGGAAGGCGACAATAGAGGTGCTCAAGATGATAAGAAGAAGAAATAGAGGGGATAGCCAGAGACATTTTCCCAGGGTGGAATGGACAGTACAAGGGGGCATAGTTTTAAGGTGATTGGAAGGAAGTATGGGGGAGGAGGAGTCAGAGGTAAGTTCTTCACACAGGGAGTGCTGGGTGCATAAAACGGCCAGCTAGGGTTGGTAAAAGAGAGGGTCCATTAGAGGCATTTAAGATAGAAACATGGATGATAGAAAATTGGAGTGTTTTGTAGGAGGAAATGGTTAAAAGGTGGCACACTATCATGAGCTGAAGAGCCTGTACAGTGCTGCCATGGTCTGTGCTCGATATCATTCTGTGCATGATGTGAGAAGGTTCCAGATCCATTCTGTCACGATCTCAACATAATCTTAGATTATGAGTTTGCACAGAATACCTTTCATATTTTATGATGATTAATGTGGTCATACCCACTCATTGTTGATGGGGAAAACAATTATTTGAATGGTCTATGCAGAGGTATATGGAAATGAAAACCAGACACTATAAGTCATTTTAAACTAAACTTTTCGCCTGATAGAACAACAGAAATGGTGTTCGATAAGACAACTCACATGAATATTAAAGTCCCATATTTCTTTCGCCCAGTTCAATACTGTTTACCTCTTAATTTTAAACATGACATACACAATTTCGAGCTGTAGCTTATGAATCATTTATTATTTCTCTTTCCTTTCTTCTCCCAATTAATAAAACCTTGCTGTCTGGGATTCAGTTGGGTGACACTTTAAGCTCATGTAATGCTGAGTCTTAAATACAAAGTGGATGCTGTTCCTTTAAGCATACTTTTCCTCTATGCTTGTAATATGTTTAGCCGTACTGTCATTTCTGTTGATGTGTTTGCTCTTCTGCTGCTGCCCTGCACACTGAATGACCAGCTGTGTTGTACTTTGCTTCGGTTTGGTTTAAGAAGCATGCCAGTGAAGCTGTGTGACTCTTCGTGACAGGCCACCAGCAAAGTGGAGGCTCTGCAGGTTTGGCAAAGCAATGGTACCATTCATGTGAATGGCACAAACCGGATTCAGCTACACCACCCTTAACCTTTTCGAGTACTCTTCTCCCTTAGTAGCTTTGGCTGAACGCTGGTTGGCAAAGTTACGAAGTGGAAGGAGCCATTGATACATTTGCAAAGACATATAAAATATTAAGCGTAGAAAGTAAACATGGTTTTGTTCCCTCTGATGGCATCTGTTATTGGAGAAAGTACACATGCTGGAACAATTTAATGGGGAGGCTGGACAGGGGTGAGTAGCAGACTCTAGGGTGAGTACAGTCTCACTGTTTCACAAGAGCAAGGGTCTGAAACCACTGCTGTTACTAAAGAAGTACAGTGTTGGCATTTTAAAAAGAGTATATAAAATGGAGTTCTGAGGGCATGCTTGCTGTATTTAGAACCTTCTAAACCTTCAGTTGAGCTACAGCAAGGACACCTCATGGACAGGCAGAGGTGTCTCAACCAGGCATTCACCTCAGAATGGAATAGATTTGGGTTTTCACTTGAAATGAACTAATTAGTCCAGCAAATTTTCACAAATGGCTTGGGTATAGTTAGGTCCTTCTGAGTTAAGTGCTAAGATCAAAAGGAGAATGTGCAGATACGTGTGTGTGTGTGTACATGAGATGGGGATGGTAGTATTGTGGTTGGAGAGGCGTGGGCCACTTATATCCAACTCATAAGTTAGATACGGCTATACAAATGTGGCCTATATAGTCAGTCTCATATTTACAATGAATACGGAATCAGAACTAGAAGCCTTCTCACCAACCCCAATGTACACACTGCTCTCCACTATTTTCCCACCCCTACCTGTTGCCCCCACAGTTCCATAGCTAGTTAAGATCCTCAGAAACTTACTTAAGGTAATAAAGACTCTGGAGGGAAATTCCACTTCAAGTCTCTCAAGCAATCAAAACCTCTTTCAGAAGGGTATATTTATCTTTTGGCCATGTTCCAATATCAAGTACTTTGATACTTAAATATATGTTGCTGAGTTTTTTTATGATTACTAGGAATCTAAATGTAAGTTAGTATATTTTAATGGGGTGGGTTTAATTCAGCAGATAGCTTATTTTAAAATTGTTTTACAGAAATTAATCTATGTTATTAAAACTAAGCACTGCAGTTGAGTTGTCTTCCCCAAGTTGTCAGTAGAATAGTTCACATAGCAGGTAACTTAACCCAGATTGTTACAATTATTTTAAATTAGATGCCAAGGAGAACTTCTTGCTACCTTCTCTCTTCATCGAAAATATAACTAAAAAAAGGTTATAAACTATTACAAGATAGGATGTGCATCAGTGCAAAAACTACCTAGCACTGTTAGTGAGGCTCCTGTTGTATACGTTTTATATTGGGTTGCTAGAAATCCGGTCTGTGTACATTGAACTCAATGGATGCCATTGACTTCCCATGGTTTTCATTTTGGCTCATTACATAATCCCAGTGCCCAGCAATGATTGGCATAGAGAGCATTTCCAAAAAAGAACAAACAGTTTGAAAGAGAATGTGGGAATAGCTGATGTGTAGCAGAACCCAGATGTTGCTTCATTGTGGGACTCAAGATCCAATTTTTGTCAGAGTGATTGGAATTAATGATTCAAATTCCAGTCTGAGAGAAAAAAAATGATCTGTTTGAAAATCCTGCCATAAAACAAGGTCCCAAAGTGTTGGACAGCATTTCCTTCGCCCTTGTATGTAAATATTCTGATCAAGTCATATTTGTTGCAAAAGTATATTGAAGCCAATGTACTCCCTGTTTGGCGATGTGATGTAATTTGCATTTCATCGTGCCTTATTCCACTTTATTCCCCAAAGTTGTAACTCTGAAGTTCAGTGAGTATTGTACTTTCTGATCTGCCAGCCACTCTGCCTGAGGCACATCATGCTAAGGGCATTGCAGTAAATGACAGCTATCTGTTCTCTTCACGTTGCAATAAGTTGTTAATGCAAGCACAGTGTGCTGACCAACAAATGCATCAATTGTCTTAACCACTATATCCCATTAAAGGCCATCTCTGGATTCAAACTATGAACTTATATGTAAAATGAAAATGCTGCAGACACTGGACAACATCTATTGAGAGCGATAAGCAGAGACCTGAACAAGTGTATGCAGATCCTCTCCATCACAATTTCTACTTTCCTTCACCCTATAATGTCATCATTCTCACCCTCATTAATGCTTTTGTTAGTTTCCAAAGTCCCCAAGACTCTCGCTAACTGCCGCTAGTCCTTTCCACTCCTCGACACAGCAAATGATCTGGATTGGCTTCCAGTCTACCAAGGACTCAATTTTAAACCTCTCTTTCTCATGCTTAGATTCCTCTATGGCAGGGGTTCCCAACTTGGACCATGGACCCCTTGCTTTATGGCATAAAAAAGGTTGGAATGCTCAAAGGATTTATCCTTCTTGTTTTCCCATAACTTCAGACAGACTCCTGGGAGCTCTGTATTCCTCTAACTGCGCATATCCACCATTAAGCATCTGACTCCGATTCCCTGGATTTCCCTCCCCATATCTCTTCCCCTTGAAGGCACTATGCTCTCCTCCTTTTCTATTCATTACTGAAGGCATCACTCGCATTTAATGCCCATTCCTAAATGCCATTTTAAAGATTGATGTCGTGTAGTGACTCTAGAATTCCTTTATTCCACCAGAAAAAAATTGTAATTCAGACCTTTTTGTTACAAATTCTCACAGAATCTGTGGTCATCATTGCTAACACTAGTTGTTGTATCCAAATTGTAAATACAAATTAAAGTTTCAAAGCTGCCGCAGTGAGATTTGAACTTAAGTCTCTGGATTGTTAGTCCAGTTATGTGGACTTAACTAGTAAATTGACCACTTGTAACTATCATCTTCATACGTTCTTAAATCAATAGTAGGAATAAATCTATCAAATCTTTGCTGTGTCATCTACAAACCAAATGCAGCCTACCGTAAATAAGGAGAGCAAAACTTCACCAAATCCCTGTACATAACTTCCTTACACTTGTAACCCAACCTCCATAAAAAGAAGTTTACTATTTAATTTAAAGTCATAAAGTTGTAATGCACAGAAATAGACCCTTCGACCTAACTTTCCACGCAAGTCTATAAAATATAATTTACCCTCAAGAGTCCACATTCCACTTCATTGCATTCCAGTGAGCAACTATTAAGGTGAAATGCCTCAGGTGAGGCTCAAATTGGATGTCCCAAACCTTGATCAGGATATTGCATGATGACGTAAGGTAAATGTATTTCTCTCTGATTCTTATCCTTAAGACATATTTTTGGATCATCCAATAAAGTACACCTTGGTGTATGCTCTGCAAAAGCCACAAAATGGATCAAAACATGAGATATTTCATATCAAGGAGATGAAATGAGTCAGGAGTGATTGCTAACTGCAGACCACCTACTCTGTTGCAATGAAGAATGGGAAGATGCCTCTGATTCTTTCTGAGATTTGATCCTTTTCCTTTCTTTCTCTGCAGCTCTCTTGTTGGCACAGCCGGGTAAGCAGATCTTTCCTGATTTTTCTAAACTGCCATTTTTTTGTAACCTATGCTACATGTATGTACGTGGAGATCTGTTATGGAGAGAGAAATTCCAGTGAAACGGTGGGAAGATCAAAGTGCAGAGTTTCTAGAAACATGGGTTTCTTGATGGAACTGAATGTAGGAGGGGTAGTTTAAGAGCCCTGGTTGCTGCCAGAGTTTGCCATGTTGTTGTGTAATGGAACTTAACAGCCACATCACTTCCAGAGTTCCAATTGTACTTGCTATCTGTGAAATGTCAGCACAGATACACCAGCTTGAAATATAGGCACTTCCTCATCTTCTGCTGCTTGTTATAGTAAGATTAAATGAAAAAGTTTGGTAAATGAATCCTCTTTTTGTACAGTTTCTTTTGCTGCCTCTCACAATTAAAATCTCCCTCTGAGAGAGGGAAGCAGTGTCCCATTTGATGCTGCTATGCTCCAAGAGGTTTGGGAGCTCCAAGACTGGGACAGCCCAGTCTCCTCTCAACTACTTGCATAGTTTCTTCTTCTTTAGCTGGCATGGTGACAAGACCTAGGCAGGAGACCTTACATAATTATCAGTGTCGTTTTATGATTAGTTTTCAGAAGCCGAGCTCCATGGGTTAAAGGAGGGAACATAAAAAGGGATAAATGATGGAGAAGCCATTTAAAGCTACTTTTAGAAAAGGGGTTCCCAACCTCGGATCTATGGACCCCCTCGGTTAACGGTAGGGATCCATGGCATAAAAGAGGTTTAGAACCCTTGCTTTAGAAGAATGATTAAAACCTATCAGGCCAAATAAGAACAGCATTCTGATGGCTTAATCAGTCTCTGATCTCACCGTACCTATGAATTCCTTTTCCATCCAGATATGTATAATTTTTTCTCTTGACACCGTGCTCATTAATTGTCCTAATGCAATAATCGCACTGATTACCTACAGTTGGCTGAATGGTGGATGCCACCTATCCAGCCGGGTACAGGTGTAACATTACACTTCATTTGTAATTAAACAAACTCATTCTTGGAGCAATATGATCCAAAGTGTCAGTATTACAGTTTATTCAGGGATAGTCCTTTATTTTCATTATTTATTTCTTGAAATCATTTCAGAGGGCACATTGGCTCAACAGTTACAATATTAATCCTAGGCTCATTAACTTCTATTCGGGCAGAACTACAAACTAAAATAGCATCCGTAGCATCCCACATTTTAAAACCAAAATGTTGTAAAACCATCTTGAGATCTTTGTTTGCATTTCCTGGACAACTGAGCTCTATTTGTGTTTTTCTCTCACCAATTTTTTATCATTATTTCTTTCCAACCATGATGAAAATTGAGAAGTGGCTGGAAAAAGCCTTGATAAAATAACCAAAATGCTCATTCGTTCAGGTCATACCTTACTGAATGGTGCAGTGAATGAAGATTTATGCTAGTATTGTTATGTACTTGTTTTTGTGCACATGTTACGCAGTTCAGAGTAGCTTCACTCCTGCATGAAATAGGTATTTCATACAGTAGCTGGATGTGAATTACAAATTACAGCAGGAGATAGAAAAGGTGTGTCAGAAAAGCCATGTATGATAATCATTGGAGATTTTAATATGAAAGTGGATTGGGAAAACCAGGTCAGTACTGGACCTCAAGAGACAGAATTTGTAGACTGTCTAAGGGATGGCTTTTTAAGAACAGCTTGTTGTTGAGCCCACTAGGGGATTGACTGTGCTAGACTGGGTGTTGTACAATGATCTGGAGGTCACTAAGGATAAGAGAGCTTAAGGTTAAGGAATCCTTAGAGAACAGTGATCACAATATGATCGAGTTCACATTGAAATTTGAGAGGGAGAAAAGAAAATTCAATGTGTTGGTATTTCTGTGGAATAAAAGAAATTACAATGGCATGAGAGGAGAACTGGCCGAACTTGACTGCAAAGGGACATTAGCAGGAAGGACAGCAGAGCAGCAATAGTTGGAGTTTCTGTGAAAAATGAGAGAAGTGCAAGACAGATATATTCCAAATTAGAAGAAATTTTCGAAGGGAAGAAGGACACTCCCGTGGCTGATAATTGAAGTCAGAGCCAAAGTAAAAGCAAAAGAGAGGGCATACAAGGAAGCCAAAGCTAGTGAAAAGGTAGAGGATTGGGAGGCATTTATAAACGTGCAGAAGGAAACTAAAAAGGTCATTAGGAAGGAAAAGGTGAATTATGAAAGGAAGCTGATGACCAATATCAAAGAAGATACTAAAAGCTTTTTTAAGTATATAAATGATAAAAGAGAGTTGAGGGTAGATATAGGACCAATACAAAATGATGCTGGAGATATTGTAATGAGAGATGCAGATATGGCAGAGGAACTGAGTGCGTATTTTGCATTAGCTTTCACAGTGGAAGACGTCTGCAGTATATCGGACATTCAAGAGTGTCAGGGAAGTGAAGTTTGTGCAGTGAAAATTATGACTGAGAAGGTGCTCCGGAAGCTTATTGGTCTGAGGGTGGATAAATCTCCTGGACCTGATGGAATGCACCCTTGGGTTCTGAAGGAAGTAGCTGGAGAGATTGCGGAGGCATTAATGATCTTCCAAGAATTGATAGATTGTACCAGATGACTAGAAAATTGCAAATGTTACTCCGCTATTTAAGAAGGATGGGAGGCAGCAGAAAGACAACTATAGGCTGAAGATATAGATCTGAAGGAAGTAGCTGGAGAGATTGCAGAGGCATTAACGATCATCATCTTTAAAGAATTGATAGATTCTGGCATTGTACCAGATGAGTGAAAAATTAAAAATGCTACTCTGCTATTTAAGAAGGGTAGGAAGCTGCAGAAAGGAAACTATAGACCTGTTAGCCTGACATCAGTGGTTAGGAAGTTGTTGAAATCGATTGTTAGGGATGAGATTACGGAGTACCTGGAGGCACATGACAAGATAGGCCAAAGCCAGCCTGGTTTCCTGAAAGGAAAATTCTGCCTGACAAACCTACTGCAATTCTTTGAGGAAATTACAAGCAGAATTGTCATGGTCCGGTCCGTGAATTCCACATTCTGGTTCACGGTCCAGTCCATGGACTCAAGACTCCGGGTCTTTCAGCTGTCCCTTGTTTCGGTTGGGTTAATCATAGGCACCTGATTCCCATCTTGAGGCTTGGAAAAGAGATAGCCTTGGGGTCGAGTGTGGGTGGCTGGCTCTTCTTGTCAAGATTCCCTGGGAGCAACCTGCCAGTGGAAGGCTAGAGCGGCCACTTGCCATCTTTAGGCCGCATTGGAGAACCGTCGCTTCATGGAGCCTTGCTGTCGGTAATCGGAGCTGTCTTTGTGGTATGGATTCAGCAGTTTCCCGGGCCAGCTGAGTGGCTGTCAGCCACTCCGAGCTAGGTAGGGATCCGGCTGTTTCCGTAGCCAGCCGAGATTGCTGGCTGTAACTGCAACTTGGAGCAACTCCAATGCAGAGATGGAACTGTCTGTCATTCTTCGGAGTTTGTCTCTTCTTATCCTCGCCTCCGTGGGGTAAGTCAGACCTTTCTGCCGTTACCCGACCGATGGACCTGTCCCACCTTAGTGTGGAGATAAAGATGAGTCCCGGCTTTTCCATGGATAAGTCCTGGCTCTATGTCCATGTACTGTCCAGTCTCGTGTTAGTATCGTGTTAAAGATAAGTCCCGGCTCTATGTTGATGTACAGTTCCCAGTCTGTCCCCGAGCTCCAGCCTCCAAGTTATCAGTCTCCGCATTCCAAGACCCCAGCCTCCAGCCTCCAGCTTCGTCCTGTCCTGTAGCCATGTCATGTCCTTGCCCAGTTCTGGGGTCCGAGCCCGAGGCAAGACCCAGGTTCTGGGTCCTTGTCCAGTCTCTGGCTCGGAGTCCAAGCTAGGTCCCTAGTTCATAGTTCCTCGTCCGGGTTCCCTGTTTCTTGTCCATGTCCTAGCCCAGGTCCTGCATCCTTGTCCTGTTCCTAGTACTTCAGTGTCTGTGTCTTGCATTTGGGTCCGTTCCCAACGCCCCACTTTGTGACAAAAGTAGACAAAGGAGTTGCAGTAGATGTGGTGTGCTTGGATTTGGATTTTCAGAAGGCCTTTGACAAGGTGCTGCACATGAGGCTACTTAGCAAGATAAGAGCCCATGGAATTACAGGAAGGTTAGTAGCATGGGTGGAGCATTGACTGGTCAGCAGAAAACAGAGAGTGGGAATAAAGGGATTCTATTCTGGCTGGCTGCCAGTTACCAGTGGATTTCCACAGGGGTCGGTGTTGGGACCGCTGCTTTTTATGATGTATGTCAATGATTTGGACTGTGGTATCAATGGATTTGTGACTAACTTTGCCGATGATACAAAGATAGGTGGAGGAGCGGGTTGTGTTGAGGAAACAGAGAGCCTGCAGAGAGACTTAGATAGTTTAGGGGAATAGGCAAAGAAGTGGCAAATGAAATACAATGTTGCAAAGTGTAGTTATGCATTTTGGTTGGAAGAAATAAACGGGCAGACTATTATTTAGATGGGGAGAAAATTCAAAATGCAGAGATGCAAAGGGACCTGGGAGTCCTTTGCAAGATACCCTAAAGGTTAACCTCCAGGTTGAGTCGGTTGTGAAGAAGGCAAAGGCAATGTTAGCATTCATTTCTAGAGGTATAGGATATAATAGGGTTGTGACGTTGAGGCTCTATTAGGCACTCATGAGACCACACTTAGAGTATTGTGTGCAGTTTTGAGCTCCTTATTTTAGAAAGGATATACTGACTTTGGTGAGGGTTCAGAGAAGATTCACAAGAATTATTCCAGGAATGAAAGGGTTACTGTATGAGGAATGTCTGGCAGCTGTTGGGGTGTATTCCCTGGAGATCAAGAGAATGAGGGGGGGATCTCATAGAAACATTCCAAATGTTAAAAGGCCTGAACAGATTAGATATGGCAAAGTTATTTCCCATGGTAGGGGATTCTAGGACAAGAGGGCACAACTTCATGATTGAAGGACGTCCATTTAGAATTGAGATGCAGAGAAATTACTTTGGTCAGAGGGTGGTAAATCTGTGGAATTTGTTGCCACGAGCAGCTGTGGAGGCCAAGTCATCAGCCCATGGTTGAATGGAGCAGACTTGGTGGGCCAAATGGCCTACTTCTGTTCCTATATCTTATGGTCTTATGGTCTTATTTAGTGGAAAGCTTATTTCAAATCAATATTTTTCCTGTGTTGTTACCTACTTTGGAAAGCTGTCTAAAAGCCAGCAACACTCAAACTACCAGTCGATTCAATAAAATGGATTGGGATTTCTTGCCTCATATCTGTTTGATGGTGGAGAAACAGGCAGACCAACAGTTCTAGCAGTTTGTATAATCGGCTTCAGGGGCCCTCTAGAACAAGTGGGACTTAATTACAAAATAGAGGACCAGTCATTTAAAATAGAAGTGTGGGGAAGTTTCTTGTCATGGAGTCTCTGAAATACTCTACTCCAGACAGTTGTGGGGATAGTTTGTTAGAAATATTTAAGTTGGAGGTAGATAAATTTATGAAAGATCAGAAAATAGCCGACTATTGTGAAATGAGGAGCTGATACCAGCATTGGTCATATTGAAAGGCGAGTCAATCTTGAGAAGTCACTAACCCAACTCCTGCTCCCACTTTCTGGTGTTCTGTGTGTTCGCTTTGTGCAGACCGGGAAGGGAAGGTAAAGGTGGGAGGTTCACATTTCCCCCACACGAGGGCAAGGGAGATGGAGAAAGCTGCAAACGAAAAGATGTGTGTTGAATTAATTTGATTAAAGAAGCAAAGTAGAAATGAGGAGGTGATAGAAATGAAATGGAAACCACTGCCTGAAAGTCTTTTGGTAACAGATTCAGTGTTTATTTTTTAGAAGGATCTTGGTTATATACTTCAAGAAGAATATCCTTTGCAGGGCTTTGGAGAAAGAAAAGAGTGGGATTAGCTAGAAGCTCATTCAGAAAGCTGGCTGGAAGCCTCCTTCTATTCTGCACGAGTCTGTGATTCCTGCAATGTGGAATGTGCTACCACAGCAGTTCATAAAGCCAATTTAATCACAATGTTTAAGGAGGAGCTAGATAAGAAACATAGCCATAGTCATAGTCATAGTCATACTTATTGATCCCGGGGGAAATGAAGGTGCAGGCAGAGAACATCAAAACCAGACAGAAATATGTAAAATTATTAGAGGCATAAATAGTGCAGATTGCAGGTGTCTTTCTTTCCTAGGGCAGAATTGTCAAATTCTAAAGTGAATTGGCTTAAGTTGAGAGGGGTTAGTTTAAAGGAGGTTTATGAGGCAAGCTTTTTATGCAGAGAGTGGTGTTTGCTTGGAAGAGGTAGAAGCGGATATAATAGCAACACTTATGAGGCATTTAGACAGACGTGAGCAGGCAGTAAATGGAGGCAGATAGGATGAGTTAGGTTGGCATCATTGTCAGTGTAGACAGGGCAGGGTGAAGGGCCTCTTCCTGTGCTGTGCTGTTTCCTTTTCCAAAATGAGACTGCTGTAAGTAGCACTGGTCTGCAGATAACTCTGAATATGTCTTTAAATTTCTACGACTGAAAGTGCTGCAGAACTTTAAAGCATACCTGCTGTTGGCTCTTTGCTTCTTTGGGAATTGGAGGTGAAAAGATGTCATAAACTCATGACATAAACTTATTATGTCCTACATGCGACTCCTTTCATTTCCTAAATCAACCAACGTCTGTATTGGTGGATTGAGGGGATGGCGAATGTTGTCATAGATGCCTACCTTTACCAAAAGGAAGTAGTCCATAATTCAAATCCGCCAAAGGCTGCTGTTAAGCAAGCATGCAATGTATTGAGTGACGCGATTAGCAAGCAAGTAACAGAGTACTGTGACGCCTTTCAAATTGTTGTCAGGGACTTCAGTCAGGCTTGTTTGAAGAAATCTCTGCCCAATTACTATCAACATATCACCTGCACACCAGAGGTCTCCACACACTCGGCTACTACTGTACTATGATTAGGACTGCCTACCCTTCAATCTCTAGACCTCATCTTGGGAAATTTAATCATTTGGCTGTCCTCCTCCTACCTGCATAAAAAGGAAGGCTCCAGAAGTAAGAATACCAAACAAGTGCTCACGGGAGACAGTGGAGTGGCTACCCTGTGATTTCAGACTCAGAAGCTGATATGAGAGCACCCTTCAGAAGGGTGAACCCATGGAAAACATCTGGCCCAGACGGGGTTCCTGGCCAAATACTGAAGGCCTGTACAATTCAGCTGGCTGGAGTGATACCTGATATCTTTAACCTCCTGCTTCAGCAGTCTGGCAGTCTGACATACCCGCCTGCTTCAAGGAGGCTTCAATTATACCCGTGCCCAAGAAGAACGTGGCAACCTGCCACAATGACTATAATCCTTTAGCACTCACGTCCACTGCGATGAATTGCTTTGAGAGGTTGGTCCATGAATCATAGCGACTCCCGCCTGAGGAGCGACTTGGATCCACTCCCATTTGCCTACCATCACAAAAAGTGAACGTCAGATGCCCTCTGCTTTGGAACACCTGGATAGTGAAGATGCATACATCAGGCTACTCTTCATTGGCTACAGCTCAGCATTCAGTACGAGCATCCCTCAAAGGTAATCAATAATATAGGCCTCAATAGAACTGGATTCTCAATTTTTACACTTGCAGACCCCAGTCAGTTTGGACTGGCAACAGCATCTTCACAATTACCATCAGTACAGGTGTGCCACAAAGCTCTGTGCTTAACCACCCCTGCTCTACTCGCTTTATGCTTAAGGCTGTGTGACAGCGCCAATGCCATTTTTCATTTTGCTGACCATATTCAAAGGTGGTGACGAATCAGCATATAGGAGGGAGACTGCGAATCTGACTGAATGGTGCTGCAACAACAACCTCTCACTCACTGGCAGCAACAGTAAAGAGCTGATTATTGACTAGAGGAGGAGAAAATCGGAGTCCTGATCAGGGGATCAGAGGTGGAAAGAATTAGCAACTTCAATTTGCTCGGTGTTATCATTTCAGAGGACTCTGTCCTGGATCCAGTATGTAGCTGCCATTACAAAGTAGGCACAGCAGCACCTCTACTTCCTTAAAAGTTCGCACAGATTCAGGATGTCATCTAAAACTTGACGAACTTCAATAAATGCACGGTGCAGAATATACTGACTGGTTGCATCATGACCTGGTAAGGAAACACCAATGCCCTTGAAGGGAACAACTTACAAAAAGTAGTGGCTATAGCTCAGTCCATCCCAGGTAAATCCCTCCCCATCATTGAACACATTTACAAGGAGAGCAGTTGCAGGGAATCAGCATCTATCAATCAGGATCCCACAATCGAGGCCATCCTCTCTTCTCACTGTTGTAATCAGGAAGGAGGTACAGGAGCCTCACATCCCACACTACCAGGTTCAGGAGCAGTTATTGCACTTCAACCATCAGGCTCTTGAACCAGAAACCAGAGGGGATGACTTTAGTCACCCCCCCCCCACCCCCTGGAACTTATTCCATAATCTATCCACACTCTTTTAAGGATTGCAACTCATGTTCTTGATATTTATTATTATTATTTCTTCTTCTTGTATTTGCAGTTTGTTGTGTTTTACACATTGACTGTTTGCCACCTCTGTTATGTGAGATGTTTTATTGATTCTATTATGCTTCCTTCTATGTACTGTTAATGCTCCACCAGAAGAAAATCTGGGGATTGTATATGGTGACATATATGTACTTCGATTTAAAAAGAATTACTTTGAACTTTGAACAATTCCTGGGATTCACTGGCCCAAGATCACTCAAAGTGGAGACAAAAACATTCAGGATGCTGTTGAGAGTCTCGATTCCCAGTATTGGCGTCATACAGAAGCTCCATGTAAGACCTGGAAGGAGAGCATCACCTCACAAACTACTTTCCATTTGGCAATTCTCTGCCCCATTTGTGGAAAATTCTGCAGTTCCAAAATAGCTTTCTTCAGCCACCTGTTGGATCATGGTGATTTTGCAATCCAAAATTTCTTTGAAAGTCAAGAATGTGGCATAAAATTGTTGGTTACAGTCGTTTGTTAAGTGTCAGGAAAATGAATAACAGGCAAAAGAAAAGAACAGAGAAATTGTGGTCATTTTATATTACAAACAAGTGAGATTAGACAAAAACAGGACATTCCAGAGGTAAGAATAACCCATGAAATAGCCAGTTTCAGTGGCATGACACCTGGTGCAGAGAAACTTCTGGAAAAATACAGAATTAGCTACATTACAATTACTGAAAAATTCACTGAACAATTACATTTGTAGAGCTGATTATATAAAAATACAAGCAAGCACAGGAAAAGCTAAACTACAAGAAAAGTAATAATTTTATACACTAAACCAACACACATTAGAATCCACAAAACCGAAGTGAGAAGCAGAAAACTTTTCATTTGTTTTCTAAGTATTCTATATATAGTGCTGAGTAATAAAATTCCCATGCTCATGATTGTCAGCTGAATGTTATATTTCAGGATGTCCCTGCCCCTACCTTCACTGCGGCTGGCTTTTCTGTTAGAATAAGTCGTCTAGCTGTACAGCACAGCGGTGGTCATCTGGTCTGCCACATCTGTGCCAAGTTAATTGCCATCAACATTAACAAAGGTTGTGCTCAGCATCAGAAGCAGTGGAAAAGCAAAAGGGCGGAATTCTTAGGTTCCATCCTCCCACTTTAATCCCTGCCCCAAATGTTACACAAGACTTTTCTGTTCTGGGTGGTTCACTGTAACAGGCCATGCAATTTAGAATGCTGACTCTGTGCTCTGATCCAATCCCAGCTGATCTCACCCAACACCACACATTGTGCATTTGCACACAGCAGCAACCATAGATTTTGTCACTTTCACTGGATGCTGTCCAAGGGAAAGCAAACTTTGTATTCAAGGAAAATGCCCAAAGAAGTTAGTGTAATTTATAAAAAGGAGGGTGCCCACCTGATGACCCCCATGACGTACCTACCCTCCCTCCTTGTCACCACTCCAGACTGACTGCCAACATCGAGATTGCCAATTTACCATAAGGATTGAAACATTAAGTCCTAGTAGCTCTACTACTATTTTTTTTATATATATATAGTGTGTGTGTGTGTGTATATATATATATATATATATATATATATAAAATGTGTGTATGTATATATATATATAGTGTCAGTGGCCACTTTATTAAGTACTGTACCTCAGAAAGGTGATGTCCATTATTAAGGACCCTCATCGCCTCATCACCCAGGACATTTCCACTTGTCGTTACCATCAGGAAGGAGGTTCAAAGCCAAAGGGCACACACTTGGCGATTCAGTGACAGCTTCTTCCTCTCTGCCATCCGATTTCTAAGTAGACCCATGAACACTACTTCACACCTTTATTATTTCTGTTTTTGCACTATTTTTAAGTTAACTATTTAATATATACTTATTGTAATTTCTTTATTTATTCTAAATTCATCATGCATTGCATTGTACTGCTGCTGCTAAGTTAACAAATTTCATGACATATACCAGTGATACTAAACCTGATTTTGATATACTGATTCTGACTTAATAACATGGCCTTCTGCTGCTGTACCTCATCCACTTTCAGGTTTGACGTGTTGTGCGTTCAGAGCTGCTCTTCTGCACACCGATGTTGTAACATGTGATTATATGAGTTACTGTCATCTTCCTGTCAGCTTGAATCAGTCTGACTGTTCTCCTCTGACCTCTTTCATTTTTTAGTTACTGCCTGTTACACCACTGGCATTTAGGGCAGCAACTGTCTCATTAACAAGGCGTTTTTGCCCACAGATCTGCTGCTCACTGGACGTTTTTTGTTTTTCTGCACCATTCTCTGTAAACTCTAGAGACTGTTTTGTGTGAAAATCCCAGGAGATCAGCAATTTTGGAGATACTCAAACCACCCCATCTGGCACCAACAATCATTCCATGCTCAAAGACACTTAGATCACATTTCTTCCCCATTTTGATCTTTGGTCTGAACAACACTGAACATCTGAACCTTATTCTACATGCTCTTATGCACTGAGTTGCTGCCACATGATTGGCTGATTACTTATTTGTATTAACGAGCCAGTGTACAGGTGAACCTAATAAAATGGTCACTGTGTGTTATGTTATGTTATGTTTTCTTGCATCAGCTAGCTTTGCCTTCTGTCAAAGACTATTTTAGAGGTAGTGTTTCTGCCCAATGCCAGGAAGTGGTGCCTTGGGATTGTTTACTTTTAAAGATACTTATTTAAATGCAATGTTTTCTATCAACTTTATTTACTTAAATATATTAATTATGTTTAAATAAATTATATTAAGATTGTATATATATATATATATATATATATAAATATTCTAACTAGCGTCAGTTGTGTGAACCGTGTGGCCATTGGATACTACACCTTGCTTAGGGTGAACAAATTTTAATAGCATCAGTTGCATGTGTCACTGATAGTTGGGAAATAAGCAGTAAGAAAATTTAGAAACATAAGAGATTCTGCAGATGCTGGAAATCCAGATCAATGATCACAAAATACTGGAGAAACTCAGCGGGTCAGGCAGCACCTCTGGAAATGAGTAAACATTTGAGCTGAGACACTTCATCAGGACTGGAAAGGAAGGGGGAAGAAGCCAGAATAAGAAAATGGGTGGAGGGAGAGTAGAACAATTCGGAATTGTTTTGCTCACTGCAGTTTCAAGCATTCATGCTTGGAGATGCCACAAATGGCCGGGAGTGAAAATGAAACAATTTCACTGCTTCAACAAGTTAGGAACTAAGAAGAATTTGAAGGCAATGAAATCATATTGAATGCTACAATGAAAGTAATGATTTGGATGATGCAATTGTTGAAAGCATTGTATAACGGCAGTCTATAATCTGAACTAGGTGTCTGCACTAATTTTGTTCATTTAGTCAATTAAAAGAACATGACTGTGTTGATTGTCCCTTGTCCCGATGATGACAGTGAAACCTGTGTGGGAGAGTTTTAAAGTGGGAAAGCCATTGCACTGGGGCAATTCCAGTCTCTTGACCTCAGAAGTCCAGTTCAAGTAGTACGAGTAGTCATCACAAACTGGGGTCTAGGCTGCTTTGGATAGCCATGACTTCGTTTGTACCTTATTATGCCCTTTTTCAGAACTGCTTTCTTGGCCATTGGATCTCACTGTTGATCTACTCTAACCATTCTGCCAGAACAGACTTCCCATGGTAGGAAAGGCATGTCCCTTTTTTACCGGTTTATGAGGCCCCCCGGATATCCTTGCCTTGTTTAGCCTGCATGTGGAAGCAGTGTAACAGCGTGTAGCCACTCTCACATGCAAACAGATACTGGGAGTCACAAGTGAGAGCTGAGTGTCCACTGGGGACCAAAGGTGCGTGAGCTGCCCCAGAATGGACCTGACAAGCCCCTTGAGTCCTGGAGAAGGGTCTTGGCCCAGAACATTGACTGTTTATTCATTTCTATAGATGCTACCTGATCTTCTGAGTTCCTCCAGCATTCTGTGTGAGTTGCTCTGGATTTCCAGCATCTTCAGAATCTCTTGTGTTTACAAGCCCCTCCACCAGAGGTGCTACCGCTCTCTGGACACCCCATACACAGCAGTGTACACTGGATGATTACCCTCAGGAATTACAGTATATATATATATATATACCTTCAAAGCCAATCAAGGATTTCTCATATGCACTGTTTTACAAATTTCCTGATCTGACATTTAACTTCAGAATCAGAATTACTATTAATATCACTGACATATGTTGTAATTATATATAATTAAAATACAGGTTCAGCGCCCCTTATCCAAAATTCCAAACTCGGAAAACCTCCAAAATGCAAATTTTTTTTTGAGCGCTGGCATGACGTCACAAATGGGTAATTCCACAAGGAGCGGGAAAGGTTTCCAGGTGATGCATGGGTCTCTGTGCACCACAGACAGTTCTGAGAAGTGACCTCGCATATGTAATGAACAGAAGTTAATGAAAAATAGAAAAACACTGCATAAGGTGAAAATGAAGATCTCAATTGTGTATTGAAAGAATGGAAGTATCAGCGTTGGTGTGAACATGTGTTGTATATGATATGCTGATCATGAAACAAGCAAAGGTTTATCATGACAAACTGAAAATTGAGGTAATTGTGAATACTCAGCAGGCTGGTTGCATAATTTAAGGTAAGGCACAACATTATATTTTTAACGATTTCTGGTGATAAAGCGGCTGCTGATCATGAAGCAGCAGATAAATTAATTGATGACTTCGTCATGATCATCACTGATGAACATCTCGCATGCTGAAGGGCTAAAGCAGTACATATGTGTGATGAGCAAGTGTAAGACAAAGACTATTTATTGGTAGTACAAAAATTCAGAGTTGGGAATGATGCCAAACAACCACTGACTGTCCATCTGGATGGCTAAGATATTGATAGCTTACCTTCCTGTTGGTTTAATGTACACATTATTGTTTCATGCACAAAATTATTACAAATATTATATAAAACTACCTTCAAGGTATGTGTATAAGCAGTATATGTAATGTCAGTGGATTTCATGTTTAGACTTTGGTCCCATCCCCAAGCTATCTCATTATATAGATGCAAATATTCTAAAATCAGAAAATATCCGAAATCTGAAACATTTCCAACCCAAAGCATTTCAGGTGAGGGGTGCTCAACATGTAATAGTACAGAAACAGAGCAAAAAGAAGTAAAAAGAGTACGGTAGTGTACATGGGCTCACTTTCCAGTCAGAAATCTGATGACAATGGGGAAGAAGCAATTCTTAAAATGTTGAGTGTGAGTCTACAAGCTCCTGTACTTCCTCCTTGATGGTAGCAATGAGAAGAGGGCATGTCCTGGGTGATGGGGCAACCTTACTGACAGATACTGCCTTTTCGAGACATTGCCTTGTGATGATACCTTTGATGTCCTCGATTAGGAGGCCCATGATGAAGCCGACTGAGTTTGCAACTTTCTGCAGCCTTTTCCAGTCCTATATTGTGGCCCCTCCATGCCAGATGATGATTCAACCAATTTCAGTGCTCTCCATGATACATCTGTAGAAATTTGCAAGTGTATTTGGTGACATATCAAGTCTGCTCAAACTCCTAATGAAATATAGCTGCTGTTGTACATTCATTGTAATTGCTTCAATATGTTGGGCTCAGGATAGGTCTCTAGGAATATTGACACCCAGCAACATGAAACTGCTCACCCTCTCCACTGCTGATCCGTCGATAAGGACTGGTGTGTGTTCCCTCGACTCCCCCTTCCTGAAGTCCACAATCAATTCCTTGGTCTTCCTGACGTTAAATGCAAGGTGGTTGTTTGAACACCACTCGACAAGCTCATCTATCTCACTCCTGTACACTTCCTTGTCACCATCTGAAATTCTGACAACAATAGTTCTGTCATTGGCACATTTATAGATGGTGTTTGAGCTGTGCCTAGCCACACAGTTGTGGGTGTAGAGAGTAGAGCAGTGGGCTAAGAATGTATGCTTGAGGTCCAGCTGCGTTGATTGTCAGTGGGGAGGAGTTGTTATTTCCAACTTGCACCGACTGTGGTCTTCCGATGAGGAAGTCAAGGATCCACTTGCAGAGGGAAGAATAGAGGCCTGGGTTTTGGAGCTTGTTGATTAGTATTGAGGGTATAATGGTGTTGAATGCTGAACTATAATCAATAAACAGTTGCCTGACATAGGTATTTCTATTGTCCAGGTGATCCAAGGCTGTGTGGAGAACCAGTGAGATTGCATCCACTGTAGACCTATTGTGGTGATAGGCAACTTGCGTATGGTCCAGGTCCTTACTTAGGCAGGATTTGATTCTGGCCATGACCATCCTCTCAAGGCACTTCATTACAGTAGATGTGAGTGTAACTGGGCAATAGACAGTGAGGCAGCCCACCCTACTCTTCTTGGGCACTGATACGATTGTCACCCTTTTGAAGCAGTTGGGAACTTCGACTGCAGCAGTGAGAGTTTGAAGGTGTCCTTGAGCACTCCTGCCAGTTGGTTGGCACAGGTTTTCAGTGCCCCACCAGGTATGCCATCAGGGCCTGATGCCTTATGAAGGTTCACCCTCATGAAAGGTGTTCTGAAATCGGCCTTCAAGGCAGAGATCCCAGGGTCACCAAACGTTACAGGGATATGAACTTTTATTCTCCCTTTCAAAGCATGCAAAATGGCAATTAGTTCATCTGGGAGTGAAGCATCGCAGCCATTCATGATGTTAGGTTTTGCTTTGGGGGATATAAAGGCCTGCAAACACTGCCAGAGCTGATGTGCATCTGATTCTGTCTTTAACTAATTTCAATCAGAATTGCTTTTTCACCCTTAAAGTAGCCTTCTGTTGGTCGTACCTGGACTTCTTGTATAGTTCTGGTTCACTGGGCCTTGAATTCCACAGATCTAGCCCCCAGCACACTATGAATCTTTTGGTTCAGCCACAGCTTTAGGTTTGGGTATGTCTGGTATGTTCTTGAAGGTGCACTCCCATCCCCTACAATCACTCTGAGCACTGATGTTCCAAAAGGCTGTGTACTCAGCCCCCTGCTGTACTCACTGTACACCCATGATTGTGTAGCCAAGTTTCCATCAAACTCAATATATAAGTTTGCTGATGACACCACAATTGTAGGCCGTATCTCGGGTAATGATGAGTTTGAGTACAGAGAGGAAATTAAGAACCTGGTGGCATGGTGCGAAGACAATAACCTATCCCTCAATGTCAGCAAGACAAAGGAATTGGTTGTTAACTTCAGAAGGAGTAGCAGACCTCACGACCCAACTTACATCGGAGGTGCGCAAGTGGAACAGGTCAAAAGCTTTAAGTTCCTCAGGGTCAATATCACAAATGACCTGACTTGGCCCAGCCAAGCAGAGTCCACTGCCAAGAAGGCCCACCAGCGCCTTTACTTCCTGAGAAAGCTAAAGAAATTTGGCCTGTCCCCTAAAACGCTCACTAATTTTTATAGATGCACCATAGAAAGAGTTCTTCTAGGGCGCATCACAGCCTGGTATGGAAGTTGTCCTGTCCAAGACAAACGAAGCTGCAGAGGATCGTGAACACGGTGCAGCACATCACACAAACCAATCTTCCGTCCTTGGAGTCACTTTACACCGCATGCTGTCGGAGCAGTGCTGCCAGGATAATCAAGGACACGACCCACCCAGCCAACAGACTTTTCATCCCTCTTCCCTCCGGGAGAAAGCTCAGGAGTTTGAAGACTCGTACAACCAGATTTGAGAACAGCTTCTTTCCAACTGTGATAAGACTGCTGAACGGATCCTGACCCAGATCTGGGCCGTACCCTCCAAATATCTGGACCTGCCTCTCAGTTTTTTTTGCACTACCTTACTTTCCATTTTTCTATTTTCTATTTATGATTTATAATTTAAATTTTTAATATTTACTAATTTTTACTATTTTAAATATTTAATATTTGTAATCCAGGGAGCAGGAAGCACAGAATCAAATATCGCTGTGATGATTGTACATTCTAGTATCAATTGTTTGGCGACAATAAAGTATAAAGTATCCACCCAGGTGTTGATGAAGATGGTGATAACTGTGGCATATTCATTCAGATCCAAGGACAAATCCTTGAATATTTTCTAGTCTACCAATTCAAAGCAGTCCTATAAGTGTTCTTCCATCTCCCTTGACCATACCTTCTTGGTTCTCACCACTAGAGCTCCAGTCTTCAGTCTCAGCCTATACGCCAGGAGTAAAAGTACAGCCAGGTGATCAGACTTTCTATAGTGTGGGCATGGGTGGCTCAGTAAGTCTTCTTGAGGGAGGTATGAGAGTGAGTAAGTGTGTTGGCTCCTCTAGTTCCATAAGTCTTATGTTGATGGTAGTTGTTCAGAGACTTCTGAAGCTGGCCTTGTTGAAATCCATGCAACGATAGGGAAGGCATCAGGTACACTGTTTCATGATTGCTGATTACAGTCCACAGCTCCTTCAGTGTCTGCCTGATGATGGCTTGAGTTGGAATGTTTACTGATACCAGGATGATGGCAGAAAGTTCCCCCAGCAGATAAAATGGACAATATTTGACTGCTAGATGTTCCAGGTCGGGTGAGCAGGACTGAGACAAAACCATCACATCTGTACACCACAATGTGCACCACGAAGATAACTTTCTGTCGTTGCTCATCTTTAGGCTCAACTTTATTTGCGCATTTATAGATCAAAAGCAACTAACATAACTTTAAAAACTTGAAGGGCAAATCTTGAATTGTTGAGGATAATGAAATAACTAATAAAGTTAATTAAATTTGTAGGAAAAAAACTTGTATTTAAGTAGCATCTTTAATATTAAAAAGAATCCCAAGGCCCCACTTCCTGGCATTGTGCAGAAACCTTACCCCTAGAATACACTGTTAGGCTTTGACAGAAAGCAAAGCTGGGGGAAAACTTTGTCTCCTGTCAAAGAAGTCATGGCACTTATTGTAAATGCCTCTGATAGTGAAAAAGTGTTAATTTGAAATGATTAAATAATGTTTAAAACAACTAAAAACAATGATAACATATATAGGATGTAGAATTAATTAAATAGTATCAAAATTATTACAAAAATAAAGCTTCCACTCCCTTTGTTTCCTAACGAGCCTGCTTAGAATTCAGTACCAGGGAACCCCAGCTAGAAAAGACCTCACCAAAGGAAGCCATGTGGAGTTCAACGATGAAGCTCCTGGATTAGGGATAAGAGGAGGAAGAGAAGATGGCGGCGCGACACAGCACGTGCGGCCACTCCGGTGAATGATATCTGTAATCTGTCAAGTAGGGGACCGTGCACAATTCTGATTTGATGGAGACAGACGTGAGAGTACGGAGGAACATTTGGGGAAACTTCTGAAATGTCCACTTCGTTGCCGCTGCTACTGTGTGGTCCGGAATCTCCGGAGGAGAAGGCCCCGAATACTCGGCTTTGCTTGTTTTGGCGGCCGGGGTGAGGTCGATGGCGCTCGGGAGGCTGTATCGGAGGGGCTGGTCGGAGGCTCGAAGTTTTTGGACGGACAGACTCAGTGTCGACTGTTATTGGGTGCTTCCAATGCATTGGCAGTTGTCGGTGCCTGGAGGTTTATGGGAGTTTCTCCCTTTTGCCGCCTGCTATCGGGGACTCGGGAGTCAATCGGGACTTTGAGACTTTTTTTTACCATGCCCACGGTCTGTTCTTTATCACATTATGGTATTGTTTTGCACTGCTGTAACTATATGTTATAATTATGTGGTTCCGTCAGTGTTAGTCTTTGGTTTTGTCCTGTTTTTTTGTGATATCACTCTGGAGGAACATTGTATCATTTCTTAATGCATGCATGCATTTCTAAATGACAATAAACGAGGTCTGAGTGTGCTCATAGTCTAATTGACAGACTCTTAGATAGGCATGTGGATGAAAGAAAAATGAAAGAGAAGAGTTAGACTGATCTTGGAGTAGGCTAAAAGGTTGGCAAAATGTTGCAGGTGTAATGATCTGTACTGTGCTGTACTTTTCTATGTTCTACAAGCATTGTGACAGAATCAGAACCATGTTCAATATCATTGGCATACGTCATGAAATTTGTTGTTTTGCAACAGCAGTGCAATACATAATAAAAACTATAAATTACAATGAGAAATATATATACTGTATATAAAATTAAGTAAGTAGTGCAAAAGGCGAACAAAAATTTGTGAAGCAACACACATCAAAGTTGCTGGCGAACGCAGCAGGCCAGGCAGCAACTCTAGGAAGAGGTACAGTCGACATTTCAGGCCGAGGCCCTTCGTCAGGATGTCGACTGTACCTCTTCCTAGAGATGCTGCCTGGCCTACTGCATTCATCAGCAACTTTGATGTGTGTTGCTTGAATTTCCAGCATCTGCAGAATTCCTTTTGTTTGCGTTTTTAAAAAATTAGTGAGGTAGTGTTCATGGGTTCATTGTCCATTCAGAAATCTGACGGCAGAGGAGAAGAAGCTGTTCCAAAATGCTGAGTGTGTGTCTTCAGGTTCCAGTGCCTATACTTCCTCCTTGATGGTAGCAATGAGAAGAGGGGATGTCTTGGGTAATGGGGATTCTTAACGATTTGAGACATCTCCTTTTGAAGTCATCCTCAACGCTAAGAATCTCTTAATCAAGTGAAGTTCAGTTCCAGAGTGAATGGGGGCTTCCAGGACTTAATTATGGACTGAATACAAATTACAATCAGAAGCACAGGGTACAGGCATCTTAACATATTTCATTAGCTCATTATCTCTAATAACTTCCTCAAGTCCAGGCGGGACCTTTCCGTCGTATTAATGACCTCTATTGGTCCTTCGCTTTTGTTGAAAATAAAATAAATAATGGGCAGAATTCAGCTCAGCGGAGCCTAAAACATGGGGTGTTGCAATTTTCATTTCACACCCCTGTCATGAATTTTGTTTCAATACTCCAGCCAACAGGGTCACTTTGTGTACAATTTGTCCAGGCAGTTGGATGAAGTGGCAGTTGGTTTAGTTCTCATCATTTCACCAGCCACTAGTGGGGTGATGTCAAGGCATAGTTTCATTATTTGATAAATGGGGTTGTGGATGGAAGTGCTTAGTCTAGTTTTAATTTCAGTTACTGTTCCATTGCAAATTAAAGTATGCGCTTTCTGTGCGTGCTACTGATGCAAACTGGTGCTCTGTGCTGGCTCACCTTTGGGACAATGAGAAATATTGGACACTGAAGAAGGTTGTCAAATGATACTACAAGATATAGTTACAGATATGGGTGTAGAAATAACAGCTGTTTTTTATACCAGGCAATGATGAGGTGATGCACTTTGGAAGGTCAAAAGTAAAGGGAAAATATTCAGTTAATGACAGGACTCTTAAGAGGCTTGATGTACACAGAAGTCATGAGGTCCAAGTCCAGAGCTCCTTGAAAATGACCACGCAAATAGATATGGTGGTACAGGAGGCATATGGCGTGCTTGCTTTCATTTGACAAGACATGGAGTGTAACAGTAAAGAAGTTGTGCTAGTAGCTATATGGAACTTTGGTTAAGATGTACTTGGAATATTGTGTGCAATTACAGGAAGAATGTGGAGGCTTTGGACCACATAGAGCTGAAGGATGCTGCTTGGATTATAGAGTATGAGATTGAGGAGAGGTTGAAAAAACTTGGGTTGTTTTCTCTGAAGAGTTGGAGGCTGAGGGGAGATCTGATAGAAGTTTGTAAAATAGTGAGTGGCATTGATAGGATAGACAGTAAGAATTTTCTTCCAAGGATAGAAATACCAAATACTAGAGGACATGCACTTAAAGTGAGAGGGGCAAGCTTAAGGGAGATGTTGGTGAGTTCAGTTTTCTGTTCAGTTTTGGTCACCCCACTGTAGGAAGGATGCTGTTAAACTGAAAAGAGTACACAGGAGACTTATGAAGATGCTGCTGAGACTTGAGGGACAGCATTACTCATGGAGGCTGAGCAGGTTGGGACTTCCTTCATTGGGTCATAGGTGTGATCGTATGGAGGTGTATAAAATTATGAGGGTTTTTCCCCCTGGGTTGGGGAGTCAAGAACTAGAAGGTGTAGGTTTCAGGTGAGTGATGAGAGAAGTAATAGAAACCTGATGGGCATCTTTTTCACCCAGAAGTTGGTTTGTAATTGGAATGAGTTGCCAGAGTAAGTGGTTGAGGTAGGTACATAAAAAGATACATGGATAGGAACGTTTAGGGGGAAATGGGCCAAAGACAGTCAAATAGGACTAGCTTAGGTGGGAACTTTGGTTGGCATGGACCAGTTGGACAGAAGAGCATCATCCTGTGCTCTATAACTTTATGACTCTCCGTGTGGGGCAGCGTTTATGTGCAGATTAGTAGACATGTGGAATAAGCTGTTGGGCAATTGTGAAAATAGATACAATAACTGTGTTTAAGAGGCTGTTAGATAGACACATGAATATCCCAGGAATGGAGGGATATGGACCATGGGCAGGAGAAAAGATTTACTTTAATTTGACATTGTGTTTAGCACAGACATCATGAGCTGAAGTGCCTGTTTCTGTGCTGTCTTGTTCTGGGTTCTGTATTCTATTTGTTATAATCTACATTTGGAGAACAGGAGCAATGCAATCTCATGAGATTTGCATTTTTTGCGAGCAATTCTGTCTCTGAGCAGTTTGGAAAAATAAATGTTGGGAATGTCTCAGATATTTCTTGCAGTGGCTTCCTGTTGACCTTTAAGTATACACAGTGGTCTCTCACAGACATGCACACACACAAAAGACAAACAAGCACATGCAAGTATGCATTGGCATGAACACAAACACACTCAGATTCACACATAAATTCACACTTACAAAAACCTCACATCCATGCGTGAATGCATTTGTGCACACATATATATGAATGGCACACCTCCTGACTCACCCCTGATGTAAACAGTGCCTTGCACTAACTACTTATAATACTACCTGACCAGTTGATATCACATTGGGTAAGATCATAAGACCGTAAGTCATAGGAGCAAAATTAGGCCACTCAGTTTATCAAATCTACTCTACTATTCCATCATTGCTGATTTATTATTCTTCTCAACCCCAATCTCCTGCCTTTTCCCTATAAGCTTTGATGCCTTGACTAATCAAGAAGCTATCAACCTATGCTTTAAAAATAATCAAGGACTTGGCCTTCACAGCTGTCCGTGGCAATGAATTCCACAGATTTGCCACACTCTGGCTAAAGAAGTTCCTCCTCATCTCGGTTCTAAAAGAACGCCCCTCTATTCAGAAGCTGTGTCCCCTAGTCTTAGAGTCTCCCACCATCCACCCAAACTAGGCCTTTCAATATTGGATGGGTTTCAATGAGAGACCACCTCATTCTTCTAACTCCAACAAGTAAAGACCCAGAGCATACTATGCTCCTCATATGCTAACCGTTTACTTCCCAGAGTCATTCTCGTGAACCTGCTCTGGACCCACTCAAATGTCAGCCCATCTTTTCCTAGATAAGCAGCCCAAAACTGCTCACAATACTCCAGGTGTGGTCTGACCAATGCCTTATAAATCCTCAGCTTAACGTCCTTGCTCTTATACTCTCGTCCTCTCAAACTGAATGCTAACATTGGATTTGCCTCCCTTGCCACTGACTCAACCTGAAAATTAACCTTTAGGGAATCCTGTACAAGGTCTCACAGTCCCTTTGCACCTCTGAATTTTGAATTGTCTCCCCATTTAGAAAATAATCTACGCCCTTATTCCTTCTACCAAAGTGAATGACCATAAACTTCCCGACACTATATTCCATCTGCCATTTTTTTGCCCATTCTCTCAATCTGTCTAGCTCCTTTTGCAAACTCTCTGCTTGCTCAACAGTACCTGCCCCTCCATCGATCTTTGTATTGTCTGCAAACTTGGCCACAAAGCCAGCAGTTCTATCATCCAAATCAATGACATATGATGTGAGAAGAAGCTGTCCCAATACCGACACTGTGGAACACCACTAGTCACCAGCAACCAACCTGACTAGGTTCCCCTTGTTTCCACTCTTTGCCTCCTGCCAATCAGCTAATCTTTTATCAATGCGATGATAGAATTCCATAGGCTCTTATTTGGTCTAGCAGGTTCATGTGTGGCACCTTGTCAAAGGTCTTCTGAAAATCCAAGTAAACAACATCAACTGATTCTCCTTTGTCTCTCCTGCCAGTTATTTCATCAATGAATTCCAAATATTTGTCAGACAAGATTTCCCCTTAAGGAATCCATGCTGATTTTGGCTTACTTTATCATGTGCCTCCAAGTATCCCTAAACCTCATCCTTAATATCAGACTCCAACATCTCCCTAACCACTGAAATCAGGCTAACTGGCTTGTAATTTCCTTTCTTCTGTCCCCATTCCTTCTTAAAAAGTGGGGTGACAGTCGCAATTTTCCAGTCCTCCAGAACCATTCCAGAATCTAATGATTCTTGAAAGATGGCTACTAATACATAGAAACATAGAAAACATAGAAAATAAGTGCAGGAGTAGGCCATTCGGCCCTTCGAGCCTGCACCGCCATTTATTATGATCATGGCTGATCATCCAACTCAGAACCCTGCACCAGCCTTCCCTCCATACCCCCTGATCCCCGTAGCCACAAGGGCCATATCTAACTCCCTCTTAAATATAGCCAATGAACTGGCCTCAACTGTTTCCTGTGGCAGAGAGTTCCACAGATTCACCACTCTCTGTGTTTTCCTAATCTCAGTCCTAAAAGGCTTCCCCTTTATCCTCAAACTGTGACCCCTCGTTCTGGACTTCCCCAACATCGGGAACAATCTTCCTGCATCTAGCCTGTCCAATCCCTTTAGGATTTTATACGTTTCAATCAGGTCCCCCCTCAATCTTCTAAATTCCAACGAGTACAAGCCCAGTTCATCCAGTCTTTCTTCATATGAAAGTCCTGCCATCCCAGGAATCAATCTGGTGAACCTTCTTTGTACTCCCTCTATGGCAAGGATGTCTTTCCTCAGATTAGGGGACCAAAACTGCACACAATACTCCAGGTGTGGTCTCACCAAGGCCTTGTACAACTGCAGTAGTACCTCCCTGCTCCTGTACTCGAATCCTCTCGCTATAAATGCCAGCATACGATTCGCCTTTTTCACCGCCTGCTGTACCTGCATGCCCACTTTCAATGACTGGTGTATAATGACACCCAGGTCTCGTTGCACCTCCCCTTTTCCTAATCAGCCACCATTCAGATAATAATCTGTTTTCCTATTTTTGCCACCAAAGTGGATAACTTCACACTTATCCACATTAAATTGCATCTGCCATGAATTTGCCCACTCACCCAACCTATCCAAGTCACCCTGCATCCTCTTAGCATCCTCCTCACAGCTAACACTGCCGCCCAGCTTCGTGTCATCTGCAAAGTTGGAGGTGCTGCATTTAATTCCCTCATCCAAGTCATTAATATATATTGTAAACAACTGGGGTCCCAGCACTGAGCCTTGAGCTACCCCACTAGTCACTGCCTGCCATTTTGAAAAGGTCCCGTTTATTCCCACTCTTTGCTTCCTGTCTGCTAACCAATTCTCTATCCACATCAATACCTTACCCCCAATACCGTGTGCTTTAAGTTTGCACACTAATCTCCTGTGTGGGACCTTGTCAAAAGCCTTTTGAAAATCCAAATATACCACATCCACTGGTTCTCCCCTATCCACTCTACTAGTTACATCCTCAAAAAATTCTATGAGATTCGTCAGACATGATTTTCCTTTCACAAATCCATGCTGACTTTGTCCGATGATTTCACCGCTTTCCAAATGTGCTGTTATCACATCCTTGATAACTGACTCCAGCAGTTTCCCCACCACCGACGTTAGGCTAACAATACCTCCACAATATCTGACGCTACCTTGTTCAGAACCCTGTGGTGTAGTCCAAATGGTCCAGGTGATTTTTCTAACTTCAGAGCTTCCAGCTTCCCAAGTGCCTTCTCCTTAATAATAACAACTGCAGCCACTTCTGATGCAAAATACATACTGTATTATGTTTGCATGCCATTTCTTTGTTGCCCCATCACTACCCTTACAGAATCATTTTCAAGCAATCCAATATCCACACTCACCCCTCTTTTACTCTTTATATCTCTGGAGAAGCCTTTTGTCTCCCAATGTTTATTTTTAGTTGCCTTCTGTCAGTTTTTTAAACTTTCCCAATCCTCTAACTTATCGCAGATTTTTACTATATTATATGCCATCTCTTCAACTTTCATGCTGCCTTTGACACCTGTTGTCCGATCCTGATCTTGGACTGTGTATCTTGGGCAGATGGAATTGTATGCCTTTTATCGCACCATGTAGCACATCTGGATCCTCTACCTTAATTAGGTGCTCCAGCAGCCCTCTGTCAGGATCATGTCCAATGCAGCAAGCTAAATGAGACTGTATGCCACTCAGTGCAAGGCACTGCCACCTGTTCTGTGTCAGTAAGGCAGTCGCAGTGACTGAGTGATGATGCATGTGAAACAATTGCACTTACAGGTTTGCCTTGCATTTCAAAGTTAAGTACAATTAATGATATTTTGCTTTCTGATTTTTTCTACAAAGTTTGGACCTGCAGCACAGTAGTTCAGGTGCTCAGGAAACTGTATTGATTAGGCCCACATGTTACATTTAAAAGAACAGAAAATGACTATAGCTCAGTTGCTGAATATGAGTTTTGATTAACCTCAATGAATTCTCAGGTGAATTACTATCCTCACAGTATTTAATTGTTCTCAATGACTGTACGATAAATTATAAATCCAGTCTGCCACATCCAACTTCCCTCTACTTACATCTTCATCTCAGGTGGCATGTATGTAAGTCCAGTTTTGTACGTGGTGACTTTGTCTACCGAAGTTTCTATGTCAAAGTTGGGGAGTTTTTAGTGAACTTTGTAACAAAGGGAAGCAAATTTTCTGGCTTCCACAGTTCAGTTTTCCTAACTAGGGTAAAGTGAACTGCTGGTGAAAACAAGCAATCAGAGGCGCAAGGTGATGGACATAGATAGGGCCAACTTCAGGGTCACTTCCAGATTGAACAGCAAATGTGACACAGGATGCTGACCTGAAATTTAAGTCCTCTCCAGAGGATGATGATGGCTGGGCAACATGGCATAACACAGAGAGGTCACATCTAGTATGCTGCAGAGCTCTGAGCTCTCAGCTCTGCCTGTAAAATATGGAACTGACTGCAAGTGAGGAGTGAATTCGATATTAAACAGTGATATCATTTACAGGCTATCTGTAGCAATAGATTGGCCTTGTACAGATCACTGATAGACTTGTCTGAGTATACAGTGATGTTGATGTGATCTGGCAGAGACAGTTCCAATAATGAGCGGTTAACAGGCTGCTCCTCTTGTGTATTTAATATTTCAGTAATATTTGAGTAATATTGTTCATTTAAATAATTTATTACAGGTTATATGTAAAAATACGTAAATAACATATGTCATCACACCACCATGTCATACGTGTTTATGCCACTTAAAGTAATGTTACGATTTCGTAATGTACCAGCAGCAAGAGATGACAAATTGAGTCGGGTTTTAATATTAAAACCACTATATTTATTTACATCTACTCAAGAATACAGAAAATTAAATAAACTATTTTCTTAAACAGAATTTAACAGTATTGTGCGTCTATAGCTCCAAAACAGTCAAGCTTAGAACCCGTTCTTAACAAATCTTACTCAAGCACAGTCTTAAAGTGGCAGTTCAGAGAGTCCCAGTAATTCACGAAATAGGTGAGAGGAGAGACTTAGGGATTCATAGTGCAGTGACGAGGCGATCATGACGAATTCCAGAGATTTCATGAACAAAGAAACGGTTAGCGAAGATCCCAGCCGAGGGATACTATTCTGAAGTCCACAAAGTGCGATTTCACAAAGTGACTGTCACGAAATCCACTGTTCCCGGATAGCTCAAAGCCTGTGATCTTCAATCTCTCTCCGTTTCCTTCGACTCCTTCTCAACACAGTCCACATTTCTTTTATACCATCGGCATACATCATAAGGTACTGCTCACAGAAACAAAACTGTGGACCCTCAGTAAAACGAATCTGGGAATATGTGATGCCCACAGTAAACAAAACTATGGACTCCCAGGAAAACGAAACTGTGGACACGTAACAGTAAAAACAAAGGTACATGAGTAATCCTGGCTCCATGTTTCTCTTTTAATTAGTTTAATGTTTTGGAGATACAAAACATAACAGCGATGACAATACATTTTAAAGACAAACCTGAGTTGACTACCTAACTATCAAAGCGCAGCGAGATGTTTCTCTTTAAAAAAAGCAGAGCAACACGTCTCTTTGGAGGGGAGCGAATGAACATGGGTTGAGTTAAAAAAAACAGAAAATGGACAAATTTCACAGGTTCATACTGGGTGACAATAATCATAAATTTAAAATAAGAGCAGAAATGGCTGGCCACATTGGAAAGATAGACACATTCGGTTTCACAACAAATAGGTAGATTTTGTATGCTGAACAAATTGAGCTGTATTTTGAAGCAAATGAAATAGCCGATGAGAAATGAATGCCAGTTTTGCTGAGTGTAATTAGTGGAAGAACATTCAGTTTGCTTAGAAGTTTAACTGTTCCAAGCATACCAGCTGAAATGAGCTTTACTGATATTGTAAAAGTAATGCAGGTACATTTAGAACCAAAATTAAAAGTGGATTCAAAAGGAAGGGAAGTCCATTTCAGCATATGTGGATGAATTGAAGAAGCTGTTTAAATGTTGTCAGTTCAGTGATGGGCTTAGTGATGCACTGAGAGATTGTTTAGTTTGTGAATTCTGACAAAGAAAATTCAAAAACAGCTCCTAACTGAAGCACAATTCACATTTAAAAGAGCAGTTGAAATAGCTGTATCAATGAAAACAGCAGACAGACATGCAATTTAGTTTCAGTCAGGAATGAAAATGAGCATGAACAAAATTGTAACATCAAAATAGAAACCTACCTGGCCTCTAAAATTGTGTTACTGTTGTGCCAGGGACTCAAATACACCAGACTAATGCAGATTTAAAGGTGAAACTTGCAGAGAATGCAACAAAGTAGGACATATACAGTACTAAGGCTGGGCAGACAAAAATAAATGGACTGTGCAATAAAAAGATAAAAAGTCAAATTGCAGTTTCAAAAAGAGCACCGATCTTCATGCTGTTGATGAAAAATCTGATAATAATGAATGTGAGTGACACAGGACTGAGTAGCTTTGAGATTTATGATGTGAAAACTAATAATAGACAAACAATATAGCTTACATCAGATGTGAATAGCAAATTAACTAAAATGGAATTGGACATTGGCTTGGCTGTTTAAGTTATTCCACAAAATGATATTGAACTGAAGTCTGCAGATATTCAACTAAGAATTTAAACTGGAGAAGAGATAACTCCTGTGGGTATAACATTTGTATCAGTAAAATACAACAACCTAAAGGCCACATTGGGCCTGTTTATAGTAAAAACAGTAAGGCCAGCACTGCGGGGATGTGATTGGCTGAAACAACTACAACTTGGTTGGAGATCCACCCACCATTTGCTTGCCACATCCCCCGTAATAGAGTCAACAGAAAGCAAATTAAGAAATGGACTGGATGATGCTGCAGCAGTGTTCAAGTACAGCACTGGAAAATTCAAACATATCAAGCGTAAAATAGTGTTAAATGAAAATGCCACACCCAAGTTTTGCAAAGCCTGTCTGGTTTCCTTATACCATTCGCGATAAAAGTAGCCAGTGAGCTAGGTCACATAGAGGCTGAAGGAATTCCTTCCAAGGTTGAGTGGAGCACATGGACAATGCCGTTTGTCCCAGTAGCAAAGAAGAATGAGTCTGTCAGGATCTATGGTGATATTAACGTCACCATCAACCCAGTACTGAAAATAGATCCGTATCCTCTGCCCAGGAGAGAGGATATCTTTGCACACCTTTCTGGAGGAAAACACTTCAGCAAAGTGGATTTAGCTGAGGCCTACCTACAAGTGGAGATAGAAGAAGAGTCCAAAGTGTTTCTCACCATGAACACTCACAAAGGGCTTTATCACTACAAAAGGGTTATTTTTGGAGTAGCATTTTCACTTGTACTCTGGCTGAAAGCTATGGACCAGGTGCTTCAAGGCTGCCCAAGCTCTCAGTGTTACCAGGATGAGATCATTGTTGCCGGTAATGATGACGAGGAATGTCTCTAAGATCTCAAGACCGTGTTAAAAATATTAGAAGATTATGGGCTCAGAGCACAACGCAACAAATTCTTTAAACCAAGCATCACTTACTGTGGTCACACCACTGACACACAAGCATTACACAAGTGTGCTGAGAAAATTCAAGCAGTGGTGATTGACCAAGGCCAAAGGACATGTCATAGTTGTGGTTCTTTTTAGGATTTGTCAATTATTAAACCAGGTTCCTGCCAAACCTGGCTACTGTGCTCCATTCCTTGAACTCATTACTACAGTTCGGGAGGAAATGGCAATGGACAAAACGGTATGAGGTGGCTTTCAAAAAGGTAAAGGGAATGGTGACATCAGACAGTGTGCTCACACATTATGAGACACATCATCCAGTGAAACTTGCAATGTACTGTTCAGCAATGCAATACGTACAGAAGAAAGGTGTCCAGAGTTATCAGAATCACTTCCTGTGGTTCCAGAGTCAATACTTCCTGTAGTCCCAAGTCAACGCCTACAAACACCATGGAGGCGGCCACCGAACCTGGTTGTTTTACAGCCACAAATCTCACCTGCCAAGCAGTGTGACTCCACCCATCAGGAAAGGCATTATCGCACCAGACTAAGAAATCCTCCACAATGGTTAAATCTTTAGGTCTGAGCAAATTAAAATTTGCTACGCTGTGGATGTCTGTATAGAAGTCGATTTGTATAGTATACTGTATATAAACAGGGAGGACTGTTGTGTATTTAATATTTCAGTAATATTTAAATAACATTGTAAGTATATTGTTTGATTAAGCATCTTATTCATTTAAATAATTCATTTTGGGTTA
Organism: Mobula birostris; assembly: GCF_030028105.1. Classification (NCBI taxonomy): domain Eukaryota; kingdom Metazoa; phylum Chordata; class Chondrichthyes; order Myliobatiformes; family Myliobatidae; genus Mobula; species Mobula birostris. Next base: position 169,624,661 of record NC_092370.1, on the reverse strand, counting down.
TATGTAAAAGAATGTAAATGGCATAAGTCATCATGCCACCATGTCACATGTGCTTGCCTCACTTAAAGTAAAAATGAAGTACTCAAGTTATCCCAGCTTCCTGATTTTCTTTTAATTAGTTTAATGTTTTGGAGTTACAAAACATAACAGCTCCAGTTAACCTTTTGAGTTGTCATCACTTAATGCCATATTATGGAATGCTCTGTTACATGCACTCCTGTTCATATGACCCTATGTCAAATCCATCCACTACAACTAGACTGGGCCCTGTGATGAGCTCTACAGTTTAATAACTTACCTTCAGAATTCAGAAATTGGAGATACAAAGGGACTTGGGAGTCTTAGGTCAGAATTCCCTTGAGGGTAACTAGTAGTTTGCGGGTTAACTCAAAGTTAATCACTAAGCTCTAATACCTAAGCCTTGACCCCTCTCTGTGCAAATGGATCCTCTATTTCCTCACTTGCAGACCCCAGTCAGTTTGGATTGACAACAGCGTCTCCTCCACAATCTCCATCAGCACAGATGCACCACAAGGCTGTTTGCTTAGCCCCCTGCTCTACTCACTTTACACTTATGACTGTGAGGATACGCACAGCTCCAACACCATACTCAAGTTAGCTGATGACATCACTGTTGCTGCAAAATCAAATGTGGTGACAAATCAGCATATAGGAGGGAAATTGAAAACCTGGTAGAATGGTGCTACAACAATAACCTCTCACTTGACATCAACAAAACTAAAGGCTACAGTACATGAGGAAGAATTTGGACATGCATAAGCCTGAACTCATTAGGGTCAGTAACTTTAAAGTTCCTGGTGTTACCATGTCAGAGAACCTGTCCTGGTACCAGCACATAGGTGCCATCACAACGAAAGCGAGACTGCATGAGTTTGTGTAGATTTGGCATATCATCTAAAACTTTGACAGACTTCTTTAGATACACAGTGGAGTATATCCTCACTGGTTGCATCACAGACGAGTATGGAAACACCAATGTGCAGGAATGAAAAAGTCTACAGAAGGTTATGGATACAGCCCAGTCCAACACAGGAAATGCTCTCCCTGCACATGTACAAGGAGTGCTGCCACAGGAAAGCAGCATCCATCATCAAGGCCTCCCACTGTCCAGCTCATGCACTCTTCACACATTACTATTGGGCAGGAGGTACAGAAGCCTTGGGTCCCATGCCACAAGGTTCAGGAACAGCCACTAGGCTCCTAAACCGGCGTGTCTAACTTCATTCACCTTAATTCTGAAAATGATTCCATAACCTAAAAACTCTCCAATTATTGATTTATTATTTATTGATTTTTATTTGTGCAATTTGTTCTCCTTTGCACATTGGTAGTTTGTCAGTCTTTGCTTATGTATAGCTTTACATAAATTCTATTGTGCTTCTTAGTTTTTGTGTAAATGTCTGCAGGAATATGCATCTCAAGGTAGTGTATGGTGACATATATGTACTTTGATATTAATTTGTGGGCATGTGGCCAAGTGGTTAAGGCATTTGACTAGCGATCTGAAGGTCGTGAGTTCGAGCCCCAGCCGAGGCAGCGTGTTGTGTCCTTGAGCAAGGCACTTAATCACACATTGCTCTGCAATGACACTGGTGCCAAGCTGTATGGGTCCTAATGCCCTTCCCTTGGACAACATTGGTGTCGTGGAGAGGGGAGACTTGCAGCATGGGCAACTGCCGGTCTTCCATACAACCTTGCCCAGGCCCGCGCCCTGGAGAGTGAAGACTTTTCAGGCGCAGATCCATGGTCTCGCAAGACTAACGGATGCCTTTAATTTAATTAATATTAATTTACTTTGAATTTTGGCTTTAGTAAGGTAGGGATATGCAATGTTTGCATTCATTGTGAAATGACTAAAATTTAAAAGCAGTATGTACTGCTGTGACTTCTTGGTCAACTTGCATTTGGTCTATTGTGAGCATTTTTAGTGAGATGCCAGGAAAGGTGTGTCAAATTGTGAGGGAGGGGGAGTCTTGAAATGTGGGGATGGTGGTGGAGCGCTGGTGAAGTAAAGGAGGGGTGGATGATGGTGGTGTAATATGTACATATTGAGAAATAAAAGCAGAGGGTGAAATACTCAGCAGGTCAGGCAGCATCTGTAGAGAGAAACAGAGCCTCAGATTAATGACCCGTTATCAGACTCAGATAACTTAGAAATAAAGCAGGTTTTAATTTACAGAGAGAGAGATGGATAGAAAGGACAAAAGGGTGGTCTGTGATAAAGCAGAGACCAGGAAAGATTGTGTGGAAACGTGGATCTTTGATTAGGTTGGCCAACTGTGAATGGCAGGTTAACACAAAGTTTGGCCGCAGCTATTTACGATCGACAGTTAGTGGCCACTTTTTTAGGTACCCCTGTATGCCTGCTCGTTATTGCAATATCTAATAAAGCCAATCAAGTGACAGCAACTCAATGCATAAATGCTTGAAGATGTAGTCAAAAAGTTTAAGTGTTGTTCAGACCAAACATCAGAATGGAGAAGAAATGTGATCTAAGTGACTTTGACTGTGCCAGGGTGGTTTGAGTATCTCAAAAACTGGTGATCTGGGATTTTCACACACAACGCTCTATGGATTACAGAGAATATTGTGAAAAACAAAACCCATCCAGTGATCATCAGTTCTATGAGTGAAAATGCCTTGTTCATGAGAGAGGTTAGAGGAGAATGGCCAGATAAGTTCAAGCTGAAGGAAGGCGGCAGTAATCCAAATAGCCATGTGTCACAAAAGTGGTGTGCATTTTTTAAAATGATTGGAGAATGGGTAGTGTTGATGTTCAAAGGGGACCCGGGTGTCCTTGTGCACAAGTTACTGAAGCTAGAGATGAGGAAAGAAAATGCTATATTTGCCTTCATTATAAAAGAATTTGAGTTTAAGAGTAGAGATGACTTACCGCAAATTTATAGTGCCTTAGTTCAACTGCACCTGAAATATTGTGCATAGTTTTGGTTTTATACCTAAAGAAGGATGTACTTATCAGAGAAGAAGAGTGCAGTGAAGATTTACTTGACTGGTTCACAGGATGGCAGGCATGTCTATGAAAAGAAATTGGTTTCATTAGAACTGGTTATCCAGAGTTTATAAGAATGAGAAGAGATCTCATTGAAACTTGGAAAATTCTTACAGGATTGACATACTGAATGCAAGGAGGATGTTTCTCCTAATTGAGGGCTGTAGTGCCAAAGATTACAGAGTAAGGATAAGGCAAATGTCAATTAGGATTAAGATGAGGTGAAATTTCTTCACTCAAATGGTGACAAATCATTGTAAGATTCTATCCTGAAGAGCTATGTCGGCTCAGTCACTGAGATCAAATGACTTATGGATATTTGGTGAATCGGGGACAAGAGTTATAGAGGAAAATGCTGTGAGGCAGCAAATCAGTTGCAATCTTTACTGGTGTGTTATTGTCACGTCTACAGTGAAAGCTTGTGTTGCATACAGTTCATTCACATCAAATCATCACACAGTACATTAAGGTAGAACAATAACTATACGGAATAAAGTGTAAAAGCTACAGAGAAAGCACAGTGCAGGTAAACAATAAAGTGCAAGATCATAACATGGTAGAGTGCGAGGTAAAGAGCTCATCTTATCGTACAAGAAGTTGATTCAAGAGTCTGAGATAGAAGCTACCCTTGAGTCTGATGGTGCGTGCTTTAAGCCTTTTGTATCTTGTACCCAGTGAGACAGGGGAGAAGAGAGAATGTCTGGGATGGGTGGGGTCTTTGATTCTGTTGGATGCTTTTCTAAAGCAACAAGAAGTATTGACAGAATCCGTAGAGGGGAGTTTGGTTTCTGTGATGTGCTGAGCTGTGTCCACAACTCTCTGCGTTCATGTGCAGAACAGTTGCTATACCAAGCTGTTACACATAAAAATAGGATGTTTTCTATGGTGCATCAATAAAATTTTGTCAGGATCAAAAGCGATATGCCAAATTTCTTCAGCCTCCTGAGGAATTGGTGAACTTTCTTGATTATGACATCAATATGTTTGGACCAGGATAGGCTATTGGTGATGACTACACCTAGAAACCTGAAGCTCTCAACCCTCTCAACCTCAACACTGTTGATGAAGACAGAAGCATCTGCACTACATCTCCCCCCTCCCCCAAAATCAATGTCTAGCTATTTTGTTGACACTGGGGAAAAGGCTGTTGTCACGATTCTCTCTATCTCCTTCCTGTACTCCAGCTCATTATCTGAGATATGGCCCACCACAATGGTATCATCTGCAAACCTGTAGATGGAGATAGAGTAGATGTAGATGGAATTGGTGCTCCCATTTCTTGTGTTTGTATGTTTAAGGAGAGAGTGAAGCTGAATGCTGGAAACGTGAGACTCAAAGCTCATTTGGCTGATTTATGGAATAGTATTTATTATTAAGTCCGGAGGATTTAGTGTGTTCACTCAGATTCTAAGGGGTTTGACCTTGAGCTTATGTTGAACTTTGATGGAACAGTGGAGAATGTCAGACAGCAGAAATGTGATAGGGAATTAAGGTGACAGAATATTGGAGGTTCAGGGTCGCCCTTGTGAACAGACCAAGGAGATTCTGGACAGTAGTCACCCAGTCACCATTTGGTTTTCCCAATGTACAGTACAATACATGCCCAAGGCTTTTGCACAGAACTGTAGTAATTTTATGCATTGCACTGTACTGCTGCCACAAAAAAAACACACACAGAACAACTTTCATGACATTTGTGAGTGATGATAAACCTGATTCTGATATGGGTCTCTGTTGTGGACTGAGAGTGGCAAGGGGTCAGGGAGAGGGGAATCAGGGCTGGGAAAAGGGGAAAGGAGAGGGGGGTGAGAGGGAAGCACCAGAGGAACATTCTGTAATTATCAACAATCAAGTGACCTAGCCTGGTGTCTCAGAGCTGAGTGTGTTTGCATACGTGCCACCTACCACCCCTGGCACTCCTTTTCTGCCACCCGTCCCACACTTCTTTTGCAGTGCTGCACCCCTTGCCATTCTCCAACATCCTCTGCTCCCACCAGATTTACAAACTTGCTCTCTATTCCATGTAGAGAAATACCATGCTGTACAAAATTCTTAGGCACCCTAGCTATATATATGTGCCTAAGACTTTTGCACCGTCCTGTAGATGAAGGCATATCTTGAGCACCAAAAAAGTGGACTTAATTGAGTGAATACGAAGTTTTGCTTGAGGTTAACATAATCAATTATTCATGTCTAATTATTTTACATATTGCTGCTAAAAACAATCAAAGTTAATAATCTTTCAAAGTTGGTGTTCCTGCTACATCAAGCAGCTGAGGAAGTTTGGCCAGACCAGGATAGAGGACGTGGAGTGAAACTGGAAGCAATTTCATGTGATCCTCTGTGGAATTGGATTTATTATGTATCGATTTATTAAAGCCTACAACATGCCGTACCTTAACAGCCTGAGACAGCTAAATCTGAAAATAGAGGACTGAATTCAAGTTGTTGGGATTCCAATTATCCCTTTGCTTTTCCCATGTCAGTTCCCTTCTTGTAGTGACTTGCCAATTTGCAGCCCTTACTTTGTGAGACTGCATATTTTTACAATGAAAGGGCTGCTATGCTTGGAAATCTAAGCAGTTAGGACTGAATTCATATTATTTGTATTATATAGGTAGAAATATTTCTGGTGACATTCTGGTTTAATGAGGTAAGCAGCCCTATCGGCTGACAACACAGCAAAAGAAGCACACAGCTCCTCAAGGTGGAGAGCTGCTTCCCTATCTACTTTAAGTCCTGTCTTTGTTTTATCCCCTTGAACTCTTACATGTTTCCATACTCCCCTATTGCACACAGGGTTGCAAGGTAACAAGGTCTGTAAGCTTTTGGTTGTCAATATCGCCACGCAGATAGCCGCTCTAAATACGCTTCCTGTCAGTCCGCTGACAAATTTGTTTTGATGCCCCTGTTGTGCTCTTCGAACATGGTGGAACCCCATTGACACACCACTGCTCACCAACTGTGAGAAAGCTGACAAGGTAACAGAGGTCAGTTGTCTCATTATTCTGACATGAAGAGACACTGCCGTATGTTTTAAGTTTCTGTGCTTAATTACACATATTACTTTTTAGGTCAGCTATTCTTATTTCTAGCATAACATTGCAATGCAGTAAACGTAATCATCTAATAAATTTTCTCACATCAAAACAAATAATGTGTGCTTGGCCTGTACATGGTGCAGGAATTATTTTGTGAGTGAACAAGTCTTAAGAATGTCTACACAATGTCTGATCTCAAATGATGAATTTGTCCAGTTTAACACAGAGAGGCCTCTTCCACCCCCACAGCCTGGTTCATGGTGCTCAAGTGAACCACTAAATCATTATAATTGTATGTGAGCTGTTGTGTGATTAAATATACTATTACAAATTATAATTTATCAAACGAATTATCACTTCGAGCAAAATTACATTTCACCTTTTAATTACAGTATTGATTTTTTTTTGCAGACTGCTTTGTAGAATCTTCTCGAAACCAGCTGAAACTATTGTTGTACATGGGGACAAAACATATTCCAGTCCTGAGTTTTCACATAAATGCTATTCAGTGAGCTCCGTAGTCACCAAGTTTGGTGTCTGACACCCAAAAATTTACTTTGATATTTGTTGAAATGTTCCTTATCCTAATTGATGATATAAATACATTGGACCAAATCTTGTTGGCCCAGTCTCAAAACTTGGAATTACCAGCCACTACCTCCACATGCCTCTCTTTACCTTATTTAGATGCTGGGATCTTATAATGTTGGCCCAAAGCATCCCAGATTCCAGTTGAATGGTCTGGATGTAGACAAGACTTCCAGCAGTAAAGAAGACCTACCCCAGTGCCCCTGAAGGTTTTAATTACCAGCAAAGTCGAGTCCTTGTCTTGTCAAAGTTGTGTGGATAATTTAGTAGTTTTTTTTAAATGTCTCTAACATCAGACAGGTTATTATTGAGGTAAGCATTACAGAATAATTAAAATTATTTGAAATGCAATGTTTACAATTTCAGTAGATTTTTGCCATGAATAGAGGCAATGTTACTAAAACAAGCAGATACGTTTCTGCGGAACATACATGCAGAAAGTTGGGATCCTTGGTTTTAATGTGTGGTTAGAATATTGTTCTCCATGATTCAGAGCCTCTGAAGTGTGCACCTAATACAACACCACTTTGTAGTATTTTTAGGACTATATAGGACTATATACCAAAGAAAGTGTGAGGTGCTCTTTCACTCCGTTAACCTGCGGGTGAACCTTGGGCAAGTTGTTGCACCTGCTTGCACCAATCAGAGTCATGAGAAGCCATGGGATCAGCAGGCGGATGGTCATATGAGCAATTGGTGCATATCACAAATCCTGGTTATGCGACCACTGACACCAGGCAGACAATCTCGGAAGTGTATTGATAATAGTTGGGGTTACCCATCTTATAAAGACACTGCCCAGAAGAAGGCATGGCAACAACTTCTGTAGAAAAGTTTGCGAAGAACAATCATGGTCATGGAGACCATGATCGCCTAAGTCAGTGTTTTTTTAGACTATGAAGACACGCAGTCCTCTTTTTATTGTCACTTAGTAATGCATGCATTAAGAAATGATACAATATTTCCTCCAGTGTGATATCACAAAACACAGGACAGACAAGACTGAAAAAGCTGACAAAACCACATAATTATAACATATAATTACAACAGTGCAACAATACCATAACTTGATGAAGAAGTCCATGAGCACAGTAAAAGTTCAAAGTCTCTCAAATGTCCCACATCTCATGCTGACGAGAGAAGGAAGAAAAACTCTCCCTGCCATGCCGACCACAGTCCAACCCTGAGCCATCCGAAAACTTCGAGCTCTGATCGACTCTCCGACACTGAGTACTGAGCACCATCTCTGTCCAAACGATTCGACCTCAATCTTGGTCACCAACAGCAGGCAAAGCCAGGGATTTTGAGCCCTACCCTCCGAAAGATTCCCGACCATGCAGTAATGACAGCAGCAAACAAGCGTTTCAGAAATTTCTCCAGATGTTCCTCTGTGCTTTCATGTCTGTCTCCATCAAATCAGAATTGTCCATGGCCCCTATTTAACGAATACGATATCATTTTCACCGGAGGGCTGTGCACGCGCGGTGCACTGTTGTCTCTCCTCCCGCCAATTTTCCCAACCTTTAAAGGCCAATGTCCTCCTAAAGCACTTTCATACTACCTGTGCACTGTTCAGCAGATTCAATATCAATGTGATCCTTGAGCTTGATGATTTTTTGCAAGAGTTGAAATATCTAGTTTGAATTGTGACAGCAAAAGCCTTAAGTCCCCACACGTAACAATGTCCAAGCAGTTTCTGTTATCTGTGAGTAGGTGGTTCTCTCCACTGAAGCCTCTTTCAATAAGGTAGGAGGATGGAAATGCAATGAAGAGCAGTTTGGCTCTTCTCCAAAGACCAAAAATCTTTGGATGATAGTGTAGCCACATACCACGAAAGCAGACATTTTTGAAAAACGTGTTTGCTTCTTCATCATTCTGAATTTTTATCAGTTCTTCTTGCAAGCTTTCTTTCTGTCCTTCAATTTTGCAAAGAAATGGGTTAATTGTACAGTCTGGATTTTCCAGATCATTCAAATCCTTGAATCGATTCTGAAAATCCTTCTTCAGTGACTGCAGGTGTAAGCAGTACGCTTGCAAATCACCATCTGTGAAAGAGAGTGGCATAATTTCCATGCAGGGAAACTGTGAGAACGTTCTTCTCCCAATGTTTTGCTTATTTATTTCCAATTTTCCAATAAAAGTGGACACTGCACTTATTACCTTGATTAAATCGAAATTCTCAACCTGCAATTTCATATTTAGGATGTTCATTTTGTCATACAGATCAGCTAGATATGCCACATCTCCATGTAGAAGTTCAGTCTTGTTTCCCAAACTTTTGTCAACTTTGAGCAAAAATTCAACCACAGTCAAAAAGATCAAAGAAATATTTTAAGCAGCAGCCCTTTGACAGCCAACGCACTTCAGTGCGAAGAAGAGAGTGTTCCAACACTTCATCGTTATCTTGGCATAACTGGTGAAATATTCTGCTATTTAATGGATGAACTATAATTTTGTTGATAGCAGTTATTACAAGAGTCATGCTTGAGAAAAGTCACTGGCTGAAGCTTTTGGCTGCGAGATGATGATGATGAATTACACAATAGATTGCAAACATACTTGGAATTTCTTTTCTCATAAATGCTACTAAACTAGCATGGCGACATGTCAGATATGGCACTCCATCTGTTGCACAACAAATCATGTTCCTAATCGGAATACTTTTATCCTTGTCATTTTGAGCTCATCATAGATTGATTCTCCATTGATATTTGTTTTTAACACTTTACCAAAGAGAATTGCTTCATACACTTTTCTATTTTTGATAAATCATACATATACCATTAGCAATGTCTCATTGTCTCCAACAGTTGACTCATCCAGTTGTATCCCAAATTCTGTTTTTGTGGCTCTGTGCATAGCTGATACTTAATGTCTTCACTCGTTTTATTAATACAATGAGCTACAGAGTTATTACTCAGAGGAATTGATTTTAAAATAGTGGTATCCATTTTTAGAACAGTATTAAACACTTCTGATACAGCAAGCATTATTAATCTTTCACCAATTGTATGAGATTTTCCACACTTTGCTATCTTTTTGGAAATGTTATAAGAAGCAATAAGGAATAAGCAATAATCATTTTTACCTTTCTTGGAAAATGACTTGAGTGTGCAACACTTTTTAAATGCTTCTTTCATCTTCTGAAACTGAGTAATACCATAAGTAGCCTTTTCAGAGTGTCTTTTATGGAAATGTTCCTGTAATCTTGATGATTTCATGGCTTCATTAGACAGTATCGTATTACAAATAGACACATGGGGCATCGCTGGTCTGACGGGAATGAAATAAAGCCATACTCCAGGTATGTAACATTGTATTGATACACTTTCTGGAGTTTCTGTTTCTCAGCAGGATAAGAATTGAAGGCTTCACCGCCTTCAGACTTGTAGAGATCATGCGGTACATATTTATCCGTCATTAATGGATTAGTTAAATTAATTAAAATAAAAAATTAACACAAACTTTGAATGCCTATTGGATGTTGACAATAGCAGCAAGTTGACAGGGATGGAATGATGGTAGCAGCACACAAAGGAATGGCAAGGCAAAGATGAAGATGAACACAACAGCAAAATTTACATTAACAAGGATTTAGATTGGAATCTGAATGTTAGAGCTGGTGTTTGGCAAGCTACTTCTATACTACTCCAGTGTGTGTGATTGACCAAAGGTGGTTCTTGGCTGTACATGAAGCTGAAGTCACTTTGAACACTTCAAGAGGAATCCTCTGGGTTGGCAGGTTCGCTGATTGGCTCTATTTCACTATTTGGTTCTGGCTAGTGCCGTATCATTACGCAACCTGTTTTCCGCAGACCTGTAGAGAAAGTTCAGAGGGTATTCTTCACTTATCAACTGTTAAATTGCATGAACTCATTCCATGCCTCGAGTCAAGGGGAACTGTTGGGCACCCTGGTTGCTAATTTATGTATCCCCAATAATGTCTGTTTGGTTGATAAGGTCGGATGAGATTGCCGAGTTTCAGAAGTGTTGTGACAATGAATGCTCACCAGCTGCAGAGCTAAGCTTCTTTCTGTGTTCCAGTGTCTCATGCTCGCTGTTGGAAGTGCCTGCTCTACTAACAGTCAGTCAAGTCTTGTGCCTGAAGTTAGGGCGCCACTTACTGCCCCACCAAGAATCTTGAACAACAACTTCTATTTCCCCTAACACCTCCTTAGGACACATAACCGCCCCTGTTGGGAATCGCTGGCCTATATCAGTTCTTCTTCTCCTCTTCCCCTCTCCTACAGCTTCTTCCCCTCTGCCATCCAATTCCTAAATGGACATTGAACCTGTGAACACTACTTCACTTTTTAATATATATTATTTCTGTTTTTTTGCATAATTTTTAATCTATTCAATATACATATACTGTAATTGATTTATTTATTATTATTATTGTATTTTTTCTTTTCTATATTATGTATTGCATTGAACTGCTGCTGCTAAGTTAACAAATTTCACGACACATGCCGATGATAATAAACCTGATTCTGATTCTGACGTTATCAACATGCTACATAATGATGGTGATTGTTATGTAAAGTTCAATGGTCTTACGTATAGAAAACCTAATCTATGGCCTTGGAAGTCTTAATCAATCAGAGAGTCTCTTTTAACTCCAGTTATGTTCTTAAACTCGAATCATGTCTCCAGAATGGCATAGTGTTGAAAAGATTAGTACCATGCAATCCATTTCTGATTTTGCCCAGAGTAAATTATGTTAGCTATTTTTAAGGATAAAAACATGCCATTCACAAAGTTAGATCGGACGTTTGCATTCCTGATCTGTGCTTGCATGTGTGACCTTTTCTTACCCTCACTGAATGATGCTGCTATTTGCAAAAATGCATTTTTTATCTGTGAAAAGCTTCATGCTGCAAGCATCACAGAACAGTCTCCCTCAAACTGGATCATACAGATTGCCATAAGTAGCTATGAGGTGCAAAATTAATAAAGAATGCAGCAGAAGGGAAAATGCAGAGTTCATGGGTTTATGGACTGTTTAGAATTATGATGGCAGAGGGGAAGTTGATATTGTTGAGCTGTTGAGCCTGCATCTTCAGGCCCCTGTATCACCTTCCTGATGGTAGTAATGACAAGAGGGCATGGTCTGGATGATGATGGTCCTATGTGGTGGATGCAGCTTTCTTAAAGCACCACCTCTGAAAGGTGACCTCAATGGTTGTGAGGACGGTGCCCATGTTGGAGCTGGTCGATTCTACAGTCCTCTGCCTCTGTGGCCTCTTGCAATCCCATGCATTGGATCCTCCAAACCAGGCTGTGCCCACTGTACATCCATAGAAATTTGCAAGAATTCTTTGTTAACATACCAAATCTCCTCAAACTCCTAAAGAAGTAGAGATACTGGAATGCCCCTCCATGATTGCATCAACATTTTGGGCCCAGGATAGATCCTCCGATCCTTCACGGTGATACCTGGGAACTAAAGTCTGCTTACATTCTCCACCACACTGACCCCTCAGAGAAGACCATTGTATATTGTCCCATTTTCCATTATGATATCTGGAAACTAGAAGGATATTGTGCTAGTTTGTGGCTGTTTAATGGGGGGGAGGGGGAGGGATTGGAGGGAAGAAGATGATCAGCTGGCATCAGAAATTCTGAGTGGGCCACCTTAGAACTCCCCGCGAGCTGCCAAAACACTTTTTCCCCATTGCATGTGTTATTATCAATAGTGAGTACTTTCTCCTTTGTGTGGTTGCGGAGATGCTTGTTAGTCTAGGGGAAGACAGCCTCCGGCCTGGCCAAACTTGAGAAATCTTGTTTGGGTGGATGCTGCGTGATGTGTTCCCCGTTACAAATCAGTACCACAAAATAATAAACAGTACACAATATGCAATTAAATGATTGAACTTTATAATTCTTAATTTGACCATAGGGTTAGTAAAGAAACAAAAAAGGAAAAAGTCCCATTCTCATGAAACAGTCTAAAGTACAGCCTTGGAGTTCATGGTTTTCCCGTCTGTTCGTTCTCCATCGATTTCCCCCAGGTGTTGTCAATTCCCGACCCCATTCCATGTGCACTCTGTTTTGCAGACTATGACTTCCCTGTTCGGGCATCTTCTCTCTCCATCTTCCATCGAACAAAAGACCGCAAAACTCTCTCTTGGATACACAAGAAAGAAAAACACCTCCCCTCATTGGTCAGTGCACATTCCAAAACCCCCATTATCTCTAGTCATAACCCAAACACTGCACTACAGAGAAACCATTCCATTAGCAGTGAAACCTTTCCCAGGTCATTACATTTGGATGACACTGCCAGCAATGGCCCATCAGTGGAGATGTGACTGAGGCCTGAGCTGGGCCCTAATGCCAGATCTGCTCTCTCCATAGAGGTCAACATCACCATGACTCTTAACTCCCTCACCACTTGCCTCTTGATGTCTTCCAGTGTGGCTCCACCACTGTATTTAAGGGAAATCATTTCCACGGCCTCCAACTCAGTAAGCAACAAGTAGCATTTTGGGCACAGGAATTCTCCAGCCACACTGTACTCCTGACAAGCTCTGTGGCCTCTGATTGCCATGTTGCACTCCAGAACAACTAGGTGTAATGTCCATTGTGTCACACTTTGTGACCAAGCCATCTCATTTGGTAAATGCGCTCACCATTGGCTGACCCTTCAATTTTGCACACAAAGGAAGGCTCCCAGAGAAAGAGCTGCACTTACTATGTATAAAAACAGAAAATAATAAAAACACTCGTCAGGTCAGGTGACATCTAGAAGGAAGAAAAAGTCAACATTTAAGATCCAGGAATCTTGGCCAGAACTGAAGAAGTGAGTTCCATGTACCTATCTGAGAGTCTCTTAAAATACCCTATTGTATCTGCCTCTACCACCTTCGCTAGCAGTGCATTCCACTGCCTGTGTGAAAATCTTACCTCTGACTTCTTACCCTTGTACCTACTTCCAAGCACCTTAAAACTATGCTGCCTCATGTTAGCCATTTCAGCCCTGTGAAAAAGCCTCTGGCTATCTACACGATCAGTGCCTCTCATCATCTTATACATCTCTATTAGGTCATCTCTCATCCTCTGTCCTCTGTCACTCCAAATAGAAAAGGTCAAGTTCATTCAACCTGTTCTCATAAGGCATTCTCTCCAATCCAGGCAACATCCTTTGTAATCTCTTCTGCACTCTCTCTATAGTATCCACATCGTTCCTGTAGTGAGGTGACCAGAAATCATTGGGGGGGGGGTCTAACTAAGGTCTTATATAGCTTTAACATTACCTTACGGCTCTTGAACTCAGTCCCATGGTTGATGAAGGTCATCACTCCGTACGCCTTCTTAACAACACTGTCAACCTGCACAGCAGCTTTGAGTGTCTTAGGGTCACAGATCCCAAGATCTCGCTGATCCTCCACATTGCCAGAAGTCTTACCATTAATATTATATTCTGTCTTCAAATTTGACCTACTGAAATTAACCACTTCGCACTATCTGGATTGAACTTCATCTGCCACTTTTCAGCCCTGTATCCCAACGATATATGGTTGGGTTATTATAGTCTCACAATATCATGACTTGGCAGTCAAAGTGAAGGATAATCCAAAGAGCTTTTACAGGTATATTAAAAGCAAAAGGATTGTAAGGGATAAAATTGGTCCTCTTGAAGATCAGAGTGGTCGGCTATGTGCGGAACCAAAGGAAATGTGGGAGATCTTAAGTGGGTTTTTTGCGTCTGTGATTACTAAGGAAACTGGCATGAAGTCTATGGAATTAAGGGAAACAAGTAGTGAGATCATGGAAAGTGTATGGATCGAAAAGGAGGAGGTCCTTGCTGTCTTGAGGAAAATTAAAGTGGATAAATCCCCGGGACCTGACAGGGTGTTCCCTCGGACCTTGAAGGAGACTAGTGTTGAAATTGCAGGGGCCCTGGCTGAAATATTTAAAATGTCGCTGTCTACAGGTGAGGTGCCGGAGGATTGGAGAGTGGCTCATATTGTTCCATTGTTTAAAAAAGGATCGAAAAGTAATCCGGGAAATTATAGGCCAGTAAGTTTAACGTCAGTAGTAGGTAAGTTATTGGAGGGAGTACTAAGAGACAGAATCTACAAGCATTTGGATAGACTGGGACTTATTAGGGACAGTCAACATGGCTTTTTGCGTGGTAGGTCATGTTTGACCAATCTATTGGAGTTTTTCGAGGAGGTTACCAGGAAAGTGGATGAAGGGAAGGCAGTGGATATTGTCTACATGGACTTCAGTAAGACCTTTGACAAGGTCCCGCATGGGAGGTTAGTTAGGAAAATTCAGTCGCTAAGTATACATGGAGAGGTGGTAAATTGGATTAGACATTGGCTCGATGGAAGAAGCCAGAGAGTGGTGGTAGAGAATTGCTTCTCTGAGTGGAGGCCTGTGACTAGTGGTGTGCCACAGGGATCAGTGCTGGGTCCATTGTTATTTGTCATCTATATCAATGATTTTGATGATAATGTGGTAAATTGGATCAGCAAGTTTGCTGATGGTACAAAGATTGGAGGTGTAGTAGACAGTGAAGAAGGTTTTCAGAGCCTGCAGAGGGACTTGGACCAGCTGGAAAAATGGGCTAAAAAATGGCAGATGGAGTTTAATACTGACAAGTGTGAGGTATTGCACATTGGAAGGACAATCCAACGTAGAACATACAGGGTTAATGGTAAGGCACTGAGGAGTGCAGTGGAACAGAGGGATCTGGGAATACAGATACAAAATTCCCTAAAAGTGGCGTCACAGGTAGATAGGGTCGTAAAGGAGCTTTTGGTACATTTGCCTTTATTAATCAAAGTATTGAGTATAAGAGCTGGAATGTTATGATGAGGTTGTATAAGGCATTGGTGAGGCCGAATCTGGAGTATTGTGTTCAGTTTTGGTCACCAAATTACAGGAAGGATATAAATAAGGTTGAAAGAGTGCAGAGAAGGTTTACAAGGATGTTGCTGGGACTTGAGAAACTCAGTTACAGAGAAAGGTTGAATAGGTTGGGACTTTATTCCCTGGAGCATAGAAGAATGAGGGGAGATTTGATAGAGGTATATAAAATTATGATGGGTATAGACAGAGTGAATGCAAGCAGGCTTTTTCCACTGAGGCAAGGGGAGAAAAAAACCAGAGGACATGGGTTAAGGGTGAGGGAGGAAAAGTTTAAAGGGAACATTAGTGGGGGCTTCTTCACACAGAGAGTGGTGGGAGTATGGAATGAGCTGCCAGATGAGGTGGTAAATGCGGATTCTTTTTTAACATTTAAGAATAAATTGGACAGATACATAGATGGGAGGTGTATGGAGGGATATGGTCCATGTGCAGGTCAGTGGGACTAGGCAGAAAATGGTTCAGCACAGCCAAGAAGGGCCAAAAGGCCTGTTTCTGTGCTGTAGTTTCTATGGTCTATGGTCTATGACTTTACTGGACAGCTCTGTATTTTTTTTTGAAGATCTATTCATCTCCCTGTCCCTACTTCCTTCGCCTGTGTGGTTAGATTCTGTTTCAGGTTTTCCTGATGGTTCTGTAAATACTATTTTGTGATGTGGTTCTCTCAGGAAACTTTGTTTCAGGTATAATTAAGTTCCTTTTCAACACACATCTTTTGGAATGCATTCCCCGAATGTCATTGTTATCTGTGTTTTCTGATGACCTGATCATGAATTAAAAGAAATGGTTAAAAATGTTGCCTAAAGACAAGATCTACACTCAATCTATTACCTTCTTACTGAAAGTAAATTGGAGCATTCTGCCAAATTCATCTCTATTGTTCTACGTTATCTGTTTTTATATGCAAGTGAATGAGTAGCTTTCTTGATTTCATGGGCTTGATAATCTGGTCAGATAGATGTATGCATTATCACTGATAAAGACTGTTACTGATAAAACTGATTAGTTCAATCTCCTATGTGCCAAGCCCTCAACGGAGAAAAATCAAACTGCAAGCATCTGAGAAAGGCTCGATGAAGGGTATTAATGACTCCATTAAACAGTTCAAAGTCCTGACTAAGCTAAACTCTTTCTAAATAATATTTAGGGTTAGTCTACTTAAAATACATAGTTGCCTGTGAGGGTATTAAATTATGAGAAAGTTCAGTGGACAATGTTTATTGTTTTACGCAGAAATTTGATCTTTAGTAAACTCGTAGAATTCAGATTTGCCGGGATGTATTTTTCTAGAAAGATTGCTGCACTTAATTGATGATTGTAGGATAATTTATTTCTATGTCTGCTAACCTGAATGACTTTCCGATTTTCTCTATAAAATGGTGATGGGGTCCTGTTTTATATCCTGACAACCAAGTTTAGCACAGCTCAATATTAAGAGTGTAATAGCTTACCTTAATGTGAAGTTCATTCCTATTCTCAGAGTTAAGAAATGAAAGAAAAATTTTAAGAGCCTAACTATCTAAAACTGCAAGAGCTTTGCCTCAATTATAACTGATCCATTCAAACAGCTAATGGTTACTAAATCTAAACTGAATTCAAATGTCTTCAGTTTGCATTAAAGGCAAAGGAATAAATTGAATTTGCTGCTGCTGGTTTATTAGCTGAAACAAAGAGATGTTGCTAACATCACACTACCAAGCTCCAACAACACCTATAATTCATGCCTCTTTCAGTTTTAGTGTCACCTGGATGTGTTCTCTTTGTCAAAAAGACCAAAAGGTTTCCTAATGATGGATTTACCCTTTTTTTTAATTAGGATTACCATGCCACACTTTCCAAAAAATGTTACTCAGCCGAGAAAAAAACAGAAAAGTGAGAGGTGGTCATTTGGATCTCGTTGTCTTCATCATCCTCGCTGGCTTTCACTGGAGTAAGCCAGAATTAGTCCCAGTGCTTCCAATTAGTTAACTGATTAACTCAAAAGACTGAAGAAGGATCTTCCAAACCTAAAAATACAAATTGCAGCCATTCCTTTGTGACTGCAAATGAATGTCCCATGATGATCATGGTCCCACACTTGTTATATTTATATCTGTAATTCAAGAACAGTTAGCAAGGTTCATAGTCTATGTTTTCACCTTTACGCCTTTACATCTAAAACCTCACCAAGCTTAATGTTAGTTAGATAGATAGATACTTCAATGATCCCAAAGGAAATTACAGTAGCCTTACAAGTGCACAGATATACAAATATACAAATTTTAGAAGTAAAGCAGGAAAAAACTAAAGCAAATAGGTTACCTCAAACAGTCTAACAGGAGGGGGTCATCAGTTCCCCGGCTATAGGTTGACTCATTATAGAGCCTAATGGCCGAGGGTAAGAATAACCTCATATAGCGCTCTTTGCAAGTCATATTTTAGATTTTCCAGGCATCAAGAGTAATTGTCAAATAATTAAAGTTTAGTATAAAATTATGAAGTAAAACTTTATGAAACAAGGGTGACCATTTCAGGATATTGTACAATGAGAATGGTTAATTCGTACTGAAAATTCTTGTCTTTTTACTGATGGTGGAGATTACAACACCTTCCATTATTTAACACCATAAACATATTTCATGGTTTCCAGTTTCACAAGGTAATGATGGTGATCACTGACAGTTTCTTCAACCTCACAACTACACTTAATGGCCACTTTATTAGATACCTCCTCTACCGAATGAAGTGGCCACTATGTGTTTGTTGATGGTCTGCTGCTGCAGCCCATCCACTTCAAGGTTCAACAAGCTCTACGTTCAGAGATGCTCTTCTGCACACCACTGTTGTGACATGTGGTTGTTTGAGTTACTGTCTTCTTCCAGTCAGGTTGAACCAGTCTGGACATTCTCCCCTGACAAGGCATTTTCACCCACAGAACTGGATGTGTTTTGTTTTTCGCACCATTATCTGTAAACTCTGTTATGTGTGAAAATCCCAGGAGATCAGCAGTTTCTGAGATACTCAAACTACCCCACCCAGCACCAACAATCATTCCACAGTCAAAGTCACTTAGATCCATTTCTTCCCCATTCCGATATTTGATCTGAACAACAACTGAACCTCTTGACCATGTCTGTATGCTTTTATTCATTAAGTTGCTGCCACATGATGGGCTGATTAGATATTTACATTAACGAACATGTGTACAGGCGTACCTAATATAGTGACAACTGAGTGTATAACATTCAGGCAGTTACTTTGGTTACTCCAAGTAGTCAACAAAAAGCAGACAAACAGTGGTGCTGATTCTCAAGACCTTAAAGCAACAATCGTTGTTCTGAGACACAGAGGTAGTTAAGTTTCAAAAGGTTATGCAGAGTCTGGGAGGATCAAATCACAGAAGGTATGCATCTTGAAGTTCTATAAGAGAAGTGCTCAGGAGATCAAATGTCAACTTTGGAAGCAGAGGAGAGCTAGGCAACACTTCATATGATAAGTTATTCTGTAACTGTCTGGATCACAGGCACAGGATGTCAACATTGCCTTCATAATGCTCTACCTCATACCCAGTGAGAATAATCTTCACTGGCCCTTCAGAAGAAATACTTCTTCTTTATCGGAAAAGGCAATAGGAATTATACGTTGGTGCAGTAAGGAGAGTAAGAAGCAATTTTATTGTACATAGGCATAAGCTTTATGTGTCTTCAAAAATAATAGGAATCAAACAGTTAGCCTAATAGTTTAACATTCCATTTTCCATAGATAAAGCTCTGCCCAGAGAGCAGCTTATAACTTTGGCCAGCATGTGGATGAAAAATGGAAGACAGCAGTTGGAAGACCTGCTGTTAAACTTAGCAGAATGCTTGTGATCCTTGCATGGACTGTCTCTTTCAGCTCCCTGTAAATAACACTCTTCATGAATTCTTGTCCAAAGCTTCAGTACAATAATCTAGAGATCTGGAGGTTTGTTCTTATGAGACAGGGGTTCAAATCCCATTGTTGTAGCATAGAAATACTGTACGTTCAAGTATTTTAGTAAGTCTGAAATAAAAGTTAGTGTCAGTAATGAAGATCGTGTTAGACATAAAAAACTTATATGTTTTATCAACACCCTTTGATAAAAGTAATCCGTCATCTGTTACCCGGCAATGGCCATAAGCAACACAAGATTCAGCATTATTGACTTGTAGGTACTCTTCAGTTAATAGTCATCTTGGGATGGTCAGCAAATGCCCTGCTACTGACATTCATTGCAAGGATGCATTTTTCAGCTGCATATTTTATAATGTGCATAATCTGTGGCAGAATGATTTGTATATTCATTAATCTTGCACGCCAGGTACTGATGAGGAATTTATATTGCACTGCATAAGACCATAAGACATAGGAGCAGAATTAAGCCATTTGGTCCATCAAGTCTGCTCCGCCATTCAATCATGGCTGATCCTTTTTTTTCTCCCCCTCAACCCTGTTTCCCAGCTTTCTCCCCGTAACCTTTGATGGCATACTGCTAGTGTCTTCTGCAGTGAAGGCTGATGCAAAATACTCATTTAGTTCATCTGCCATCACCTTGTCGCCCGTTATTAATTCTAGCAGTCCTATATTCACTCTCATCTCTCTTTTATTTTTTACATACTTGAGAAAGCTTTTACTATCCACTTTGATATTATTTGCTCGCTTGCTTTCATCTTTCATCTTTTCCCTTCTAATGATTCTTTTAGTTGCTCTCTGTAGGTTTTTAAAAACTCCCCAATCCTCTATCTTCCCACTAAATTTTGCTTTGATGTATGCCCTCTATTTTTTTTTTAAAATAGCTTTGACTTTCCTTGTCAGCCACAGTTATACTATTTTGCCATTTGAGTATTTCTTCACTTTTGGAATACACATGTCCTGCATCTTCCTCATTTTTCCCAGAAACTCACGCCATTGCTTCTCTGCTGTCATCCCTGTCAGCAGCTCCTTCCAATTTACTTTGGCCAACTCCTCTCTCATACCTCTGTAATTTCCTTTACTCCACTGAAATTCTGCTACATCAGACTTTACTTTCTCCCTATCAAATTTCAAGTTGAATTCAATCATATTGTGATCACTGATTCCAAAGGGTTCCCCTAATCGCCTCCGGTTCATCACATAACACCCAGTCCAGTATAGCTGATCCCCTAGTAGGCTCAACGACAAACTGCTCTAAAAAGCCATCTCTTAGGCAATCAACAAACTCACTCTCTTGAGACCCATTACCAACTTGATTTTCCCAATCAACCTGCATGTTAAAATCTCCCATGACTATCATAACATTGCCCTTTTGACAAGCCTTTTCTATTTCCTATTGTAATCAGTGGTCCACCTCCAAGCCACTGTTGGGAGGCCTGTGTATAACTGCCATTAGGGTCCTTTTACCCTTGCAGTTTCTTAACAAAACTCACAAAGATTCAACATCTTCCTACTGATTTGATGCCATTCTTTGCTGGTAGAGCCATGCCCTCTGCCTACTTTCCTATCCCTCCGATACAACGTGTAAACTTGGACATTCAGCTCCCAACTAAAAACATCCTGCAGGCACGATTCAGTGATGGCCACAACATCATACCTGGCATGTTTATTTCTGAAGTAATGCTTTGTGATTAAACATAGTGAAATTAGTTTGAACCATAGTAAAGTTAAAAGTATTTTAGTATTTCAGCATTATATAATTGAGAGCGATTTTTTTTTTTGCAGAACTAAAATATTTCTTTTATTCACCATGAAGAGATCTAATTGCAGTCTTTGCTGTATTATTGTTCAACAATACCTACTAGATTTACGATGCAAGGAGAGAAACCAATAAGACTATAGTTCAGGTTCTGCTTGGAACCGGCAGATCTCTCCTTCAGAATGATTGATGAGCTAATAGCTGGAACAGTGCTATGTCTATCACTGTACCAGCAGTTGAACAACCAATGAAGTGTTACGTGGTGTAATGGGCCACTGTGGTTCTGTTCACTACCAGGACATAGTTTTATTGCTCACTTAGAAATAGCTATCCTTAGCGATTATGTAGAGTAAAATGGAGTTATCAGCAGCCATGGAGATGTCATGCATAGAAGGATTTATTCCAAAGCTTTTAGTTCTATTATAAATAATTCCTTGAACCAGAGATGTGCATATAGGTAGTGCCTCAAGAGGGCAATGTGAAGGGAGTCATACCACAACGTACTGACCCATCAAGGATGCTACGAAAACTGTCACTGAGATGTCGTATGCTGGAGTATGCAACCATACTTGAGATTTAGTCTCAGAGATGATTTGTTTACTTCATGACACTCCGCAAGCCAAGATGCACCTCAAACAAAATAAAAGGAAAAAAGGCAGCCTCCAGGCACTGAAGGTAGAGTCAGCTGATGCTGGTGAGGATTCCTCTGCAGGACAGATGATGAATGGGAAGACACTCGATCAAATCGCTGGCAAGAACCAAATATTCCAGCTTAAGTTATGTACCAAACAATGCAGGAACAGTTTCAAGTTCCCTACAACATATTGTACACTGTTGATCAATGATGTAACAATCAAGTCAAGTCAAGTTTATTGTCATTTCGACCATAAGCTGCTGGTACAGTACACAGTAAAAACGAAACAACGTTCCTGAACAGAGAGTTAATAACCAATTGTTTATGGCCATTCAGTGTATAGCAGTGGTCCATGCAGTGTCAATGCCATAGGTAGTTACAAAGAATGTTAACGCAACCGGAACAGGTATTTATTTACTGCCTTTAAAAAAAGTACAATTTGCAGCTTTGGAGTATAAAAGATGACAAGCATTGCTGCTGATATTTTTAAGGCTATACCGTATTGCCTTGATCATTTGACCTTTTGCTTTTTTACAGCTGTACATATGTAGCAGCTACAAATCTCCTAACCATCTGGTTCAAATTTCTTTTCCTCTTCCTACATTCCACTGATTGAAGTATTGGTGTAAATATCTTCATTAAGCTATTGAATTCTTTATTAAATAATGGGGAATAAAATGGGAATTGTGCATTTCTGCACTCAGTAGTTTTATTTTAATCTAATTTAAAGCTTGTTCCCCAGGATCAAGCAGGATAGTGATCACTGATTGGAGGAATAAGTGCAAAAAAAGGCATGATAGAGACATGGTAACACAGTGGTTAGTACAATACTTTACAGTATGGGTTCATTTTCCACCGCTACCTGTAAGGAGATTGTACATCCTTTCCGTGACTGTGTGGATTTCCTCCAGCTGCCCTGGTTTCCTCCCACAGTCCAAAGATATACCTGTAGGGAGGTTACTTGGTCATTGTAAATTGTTCCATCATTAAACTAGGATTAAAATTGGGTGGCATGACTCGAAGGACTGCAAAGGCCAATTCCACACTGTATCCCAATAAATAACTAAATCAATCAATCAATCAATCAATTAATAGCCTTAAGGTGAGCACATGAAGGATTATGTGAACAACGAAGCACACATGGAAGATTACAGAGGAGGGGATTTCAATCAGGTCCATTGTCCAAAGATAAAAGGCAGGAGCCGGAAGCATAATAGAGCTTTTACCAGCGACCAATCTGGACATCGGATCTTTGAAGAGCAGGGGATTTCAATCAGGGTCCATACCACATGCTAGTGAGGCTAGAACTAGGAAGATTATACAGTTTAATACATGGCTAAGGAGCTGGTGTAGGAGAGAGGGCATAAGGTTTTCGGATCTTACTTTGGATTTTTGGGCATAAGATTTTGGTCTCTTCCAGGGAAGATGGGACCTGTACAGAGGGGCGGCTTGCACCTGAACTGGAGGGGGACTAATATCCTAGCAGGAAGGTTTGTTACTGCTGCATGGTGGGGTTTAAACTAGAGTTGCAGGGGGGTGGGAACCAGAGTGCAAGAACATTTAGAGGAGAGTTTGTGGGTGGGAGGCATTGGTAAGACCTCAGACAAAGTTCGGAATCAAAAGGTTGAACATGGTGCAACTAGTGTCCTGAGCTGCCAATATTTCAATGTAGGAAGTATCATAGGAAAGGCGAATAATAGTTCTGCAGGTGAGGTAGTTGGTTTACAAGCAGAGACAATGTGTAGTGAGGAGAGGCTGTTGATAGGGCAAAATTGCAGTCAACAGGATGAGTTGCAATGTAAAATGTGGACAAAATGGAAAAGGGTGAATACAGGACTGAAAGTGTTGTATCTGAATGTGCGCAGTGTACAGAATAAGGTAGATGAACTTGCAGCACAGTTGCAGACTGGCAGGTATGATGTTGTAGGCATCACTGGATCATGGCTGAAAGAAGATTACAGCTGGGAGTTTAATGTCCAAGGATACACATTGTATCGAAAGGACAGACGGGAAAGCAGAGGGGGCAGCATTGCTCTGTTGGTAGAAAATGAAACCAAATCATTAGAAAGAGGTGACATAGGGTCAGAAGGTATTGAATCATTGTAGACAGAGCTATGGAACTGCAATGGTAAAAAGACCCTGATAGGAGTTGTACAGAGACCCCCCAAACAATAGTATAATGTGGCCCACAAATTACAATGGGAGATAGAAAATGCAAGCCAAAAGGGCAAAGTTACAATAGTCATGGAGGACTTCAATATGCAGGTAGATTTGGAAAACAGGTTGATGCTAGGGTACAAGAAGAGGAGTTTCTAGAGTGTCTGCAAGCTGTTTTTTTAGAGTAGTGCATGTTTGAGCCCACTAGAAGATTAACTTCTGGATCAGGTGTTATGCAATGGACCAGAATTGATTACAGAGCTTAAGGTAAAAGAATCCTTAGGGTCAAGTGATCATAATATGATCAAATTCACCCTGAAATTTGAGAAGGCGAAGCTAAAGTCAGATGTATCAGCATTACAGTGGAGTAAAGGGAATTACAGAGGCATGAGAGACGAGTTGGCCAGAATTGATTGAAAAAAAATTGATTGGGATGATGGCAGAGCAGCAATAGTTGGAATTTCTGGAAGCTATTTGGAAAGCACAGGATATATACATCCCAAAGAGTAAGAAGTATTCTGAAAGAAAGATGACACAACCATGGCCAACCAGAGAAGTCAAAACCAACATAAAAGCCGGAGAGGGCATAGAATACAAAAATTAGTGAGAAGTTAGAGGATTGGGAAGCTTTTAAAAACCAACAGAAGGTAACTAAAAAAGTCATTAAGAAAGTAAAGATGGAATACAAAGGTAAGCTAGCCAATAATATTAAAGAGGATACCAAAAGTTTCTTCAGATACATAAAGTGTAGAAAGAGGAGAGAGTGGATATCAGACCTCTGGAAAACAATGCTGGAGAGGTAGTAATGGGGAACAAGGAAACAGCAGATAAACTAAATAAGTATTTTGCATCAGTTTTCATGGTGGCAGACTCTAGCAGTATGGTGGAAGTTCCAGGTGTCAGGAGTCATGAAGTGTGTGAAGTACATAACTAGAGAGAAGGTTCTTGGGAACTGAAAGTTCTGAAGGCAGATAAGTCACCTGGACCAGATGGTGTACACCCCAGAGTTCTGAAAGAGGTGGCCGAAGAGATCATGGAGGCATTAGTAATGATCTTTCCAGAATTACTAGTTTCTGGAATGGTTCTGGAGGACTGGAAATTGCAAGTGTCACTCCACTCTTCAAGAAGAGAGAGAAGGTTAGTCTTTCGTCAGTGGTTGAGAAGATGTTGGAGTCAATTGCTAAGTATGAGGTCTCAGGGTACTTGGAAGCACATGATAAGATAGGCTGCAGTCAGCATGGTTTCCTCAAGGGAAATCTTATCGGAAAAATCTGTTGGAGTACTTTGAAGAAATAGTAATCAGGACAGACAATGGAGAATTGGTTGATTTTGTATACTTGGATTTTTAGATGGCCTTTGACAAGGTGCCACACATAAGGCTGCTTAACAAGCTACAAGCCCGTGGTATTACACGAAAGGTTCTAGCATGGATAAAGCAGTGGCTGATTGGCAGGAGGCAAACCTTTTCTGACTGGCTTCCAGTGACCAGTGGTGTTCCACAGGGGTCTGTGTTGGGACCTGTTTTTTCACATTATATCTCAATGATTTGGATGATGGAATTGATGGCTTCATTGAAATGTTTGCTGACGAAATGAAGGTGGATGGAAGGGCAGGTATTTTTGAGGATTTAGAGAGGCTATTTTCTTATTGGAGAGAAAATACAAAAAAACTGAAGTGCAAAGGGACTTGGGAGTCATTGTGCAGGATTCACTAAAGGTTAATTTGCAGGCTGAATCTGTAGTGAGGAAGGCAAATGCAATGTTAGCATTCATTTCAAGAGGACTAGAGTAGAAAAGCAAGGATGTAATGTTGAGACTTTATAAAGCACTGGAGTATTGTGAGCAGTTTTGTGCCCCTTATCTTAGCAAGGATATGCTGAAACTGGAGAGGGTTCAAAGAAGGTTCACGAAAATGATTTCAGGATTCAATAGCTTGTCATATGAAGGGCGTTTGATGTCTCTCGGCCTATATTCTCTGGAATTCAGAAGAGTGAGGCGTGACCTCATCGAACCCTATTGAATGGTTAATGGCCTTGATAAAGTGGATGTGGAGATGATGTTCCCTATGATAGGGGAGTCTCAGACCAGAGAACCTCAGAATAGAGGGATGTCCTTTTAGAATAGAGATGAGGAGGAGTTTCTTTAGCCAGGCAGTGGTGAATCAGTGGAATTCTTTGCCGCAGGAAGCTGTGGAGGCCAAGTCTTTACGTATATTTAAGTCAGAATTTCATAGGTTTTTGATTGGTCAGAGCATGAAGGGATACGGGGAGATGGCAGGAGTTTGGGGCTGAGAGGAAAATTGGATCAGCCTTGCTGAAAGAGCAGAGAGACTCGATGGGCCAAATGGCTTAACTTTGCTCTTATAGCTTGCGGTCTTATTATTATCCAAATGACTTGGGGTGGAGCACTCAAATCACTTTCTGCATACAAACGTGGTAAAATCCCTGGATAGCCCTGGATCAAGTCAAGTTCATTGTCACATGCACAAGTACATCTATGCACTCATGCAATGAAAAATTTGCTTGCAGCAGCATCACAGGCAGATTGCATTAAAGGCAGAACATTCACAAGAAAAACATGGATTAAACATAAATTATACAAAGATGTACCGGTTGGTAGGTTAATTGGCCATTGTAAATTGTCCTGTGATTAAATTGCTGGGCAGTGTGGCTCAAAAGGCAGGAACATTCCATGTCGTCAATAATTACATAATTAAGCGAGAACACAATAAAAACAACAAAAAAGAAGAGTAGGACAAAACAAAGTAGATTAACTCAGTTTGTTTGTTCTTGTCAATCTTATGCTCTTCCATCCTTCCAAAATCAGTGTTCATTTGATTATAATCCAAGAGCAATTAGATATTTTGTTCTAGGCCAATTAATTCAGATTATTTCTGCCTCACTATCCAGTTTGATTGAAAAAGGCGACCCTTCACCTGAAGTTTTCCCTTAGTATCACTGGAAATATTGAGACAATGAGGACTAATTGATCTGTGTTAGAGGAGCCATGCAGGAGGATATAACTACAGTACTAACCTAGGCAAAATAATGACCAATCTAATTGAAAGATATAATTTGCTGAGTTGTTTCTCAGATTTGCATGAGGTTTCAAGGTACAGATACTGGCTAGAGTATAGCACATGCTGTAAAAAATCGACTGATAACCTAATTGCTTGTCAGAGCTCTCATCAGTCTGGCCTTCTGGTGTTCAGCTATAAAATATATTTCACAGTGTATACCTGTGGGCAATGCAGTTGCACAGTTAGTGGAGATGCTGCCTCACCACTATGGCAATTGAGGCTCAATACTGACCTTGTGTACTCTTTGTGTGGGGTTTGCACGTTCTCCCTGCAAGGCCATACAGATTGCTAAGTTAGTTTGCCAACATAAATTGTCCCGAATGTAAAGTGAGTGGCAGGATCATGGAGCATTGATAGGAATGTGGGGAGATTAAAGTGGGATGACTGTAAATGACTACTTGATGGTTGGTATGGAATCAGTTAGCTGAAAGTTTTGTTTATGTGCTGTGTGAGTTGTTGACTTCGTGAATTATAGAATGATATTGCAGGGAAAGTTTTCTGCTCACTGTGGTAGAGCAAATCAGTGCCAAAAATTAAGTACCATTCACCTGCTCCTATTCTGCAAGATGTGATTTCCCCTCCACACATTTTCATTTTTTAATCATATCTATTTTCATCACTATTATAGGCAGAACTTTTCTGATAATTCTTTGCGGGTTAATTCCTTTGCCAATTGCTTTAAAGCTTCACCAGCTGGTTACCGTAATCCATCAACCAAAACATTCTGTACTAGTTTAATCTTCCAAGATTTTGACATTGCTTTCAAATGTTTTAACCTTTTCTGCCTGCCAGCTATTGTGGTACCTTCTAATGAGTCGCTTCTGGTTTTCTTTAAGTTCTTGATTGTCATTCTAAACTGGAGGTGTCCAGAACTGAATGTGTCATTTTTAGCACGGCTTCCTTCGTTTTCAACTCTGCATCCTCATTAATAAAACCAGTGGTCTCATGTGTATTTTTACAGCTTTTCCAACATCCTGCCACTTTTGAAGATTTGACTAAATGCAACCCCAAATTATGGTCTCCCCCTCATTATTTTCACCAAACTACACAACCCTTGCCAGCAGTAAGTAGCTTCTGTCATACAACTGCTCATCACAAGCCTGTCCACATCCTTCTGGAAGATTATTTCTATTTCTCCTTGCAGTTCGCCATTGTCAACTGCAGGCAGAGAAAATTATGCCTTGCATACCTGGAACGTGTTGATAATGTACATCAGAAACAAGCAGGGACTCGTACTGACTCAAGAAACATGGCAGGTTTTTTTTCCCAGCCTGATAAAAACTAAAGGTAGAATGGAATCAGAGCCTACACCTTTCCATTCTCCACTGCGTTGTCAGAGGTGTGGATTTCTTTTCATTTATTTGTTCTATTTCGACCAGCATTTATAACCAGTCCTTAAATGCTCTTAAAGAAGGGTTGGTGGCTCATCTTCTTACACTGCTGCATTCCTTCTGGTGAACAGGCTTCCACAGTCTATTGGGTGAATAGTTGCAGAATTTAGATCCAACAGCAGTGGAGGATTGGTGTTATATTTCCAGGTTGGGATGGTGAAGGAACTAAAAGGGAAGCTGCAGGTGGTGGTGGTGGTGTTCCTATGTGGTTGCTGCTTTTGTCATTCCTGATAGTCCAGGTCATGGGTTTAGAAGGTATTGTCAGTTATTTGACACCTGCTCAAAAGGAAGGGCTATTAATCTGTTAATTATATACTAATCAGTCTAATCTAGGTAATAGGAAAATATTTATTGACAATATTCTAGAGAACCCTAATCAAAATTAACAATCAAATAAAGACAAACAGGTAAAAACAAAATAGATAATAGAACTAACATTTCCCTCCTTGTCTATAGATTGAGAATCCCCACTCAAAATATATGGGGATTCCATTCCCATATCAGGTCTGGCCATGGTAGGCTCCCATTAGCCGATTTCCCAGCATTTCATTCAGAAGTCCTTGCATAATCAAGCTCTGCTGCTGGAACCCATGTGTAGAGCTCCATTATGGGCACCAGCCTCTGTAGTGTCCTGGAAATCAAAGAGCCGGCATCCATTATTAAGGACCCCATCACCCAGGACATGCCCTCTTCTCATTGCTACCATCAGGAAGAAGGTACAGAAGTGAGCAGGCACACACTCAATGATCCTTTCCCTCTGCCATCTGATTTCTAAATGGACATTAACCCATAAACACCACCTCACTACTTTTAAAAATTTTGATTTTTGCAATATTTACTTAATTTAACTATATACATTGTGTGTGTGTGTGTGTGTGTGTGTGTGTGTGTGTGTGTGTGTGTGTGTGTGTATATAAGCAAATTTCACAACTTATACCAATGATATTAAACCTGATTCTGATTCTGGGGTTGTGACAGCTGAGAATATCAACAGAGGATGTACTTACCCGCAAAGATACGAAAGGAAAGGGTTCTTTTCAGTGTTTTCATGAGTCAACCCTTAATTTCCACTAATTTCAGAGAGATTTAAAGTCAAGCAATACAAACCTAATTTTGCGCCAGATTTCATTAGTTTATCAAAGTTTAGGTTTAATTAAATTTGACCCCATTTGCTTTATAGCTTGGGGATAAAGGTGAGACTACCACTAATGGCTTAGAACTGGATAATTTGAAACAAGCACAGAAAATGCTGCAAACACTCATCGGGTGAGGCAGCAGATTTAGAAAGAGCAACAGGGTTAATGTTTTTAGGTCTGATTAAACATAGAATCCACTAGACCTGTTGAGAGTTTTCATTTTTACTATTTTATTTATTTCACATTTCCAGTATCTGCAGCTTTTTAAAAATTTTAATTTACTGAGTAATTGAACGTTTGTCAACTTAAAGCAGAAAGGCACACCCTTTAGTAAAGAATGAATGTATCATATCCATTACTCTGTGTAATTTCATGAAAACCAGCAACTCTAAATGAATTGAGTAGGTCCAATAATAATTGTGTTCAGTTACCATGAATTTAAGCAGCTTAATTATATATTCTCCACTGACTTCATTAAAAAAGTTGTTTTCCACTTTCAAAGAGATGTACCGTACATTTATTCTTTGCTGTCAGCATCTGATAGGATAACTGAACCAGCATTGCCCCAGATCCACTGGCACTGAAAGGTTAAATGGCTCAGATTAAAGTGGATTGTCACTTTCAGCAATACTGTACCTTTGGAATTGGAACCAGATTTGGAATTGATCTATTATTGTCACATGTGCCGAGATAAAGTGAAAAACTTGTTTTGCATGCTGTTCATACTGATCAAATCATTACGCAATGCATTGAGGAAATAGAAAGTAAAGCAATAATAATGCAAAATAAAAGTGTAATAGCTATAGAAAAACAGGCAGCGCAGATAAACAATGAAGTGGAATATCATAACAAGGTGGATTGTGTATTCAAGGATCTATCTTATTATACTAGGGAACCATTTAATAGTTGTATAGCAGTGGCTTTGAAGCTGTCCTCGAGCCTGGTGATATGTGCTTTCAGGCTTGTGTATCTTCTGCGCAATGGAAGAAAGGGAAAGGGAGAATATCCAGGGTGGGTGGGGTCTTTTATTATGCTGGCTTCTCGACTGAGGCCGTGAGAAGTGTAGACAGAGTCCACAGAGGGAAGGCTGGTATTCGTGATGTGCTGAGGTATATCCACGACTTTCTGCAGTGTCTTGCAGTCACATGCAGAGAAGCTGCCATACCAAGCTATTATGTATCCAGATAGGATGCTTTCTATGGTGCATTGATAAAATTGGTAAAGATCAAAAGGAGCATGCCAAATTTCTGTAGCCTCCTGAGAAAGTAGTGGCATTGGTGAACTTCTTGGCCATGGCATCTACATGGTTAGATGTTCACTTCCAACCTTCAACCTCAACACCATTGATGTGAACAGCAGCACGTTTACCGTCCCCTTCCTGAAGTCAATGGTTCTCCTTTGTTCTGCTGTCATTGTGGGAAAGGTTGTTGTTATGGTACCATGTTACTAAGCTCTCCATCTCCTTCTCATGATCCAACTCATTGTTATTTGAGATGTTGCCCATTGCAGTGGTGTCATCTGCAAATGTGCAGTTGGAGTTACAGTAGAATCTGGCCACGCAGCCATTTGTGTACAGGCGATAGAATACAGGAATGAGAGCACACTATATGATCATATATATAATGATCTTGTGAGCATACCATTTCATTAGGGCCCATGCTTCAAGTTGTTAATGAAACAATAATGTTGAAGTTTCAGAGTGAAATGTTCCTCCAATTTGTCCACACGTATTAAGGTTCAGTGTTTAACTTTCAAAGAGCTATGCATTGAAGTATTCTAATAATAGACTGTAGGAAGTAATTGTATAGTCAATGTTTGCTGAAGCCACAGAATACTTGAATGCAAAATGTGTAACAATCACGTGGACATCTGGTGGTTACCGACTCCAGGACATTCATTATTCTTCAGTTAAGAAACCGTGTGGAATTTATACATTTCTTCTGAAAAGCTTCATCAGCGGTAGCACTGGTTGTTAATCTTCAATAAAGACTTAACTTTTGAGACAAGGTTTAACAAATTTATCAAGAAATAATTCACAGGTGATTATAGAGAAATAGGAAAGTGCCTTACTCCATCATTGGGACGATAATGAAGATTTAATTTTTCTGCTTTCTGAAAGATCACAATAATGTTCAGTTGTAATATCTCTATTGGTTTTTCACCAGTATGAAAGGATGTGGGTGTTTTATAAAGCAGCTGCCCAATGCAATTATTAGACTAGAAGGCATTGTAAATTTTAAATTAACCATAAAACAAAATGATCATCAATGAAATGATTTTCCCAGCATCTTTGTTGTTATTGGCCTCCAGTGCAGCGTTCTGTAGAACTGCAGGTGATTTGATTATGTTGAGTTTTCCAATGGGGAGTTACAAGCAAATATTGGTTGGTAACACAGAGAAAATGCAAATTGCAAAGTACAGTATAAAAATATGTCAGTGACATTCAAAACCAGAAGTATTGAGCTCTGCTGACTTTAGATTTCCAGAGGATGAAATCAGGTATTGTGGCACCTATGTTTTTTCTGGGTGTCGTCGTTAGGTTGCATCTGGAATTTCTAGTTGGTGGACGATTTCCCTCCACGCCGCTCTGTCCTGATACTTGTCCACAACAAACCTAGTCTTGTCCAGCTTGGTTCAATCCTTGATGTTATCCAGACACGTTGTTCTTTGCTTTCCTCTTCGTTTCTTTCCCTCCACCTTTCCATATAGCAAGTCTGACAAGATGTTATCTCTCTGCGTAATGTGTCCACAATAAGCAACTTTTAACTTCATGACCTTCTCCAGCAGTATCCATGCTCTATCAACTTCGGACAAAAACCTCTCATTTGAAACTCTCTCTACCCAGCTGATCTTCAATATTCGTCCATAGCACCACATTTCAAAAGCATTAATTCATTTCAGTCATCCTGCTTCAGGGTCCATGTTTCTGATCCATACCTCAGTACTGACCATACGTAACACTCGAGGAAGCGGATTCTACTTTGGATGTCTACCTTCCGATTGCAGAGTAGATCTTTTAGCTTCATAAACTGGGTCTTAGCCATACCTATTCTCCTTCTGATCTCAACTTCACATCTCATTTCTGGGTGTAGTGAAGCCCAAGGTGTCATTTGCGTTGATACACATCCAAAGCAGAAAATAGGAAAGTAGGATGCTATTGGTAAAAGGGTTGATTAGTGTTACTACAATGACCACTGGCAACATATTGATTGTGATACTGCTCACTGTGCAAAGCTGATTCACTGCGGGAACTGGTGCTTTAGATCTCAAAGCTTATATATATGTGCACAATGCACATTTATGCACGATTTTAGGCAGCAAGAAGGATCCCCTTCTCTATGCTCATGGCTTACAGAGGTTATTAGTTTAGTTGCTGGCTTATGTTTTCTGTTCATCGCTACCACTCTGTGTGTTTCTATGAGCTCACTACAGTTGCTTAAAGTTTCAGAAGTATAAAGGGAATGGTCTGGCAGGTGCTAAATCACTACAGCTTGGACTTCAGTGTTTCTGCATGGACCACAAATTTCAAAGTTCAAAGTAAATTTATTATCGAAGTACATACTGTATATGTCACCATATACAAACCTCAGATTCATTTTCTTGCAGTCATTCACAGTAAATTTAAGGAACACAATAGAATCAATTAAAGGCCGCCCCAAGTCAGACAGACTTCAGGCAGTGAGCCTCAGGCATCCATTGGAAGCCTTTATTTTGGTGCAGGAATATGAAAATGATCAAAACCACAGAAAGCTGTTGCTGGGATTTGATAAGAGTTGGCCCTTCGTGTTTTGAAGCAGAGTTGCTCCTGTTGAGGTGAAGCTATGCAGCGCTCACCTGGGCAAACCTGATGACTTGTGATGGTCTGCCTCATGCTGCCTATCTCACTGTTGTGACCCTTTCACATAATCTATCGAACTCCACCAAGGAGGAGCAGCATGGGTGAAGAGGAAGTGAACAAACTGGAAAAGGCAACCCTGGCAGCCCTCCCCTACGTGGTCTAGCTAGGACCAGTGTATCCAAAGGAGCTAAAATAAACTCAGTGTCATGTGTTGTACTTTGATAGGACCAATCAGGGTAGGTCTTACACAGTGAATGTTAGGGCACTGAGGAGTGTGGTAGAACAAAAGAGTCTGGGAATACAGGTCCATAATTTGTTGAAATTGATGTCATGGGTAGATAGGGTTGTAAAGAAAGGCTTTGGCACATTGTCCTTCATAAATTGAAGTATTGAGTATAGGAGATGGGACGTTATGTTGAAGTTGTATGGTGAGGCCTAATTTGGAGTATTGTGTGCAGTTTCGGTCAACTACCTACAGGAAAGATGTAAATAAGGTTGAAAGAGTACAGAGAAATTTTACAAGGATGTCGCTGTGTTTGGAAGATCTGAGTTATAAGGAAAGATTGAATAGTTTAGGATTTTATTCCTTGGATTTGATAGAGGTAAACAAAATTATGAAGGGTATAGTTAGGGTAAATGCAAGCAGACCTTTTCCCCTGAGGTTAGGTGGTACTGCAACCAGAGATCATGGGTTAAGGGTGAAAAGATTAAGGGAACATGTGGGAGCACTGTGAGGGTAATGTTTTTTTGACTTCTCCAGTGCGTTCAACACCATCCGCCCTGCTCTGCTGGGGGAGAAGCTGACAGCGATGCAGGTGGATGCTTCCCTGGTGTTATGGATTCTTGATTACCTGACTGGCAGACCACAGTACGTGTGCTTGCAACACTGTGCGTCCGACAGAGTGATCAGCAGCACTGGGGCTCCACAAGGGACTGAGGTCCTTTAACATCTGCTGGACGATGCTGAGGATGTTCTACGAGTCTGTGGTGGCCAATGTAATGCTCTATGCTCCTTGATAATGAATATTGAGTACGCAGCAGGCTGCTCAGTGCCGCCAAGCATTGCAACTTTCTCCTTTCATCCATTATCTATTGTCTGGTGGTCCAAAGTCCTCATCTGAGTATTTTGCCAGAACTTCCTCGCAGTAGGCTGTCAACTTCACCATCTTTTCCCCTGAGTTGAATACACAACACTTGTGGCTGATGTCACCATCAAAGCTGATTATAAAATTGACTTCACCGACACTATCTCCTCTTTGTTCCTCAGCTTCTTGGGCTGCTCTGGAGTCTGAAATCTGAAAGGAAAATGCAAGTGCATGGTGCTTAGAGTAAAATGTAAGAGTTACAATGTTGTACCATGTGCAGATTGTAAGTTGGGGACAAGGGGTATGAAGAGGAGGATTTGTTGTGAGGATGAGGTGATGGTGGAAAGTTAAATGAAATTTGTGAAGTATAATTTTTACACAGAGATTGGTCAGTGCTCAGAGTGTGATAACAGGGAAAATGGTGGAAGCAGCTACAATAGTAATACAAGGTTAAAGAGGTGTTTGGACAGGCACATGAACAGGCAGGGAATAAAGGGTTATAGGTCATGTACAGGCAGAAGCAATTAGTGTAAATTAACAACACACATCAAAGTTGCTGGTGAACGCAGCAGGCCAGGCAGCATCTCTAGGAAGAGGTACAGTCGACGTTTCAGGCCGAGACCCTTCGTCAGGACTAACTGAAGGAAGAGCTAGTAAGAGATTTGAAAGTGGAGGGGGGGAGGGGGAGATCTGAAATGATAGGAGAAGACAGGAAGGGGAGGGATGGAGCCAAGAGCTGGGCAGTTGATTAGCAAAAGGGATATGAGAGGGTCATGGGACAGGAGGCCTAGGGAGAAAGAAAAGGGGGAGGGGTGGAAAACCCAGAGGATGGGCAAGGAGTACCCCTCCTGTCTTCTCCTATCATTTTGGATTTCCCCCTCCCCCTCCCACTTTCAAATCTCTTACTAGCCCTTCTTTCAGTTAATCCTGACGAAGGGTCTCAGCCCGAAATGTCAACTGTACCTCTTCCTAGAGATGCTGCCTGGCCTGCTGCGCTCACCAGCAACTTTAATGTGTGTTGCTTGAAATTCCAGCATCTGCAGATTTCCTCGTGTTTGCGAGTTTAAATTAGCATCGTGGTCAACGCAACATTGGGGGCTTGTTCCAGTGCTGTTCTGTTCTAAGCTAGCGTCATCTCCACTGACTATATTCTAGCTCATTTCATATGTTTGCAATGCTCATCGCCCATCCCAAGATGGCTACCACATCCCTTTCATGGTGGACGGTACCTGCAGTTGCACCTTTCTTTTTCTGGTGACTTACAGCAATTTCCAGTTTTCTTTTCCTCTCTGCAGGAACTAAAATAGAAGTATTTCACTGAAATGTTGCACAGTTTATTTGTGTGACTGCCACAGCTGAACAGTTCCAAATATGCACATGCTGTGCATGGGATACTCAGCAAATTCTACGTTTGTGTTGAATATGAAGAGTGACTCCAGATGACGGGAGGTTTTGAGGGAGACAGACATTGTGATGCTGTGAGAAGTGCCTGAGGCTGGTGTATTTTGGAATGTAGCATTTGAAGATTTCCTTAGCTGATCTTAGCTGTGCACATACTTCTACTGATGCCTCTGGACACGTCTTCAGTGATGTTACTGGAATCATCGGGTGTTTCGGGTCTTTCAACATCATACAACCTCCTCCAGGTGATCCAGCCGGGGCTGTTCAGACCTCAGCATGTGTCCAGATGGCTGGCTACGTATGACTCCATGGATCCTCTCTTTTGAGCCACAGCCACCTTGAGGCCCTCTCTGCCGCATCGGTGGTACTGCGGATGGCTCTCCTCTTCCTCTCTCCCTCGATGCTCAAAACGCTGAAGGTTCTGGCTAAGGAATGGGCTGTGAATCCCCTACAACCAACCTCGACTGGGAGCAACCTCGCTCTCCATCCAGCCTGCTGACAGTTGCTGACCAGTCCTGCGTACTTGGAGAGTTTCCTTTCAAAGGCCTCTTCCAAGCGATCTTTCCATGGGACTGTCAGCTCCAGCAGCACCACTTGCTTAGTAGACTTAGACACTAGGACAATGTCTGGTTGCAGGGTGGTGGCTGCGATATGGTTGGGGAACTTCAGCTGCCCTTCGAGGTCCACCAACAGCTGTCAGTCCCTTGCAGAGGTCAGAATGCCTGCAGATGTTCTTTTGGCAGGTATTGGCTGCTCCCCAGCTCTGACAAAGGCAATGGTCTGCTTGGAGGGTCGGGACCACTTCGCCCACTCAACTCCTGCGCTGACGGCTTCAGCGACTGTCTTCAGGACCTGATCATGCCTCCACCTGTACCGTCCCTTTCCAAGTGCCCTTGCACAGCTGCTGAGGATGTACTCCAGGGTTCCTCGCTTGGAGCACAGTGAGCACGCAGATGACTCTGCCTTGCCCCATGTGTGCAGGTTTGATGGGCTTGGAAGCACATCGTACACTGCCTGGATGGGAAATTGGATGCAGTGTGGTTCGGCTTTCCAAAGATCAGTCCAGGTCACTTTCCTCTCAACCGCATTCTCCCATCTTGTCCAAGCTCCCTGTTGCTTCATTCCCACCGCCTTGCAGGCTCTCGTCTCCTCCACTACTGCTCTCACCTCCTCCTGAACTAGACAACGCCTTTCCTTCCCTCTGGTGTCCATTTGGGGAGTTGGAAAGGATCCTAGCCCAGCTCGGCCTCGTGTGACCACTCCCACCAGCCTCCTGTGACGCAGCCTCGCCTCTGCCTCCTGAACAGCTTCCTCTGCCCTCCACTTCCTGCCAGTCCTCACTTGGATCCCTGGTCTAGCCACCTTCGGGTCACTTGAGTCCCTATACTGTAGCACTTCTCTGGCTCTTGTTACCTTGAATTCTTCCTCCAAGGATTTGAACTGCAGTTGTAGTTTGTTGTGGTGTCCATAGAGTGCAATGCTGCTCAGGCTCTTTGGCAGCCCCAGCCATCTCCTGAGGTGGTTGCTAACCCTCCTCTCTAAAGTTTCGACTGTTGAGATCGGAACTGCATAGACGAGGAGGGGCCACAGGATTCTGGGAAGAATGCCATGCTGATACACCCAGGCTTTAAACTTCCCAGGTAGGCCAGACTTGTCCACAGATTTCAGCCAGCCTTCCAACTCGGTGCAGGTCGCCTGGATGGATGTCATGTCCCTTAAAGAGCTGTCAAAAACCTTGCCTAAGCTCTTGACTGGGTTTTCTGTGATGGTTGAGATGGCTGTGCCTGCGATGCTGAACTGGAACTTGTTCTCTACCTTCCCTTTCCTCAGCACCATCGATGTTGATTTCAAAGTTGCTGGTGAACGCAGCAGGCCAGGCAGCATCTCTAGGACGAGGTACATTCACAGGTAAGATCACTAGCTCTTCTTTTAGTTAGTCCTGACAAAGGGTCTCGGCCTGAAACGTCGACTGTACCTCGTCCTAGAGATGCTGCCTGGCCTGCTGCGTTCACCAGCAACTTTGATGTGTGTTGCTTGAATTTCCAGCATCTGCAGATTTCCTCGTGTTTGCATCGATCTTGATTTGGCTGGTTTGAAATGCATCCGGGCCCACTCCACCAGCTTTTCAAGCCCCTGGCAGCCTGGGACTGATTCTGTGGTGACTGTGAGGTCATCCATGAATGCCCTGATAGGTGGTTGCCGTTAAGCGGAATTCATTCTGGGCCCTCTGCACTCTGGTTCAGCAGACTTAGTGAGCATATTCATGGCTGGGGAGAACAGTGTCACTGAGATAGTGCACCCTGTGATGATGCCGACCTCCACCTTGTGCCAGGTTGATGTAATTGCTCCTGAAGAGACCCTCATCCTGAAGTTGCTGTAATAATCAGCGATAAGGTCTCTGATTCTGCTGGGGACGGGATGTTTGGTCAGTGTGAGCTGCACCAGCTTGTGCGGAATGGAGCCATATGCATTTGCCAGGTTGAGCCACAACAGTGACAGGTCGCCCTCGTTCTCTCTGGCTTCCCTGATGAGCTATGTCACCACACCAATATGCTCCAGACAGCCCGGCATCCCTGAAATACCACCCTTCTGGACTGATGTATCAATATAGGTGTTCTTTGCTAGGTAGGTGCACAGCCAATTGGAAACGGCACTGAAGAAGATCTTCTCCTCGACACACAGCAGGGAGGTGATGAGAAACTGGTCTATCTGGGTGGCATTTTCCACCTTCGGGATCCACACCCCTTCAGCCAGTCTCCACTGTTCTGGAATCTTCCCCCTTCTCCAGAAGACTCGCAGGATCTTCCACAGACGCAGCAGGAGTTTGGGGCCGTTCTTTTTTTTTATTAATTTTTTTCTGCATTTCTACACTATAGCTACAGAAAAAAAAATCAATAAAATGGAGATTTATACAGTGCAAAACAAACATGTCCAATATATAGTTCATAACAATAAAGAAAAAGCACCCAAAATAAACTCATGTAAGATTAACCTCCCACTAAAAAAAACCCAGGCCAACCATTTCTGTGTATAAAAGAAAAACATAATCGGAGCATTCGACCCCACAGAGCTGTAAGTATATATATAAAAAAGAAAACATAATGCCGACTACCAAAACTATAATGTAATTCACAACAAAAAACCGTAAAACCTACAGGAAAAAAAGCTGATGGTAAGGGATTGCAGTACAAAAAAAAAGGATAAACTTAATCTAAAAAGGAGTTATGAAAGTATTCAGGAAAAGGTCCCCACACCTTTTGGAACTTTATGTCCGAATTGAAAAGTGAGTAATGAATCTTTTCAAGGTCTAAACGGGACATAATATTACTAAGCCATTGAGCGTGAGTGGGTGGGGCAGCATCTTTCCACCTCAGAAGAACTAACCATCTAGCAAAGAGAGAGGCAAAAGATAATGTTCGACGTTTAGTCGGACTCAGGTGCATGTTTACTTCACTCAAGATGCCAAAAAGAGCAATCAGAGGGTTAGGTTCGAAGTGGCAATTAAGAATATGGGATTTTTTTTTCATATTTCAAAATATACTTTATTCAAAAATAAATATATGCAATAAACCATTCAATAACTTTTCCTCCTTTACATACGTTTCCATTATACTCAGTACGTATCCGTATTTATAGCCACCCACGTGGCACTCCAATAGTTCAGCTCAGCATATCATTGTTGAGGGGTATACTCCCCGCCCACCGACCCCTCCCACTCCCACGGGTGGAGAAACCTATACTGTGGTCCTTCCCCACCGGGCCCTTGCGGTGGCTGCACCGAGTTTCAGTGCGTCCCTCAGCACGTACTCCTGCAGCCGAGAATGTGCCAGTCAGCAGCATTCTCCCACGGACATCTCCATGTGCTGGTAGATCATCAATTTTCGGGCCGACCAAAGAGCATCTTTCACCGAGTTGATGATCTGCCAGCAGCACCAGATGTTGGTCTCCGTGTGCGTCCCCGGGAACAGCCCGTAGATCAGAGAGTCCTCTGTTAC
Source organism: Mobula birostris (assembly GCF_030028105.1). Classification (NCBI taxonomy): domain Eukaryota; kingdom Metazoa; phylum Chordata; class Chondrichthyes; order Myliobatiformes; family Myliobatidae; genus Mobula; species Mobula birostris. Next base: position 169,584,738 of record NC_092370.1, on the reverse strand, counting down.
GCAGCTGCTGGGGATAAAACGTGACACTAGCCCGTCCATCCTCCTCCACACCCTCTCTGCGAACTGGCAGTGTGCAAAGAGGTGGGTCACAGACTCCTCCTCACTGCAGTCCTCCCGTGGGCAGTGGGGTGCGGAGACGACGTTCCAGGCGTACAGGAGGGCTCTGACTGGGAGGGCCCCTCTCACCGCCAGCCAGGCGAGGTCTTGGTGCCTGTTGGAGAGATCTGGTGATGAGGCGTTTTGCCAGATGAACTGGGCAGTCTGCTCAGGGAACCAGCCCACTGTGTCCATCACGTCCTTCTCCTGCAGTGCCTGCAGGACACTACGTGCCGACCACTGCCTGACGGCCCTGTGGTCAAAGGCGTTCTCCTGGAAGAACTTTGCTACGTAGGACAGGTATGCCGGCAACGACCAGCTGACTGGTGCGTTGCGCAGGAGTGGGGCCAGACCCATCCTTCGTAGCCAGGGCGACAAGTAGAACCTGGGCACATAGTGGTACTTGGTGCCCACATACCTGGGCTCTACACACAACCTGATGCAGCCACATACGACACATAATATGGGATAAGGTTGAAAAAACTTCTCTCCAGAATTTCTCTAGACTAGGACAGGCCCAGTACATATGGATAAGAGAAGCCTCACCCCCTTTACACTTATCACAAACAGGACTAATGTCAGGGTAAAACCGCAATAACTTAGTTTTAGACATGTGAGCCCTGTGTACAACCTTAAACTGCAAAAGGCAGTGGCGAGCACATAAAGAGGTTGAGTTAACTGACTTACGAATTGAATCCCAAACCGCATCAGATAAGGAGATATTTAAATCATTTTCCCAAGCAGTTCTAATTTTATCGAAGGGGGCATGCCTCAAGATCACTAACTTATCCCGAATAACAGCTATTAAACCTTTACCCAATGGATTGATACAAAGAAACAGGTCCAGAACATTTTTCTCAGGCTTCTCAGGAAAGTTTGATATTAAGGGTTAATGAAATGTTTAATTTGAAGATGTCTAAGGAAATGAGTATTAAGTAGGTTAAACTTTACAGACAGTTGTTGAAAAGTTGTAAAACGATTACCTATGAAAAGATCTTTAAAACGCCTAATACCCTTTCTGTACCAACCATAAAATGTTGAATCCTTCATGGAAGGTAGGAAAAGATGATTTTGTAAAATAGGGCTGGAGAGAGAGAAACCATGAAGGCCGTTATATTTTCTGAACTGTGTCCGTATTCTCAGAGTATGTCCAATAAGAGGATTAACAATTAGTCTAGGCAAATGACAGGGAACTGCAGATCCAAACAGTGCAGAAATGGAAAGATCCTTGCGAGAATTCAACTCCATTGACACCCATTTTGGGCAGTCAGACTGATTATGAAAGAAAGACCAAAAGGTAAGGCAGCGAATATTGGCTGCCCAGTAATAAAAACGAAAATCGGGCAAGGCCATACCATCTTCCCTTTTAGGTTTTTGAAGATGAACTTTATTAAGTCTGGGACGTTTGCCCTTCCATATGTAGGCCTCAGGCTCACTCAACTGGCTTTCGTCTAGGGGGAGCAGCCTTCAGCCCCTCCAAACTGGGTAATCAAGTTTGTGTGGATACTGTGTGATGTACCCCACCATGCCCAATAACAGACAATACACCAGATACGATTACATGATTACACTTTATAGATATTATTGGAACTATATAATTAATAGAGATAAAATATAAAAGGAAAGTAAAAGACGCCAAACTTATCAAAGTTCAACCTCTTCGTGGAGGTTGGAGCTCTAGTAACAGGGTCAACTTTCCACCATTCAATCCTCTCTGACCACCTCGACCTGCTGCCTGGAACCAACCACGGTGGTCGACCAGACGCTCCACACCAGTCTGTTGTCGTCTCCTCTCCTTGCCGAAGACCTTGGAACCTCGAACTCCGGCTCCGGGTCTGACCAGTCGGCCAGCTCACAACATCGCATCCACCCTCTCTCTCCCCATCGCGCCTTCTGCCCAAAAACCCGCGCATCACAATAGCTTACAGACACACAAAAAAGAATAACATCTATCCCAATTGGTTACAACTGAATACAACTCTCTCTATAACCCAAACAAGCTGCTAGCGAGAGAACTTTCTCAGCAGTTAACATAACAAAGAAGCCATTTTAATTAGCCTACAGAGTAACATAAAAGAAGAAAACCCTTACACATAGATAGGAGGAAATAATAGAATCTAACACATCAAAAAAAGCTTTAGAAATAAAAATTGGTAAAGATTGAAATAGATACAAAAATTTAGGAAGAATATACATTTTAATAACATTAATTCAACCTACAACAGACATGGACAAGGGTGACCACTGTGTCAGATTCTGTTTTGTAGAATTTAGAAGACTGGTAAAATTTTTTCGAAAAAGATTCTTAAAGTTCCTTGTTACTGTAATACCAAGGTAAGTGAGTTAATTGTTAACTACTTTAAAAGGGAGGTCATGGAATATTAATGCTTGGCTTCTCTATTGATCTGAAAGAGTTTGCTCTTGTGTAAATTGTTTATAACTGAAAAGCTATAATTAATTAAAATTTATTAAGGAGTGAAAACATTGGGGGTAAGGAGGTAGTCGGATTTGATATAAAAAGTAAAAGATCATCGGTATAAAGAGAAACTTTATGCGTAACACCCCCTCTCCAAATCCCCATCAATTCAAAGCAGCTACGAAACACAATCGCCAATGGCTCTATGGCCAGATCAAAAAATAAGGGACTTAAAGAGCATCCTTGACGGGTGCCACGTTTAAGGCTGAAAGACTGGGATTGTTGAGAGTTGGTCAAAACAGAAGCGGTGGGACATAAATGTAACAATTTAATCCATGTAATAAATCTTCATCCAGAATCAAATTTTTCTAAAACCGCAAAAAGGTAATTCCATTCCACATGATCGAACGCTTTCTCCGCATCAAGAGAAATAACACATTCAGGAGTCCCAACTGAGAGTGAATATAAGATATTAAATAAGCGACGTACATTGAAAAAGTGAAGGCGATTTTTAATAATACCAGTTTGATCTTCAGAAATAATAGAGAGTACAATGTTCTCTAATCTACAAGCCAAAACTTTCGCCAAAATTTTAACATTGACATTTAACAAAGAAATCAGCGTATACAAAGAACACTCTGTCGGATCTTTACCTTTTTTGGGTAAAAGAATGATACGTGCCTCGTTAAGTGATGCAGGCAATTTACCGTGTTTAAATGAATCAGATAGAACTAAAAATAATTGAGACAAAAGCAGTGAAGAAAATGATTGATAAAATTCTACAGAAAAGCCATCAGGTCCAGGAGATTTACCCCACTGCAATGCAGAGATGGCAGATGATATCTTCTCTAGTGATAATGGCTCATTGAGTTTTGCTTTCGGAGGAGAGCGAAGGAATATTTAAACTGTTCAAAAAATGCTCAACAGAGATACTATCATTTAAAGATTCAGAGGTATAAAGTCGAGAATAATAGTTCTTAAATGTATCATTAATATCAGAATGATTCGAAATAATGTTCCCATTTCCCATTCAAATTTTTGTAATTTGTTGTTTAGCTTTAGAGCTTCTTAGTTGGTTAACTAAACTCTTAACCGGACTTATCCCCATGAATGTAAAATTGACTCTTACTTTCAAGAAGTTCGCGTTCAACTGGCCGAGTGGAGATGAGGTCAAACTTAGATTGAAGTTCTACTCGCTTCTTATACAATTCGGGATTTTTGTTATGGGCATATAATTGGTCTGTTGCTTTAATTTGACTAATCAAGTCTAATCGCTCTAAATAGGTCTTTCTTTTCCGATTCGCAGTATATGAAATTATTTGACCCCTCAAATATGCTTTCATAGCATCCCAGACAACCTGGGATGAGATTTCAGATGACATGTTAGTACTTTAAAAAAAAAGTTATCTGGTCCTTCATAACTTTTACAAAATCATTATCCAACAATAAGGTCGGGTTAAAACACCAATGCTTATTCATTTGAGGAAAACCAGGGAAATTTATGGACAGAGTAACAGGGGCATGATCCGAAACCAATATACTCTGATAATCACAATAATCAATTATAGTAAAAGTATGAAGGACATGTGAAAAAAAGGAATAATCTCTCTCAGTAGGATGGAAAAAAACGCCACACATCAGAGATATCATAATTAGAAAGGAAAGAGTGAATAGATAGAGCAGATTTACTCCTCCTCCTCCTCGTCTAGGGAGTCTAGGAACAGAGGAGGATCGATCCAATACTGGATCTAACCAACAATTAAAATCACCACCCAATATGAGGGAATATAAACTCAAGTCAGGCAATAAAGAGAAAAAAACGATCACAAAAGTCCATATCATCTGAGTTGGGAGCATAGACTACCCTATTATTAAACAATTTCCCAGAGACAATAATAAAACGACCATTTGTATCCGATACTTTGTTGTGAAGCTCAAAGGGAACATTCTGATTAATAAGGATCGAAACCCCCCTGGATTTAGCCGGAAAAGCAGAATGGAAGTGCTGTCCCACCCACCTAGGCATAAGGCGAAAGTTATCAAAACCACAAATATGTGTTTCTTGTGAAAAAGCAATGTCAGCTTTGAGCTGCTTGAGATGTGAAAACACCTTCCTTCTTTTAACAGGATGGTTCAATCCCTTAACATTCCAGTTTATAAGATTCAATGGGCTAACCGTTGTCATATAAAAAAGCATAAAGGGTAGTAGGCATAAATAGGAACAAACATTCAAGTAACAGCTCTGGGGCAAAGGTATAAGACAAGGAAATCAGGACAAAAAAAAGTCCTGAGTAACAAAGAATAACTAAGGGTTGTATAAATAGTGTTGGCACTAGGGAATCCTCCCCCAACTCTAATCCCAAAGCAAGAAAGCTACCAAAGAACAGCAGCAAGCTCTTCAGAAAAAAACTACCCCTAAACCCAACTTCCAGTTTCTGAATACCTTCATAAGCTCCATTTAATTAACAGTTCATAAAAAAACAGAGAACTTATGCACTACGAATTAAAATTGTACATAAAGAAAAAAAGAAACGGTATCATCAAAGAGTATTAGACTTAACTCAAAGTAATAATCCAGAGTACCATACCCGTGAAAAACTATAAAAAAGAATTCAGTAATTAAAAATTTAATTTAAAAAGAAAACAGGGAAAAAAACCCTAAGAGAGAAAAAAAAGGTACTGATCGGCCATTTTAAATAATTAAATCAAGTCTGAAGGAGTCGCCATGGCAGGGAGACTTTCGATAAATTTCTGAACTTCTATAACAGAGTTAACCCATTTTCAGTAATTTAAAAATTTAATTTAAAAAGAAAACAAGGAAAAAAACCAAAGAGAGAAAAAAAGTACTAATCAGTCATTTTAAATAATCAAATTGAGTCTGAAGGAGTCGCAATGGCAGAGAGACTTTGGGTAAATTCCTGAGCCTCTGTAACAGGGTTGAACCATTTTTTGTCCCCAATAGAAAAAGTTATTCGGAGATGGGCAGGATAACGCAGAGAGGGCCTGAATCCACGATTGTAGAACTCTTTCATAATGACTTTGTACTCGGCGTGCAGCCTCAAAACTTGAGGAGCATAATCTTCAACAATACGAATGGAATGATCCTTATAATGCAATTTTCCTCTCTGACATGCTTCCATAATCAAAAGGTTTTTCACCTGATATCGATGAAAACTGAGTATAACTGGGGGTGGCCTAGAGCCTAACTTGGGCTTGGCCAGAAATAAATGGTGAGCGCTGTCTAGCTCAGGTAAAGTCGGAAGAGTATCTTTCCCAAAAATCTCACAAAGTAAAGAAGAAAAAAATTCAACAGGAGATCTGCTTTCGATAGCCTCTGGCAGACCGAGGATTCGTAAATTATGCCTTCTGCTCCGAGCTTCGAGATCAGTCATTTTAGATAATAACTTGGTGTTACACTCACTCAGATTAGAACAAACAGCTTCCAGCTGCTGAACACGACATTTTAAATCTTCGGTTTCTGAGTCAAGATGACAGTGACGTACAGCATGATCCTCCACTTTGGAGTTAATTTGATCCAATTTTGACTCCAACAAACTAAAATAAGACTTATATTCAGACTTAAATTGAGATATAATCTCCTGTCGGTGCTGATCCAAAATGGCAATAAGTCGGTAGAGGAGCCGGAGACAGTGACTTCTTTTTTCCCAGATTTAGAGGGCTTGAAAGCCATTGTAGGACAGGTGTATTCGCAGGCAGGTAGGAGAACAAAAAAAAATTAGCATTTTGGGGTAAAAAAAAGAAGATAAGAGGTGCGGAGGTAAGAAATGAAACGGAGCGCCAATTTTAAGCGATTAACCTATCACCATCTTACCGGAAGTCACGGGGCAGTTCTTGTACACTTTGTACGAGGTGTTGCTTGGTCCTGGAGCCGAGCTTGCCCTTGCTTTGTGGACGACCTCTCTGACTTCCTTTAGCTGCAGCTCTGACATGTCGAACTTCACATCTGGTTCAGTGGGGTCTATTAGGATGTTGCACTCTCCCAACTCCTGCTGTCTTTCAGGATCACTGTATATCTTCATCAGATGTTGGTTTATGTCTTCCTGCAAACAGGCCAATTTCCCACTGTGCTTCTGCCCCGGCAACTCCTTGGTGAACGTGTTTGTAGCCCGAATATTGAACTTTTTGCTGTTGGACTCCGGCCATATTATTTACCAAGGGAAATCTCGCATGCAATTGTGGTTGTTGTGTACGTCCCTCCCTCTGCCAACCCGACGTTGACGTGTAACATCATTTACACCATCATAGCCAGATTACAAACCCAGCACCCGAGTGCCCTCATTACCATCTCGGGTGACTTCAACCAGGTTACCATGGGTAGAACACTGCCCAACTTCATGCAAGGTGTGAGCTGTACAACCAGAGAGGAGAGGACTCTGGATTTGATGTACGCTAACGTTAAGGATGCATACAGCTCCTCTCCCTTCCTCCCACTGGGAAGGTCAGATCACAACCTGGTGCATCTAAAACCCTGCTACGTGCCTCTGGTGAAGAGTAAACCTGCAACCTCGAGGACAGTGAGAAAATGGTCAGAGGAGGCTTATGAGGCGCTCCAGGGTTGTTTTGAGGTGACAGACTGGCAGGCACTCTGTGAGCCACATGGAGAGGATATTGATGGGCTCACAGAGTGCATCACTGATCACATTAACTTCTGTGTGGACTGCAATGTTCCGACAAGAACTGTCCTTTGTTATTCAAATAACAAGCCATGGGTGACAAAGGACATTAAGGACATCCTGAATGCTAACAAGTAGGTGTTTAGAGATGGAAATAGGGAGGAGCTGAGGGCAATACAGAGTGACCTGAAAGCCAGGATCAGGGAGGCTAAAGCCAGGTACAGGAGGAAGTTTGAGTGGAAACTCCAGCAGAACAACATGAGAGAGGTCTGGAGGGGATGAGGACCATCACTGGGTTCCGGCAAACTAGCAACAGAGGAGCGGAAGGCAGTGTGGACAGGGTCAATGAACTTAACCTGTTCTTTAACAGATTTGACATTGTGGCCCCTGCCCATCCCACACATGAGCCATCTGTTGTTGGCCCCCAACGAACACATATTCCACTCTCCCCTCCTACCCCTCCTCACAGTCTCCCACCCTGCTCTCATGACTATACCCCTTCCCCACACGAAACCACCACAGTGGGCTTCACAACTGAACAGGTGAGAAGACAGCTGAAATGTCTCAACCCAAGCAAGGCTGCAGGACTGGATGGTATCGGTACCAGGGTGCTCAAAGCCTGTGCCCCTCAGCTATGTGGAGTACTTCGCCACGTATTCAACCTGAGCCTGAGGCTCCGGAGGGTTCCTGTATTGTGGAAGACGTCCTGCCTCGTCCCTGTGCCGAAGATGCCGCGCCCCAGCGGCCTCAATGACTATAGACCGGTGGCATTGACCTCCCACATCATGAAGACCCTGGAGAGACTTGTTCTGGAGCTGCTCCAGCCTATGGGCAGGCCACACTTAGAACCCCTCCAGTTCGCCTACCAGCCCCGACTAGGAGTTGAGGATGCCATCGTTCCTCTGCTGAACCGTGTCTACACCCACCTGGACAAGCCAGCGAGCACTGTGAGGGTCATGTTTTTTGACTTCTCCAGTGCGTTCAACACCATCCGCCCTGCTCTGCTGGGGGAGAAGCTGACAGCGATGCAGGTGGATGCTTCCCTGGTATGATGGATTCTTGATTACCTGACTGGCAGACCACAGTATGTGTGCTTGCAACACTGTGTGTCCTACAGAGTGATCAGCAGCACTGGGGCTCCACAGAGGACTGTCTTGTCTCCTTTTCTCTTCACCATTTACACCTCGGACTTCAACTACTGCACAGAGTCTTGTCATCTTCAGAAATTTTCGGATGACTCTGCCATAGTTGGATGCATCAGCAAGGGAGATGAGGCTGAGTACAGGGCTGCGGTAGGAAACTTTGTCACATGGTGTGAGCAGAATTATCTGCAGCTTAATATGAAAAAGACTAAGGAGCTGGTGGTAGACTTGAGGAGAGCTAAGGTACCGGTGACCCCTGTTTCCATCCAGGGGGTCAGTGTGGACATGGTGGAGGATTACAAATACCTGGAGATACGAATTGACAATAAACTGGACTGGTCAAAGAACACTGAGGCTGTCTACAAGAAGGGTCAGAGCCGTCTCTATTTCCTGAGGAGACTGAGGTCCTTTAACAACTGCCGGACGATGCTGAGGATGTTCTATGAGTCTTTGGTGGCCAGTGCTATCATGTTTGCTGTTGTGTGCTGGGATAGCAGGCTAAGGGTGGCAGACAGCAACAGAATCAACAAACTCATTCGTAAGGCCAGTGATGTTGTGGGGATGGAACTGGACTCTCTGATGGTGGTGTCTGAAAAGAGGATGCTGTCTAAGTTGCATGCCATCTTGGTCAATGTCTCCCATCCACTACGTAATGTACTGGTTGGGCACAGGAGTACATTCAGCCAGAGACTCATTCCACCGAGATGCAGCACTGAGCGTCATAGGAAGTCATTCCTGCCTGTGGCCATCAAACCTTACAACTCCTCCCTTGAAGGGTCAGACACCCTGAGCCAATAAGCTGGTCCTGGACTTATTTCCTGGCATAATTTACATATTACTATTTAACTATTTATGGTTCTATTACTATTTATTATTTATGGAGCAACTGTAATGAAAATCAATTTCCCCCGGGATCAATAAAGTATGACTATGACTAACTTGAAGGGGTTGGCGATAAAGACAGCACGTTTTCTGGCCCTTTCACGATGCCGCCTCTGGTGCCACTCTGCCCGGTGGAGAACCCTGATCTTCTTGCGTGGGATACTCAGCAAATTCTACGTTTGTGTTGAATATGAAGAGTGACTCCAGATGACGGGAGGCTGTGAGAGGAGACAGACATTGTGATGCTGTGAGAAGTGCCTGAGGCTGGTGCATCTTGGAATGTAGCATTTGAAGATTTTCTTAGCTGATCTTAGCTAGTCATGTGAGAGGACTGAACTTCTTCAATGCATCTCAGGCAACCGGGCATAATTCTTTGTATTAGTCTCATCGCTTGAAGGAGTTCCTTCCCCTTGAGTATGCACAACATCTCAGTTTTCTACATCTTACCAAAATCTCCATTGCACTACCTCTCCTATGACTAGCAGTCTCTCTCATTCACAGGTCATTGCTGAGCTTGTTACAAAAATTGGATTTGATTAATCGAAATAGCTTTAACATTGTCATATGTTCTGAGATACAATTAAAAAGCTTCATTTTGCAAGATGTCCGTGTAGATCACTTTAAAACTTAGGAACATCGAATTAGTACAAGATAACAGCAAATGCAGAATATAGTGCTACATTTACGGTACAGAGGCAGTGGAGTGCAAGTAGTTGATAAGATGCAGGGGCCACGACAAGGTAGACTGAGAGGTCAAGAGTTCATCTTTCATGAAGAAGAGGTCTGTTCAAGAGTTTTGTACAAGTGGGATAGAAGCTGTCCTTGATACTGGTTATGTGTGTTGGTTAAGACCTCCATTCACAGTCCTCACCCTTCAAATGGTGGGCGAGAGTACTAAAATAGTAAATAGCACAGGCGTGCATTGAGAAGTGTTGACAATATGGTATCAGGCCCCCATCAGGTTGTCAATGAATAACACTGAGTGAGCAAAGAACAGACTGCTGGAGAAACTCCGCAGGCCAAGCAGTGACTCTGGGGGTGGAGGGGGGAGAGGATTGGGGCGAGAAGAACTGTCAACGAGACCCTGCATCAGGGTGAAGTGTGAATTGTGTTACCTGCATGTAGAATCCATTATAATCAGCTGGAATCATCGGGAATATTACTTGTATTCCATTCAAGAGGTTTCACAAACCTCAGCCTAGTTTCAGAACGAACATGTTAAACCTATGACCTCCCACCAACTCTGACCCCAATCCCGCAATTGTATAGAACTTGAAGGATTCATTAGTTGTTAGAGGTCAGGGTTGGAAGATTGCATTAGCAGCAAGTTGCTTCTCAGTTTTTTTTCAGTTTGCTCCCTGCTATCTCGTTAAATTAACCACAGAGGAACACATACCCTGTTGACTGTTTTCCTTGTCTTGGTGCAAAGGTGCTAGGTGCGACTTTGAATGCAGGATTCATTCTGGGTTCAGTCTCTTTCTGCCTCACTTGATATTGTTGGAATGTGGAAAGGATAACATATTCATAAACCTGTAGCAGAAAGTCAAAGAATACTGTATGAATTTCCCAGTCAAACTTCTGAAATCTGGAAGTCAGCACTTCCACACGCAACGGACACTTACTCATGAAATGTAATGATGAACTGCTCGCAAGACATGCATTGCCTGGTGTGGTTCTGATCCTCAGGGACAGTCAAACCTTGGATTTTTGTTGCAATTTGAATGATTTTATTTAAAATATGCTTATATCCTCTTATTTTGAGCTTTTCCTTTTAAAATTATGTTCATTGCATTTGTTTTATGCCTCTTCAAGGCACCCGCTGCTGCGAACTGATGCATCCATGAGTGGCACACAATTCAATGTATGCGCTCTATCATTTTCCTTCCCACCCTCACCCCTGCCCTATCTCTTGCCCCTCCTAAACTGTGATACTCTGCAAATGTTCTTCACATCCTGATGGAGGCAAGCAAAATTCCACCTGTTATTGAAAACTGGGATAATAATCATGGGCAGGAAGCTGGTATCATAGTTTCAAATGGGAATCCAGTTTGTGAATTAAATCCCCTTCACCTCATTTAGCTATTGAGTTAGTGTCGTCATCTCATGTGAATGTGAACTGATTGAAGAAGTTGGTGGTTGAGGAAATTAATGCTTATCTCATGAATTGTTAATGAAGGTGACATAATGTGTCTCTTTACTGAGCCAACATCACAGATCTGGAAAGAAAACAGACATGCATTCTCACCTGATTGCTTCCCTGAGTTATTGACCAAGAGACTACCGAACAATCGATGTCTTTCAGGCAACTGGTCTTATAAATGAGCTTCTGCCTTCTTGAATGCATGTAGTGTGCTTCAGAAAATGTCATGAAGGTATTAGAAATTGGAAACAAGGATGGTGGTTTTACTTTGAGTTGTTTGAAGGTCATTGATGACTGTCGGTTGGTAAATTTTAGGTGTCTTTATAGCACAAAAACTGATTTATGCAGTAGTTTCCTGCAATCATATGCATGGAATCTCATTTGTCTAAGGCATTCATGATTACCGATGAGGGTAGCAAGCCACAGTGACAGGAGACAGCAATGCAGACTCATTACTGGACCATCTCTCCCCCTCTCTCTCACATACACACACAAAACAAGTTTAGCCATGTCACTTTTGAATAGTAAGGGAAAGAGATGGCTGCATTGTCTGGCTACATGAGGAGATTCAGCATATATGACTGAGTTTAAGAACTACTTACCTGAAATTTTGAACTAATGAGATATTCTATAAAGTAAAAAATGTCCTGGTGGTTGAAGGAGAAGGGGACACAAAGCAGCGTGATGTGCAGTCGTAGAAAAGTAATACAGTGGAAATCAGAAGCAAAGTGTTCATGAATAATTCAGCCTGTGCAAAACCTGGCTGATTACCTTTAATCTGAAGCGAAAACCAATAACAGAAACCTATAAGTTTGAGACAAAAATTAAGTAAGGTGTCACAAATGGTGAGTTTTTACTTTGTCTTCTCCCTTCTAATGTTGATTCTTGTATAAATAGCTATATGAGTAGACCGGTAGTGAGAAAGTTGTTGAGCATTCAATATCTGACTTTCAAACTTGCATTTAAAATTACTTTTTTTAAATGCTACTTAATAATCCTGGAGCATTTTATCCGCCTTTAACAAGTGGAATTGGCACTATCCACTGTCAGAGTCGTGTAGCAAAATCAATGGCTCATGAAATAGAGCTTAGAGTATATTTTTTCATAGTTTTTTATAACAGAGAAGTGTGCTATTTAGCCTATTGAATTTATGCTGGTTATCACTGCAATCCCATCCATGCCATTCCCAAACTATGTCACCTATTCTCTCTTATACATGCATCAACTTCATTCTAATTGTCCCACCATCCATCTACACAATTAATACAACTATCATTTGGTCAGTCAGTGCTGTGCCAATGGCCATCATATGCACAGTACTGAAAGAGTAGAACAGCCAAATATTTCATTTGCCAAAAGATGGAAAGGTGTTGCTGTTTCGAGGGACCAGGTCTTCTTGTATACAAACTGTAGAATGTTAACATTCAGGTCAACAAGCAGATAGAAAGGTAAACACAACGTTGGCCTTTAACATAAGGAGGTTTGATAAGAAACTGAAAGGCATCCATCTTCTGTTCTATAGGGCCATGATGAATACCGGCAATATTGTTCACAGGTTTGGCCTCATGACCCAAGGAAAGATATACTTATAAGATAAGAACTGCAAAGAAGGTCCACAAGTTGGGACGGCACAGTAGCATAATGGTTAGCATAACGCTTTACAGTACAAGTGACCTGGGTCCAATTCCCGCCACTGTCTGTAAGGAGTTTGTACGTTCTCCCCATGACCACATGGATTTCCTCCAGATGCTCCAGTTTCCTCACACAGTCCAAAGACCTGCTAGTTGGTAGATTAATTTGTCATTGTAAATTGCCATGTGATTAGGCTAGGATTAAATTGGGGGGATTGCTGGGCAGCACAGCTCAATGGGCTGGAAGGGCCTCTTCCACACTGTATCTCAATAAATACATAAAGATTAGATCCTGAGATGGAGAGGGCAGAGTCCATAATCTCTAAAGTTTGCATGAATGGAATGTATATCTACTGAATGCATCAATGAAATCACAATAAAACTTTTAAAAAAATCTTATGGGATTTGTCAGGGAAATCCAGAGATGATATTCTTCTCACAAACAAGAGAAAATCTGCAGATGCTGGAAATCCTGGCAACAAACACAAAAATGCATTTTGTATGATATTCTCCTCGTTGGAGTGTATAGAGCCAGAGGCTGTAGTTTCCAAATAATCAATTGGTGATTAAGGATTGAAATGAGAAGAAGGTTCTTTACACGTAGGTAAAGAACACTTGGAATTCTGTACCCAAGAGGGCTGTGGAGGCTTAGTTGAGTATATTCAAAGCAAGTTATTTGGATAATAGGGGAATCGAGAGATAAGGGGAATAAAGAAGGGCAGCTTTGAAGTAAAAGCCATAATCTTACTGATTGACTGATGGGATATTATTGGTCACATGGCCTGTTCCTGTTTCCAATTCTTCTGTTCTAAAAGGCAGGCAATCTGTGGAGCCAAAGTGAATTTCAGCAGCCATTTCAAATGTCAATAAAAATAAATGATAATTAGTTTATTCAGACAAAAAGGAACTGGTTTTGTATTTTGTCAATGCCACAAGTAGCAATCAGACAGATTTTCAAGTAAAGATATTGAGCATTTTAAAAAAATATTGCAATGATGATGATTAAACAATCAGTGAATGAATGTGTGGATTAATACCGTCGCAGAGTATTCAATAATTTATCAAGAACTTTACCCAAGCAACTTCACTTTGACACCATTGGTTGTCAAACAGAAAATCTATCCTGGCAAGGCTTCACAAACATTAGGGCATAGAACACAGTCAATACAATGGTAGCACTAAGTTAACAGCCCAGTGTATATAAGGAGGGATTGGCTAGCAAATCTCTTTACTGAAAGAACGTTTCTACTGGGGGATACTTCAGAGAAGCTTCTTCGCTTATTATTGTGAAGCATATATTCAAAGGCAGATCGCAAGCATCACGTGGTACAATGGGCATATTCACATCAGGTAAGATGCAAAGCCAGTTTATGGCAAGCGCAGATTGGACCTGCAACTTCTAAGAGTCACAATCACCATCAGCACAGGTGCATCAGTCATGCTTAGCCCCCTTGCTCTATTCGCTTTACACTTATGACCTTGTGGCTAAGCACAGCTCCTGTGCAATATTCAAGTTTGCTGATGACACCATTGTCGTAGGCCGAATCATTGGTGGTGAAGAATCAACGTATTGAAAATCTGGCTGGGTGGTGCTTCAGCAGCAACCTCTTAGTCAATGTCAGTAAGATCAAGGAGGAGGAAACCAGAGAGGTCCATGTACCAGTCCTAACCTGAGGATCAGAGGTGGAGAGGATCAGCAACTTTAAGTTCCTTGGTGTTATCATTTCAGAGGACCTGTCCTGGGCCCTACAAGGAAGTGCAATTATGAAGGAAGCACAGAGGCACCTTCACATTTTTAGGAAGATTCGGCATTGACATCTAAAACTTTGACAAACCTTTACAGATGTGTGGTAGAGACTGGTTGCATCACAGCCTGGTATGGAAACACCAATGCCCTTGAATGGAAATGCCTACAGAAAGTAGTGGATACAGCCAGTCCCTCACAGGTAAAGCCCACCCCACCACTGAGCACTTCTACCTGGAGCATTATTACAGGACAGCAGCATCCATCATCAGGGGCCCCCGTCACCCAGGTCACGCTCTCTTCTCACTGCTGCCTTCAGGAAGAAGGTACAGGAGCCTCAAGGCCATGTTCAGGAACAGTTATTACCCTCAAACATCAGGCTCTTGAACCAAACGGGAAAACTTCACTCAGCTTCACTTGCCCCATCATTGAAGTGTTCTCACTGTGTATGTACTGATTCCTTGTCTTCTGCTCTGGTTATTTATTGCTTATTTACTGTATTTATTATTACTATTATTTCATCCCTTTTGTAACGCCACAGTTTGTTGTCTTATGCACTCTGGTTGAACACACAAGTTGGTGCACCTTCCATTACTAATTTCCTGAGTATGCCTGCAAGAAAATGAATCTCAGGATTATATATGGTGATATATATGTACTTTAATAATAAATATATTTACTTATTTTGTCTATTTATTGACATACAACGCAGAATTTGTCCTTCCGGCCCTTTGAGCCACGGCCTCCAGCAACCCCACTACATCCCGCCATTTAATCCTGCTTAATCGCAGACAATTTACAATGACCAATTAACCTACCAACCGGTACGTCTTTGGTCAGGGGAGTGTGGGAAGAAACCAGAGCACCCGGAGGAAACCCACACGGATAAATGGAGAATGCATGAACTCCTTACAGGCAGCAGCGAGAATTGAACCCCGCTCAACTGTACTGTAAAGCGTTGTGCCCACCTGTACTGTAAAGCATTGTGCTAACCACTATGTCTCCGTGCCGCCCAACTTTGAACTTTGAATTTCAAGAAAGTAGTGAAAAAGCCACAGCAAACTGCTCTGCTCTGAAAATGGCTTAAGTTAAACGTACCAAACCAATAGTATTTACGGTTTAAAAAAACAAAATATGGGGACGTGATATGAGTGATGGTATTGAATTTGCTGACCATGAAGCTCTGAGCTCAAATGCAGGCCTTTACCCCTATCAGATATAGATAGCCATGAGTACTCTCACTAAGGGGAGATTATGCTGTAACGATCCAATCTTCAAAGACTAGTTTCCTTCCCTGTTTATTCACCACGGTGAGTTCAGCTAACAATACCCACTAATTGAGTGGTGGGTCCCCTCCCCTGAACAAAGAGAAGATACTTTGAGTTAAAAAAGTAGTTTAAAACACTGCTCATTTGTTTTCAGCAATACATGTTTAAATCTAAACAATACTCTTAGAACACATCTAAAACTCACAGAGGGCTTCTATCTTATAAGACATTTCCAGATTACAAACCTTTTCTAAAACACAAAGAATCTCCAAAACACAGATAGGATTCCTATAAACTAAAGAAACATACCAACAATGCAGAAGAATAAATCATCGTTGCTGAAATCGAAGCCAGAGAAATGGATCCTAGCTCACTCCTTTCATTCTTCTTGATGTTCTTTACCCCATTCCTAATAGCTGGAACTGTTGTCTACACTTATACCCTTTGCCATTTGAGTGACTTCACATATATGTGATGGTTCCTCAGATACTCTTTTTCCACAACCTTAAGAGCACTGACAGAAAAACCAGGAAACCTAACAATGAGGAGTAACCCATTGCTACCACTTGTCTTCCCTATATTTCCACGGTTTCTGGAAGTATCACCAGGATCCTGGAGAATTACCGGATTAATTCCATCCACAAACCCGTAAGGAAGCTCAAGTCACAGTTTGTGCAGGTCAAAGATGACCTTAGACTCAGGTTGGCTGGCATTTACAGGATTCCCTGTGAATCTGGAGCAGCGTATATCGACCAGATGGGATACATGGTGGAAATGTGCATCAAAGAGCACAGGAGGTGTATCCATTTGGGTTACCCGGAGAAATCGGCGGTATCAGAACACTGCATTCGCAATGGCCATAGGATTGACTTCAACAGCACAAAACTACTGTGCCGCGCCAGTGGCTTTTGGGATCACCTGGTAAAGGAAGCCATTGAACTAAAACTGGAGGAAAAGTAACTTTTGTATTTTGATAAAGCCAAAGCTCTCGCTCTAAGTAAGAACTGGAATCCGATTGTAAACAAGGTGGAAGAGTGAAGACCTGATTGGACGAGGACTAACCAATCAGAGGGATGGATTACAGGGTATAAATACCACTGGACTAGACATGCCCAGGCATCATCCCTGACGAGGATGGCCGAGTTTGTCATTGAAATGTCGGTGATAATCATTACCTTTACCTGGCTAGAAGCCCAAGAAGAATTTATTCAATAAAGTTGGAAGTATACTCACAATTGTTTTGACCTTGACAAGAGGCAGCTGCTGTGTTTAAAAAGTGAGCATTGCAAAACATGTGACCCCACGCCCCTTGCTCAGGAAATGAATATCCATCTCATGTGAAGACTACAAATCTACACTCACTTTGCAAGACCTGTAGGTGATGAATAAGATCAGAAACATTCACAGCGCCTAAGCACAATTAAATATTGAAAAGATAGCACCACCTGACTGTCTACACATGGAACAGAACACAACATTCCAAGCCTTAAGATTTTTTAAGTGTTGGATCATTGCTTTGTTTTTATTGATTGCTACAAGCGGAGAAGAAGAAAACCTCCAGATTTTGGAAGTGGTGCCAGGAGATTACCCAAGTGAATTGAAATGAAGCAGTTGCATGCTTTTCAATCGGGTGATTTGTCTCTTGGTTTGAGAGTTAATGCTGGTGGCCTACATCAGTGACAAAAAATAGTAGATGTGACCACTAATGCATTGAAACTTGGAAATATAGCAGAAATAGCAATTCCCCTAAGTGTAGAATGACGTGCTATTGCTAGCAGTTTTTGCGATGGCGGGCAGGTCATTGTATCATTTGTTGAGAAAGGAAGAGCAATGGAGGTTGGATAAGGAAGCTTAGTTTGCTTATATTGAAAGCTTAGTAAGTGAAATTATCCATGTTGATTCTGATGTTATGTCTGAATTATCATAGTGCAGTAATGTTGATGTGAAAGAAAATCCCATTGTTTTAGTTTCTTCCTCTGCCAAGGAGACAACATGATTATTCATAGATCAGAATCAGGTTTATTATTACTGGCGTGTGTCAGGAAGTTGTTTTTTTGTGGCAGCAGAACAGTGCAAGACATAAAAGTTACTGTAAAGCAATGTACAAAAGAGACATAGTGAAGTAGTGTTCATGAGTTCATGGTCCGTTCAGAAATCTAATGTTGGAGGTTAGGAACCTGTACCTAAAGCACTGAGTGTGCATCTTCCGGCACCTGTATCTCATCCCTGATGGTGGTAATACTGAGAAGAGGGCATGTGCTGGATTGTGAGACCACTGCCTTTTGAAAATGTCCTCAGTGGTGGGGAGACATGCCTGTAATGGAGCTACCTGAGCCTCCAACCCTGTATGGCCTCTTTCAATCAAGCTTCAAGATCGTTTAATGCCATTTCCAGTACACAAATGTAAAGGAGAACAAAATAATTTTTACTCCAGATCCAATGCAGCACAAAAAAACAAAATAAATATGAATACATAAGATAGCTTACGTACAGGAGTTAATTGCACTGTATGTCCATAAAATGGTGCCAGGCACAGGTATATAAGGTGGCTGATAAGTAATGGTGGTGGGGTTGTGGAAGGGTGGGTTAGTGGCTGGAGGCCTTGATCAGCCTTACTGCTGGGAGAAAGTAGCTGCTTTTGAGTCTGGTAGTCCTGGTGTGGATGCTACGTGCTTGATGATGATAAGATCCAGGTGGTAATGTAACCAGTCAAAATGCTCTTCACAGTGCATCTGTAGAAACTTACTAGTGTGTTCGACACAAACCAAATCTCTACAGAATACTAATGAAGTATAGTCTTTGGCATGCCTTCTCCATGATTTCATTAATATGTTAGGCTTAGGATAGATCCTGTGAGATATTGATGCCCAGGAACTTGAAACTACTCATTCTTTGCGCGGCAGCCCCCTCAATGAGGACTGGTGTGTGTTTTCACAAATTTCCCTTCCTGAAATCTACAATCAATTCCATGGTCTTGCTGATGTTGAGTGCTAGGTTGTTGTTGCAACACCACTCAACTGCCCAATTTCTCTGCCTCCTGTTCCCCTCCTCATTCACATCTGAAATTCCACCAGCGATAGTTGTGACATCAGCAAATATATTGATGGCACTCTAGTTACACGGTCATGAGTGTAGAGAGTAGAACAGTGGGCCAAGAACACATCCTTGAGATGCAGCTCTGTTGATTGGCAAGGAGAAGATGTTATGACAGGTTGATTGTTACAGATTGAAAAGGACGCACTTGAAATAAGGTTTCGAAATAAGAAATAACATAGCTTTTTACTGAGCAAAGTCCTTCATTCAGTTTTTAGATCATAAGCCTCAGCTTGCAGTCATCATTATCATTATGTGCTGTGTCACTGGCATAGGTGATCATGGTCTTTCCATGACCATGGTTGTTTTTCGCGTATTTCACTACAGAAGCGGTTTGCCATTGCCTTCTTCTGGGCAGTGCCTTTACAAGACGGGTGACCTCAGCCATTATCAGTACTCCAATTATCTGCCTAGCATCAGTGGTTGCATAACCAGGACTTGTGATATACACCAGCTGCTCATACGACCATCCACCACCTGCTCCCATGGCTTCACATGACCCTTGCCCAAGGGATGCTACACCTTGCCCAAGGGGTGAGCTGCAGAGGGAAGGAGTGCCTATACCTTCTTTGGTAGAGACGAATTTCCACCCTGCCTCCCTCAGCTTGCAATATTAGGCCCAAATCTGTAGCAAGTTACAAATTTCAGGATGGACGGCAGGCAGTAATCATACCATTGAGGACAGGATTTCAAACAGAATACCATTGCAGGTTCTCTGTCACAGCTAATACGTGAGAACTCTGTTGCTGGGTGAAAAAGTGTGATCTAAATGTTTAATTCATTCAAAGAAGGTTTTCCACTAACTGTGTCTGAAAATCCAGACGAGACCAAGAAACACTCACAGGTGCTGCTCACTCCTCCGTGCTCCTCCTGCAGATTGTTTGTTGCTTCTGGAAGGAAAAATGAAAGAACAGATTATTATTTAAATGTTAAAAAATGCAGCATGCTGCTGTGCAGAATGACTTGGGAGTGCTTGTGCATGAATCGCAAAAGGTTGGTTTGCAGGTGCCGCAGGTTATCAAGAAGGCAAATGGAATGTGGCCTTCATTGCTAGAGGGATTGAATTTTATAGCAGGGAGTTTATGCTGTAACTCTACGGGGTACTGGTGAGGTTGCACCTGGAGTACTGTGTGCAGTTCTGGTCTCCTTACTTGAGGAAAGATATACTGGCTTTGGAGGTGGTGCAGAGGAGGTTCACCGGGTTGATTCCAGAGATGAGGGGATTAGACTATGAGGAGAGATTGAGTCGCCTAGGACTGCGCTCGCTGGAATTCAGAAGGATGAGAGGAGATCTTACAGAAACATATAAAATTACAAAAGGGATAGATAAGACCATTGTTGGTAGAATCTCAGGTGGTGACGAGAGGGCATACAGGAGTGAGATATACCAACTAGTGGAGTGGTGCTGCAGCAACACCCTGGCACTCAACGTCAGTAAGACAAAAGGGCTGATTGTGGACTTCCAGAAGGGTAAGACGAAGGAACACATACCAATCCTCATGGACGGATCAGAAGTGGAGAGAGTGAGCAGTTTCAAATTCCTGGGTGTCAAGATCTCTGAGGATCTAACCTGGTCCCAATATATTGATGCAGTTATGAAGAAGGCAAGACAGTGGCTATAGTTCATTAGGAGTTTGAAGAGATTTGGTATGTCAACAAATAACTCAAAAACTTCTATAGATGTACTGTGGAGAGCATTCTGACAGGCTGCATCACTGTCTGGTATGGAGAGGCTACTGCACAGGACTGAAAGGAGCTGCAGAGGGTTGTAAATTTAGTCGGCTCCATCTTGGGTACTAGCCTACAAAGTACCCAGGACATCTTTAAGGAGCAGTGACTCAGAAAAGCAGCGTACATTATTAAGGATCTCCAGCACCCAGGGCATGCCCTTTTCTCACTGTTACCATCAGGTAGGAGATACAGAAGCCTGAAGGCACACACTCAGCGATTCAGAAACAGCTTCTTCCCCTCTGCCATTGGATACATAAATGGCCATTGAACCCTTGGACACTACCTCACTTTTTAAAAAATATGCTGTATAGTATTTCTGTTTTTTACACGATTTTTAATCTATTCAATATACATATACTGTATAAAGTATACTGAATAAGATTTGCTTATTTATTTATTATTATTATTATTATTTCTTCTTCTTCTCTTTTATGTTTTACATTGAACTGCTGCTGCTAAGGTAACAAATTTCACGTGACATTCCGGTGATAATAAACCTGTTTCTGAGATAGAGACAGGAAAGTTGTTTCCACTAGTAGGTGAGACTAGAACTAGGGGATATAGCCTCAAGGTTCAGGGGAGTAGATTTAGGACAGAGATGAGGAGGGGCTGCTTTTCCCAGAGAGTGGTGAATCTGTGGAATTCTCTGCCCAATGAAGCAGTGGAGGCTATCTCAGTAAATATATTCAAGACAAGGTTGGATAGATTTTTGCATACTGGGAGAATCAAGGGATATGGGGAAAAGGCAGGTAGGTGGAGATGAGTCCATGGCCAGATCAGCCATGACCTTATTGAATGGCGGAATGGGCTCAACGGGCCAGATGGCCTACTCCTGCTCCTACTTCTAATCCTCCTGTTATGTTCTTCAGATTCCAGCACCTGCAATCTCTCCTGTGTCTCCAGGAAAGGCCCAATGGGTTATAGATATTGGCAGAGTTCTCAAAACTTGATCACTGAAACCCTTCCATAGTCATTGCAATGTTTCTTGCATCCTACTATTGTTCCCAAAATTTAGGCGGGAACGGGGTAATATATATCATGCACCATGGAAAGTGCTGTCTGTGTCCATATGTATGTTCATATTATCATCTTATTGGACAGCAAAGCCAAGTGATCTATCCAATGTACAGCAGGGTAACATCAGCATAGACATTAACCCTGCTACGGCTTAAAGTATTAAAGACTAAATATGTAAATAGTTTTAAAGTTGTGTCAATAAAGCTTTGTCTCTATGTAAATATGTACAAAATACAACATTAGTTTTTGATGTGTAAATGACTAAAAACATTATGAATAACACCTTTCCTGAAGTAAGTTGTGGTCAATTATCAATGAAGAAGCAAGCGGAGGTGAAGCTGATTGGAAGGATGGGCCGTGCGGGTGCATTGCAAAGCCGAGGGGCAACATGTTCAAGATGGGGTTGCAGGTGGAGAGCGAATCGTTGGAGTGAACGATTTGTAGAGGAGTTGATGCAGAAGAGTTTCGATGCCTGTCCATGTATTCTGGGTCCGAGGTGGATTGCTCCAGGCGGCGAACCGATTTAGTGAGACTGAGAACAGCTTCGGGTGTGTCGCTGCGCCGGAACCCAGGTCCTAGAGTGAGGCACTACCTGGTGCTTGGGCAATTTAAAGGCCGGTCCAGATAAACTGAAAAGCCCGAATGCGGGCACCAAAGGCAAAGGTCTGGCTGATTTTGTTCACTTGCCCGTGATGTTCATACCCCTCTCTGGAGACTGTCGTCCCCGTGAGTTTCACAGCATTTTTGACCTGCTAAGATGAACTGAGATGGCCAACGTGAGTAGGCTTGGGCCTACTCTGGCCGCTCAGGGGAGCGGATCTAGGGAGTCAGTCTGGTTCAGAATGCTGTCGTTTGCTTCTATTGTTTGCATGATGTGTGTGTGTGTGTCTGTGTTTTCCCTCGTTTATGGTGCCTTTTTAATTGTGTTCTTCGGATTTCTTGCCTTGTGGCTGCCTGCAAGCAAACAAATCTCAAGGTATATAATTTATACATTCTTGATAATAAACATACTAGAATTTTGAATACATGAAGACATAACTTTTTTTTATTTTTGTAGCATGTTTGTTCACTCACACAGTTTGCTTAGACATAAGATTTTTGGCTACCAATAGCAATACACACAAAGTGCTGGAGGAACTTAGTAAGTCAAGCAGCATCAACGGAGGGGAATAAGCAGTCATCACTTTGGGCTGAGACTCTTCATCAGGGCAGGGAAGGAAGGAGCAAGACACCAGAGTAAGAAGGTGGGGAGATGGAAAGGAGTACAAGCTGGTAGGTGGCAGGTAGAAGACACAAAAGCCAGGATTTCCTGGTGGCACCCATTTCAATTCGATTTCCCATTCACTTTGTGACATGTTGGTCCGTGGCCTCTCCTATTGCCTATTCTGAGGTAAAACTCAGGTTGGAGGAACAACACCTCATATCCAAGTAGCCTGATAACTTGAATATTCACTTCTCTAACTTCAAGTAATTTCTTCACCTCACCCTTCTCTCTTTTTCATTCCCCATTCTGGTTCCCCTTTCACTCATTCTCTTCATAAGAACATAAGAAATAGGAGCAGGAGTAGGCCATCCGGGCCGTAGAGCCTGCTCTGCCATTCAATAAGATCATACCTGCTCTGGCCATGGACTCATCTCCACCTACCTGCCTTTCCCACATAACCCTTAATTCCCCAACTATGCAAAAATCTATCCAACCTTGTCTTAAGTATATTTACTGAGGTAGCCTCCACTGCTTCATTGGGCAGAGAATTCCACAGATTCACCACTCTCTGGGAAAAGCAGTTCCTCCTCATCTCCATCCTAAATCTACTCCCCTGAATCTTGAAGCTGTGTCCCCTAGTTCTAGTCTCACCTACCAGTGGAAACAACTTTTCTGCTCTATCTTATCCCTTTCAAAATTTTATATGTTTCTATAAGATCTCCTCTCATCCTTCTGAATTCCAGTGAGTACAGTCCCAGGCAACTCAATCTCTCCTTATAGTCTAATCCCCTCATCTCTGGAATCAACCTAGTGAATCTCCTCTGCACCACCTCCAAAGCCAGTATATCCTTCCTCAAGTAAGGAGACCAGAACTGCACGCAGTACTCCAGGTGCAACCTCATCAGTACCCTGTACAGTTGCAGCATAACTTCCCTGCTCTTAAATTCAATCCCTCTAGCAATGAAGGCCAACATTCCATTTGCCTTCTTGAAAGCCTGCTGAATCTGCAAACCAATCTTTACCTCACCTGCCCATCACTTCCCTCTGGTATCCTTCCTCTTTCCTCTTCATCAATGGTCCACTGTCCTCTCCTATCAGAGTCCTTCTTCAGCCCTTTACCTCTTCTACCTCTCACCTCCCAGCTTTTTACTTTACTCCACCCACCTACCTTCGCCCTCTCCTGGTCTCATTTATCACCTGCCAGCTTGTACTCCTCCCCCTACTCCCCTCCACCTTCTTTTTCTGGTTTTTGCCCAAAACATGGACCGTTTATTCCCCTCTATTGATGCTGTTTGACTCGCTGAGTCCCTCCAGCATTTTGTGTACGCTGCTCAAGATTTACAGCATCAGCAGATTGTCTTGTGTTTTTGGCTTCTAATATTTTAGAAGAAATATAATTATAGTTCCAGCCTTTGACAGCAGTAACACTTTCATTGGATGCACCTTAAGATCATTCAGACGTCAATATTTTGTGCTTGTGAGAAACTCAGTTGAATGAGTTGAAAAATCTTTGGCTACATTGCTATGTCAAGCTTAATACAGCTAGGGAGAAGATTGGCTTTGAACTGCTGCTAAACTTCAAGTGAGGATCATTCTGAGGACAAAGCTGAATGAAATAAAATACAATGAAGCTCTTTCCTATCAAAAAGATTTTATTGAGACACAAAATCCACCCTTGATCCGTTAAACACATGCGCTATGGTTGCATCTTTGTTGTGGAGTAACAATTATCCGTAAGACTTCATTTCCTGTCTTTGAAGGCGGACAAAAATCACTACACTTACTTGTAACAACAGCTTGCAATTATATAGCACTTTAAATTAAATAAAATGTCTTAAGGGAATATAAAGAGATTTTATCAAAGTTTCGCCCTGAGATACACCAGGGGTGTAGAGCAGATGGCTGAAGGCTTAGCCCTTGGTTTTACGGAGCATTGTAAAGGAGTGCAGAAAGATAGGGAGATGGAGGGACCTAGGACCCCAGAGGTTAATCTCTGAGAGATTGAAACCACAGCCACTTGGAGATTCTGAAGGGCGGAAGAGCTGGAGGAGGAAACAGAGAACTGGAGGGGGTAAAGGCAATGGTGTATGATGTATGAGAGCCTCATAAAAAGGACAATTTCATCCCAATTTCTTTATCTAGCTTTCTTCAGCAACTTCCATAGGACCAAGAAGCAGCGAGATGGAAGCCACAGTTCTTATGCTGCCTTAATACGTTTCCTGGAGCAATGGAACATCTTCTTTTAGTTTTTCCATTGATAACCCAATTATCTCTTCCATTTAAAAAGCCATGAATGGATTTTTCCAATTCTAAAATGACGAGGGCCACCAGGGATGAATTTACTCCTGAATTCAGCTAAAGTACCAATAAAGTAATTTAGTTAGTCATGTCACACCTGAGTCAATGTTTCCATATCTCTAACTCTCCATTTATTTTAGAACAGCACTGTAATTTTGAGTATGGATTAGTGAGATTGTACTTTATTATATATGTAAGCCCAAATCATGGAATCCTGGAGTATAAATTATCTGGTAGCAAGACATGGGCTTGCCATAGTGTATAGACTCAAAGGATAGGTGATGAGATTGAAGGGAGAATTACTTGGAATTTCTCCTGTATGCTTTACAGTGGCTGGTTCAAATCTTATTGCACAAGTAATATCCTACGTAGATGACAAATCAACTAATAGCAGGGAAGGTAATTCATTTTCAGGATTCAGGTGCTACTTTAAACCCCAGATACTCAGTGACGGACACATCTTTTAATTTATTATTATTAGTACAGAACTATATTGAAGTATCAGACTTCAATGTCCATTTCGAATGCTCAATTTTTTCATATTTAGACTTCTTTGGTGTAACAAAGTTCTGTTAGAAGTTGTCAACTTTCAAATCTTTGTGTGAGAGAAAGAAGGAAATCAGTCATGCATGGCTTGATCAGGATCAAGTATAATAATTATACAATTCACATTGCAACAACTTGTTGTTGCTGTTCATTAAAAAAAACATGTCCTGCTC
The DNA here is from genome assembly GCF_030028105.1 of Mobula birostris. Classification (NCBI taxonomy): domain Eukaryota; kingdom Metazoa; phylum Chordata; class Chondrichthyes; order Myliobatiformes; family Myliobatidae; genus Mobula; species Mobula birostris. Next base: position 169,558,723 of record NC_092370.1, on the reverse strand, counting down.
TGATAACTGAGAAGAGGGTATGGATACCTATGGTTTTGTTGGGGAAACATGATGAAAAGTTGCAGAGAATATCACAAAGAGTAACTAAGTAAATGGTCTTTCAATTTAGGTATAGTTTTGATTTGGTTTTAGTTCAGTTTGTTTTCACCAATATGTGCTTCGTGGATGTAAGTCACTGAAGACTGCAGCCCAAATATTGCAGTGAATTCTGTTGTCTTTATTTTACATTTATAACCAACGTGACTGCTTGTAGGTAGCTTGGATCAGCAGGGAAATTGAATTAAGCCATCAGAGCAGAGCAGCATCTTTGCAAATTTGCTGTTGATGTATATGTGGATGCCTTTTGAAAGGTCTAAAGGCAATGAGATGGGCAGGTATTGTGGGATGGGGTGGAGTGCACACAAGGACAGGAAACACCACTCTGCAGTTTTAGTTGATGAAATAAACTCTTTATTTTGCAGAGGATGCTAACCGTAAACTGACAATTGAGGAGGAGGAAGCAAAACGCATTGCAGAAATGGGGAAACCCATTTTGGGTGAACATCCAAAATTGGAGGTCATCATTGAAGAATCTTACGAATTTAAGGTAAGAAATTAACTTGTTTCATCTTTAAGCTATTACAGAGTACTTTAAACTATTATAGATCCATTCATAAAGTTAAATAATGGAAAGAAGCAAATGTTAATACTAGCAAATATACAGAATAGTGAATTGGGAGCAATAAGATAGTAATTTTGTTCTCCCCCACCTCCTGCCTCCCCCAGGTCTAGGTAGAGGAAGTAAGTAAAAAGGTTCTTACTCCTAACAAGTCAAGTCAAGTCAAGTCACTTTTTATTGTCATTTCGACCATAACTGCTGGTACAGTACACAGTAGAAACGAGACAATGTTTTTCAGGACAATGGTGCCACATGAAACAATACAAAAACTACACTGAACCATGTAAGGCAACACAAAAACTACACTAGACTACAGATCTACCCAGGACTGCATAAAGTACACAGAACAATGCAGGCATTACAAAAATGATAAACAAGACAATAGGCACAGTGGAGGGCAGTAGGTTGGTAGTCCGATGGCTTGAGGGAAAAACTATTACATAAGTAAACAGCTGTACTCCCGCCGAGTATTTCGTTGGAGTTGGATGTAGTCCAACTTAATGTCCATTGGAGAGCAGAGTGGACAGGAGGGCCAGCAGCTAGGACTTGCTTTTTTCCTGGCACAGACTCCTGCCTGCTCGCCTCGCTTCCACTTCCTCGCACACCGCTTACGACGTCCCCACCTCCGGCCACTGGCATCAGGCGACTCCAAGGACTGCAGGCCTGATTCTCTCAGCAAGCCAAGATCACGCAATTTAACCATCAGATCTTCATGAAGGTTTGTTTTTAGGTGATTTCCGTATTGTAGCAGCATCTGGTGATGGTAGATAGTCGCTCTGTTATCCATTGCCCTAAACCATAATTGTGCCTTAAAATTAAATTAAAAAACAAATTAAAGTAGCACCAGATCTGAAAGGCCGCTGCTGCTGTGCTGCGACGCCTGCTGGACAACCATTGTTCTGCAGCCTCTGGGTTAAAGAAAGAGGGAAATCTGCTGGGGTCCTTGTTCCCATCAATGCTTAGTGATCCCCGTGTGAGAGGCAAGAGAAATAAGTCAGGGTTCCTGTTCCTAATCACTATCCATTGACTCGGGTTAGAGAGAGAAGGGAATATGCAAGGCTTCCTATTCACCATTTCCTTTGGTTTGTCCTATTTTCTACGCTACCTTGCCAACACATACATGCATGGCTTATCACTACTGAATAATGCAAATCAGTAAGTATATTTCCTGGGGAACCCCTAGCCTTACATGGAATAATTCCTTCTTGACCACAATATTGTCCTTGGTAATCTACTCTTTGAGGTACCTTTCCAATTCTGTCCTGGGGAATCCTAAGCCATCTGCCCTCCAAGATTCTCATTATAAATTCTTCTAGAAGTCATCCACCCTTTCAAAAACCTGCAACTTACACAAATCCCTCACATCTTCTTCATGTCTGCTTAGATGCTGGACAATTGAATTTGTTGAAATGAAACATTTTCTGTTCTGAATGGCTGAAGATGTATGCGCTTGTGGCAGTAGTTGATTTACTCGGAAATCTCCATATCTCACTGTGGTCCACTAACTTTAGCTTATTAAAACTGGTTGTTAGCAAGATCCAGGTCCCATCTTTGCTTCCTCAACTCTGATGGGTACAGAACTGAACATATCCAGAAAGCACCTGGAACAGAAATGGCACAACTATCCACTCCTATGTTTGGATACACCATTTTTATGCAAGCTTTGTCTTTCTCTGCCCCACAACCCACTGCCAACATGAGGCTGTCAGTTTTACATTTGATGCATTGCAGAAAAACATGGACAGTCAAGTGACAGAAAAAGTATAGTACAAAGTATGAAATAACGGATTATGGCAGATAGAACATAAGGTGTGAAAGTGTTAATTCTAAAGAGAGTTGTGCAGAAATTAGCAGACTATAATTAAGGACACCTTGAAAATTCTCTGCAGATCAGAGACAGACAGCACAAAGTAGTAAAAATTAATACGTTTATGAATATTACAAATTAAGTTTTTGAGGAGGTGACTGAAGAATTCGAAGAGGAATGATTCCTGAGGACAATTGATAAAGTTCCTCAGAGGAGATCACTAACTGAAGCTGAAGCCCATGCATTTGAAGAGAGACTATTGAGAAAGAAATTAGCTCCACAGCTGGAGATGGAAGGTGAGGATATTGGGTACATACACATATGGGCCGCATGTGGAGAGAGGTGCCCTGCAAGGATGTTTTTGGACTTCAACCAATCATCATATTTATAACCAATTTGTTTGATGGGATGAAAAGTCACATTCAAGTGTTCTGTTGACACAAGGGACATAAAGTAAGGCGACATCATGAGCAGTGAAGATGGATGTAGGGCTGTGGAATTCTGGAAAGTTTGAGCAGTCCATCCCCATTAGTGAGTTCAGACTACTTAAATCTGATTGTGTTGAAACAAAGTTAGTTATGATCCAGTTTTCCCTTCTTCCCTCTCGCAAAAGATACAAGAGCTTGAGAGCATGTAGCACCAGACTCAAGGGCATCTTCCATCCCACTGTTATCGGGCTCCTGAACAGACAGCACATACGCTAAAGGTGAATTCTTGTTCTCCTAATCTACCCTGTAATGCTCCTTGCACTTTGTTTACAATGCACTGCACTTTTGCTGTAGGTGCAACACAATATTCTGCATTGTGCTTTCTTTTTGTTACCTTGATGTGCTCAGGTATGGCATGATCTGCCTGGGTGCCATGCAAATGTTATATCTTGGTACACACAACAGTAATAAACAATAAGACAATAAGATATAGAAGCAGAATTAGGCCATTTGGTCCATCGAGTCTGCTCTGTCATTTCATCGTGGCTGATCCATTTCCTTCTTAGCCAAAATCTTCTGCCTTCTCCCCTTAACCCTCATGCCCTGACTAATCAAGAATCTATCAGCCTCTGCCTTAAATATACCCAATAACTTGGATTCCACCGCCACCTGTGGCAATGAATTCCACAGATTCACCACTCTGTAGCTAAAGAAATTCCTCATCAGTTCTAAATGGACATCCCTCTATTCTGAGGCTATGAGCACTGGTCCTAGACTCCCCCACCATAAGAAACATCCTCTCCACATCCACTCTATTTAGGCCTTTCAACATTTCCATAGGTTTTAATGAGATCCCCTTCATTCTTCTGAATTCCAGTGAGTACAGGCCCAGGGCCAGCAAATGTTCCACATATAATAAGCCTTTCAACCCCAGAATCATTTTTGTGAACCTCCTTTGAACCCTTCCCATTGTCAGCGTATCCTTTCTTAAAAACAGAGCCCAAAACTGCTCACAATACTCCAAGCGAGGCTTTACCAGTGTATTTGTGCTGAAATCTTTACAAAATAATTTTTCTTAAGTGGACCATTTTGTATTACCAATACCATTTGTAGCTCCCAGTGGCCTCAGGCAGAACATCCTTATCCCAGCTGGGGTGTGTTGATGAAGCCTCTAAAGCCTTTATCATCCGCAAATGCCGGAATATAATGGCATGAATGAATCCTCTCATTTATTTGCTTTTTGAGCTTTTCTTCCTCCATCTCTAAGCTCACTTCTTCTGAGCCACAGAGAACAGAAAGATCCCAGGTTTGTTGGGAATATTGCAGGGGACAAAAATGAGCTCTCCCAGTGGAGAGACTCAGAACTGAATTACGAGCTCTTTTTTTTTCCCCACAGATTCTGCGTGACACGCTGAATTTTTCCAGCATTTTCTGTTTTCATTCCAGATTTCCAAAAGACCCTAAGAATAGGAACAGAAATACCTGTAGGCCATTGCTTCACTTTGAATATATGCAATAATTTGGCCTCCAAGGCCATCTGTGGCAATGAGCTCTTCAGATTCACCGCCCTTTTGCTAAAGAAGTGCCTTATAATCTTTGTTCGAAAGGGATGCCCTTCTAATCTGAGGCTGTGCCCTCTGGTTCTAGGCCCATGCACAATAGGAAACATCCTCTCCATGTGCACTCTATCTAGGCCTTTCAATATTCGATAGATTTCAACGAGATTCCCTCTGATTCTTCTAAATTCTAGTGAGTACGGAGCCTGATCCATCAACGCTCCTCATACAAGAACATTTTCAATCCCAGGATTATTCTTGTAAACCTTCTCTGGATCCTCTCCAATGCCAACATATCCTTTCTTAGATAAGGGTCTCAAAACTGCTCACCATACTCCAAACAAGGTCTGGCCAATGCCTTATAAAGCTTCAGCATTATATCCTTGCTTTTGTATTCTAGTTCTCTCCAAATGAATGCTAACATTGCACTTACCTCCTTTACTACAGACTCAACTCGTAAATTCACCTTTAGGGAATCCTGCACCAGAACTTCCAAACCCTTATGTACTTCTGTTTTCTGAACCTGCTCCCCATTTAGAAAATAGTCAGTGCTTTTATTCCTTCTACCAAAGTGCATGACCACACACTGCTAAACACTCTATTCAATCCGCCACTTCTTTGCTCATTCTCTTAATCTGTCCAAGTCTTCTGCAGACTCTCCACTTCCTCCACTCTACCTGCCACTCCACCTGTTTTAGTGTTATCCACAAACTTGACCACAAGGTCATTAATATTGTCACCAGATTACTAACATATCATGTGCAAAGTAATGGGCCTACACCGACCCCTGCCAATCACCGCTCGTCACCAGGAGACAACTAGAAAAAGCCACTTTTATTCACACTCTTTGCCTTCCGCCAGTCAGCCAATCTTAGAGCCATGTTTTTTATCTTTTTGTGTAATACCATGTTTAGCAGCCTCGCGTAGCACTTCTGAAAATCCAAGCAAACAACATGTAACGATTCTGCTTTATCTATCTTGCCTGTTATTTCCTCAAATAACTCCAGCAAATTTGTTAGCTCTAAGATTTTCCCTAAAGGAAACCATCTTGAATTCAGTCCATTCTATCATGTGCCTCCAAGTACCTTGAAACCTCATTCTTATTAATGGTCTCAAACATCTTGCCAGCTTCTGAAGTAAGGCTAACTGGCCGATAATTTCCCGTATTTGGCCCCCTTTTTAAAGAGTGGAGTGACTTTTGCAATTTGCCAGCCCTCCGGAACCACTGCAGAGTCCAATAGTTCTTGGAAGATCACTACTAATACCTTCTTCTTTCAGAGCCCTGGGGCGTAGTCCATCTGGTCCAGGTGACTTACCTACCTTCAGAACTTTCAGCTTCCCAAGCCTCCTCTCCTTGTTCTCAGTTGCAGAGGGCACGTACGGTATTACTAACCATGATGAAATCTCAAGAAACCCTTTGTAACTCCCGTTAATATTGAAAGCTACAGAAGTTATACTGTAATATCACTGACAGCCCTGTCTGTGTTTCCCATCCAGCTCAGTGCCCAGTTCTGCAACCTGTCACCAGTGCATCAGACAATGGAAAGGCAAAATAGAGACCAGTTTGAAAGAGCAGTGCACCCAATTGGTGCCTGCTTGCAGCAGAGCTCTTAATACCCGCAGCGCCAATTAAAACAGACCATTCCCAGTGTCACTCCTGCTGACCCTGACAAGGCCGCTATGGTACATATGGGGAGTGCTGAGTGAGATATGGTAACGTGCTTGAGCTCACCTGCAAACCTGGCTCCAACTCCCCATGCTGAGAAAGTGAGAGAAACGATGAGGCATGCGGGACAGCGCAGGGCAGGAGAACACATGGAATTAGTCAAACAGTAATTCCTCTTCTAAAAGTAGTACTCTCTTATTGTAGCATCACAAATAAAAAACAAAACAAGCAGCAAACTTGGCACTCTTCTGGCTTTAATTAATGACAATAGAACCACAACAATTAAACCTACTCACAGTGATTGCTACATCGTTTTGTCAGTACCAGTGTCAAGCAATCTTACAAAATAACAACTATTTTGCTTGATTATCATTTTCCCAGCAAGATTGGAAGTTCCAGCTCCCAAGGGACTCACACTAGTTGCAAAGTGCACTTTAAGGTTTATGCAGAATTGCTGGACAGCCTGATCAGTTGACCAGTGTGGCTACTGTTTGGATGTTCATGTTTAAATATGCACTGGGCTGTGCCGATGGCTAAAGCGAAAAGGGGATATTGGAAAGCACAGGTCTAGGACTTTGGGTTTTCTAATAAATAAGGCTTTCTTAGACAGCCCTTCAGGATCAGGCAATCAGCCTAGCAAACCAGCATATCTTTGGGATGTGGGAGGGAGGCAAGTATCTGGGGAAACCAATGGACTCACAAGGGAGATCTTGAAGGTTCCACACTGACAGATTCAGGGGTCAGGAAAGAACTCAGAATGCCTGAGCCCAGAGGTAGTGGCGTCGCCTGCTGTACTACTGTGCCTTTTCTTTAAAGTGGTCAGAGGCACAGCAGTAGTGTTGAACGTGGCTTTCAGCAAAGTGGTGACTGTTGAGCCAGTGACTCTGTAGTAGATTGGAAGTACTGTACTTGTTTATAAGAGGTATGTCCCTGCTAACAAAAAGAAACTTTGTCGCAATGAACAGCACGGGGAGAAACACTTTATTTCCGATGACCACCTGGTCAATAAGATTCATAAAATTTGTTGATATACCCTAACTTAGTCTTATTTGGTAAGTCTAACGCTTAATACTGAACTGGTGAATACTGGTGTTAAGATGTCCATGTGGGAAAATACCTAATCGCAATAATATCTGATTCAATTGGTTGATAGAATTTAAGGAACAAGGTATCTCCAGAAGTAAATTTGAAAAAAAAAATTACTTTGATAAAATGGCAGAGCATTTGGAAGAGGTTGGTTGGATAAATCATGATGTGTGTTGACAACACCATGACAGAATATAAATAAAAAGCTTTTAACAGCAAGTTTAAAAACAAAGAACATTATGTACTTTAAGAATGGGTGAGTTTTTATGAAGTCCAAATGGCTGGTCAAAAACAAATACGTTATAAGTAAAATGGGACTACAAGTGCTATACACAGGTAAAAAATAATGCAAGGCTTTATTGGATCAGCTAACAGTAGATTTGTAGTCATTGCAATGGCTTGCATATTCTTAGGTCGTGTTGGTCGTTAATGCAAATGACACATTTTACTGTATGTTTCAATGTACATATGATAAATAAAATAATCTGAAATGTGAGAAGTAGGTGAGAAGATCATTGATTATATTCAGTTATTGAACGGTACTCAATAAAGGAAGTCTCAAGCAAATGCACACTTTGACTCTTGAGAATGACTGGCAACCGACAGCAATTAATAGTGCTGATAGCAATGAAAATGTTAATGTTTCCTAAACTGGAATTATGCCAGTGTACATCCAATTTTTCAAATAGGGCAAAAGCAGAACTAGATAATTATAGGCCCATTAGCTTGACGTCAATAATAGGTCAGATGTTCCAGGGTGTCCTTGTAAATGTGTTATTTGACCAACTAGGCAAGAGATTATCAAAGGTATTTAACATGACTTGCAAATGGGAAGGCTGTGCCCCAGCAATTTAAAGTTCTTCAGGTTTACAGAAAGTCTTTCTAGACATGTATCACGCACAAAATTGCTGGAGACACTGAATAGGTCAGGCAGCATCTGGGGTCGGGGGGATGGGGGGTGGGGGGATGGAATGAACAATCCAGCTGAAACCCTTCAACAGAAGCAGAAAGGTAGAGAGCAGAAGCTGAAATAAGCGGGTGGGGGAGGGGATAAGCAAGAGCTGCTGGGTAATTGGTTGTAGGGGGAGGTAGGAAGTGAGAAAGAGCGTGATGTGAGAAGCTGGCAGCTGATAGGTGGAAGAAGCATAGGCCTGAAGGAGAAGGAATCCAACTGGAGTGGAAGCAATGGAAAGGAGCTGAGGAACCAGAGGAAGGTGAAGGTGATGAGCAGGTCTCATGATGGTGGGGAAGGGAAAGGGAAGAAGTAAAGGAGCTGGGGGATAAGGGAAAGCAGGAGATTAGGGGGTGGGAGGACAGGGCGAAGTGGTTAACATAAGTCAGAGAAAATGCTGTTAATGCTGTCAGGTTGAAGACTACCAAAACAGAATATGAGGTGCTGCAGTTGCAGTTGCAGTGGAGGAGGCAATGGACAGAGACGTCTGTGTGAGAATGGGAAGTGGAATTAAAATGGCTGGCCAGTGGGAGATCCTGGCACATGGCAGCTGGAGTAAAGGGAATCCCCAACCTGCTTCGAGACTCACCGATGTAGAGGAGACCACAGGGGGAGCAAGTATTTGGGACGAGTTGGAGAGCTTATTCAAAGAACTGGTAAATGCAGGGTGAGTTGAATGTTGTTGGGTGATTCATTGTGCATTAGATCCGGTCATTAATTCTGCATCCTCTAACTGGCAGAGCACAGTGGATAAGCTCATAAAGAAGACGAATCTTGCGCTTGTGGTCGGGACACATTCCTGGCGGGATCAGTTCATGGAGGCCATCACAGTCAGTGCAGGTGAGGTATTTATGCAAGTGCATCCGATTTATAGACTGCTTTTAACATAAGCTGTAACTTCTTTTGATTGTGCAAAGTAAAACAGACCTGTGCACCGTTTGCTTGCCTGTAACTCATTACAGCAATGGCTCACTGCCGGAGATCCATGAGCCTGTCCTCGTTTGGGGAATGGAGGTGGAGAGGGTCAGTAGCTTTAAATTCCTTGGCGTTAACAGATCAGAGGATCTGTCACATAAAGGTCATCACTGAGAAGGCACGGCAGCACCTCTAATCTCTTAGAAATTTGCGTAGTTTCGGCATGTCACCAAAAACCTTAACAAACTCCTATTGATGTGCAGTGGTTGCATCCTGACTGGTTGATTCATGGCGCCGGGTATGGAGACGCCAATGGCCAGGAATGGAAAAGACTACCGAAAATGGTGGATACAGCCCAGTCAATCACTGGCAAATTCTCCCCCACCTTTGAGCACGTTTACATGGAATGCTGCCAGAAGAAAGCTGTATCCATTAGCCAAGACCCCCCCCCACACCCCCCACCCCCATCATCCAGGCCATGCTCTCTTCTCACTACTATTACCATCAGGCAGGAGGTACAGGTGCCTTAGGACCCACACCACTAGGGAATAGTTAATACACGACAGCTATCAGGCTCCTGAACTGACATGGATAACTTCATTCACCACTATTCTTAACTGATTCTATGACCTACAGGACTCTTTACAACTCATGTTCTCAGTATCATTTTCATTTGCACAATTTATCTTCTTTTGCACCTTGATTATTTGTCACCCTTTTTTGTCTGCTCAAGTATAGTTTTCTTTAGATTCTACTGTATTTTGTTTTTCCTGTAAATGCCTGCAAGAAAATTAAGACAGTATATGGTGAATATGTAGGTAGAAAATACTTTGAACTTTGAACTTTGAACAAGCTTGCGAAGTTTCTAATAGTTTTGGCACTGTTTGTTGCCAGCATGCAAAATTTGACTGTCCATATATAAAAAGTTGTCAGAAAGTGGCAATGCTACCATCTGGTTGAAAAACAGTACGTTTTAGAGGGAAGCATTAAGCTGTGAGCTTTTTACTTCTATAGAATCTAATCCTGCATAATATCAGCTAAATTACTATGGTCTAGGAAATCGTTTGGAACATCATAGCTGAGCTGAATAAATATAATGAAGGAAGAATACAAGCCATTTATGTTGAAAATATTCAAAATCTTTCATTCAGACAGATAGTCCTCTACCTTTGCAGCAGTTCCACTGGCATAGTATCTCTTTGCTTTTACCCAAGACCATCCTCAGAAATAGATCATGAAAGCAAAAAGGTTTTGCTGGGGCAATTGGTCAAATGGATTTGCCAACTGCAAGGGAAGTTTTTCTTCAAATCAGACATCAACACTGTCTCTGTTCATGCTAAGGAGACCACTATGGTCAATTTTCAGGACACAGAACACAGAATAGTAAAGCACAGTACATGATAGTTCAATATTTAGACCTATTTCAAGATCAATGTTACCCTTCCCTCCCACATAGATCTCCATTTCTCATTGGTCTACATGCCTATTGAAGAGTTTCTTGAATATCCCTGATGTATCTGGTCACCCAACTACAGGAACGATATCAATAAGGTTGAAAGAGTACAGAGAAAACTTGTAAGGATGTTGCTGGGTCTTAAGGACCTGAGTTATAGGGAAAGGTCAAATCAGCTCGGACTTCATTCCCTGGAGCATTAGAGAATGAGAGGAGATTTGATAGCAGTGTATAAAATTATGAGGGATATAGGTAGGGTAGATGTAAGCAAACTTCTTCTGCTGTGATTGGGTGAGACTACAACTAGAGGTCATGGGTTAGGGGTGAAAGATGAAATGTTTAAGGGGAACTTCTTCACTCACAAGGGGATGACAGTGTGGAACAAGCTGTCTGCGGAAGTGGTGAATGCGGTTTTGATTTCAATGTTTAAGAGAAGATCAGAAAAGTACATGAATGGGAGGGATATGGAGGACTACGGTCAGGGTGCAGGTCGATGGGACTAGTTTGGCACAGACAGACAGGCAGGATGAAGATTCTGTTCCTGTGCTGTAGTTCTCCATATGCCTCCACCACCAATCATGGAATGGCATTCCATGCACCTACTCTCTGTGTAAAAAGTCTACATCTGACATCCTCCCCTATACTTTCCTCCAAACACCTTAAAATTATGCCTTTTTATATTAGCCATTTCCACCTTGGGAAAAAGTAATTGGCTCACCTATCCTCATAAGATGTGATCTCTAATCCAGGCGGTATCTAGGTCTTGTCCTGGACCCTTCATATAAATAGAATTGCGAAGAAACAAGACAAGTGCCTCTAGCTTCTCAGGAGTCTGTGGAGATTCGGCATGTCATCAAAAACCTTGGCAAACTTCCATAGAAAGCGTGCTGACTGCCTGCATTGCAGCCTGATATGGGAACACCAATGCCTTTGAACAGAAAATCCTACAGAAGGTAGTGGATTCAGCCCAGTACATCATGGGTAAAACCCTCCCAATTATTGAGCATGTCTACGTGAAACGTTGTCGCAGAGAAACAGCATTCCATCATCAAAGATCCTCACCCCCAGGCCATCCTCTTTCCTCACTGCTGCCATCAGGTAGAAGGTACAAGTGCCTCAGGACTCACACCATCAGGGTCAGGCTCTTGAACAAAAGGGGATAACTACGCTCATTTAAGGACCCTGTAATATTGTCACTTCATGCTTGTTATTTATTGCTACTTATTTATATCTGCATTCGCAGTTTGTTTACAGTTTACAGCTCCTGATGTTTACAGTTTACAGATCCTGTTTATGGTTACTGTTCTATAGATTTGCTAAGTATGCCTGCAGAAAAAGAATCTCAGGGTTGTATGTGGTAACATGTATGTACTGTGATAATAAATTTTACTTTAGAGTTTGAACTTTGAAATCTCCTCTGCTCCCTTTTTACAGCTTTCCCCTCTTTCCTATAATGAGGTAAACAGAACTGAAGTGTGGTCTACCAGAGTTTTATCGAGCTGAAACATTACCTTGCGGATCTTGAACGCAATCCCCCAACCAATGAGGGCAACACACCATATGCCTTCTTAACCGCCCTAACAACTTGCATGGTAATTTTGAGGGACCTGTAGCTCTGGACCCCAAGATCCCTCTGTTCCCTTAAAGTGCCAATGATCCTGCCATTAGCCCTGCCCTCTGCCTTCGTGTCCAACCTTCTAAAACACGTCACCTCACACTTTTCTGGATTGATCTCCATCTGCTACTTTTCAGCTCAGTTCTGCATCCTATCCATGTCCCGTTGTAACCTACAATGACTTTCAGCACTATACTCAACACCACCAGCCTTCGTTCAATCCAAACCACACTCTAACTAATGTGGCAAGCCAAGTCGGAATCAAGTTTCCCTGAATCCCATGTATCTTCACTTTCTGAATGAGTAAGCCATGGGGATCTTTATCAACTGCATGTTCATCCATTGTTCTATCTTCATCACTGTGTTCTGTCACATCCCCAAAGAACAAAATCAGCCTCGTGAGGAATGGCCTGCCCCTCACAAAGCCATATTGACTATCCTTAATCAGATGTTGCTTCTCCAAATGCTCATAAATCCAGTCTTCACCGACAGGTCACCCTCCACTGATGTAAGACTCACTGGTCTATAGTTCAACAGGATTACCCCGATTACCTTTCTTGAACAAAGGAATAACATTTGCCACCCTCCAGTCTTCTGGCACTACTCCTGTGGCCAGTGAGGACACAAAGATAATTGCCAAATGTGTAGCAATCTCTTCACTTATTTCCTGTAGAAACCTGGAGTATACCCTGTCTAGCCCTGGAGACTTACCTACCCTAATGTTTTCCGAAAGTTCCAGCAAATCGTCTTTCTTAACTTCGATATGTTCCAGCATTTCAGCCTGTTTTGCACTGTCCTCAGATTCATCAAGGTCCCTCTCACTGGTGAAAACTAAAACAAAATATTCATTAGGGACGCCCTCTTCCTTCTCTAACTCCAGGCACAAGTTTCCTCCTTTATCCCTGGTCAGTCCTATCCTTATTCCATTCATTACCCTGTTCTTCATGTACATTGGCCTTCGCATGTCCCCTTCTAGCTTTCATAAGCCCCTCCTTAGGCTCCTTTCTGGTTATCTTGTAACTCCCCAAAGCCCTGTCTGATCCTGGCTTCCTAAACCTTAAGTATGCTTTATTCTTCCTCTTGACAAGATGTTCCACATCTCTTGTCAACCATCTATGGAGGGGAATAAACAGTCAACGTTGTGGGCGAGCCCTTCTTCATCAGGATTTAAAAGGAAAGGTGTAGACGAATAAGCAGATGGGAGGGGGGAGGGAAGGGAGTACCAGCAAGAAGGGATCTGATAGAGGACAGTGCACGTGGAAGAAAGGGAAGGATGAGGAGTACCAGAGGAGGCGATGGGGGCGGGGGTGGGGGGAGTAAGGAAAAGAGAAGGGGTAAGAGAAAATCAGAATAGGGAACGGAAAAGGGGAGAAGGGGAGGGGGCGAGATTACCATAATTTGGAGAAATCAATGTTCATGCCATCGTCCCACTTTTCTCTGAGGTGGCCTATTTCAATTTGAATGCTCATTTCCATTCCGCTATGTCAGCCCCTGGCCTCCTCTACTGACAGAAGGGTGCCACAGTCAGGTTGGAGGAGCAGCACCTTATATTCCATCTGGGTAGCCCCCACTCTGATAGCTGCCCATCATTTCCCTCTGGTGCCCCCTTCGTCCTTCCTTTCCTTCCACGGTCCACTGTCTTCTCCTACCAAATTCCTTCTTCTTCAGTCCTTTACCTTTTCCACCTATCATTCCAGCTTCTCACTCCATCCTTCCTCCCACACCCACCCATCTTCCTCCTCCTCACACCTTCTTATTCTAGCATCTGCACCCTTCCTTTCAGCTCCTGTGGAAGGGTCTTGACCAGAAACATTAACCACTTATTCCTCTCTTTAGATGCTGCCTGACTTGCTGAGTTCCCCCAGATTTTTTTTTTTTTGTGTATTGCTCTAGATTTTCAGCATCTGGAAAGTCTCTGGTGTTCTTGTCAACCAATGTCTCTTCATCCTACAATTTTTTCTTGGCCTCAGAGTGACAAATCTATCCAGAACTCCAGGCAAGTACTCCCTATCAACCCCCATATTTACATTGTACATTTCCCTGAGTACATGTTCCCAATTTATGCACCTAAGTTCCTGCCTAACAGCACATTAATTCACCCTCCCCCAATTAAATGCTTTTCTATATGACCTGCTCCTATCCCCGTCCAAGGCTATGGTAAAAGTCAGGGAGTTATGGACACTGTCACCGAAATGCTCACCCACCAAGAAGTTTGCCATCTTACCAGGTTCTTTGCCTAGTATTGGATCCAGTATGGTCTCTGCTCTAGTCTGCCTGTCCACATATTGTGTCAGGAATCTTTGCTGGATATACCTACCAAATCCCACCCCATCTAACCTTTCTACAGCTGTGCTACTATTCCTGATTAGCAATGCCACCCACCCCCCTCCACCTCTTTTACCTACCTCTCTGTCCTTTTTGAAACATCCATCATCCTTTCTTCTGCCCTATCATCTTATGCAGGGGATTTTTAAGGCAATGGAAGAGTCAGAAAAGGGATGGACAGAACCAAATCTGACAAATTATTCTTTTCAGTGACTGTTATTATTACACAGTGAAGGTGGTTAAAATTGAAGAAGCTCACCAAAAGATCTTTGGGCAGCATGGCAGTGTAGCGGTTAGCATAATGCTTTACAGTACAGGCGACCCGGGTTCAATTCCCTTCACTGCCTGTAAGGAGCTTGTACGTTCTCACCGTGACCACGTGGGTTTCCTCCGGGTGCTCTGGTTTCCTCCCACAGTCCAAAGAGGTACCAGTTGATAGGTTAATTTGTCATTATAAATTGTCCAGTGATTAAATTGGGCACCATGGCTTGTAGTAAACATTGTTACTGAAAAGACAATAGAATTCTGAATTGTGATATCATGAAAAGGCTTTAGAACGGAAAATGAAAGCAGGCATAAGATGACATTGGTTGCCATCCCTTGGATAGCTATGGCTGATCATAAATGGAGCGTCATGCATTGGTGAATAGTTGAAAGAAAACCAGAAAATGTTGGGAGCAGCCAGCTGGTCCGGTGGCATCTGTGGAGAGGGAAATAGAGGTAACACCTCTGGTCAATGACCATCAGAACTGGAGAAGTCAGAGAACAAGTCTGTTATAAGTTACAGAGGGGGGGAGATGTGGAGAGAACAGTGGGGATGTCTGTGATGGAGTGGAGACCAAAGGTGTCCACGTGATATCACTTTCATTCAAGCTATTGGAGAAAACTGAAACAAAAAGAAGGCATTAGAGGAATCAGATACAGATCACTTACTGTACATTGGTAGAAGCCTCAAACAAATGAGAACACCGGATATAACTAGCAGGTCAGGCAGCATCACTGGAGAGAAAGACAAAACTGTGTCAATGTCAGAGGCGGATGACCTTGCATAGCGGGCCAGTTCTGACAAAAACTAAAAAGGGTCCTTAGCCAGAACTGTGGAAGGAGAAACATTTTGCTCAGAACCAGCAAGGAGAAAACAGGTTAGCAGCCAGCTGAAAATATTGTATACCTTACTAAGAGAGCTGTTGATATTTGTTCAGCTTGTAGATTAGTTTAGTTTGCAAGCTGAACATCCAATCAGAGAATTAAAATTTTGTCAGATTGCATTTAAAGACTGTTCCTACCGTGCCAGATTTCAATGTCAGGATTGATTCTCCAGTTATAAAGGCACCTTTCGGGTATTTTTTTAATGCCTTCTACAGTTTGTTACATATATTATAAGGAACAGACATGGGAAACAGAAGAACGAAACCAAGTATTGACATCAGTTTATCATGCTTCTGTTTCTGTTTTCATGCCCACTTTTTCAGGGGTGAGGTCAGTCACGTGAAGAATGCTGGAAATCTGCATTTCTCTTCTGCTTCAGACCATTAAGGTCACAATGGTGAATGGTTCAAAGCTGATGCTGATAGATCTTTTTTAAGTATGAGTATTCAAAGTTTTGGATATTAGAGGTCACACATCAAAGGCAATAGCTGGAGTTAAAATGAAAATCAGCTATGACTTATAACAGAACATCCTAAAGATTTCTTTTAACTGTTCCCTCACACAACTCCCCCAGCAGCAAACCACCTTCAGGCTCTAGCATCGAAATGAATAACTGTCGAGATGTGAAGGGCAGAATCCTCCACTCCTGTCGATTCAGTGTTGTGCTTCAGGGAGCTCGCGCAGTCAGTGTATGTCAGATGCTGGCTCCAGCCCAACATTCCCTTGGAGGGCAGTGGGTCCATAATGCTGAGTCACACTTCCCTAAAAGAATGATGCATTCAGTGGACTAATGTAGCTCTTGCGAGAAGGGACAAGAGTGTCTGGTGACAGGTAGTGGTGGTGAACAATGAAATTGGAATTGGAATTTGTTTACTATCACCACACATACCAAGTTGCAGTGAAAAGCTTGTCTTGCAAACTGCTCATACCGATCAGATCATTGCACAGTGCAATGAGGTAGAACAAAGTAAAGCAATAACAATGCAGGATAAAGTGTAACAACTATGGGGGAAATGCAGTGCAGGTAAACAATAAGGTACAAGATCATTACGAGGTAGACTGGAAGGTTGAGAGTCCAATTTATTGTACTAGGGAACCATCCAATATTCTTATAACAGCAGGATAGAAACTGTCTTGAGCCTGGTTGTGTGCTCTTTCAGGTTTTGTACGTTATGCCCAATGGAAGAGGGGAGACAAAAGAGAATGTCCAGGGTATGTGGGTCTTATATGATGCTGGCTGCTTTACTGATACAGTAAGAGGTGTAAACAGAGCCCATAGAGGAGTGGCTGGATTCCCTGGTGTGCTGAGCTGTGTCCACAACTCTCCACAGTTTCTTGAACCATGATGCATCCAGATTGGATGCATTTGATGGGCATCAATAAAAGTTGGTTAGGCTTTGTACTTTCCCAGGCAGATAAACACAGTGAGGAACAGGATGAGAGATTACTAGGTGAATGGAGATTCTGTGTCCTCTATCCTTCCATCAACAAGAATATTTCTTCTCTGTACTCTGTTGAGACCCCTCATTACTCTGAATGCCTCGGCTGTTTTTTTAAGCCTTTGACATGTAAGGAGAGCTTTTCTAGTGTCTCAAGCCTTCCAGTAACATTTTATTACATTTCAGTAGGCCTTTTCTGCACCTTCAGCAAGGATTGTGCATCCTCTGGTGCTTGGAGTGCAAGAATGGGATGCAATATTCTAACTGGCTGAGCTGGCCTTCTATAGAGCATTGTTATAAGTGCTCTACTTTGGTAATCCACATGTCTGTTTTTGAAGCTAGGTATATGTCCATCCATGTACACGTTTAAGAATTTGTACTTGCATTGTTTCTCCTTATACTTCCTACCAAATTACACCACTTGGTACTTTTCTTTATGAAATGTTATCTGCCACAGGTCCATCCTCTTTACTAGACTTTCTGCAGCCCCCTGAACTCATGTCACTTTCCTCCTGACCATTCACAACTTTTGCTGTCTGCTATGATCCTTTTACACACACATCCTATGTTTAAGGTATTATACATAAGAGTCAGTACTAGCAGAAGTACCTTGACCTACATCAGTCACCCTTCTGAGATTATTGAGATTGCTTTGACCGTGTGACTGTGAATCATAGCGGTGGGAGATGCTTCATTGATTCTCTTCACTATGTGCAAGTGGTCTGGATCACTGCACCATCAGAGACCATGGAACCATGGATGCATCTCCATGGAGGCTCCCATCTCCACCTCATTTCATCAGGCTATCCTACTGGTTCTTCATTCTCCACCAGAGGAAAGTACACCTTCCTGTCTGTGCTAACAAGCTTAGTAATCATTGTAAACGCCCCAGTGAGTGCTGGGGAGCGCAGGCCTAATATTTGCGGTTGACACTGAGTGAGATGGGGAAATCATGGCGATATATTGTCAGCCAGGCCTAAAATTTTGCTTCTGAGGACAAGCTAACTACAGTCAAGTGGTGGGATTTTTACATTTCGGCAACGTGGTTGAGATGGCAGTGTGCTTGGCTCAGAGTTACGGGTTCAGGACTCACTGAAGCACTTTGAACAGAATTCAGGCTTCTTCCCACATGAGTCTGCTATTCAATCGGTTATTCAACATCCCACAAAAGAGCAGGAAATGCTGCTACCTTAGCCAATCCTCCTCTCTTCACCAGTAACAACAGAGACCAACCAGCAGCACGTCTTCCACCGGGGGCAAGGCTGAGGCATTGCCTGAATGGCAGAGGACTGCACACTCAACCCACCATCTTCTGGCCAGCACAGCATCCAGAACCCAGCTGACAGAGGGGAAATTATTTACGGTGGGTTTATTCCGATCGCAGAGAGCAATGGCGACATCAGTAGCTCAGGTCCCTTCCTTAGAGCACTACGTAAGATTTAGAAGCAGGGGTATGCCATTTGGCCCTTCGTAGCTGCCTTATGACAGATAAGGAACCATCTTGGGGGGTTTTGGAGTGAAGTGCTGGTATCAGCAGAGCTCAAGCTACCTGTTTTTATCCGTTATGTTGTTGCATCAGAAAGGGAAAGAGTTAGAATGGTATACTGAGCTGTGAAGCTTGTATGTCACTTCAAGTACATTCTCAAAATGATGGTGGGCAGTCGATACTGGGTCCAGAAATGGGGAGGACAACATGAGTCCTCAGTTGACTCAACCTTTAAAGCCTTTCTCTTCCAGTCAAACAAGCTTTACTCCTTACACATTACTGGCCTGGAAATTCTAACCTTCCTGGAAAGCCTTGCATGGCTGACCACTAAATGTTTCACAGACAGCCCAGTGCTGCGAAATTCTGTTATGTACCAAGCTCAGTAATTCCAGTGCCTCTCACTATTATAATCTAAGCAGAGGGAGGCAGGGAGTTTGTGGTCTGTGTTACAGAAGAAGGATGAGGGGCGGTGGGTAAAGACATCAAAGCAGTGGCTTGGGAGTGTGGAATTCCCTCCCCACCATTGAGCATGTCTACACGAAGTGTTGTCGCAGGAAAGTACCATCCGTTATCAGGGACATGCTCCCTTCTCGCTGCTGCCATCAGGAGGGAGATACAAGAGCCGAAAGACTCACAGCATCATGTTCAGGAACAGTTATTACCCCTCAACCATCAGGCTTTTGAACCAAAGGGGAAATCTTCACTCAACTTCACTTGCCTCATCACTGAAATGTTCCCACAACCTATGGACTCACTGTCAAGGGCTTTTCATCTCATGTTCTCGATATTTATTGTTTATTGATTTATTATTTCTTTCTTTTTGAATTTGCACACTTTGTTGTCTTTTGCACACTGGTTGAATGCCTCTGTTGGTGTGGTTTTTCCACTGATTTTCGTATGGTCATTATTCTATTGTGGATTTATTGGGTTTGCCCGCAAAAAATGAAACTCGGGGTTGTATGTGGTGACACGAGAATACTTTAATAATGATTTACTTTGAACTTTGAACTTTGCACTTTGAACTAGAATTAGGTTGGGAATGTTCAGAGTTGGGGGGAGATTACTGGCCACTGAAAATTACCACTTTTGTATAGATGAGTGATGGAACCTAGGATGTGTGGGGTGGGGGTGGTTGATGATGGGAATGTGGGGAGAATAAAATGGGTTAAGAGTAGGATTAGTGTAAGTGGCTGCAGATTCAATGGGCCAAAAGGCCTGCATTCTGCAGATGCTGGGGTCAAAGCAACACAAAAAAACACAACATGCTGGAGGAACTCAGCAGGTCAGGCAGCATCCGTGGAACATGGGAAAACACAACACGCTGGAGGAACTCCACGAGAAAACACAACACGCTGGAGGATGCTGCCACAGATGCTGCCCAGCCTGCTGAGTTCCTCCAGCGTGTTGTGTTTTTTCGTGTTGTTTTGGCCTGCATCTGTACTGCAGGACTATGTAGAGTCACGTTAGTGAGGATGATCCAGCCTTTGGACTGGCATCAGTTCTGAGAAGCTCTATAAAGTCAGAAAGATCAAACTGAGACCATGATAAATCTGAGGAAGAAGTTTCAGGGTTTAGGTACAGAGATTGCTGGAAAGGGATTCAGATTCCAATTAATTTCAGGGAATAAGTTGCCAGTGTCATGTGCCTGGAAAGGGGTGGGAATTGGGGAGGGAATCACAAGTGGGTGGGGTTCTCAACCTGCCTGAGCAGGTTCTCTTGGAGCATGTCCAAAGTCTTATATGTATTGTGGAGGCGTGTTGTCCATGAGTGGGAATGAAAACACAGATGTGGTGACCACATGGGCTCAAACATCATGAATGTTGTAAGCCCGATCTCAGAGCGTTTCTATATTTGCCTTTTTCCACATAGCATCAGATATCAGTTTTACTATCAAGCCAATATATTAAAAGGATTACAAAGGTGACGTTAGAGAATTTTTGACAATTGGTGTTAAATCCTTTTATAATTGCTTTAGGAACAGAGTAGATCACCAGCTAATCCATTATCAGAGCAGATTGTCATCTGCATCCGTTGCACTTTTTGATAACGTGCTCTGTTTATTGGCCCTGCAGCTCAGTGCAGTGTCAAGCCTCTGCAGCACTTGTGTTTCCTCTGGTGGCTCCAGCTGATGCAGTTAGTAAATAGCTGGCAAACTTGTGCGAGGGCAATGAGGCACGTCACAGGTAGTGATTTCAGCTCTCAAGTACGCCGGTGAGAAGAAAATAACCTGCATACCACTAATTACTTGCAAGATTGCTACAGATGAAGTGAATGATAAACACAAGAGATTCTGCAGATGCTGGAAATCCAGAGTAACAGACACAGAATGTCGGAGGAACTCGGCAGGATAGGCAGCATCTATGGGGAGGAATATGCAATTGGCATTTTGGGCCATGCCCTGGTGACTTTCTGTGTGTTACAGATGGAGAAGACCACATTTGGTATCATAATCCACCCATCCAATTGGCACATGAAATCTCCATTTTACAATCCTGCCAATGGTTTCACCCCTGCCTATCCTCTAAATTCCTCTCGTCTTAAAAACTTCCAAGTTATTTTCACACCTCTAGCTCAGGACATTTGATAATCCCTGAATTCAATCACTCCACCACTGGAGGGATGTGCTTTTAGCTCTCAAGTACCTAAACTCTGAAACTTCTTCCCCAGATTCATGCAGGTCTCTGTTTCAACTTTCATAGAGCTGCTCAGAATGGACGTCAGTCCAAGACTTGGATCATCTCACTAATGTGACTGCACAGAGCCATGCAGTACAGATGCAGGCCTTTTGGTTATTGAATTTGCACCGATTTCACTATCCTCTCTTATCCAATTTTATTCTCCCCACATTCCCATCAGTAACCTCCCCCCCCCCCACACATCCCAGACTCTACCACTCACCTACACTAAGGGAACAGTTTACTGTGACCGATTAACCTCCTAATCTCACGTCTCTGAGATGTGAGAAGAAGTCTGGCCACCCAGATAAACTTACACCCTCACAAGGAGAACGTGTAAACTCCACAAAGGCAGCACTATGGGTCCTGATGGAACCCAGATCACTGGAACTGTGAAACAGCAGCTCTACACGCTGTGCTTTGATGCAACCCACGTCCAATGTCGGTTTATATCCAGTCACATTACTCTTTCAGCTTCCCATGAAGTTGCCTCTCTTTCCTGTGAGCTAAGCATTAATCCGAACTTGATCTTTCAAGCATTCCACCACTTGTCTCCTCTCACATCCACGATATCCTCGAGGATGTCCAATCAGGATGTTCTGTAGGTGAAAATATATGTCCCTACTGGCTCCAAAGTAAACTATTTTATCGAACAGTGCTGGTCACTGCCTGTGCCACAGCATAGCCAAAATATCTAGTGCACATTCCTGCTAGGGTAATTCCCTGGGAATGCTAAAGCTGTTCTTTTGGCCCTTTGCTTCCCCTCCCCTGAGTGCTTAAGTATATACAGGAAGAGGACTCCAGAAGGTGGTTCTGCAGTCACTGATATCTGATGCACACACTGGCCCAGGGCCCAACAAACTGTAGCTTGTGCGCACAGCCAGGCGCAAGGTGCAGGCCTAAGGTAAAGGCCTGAGCCTACATCTGAGTCTAGATAAGCAGATGCAGGCCCAGATTTTGCTATGGATACATAAACCCACGTTTGGTACAGAGTCATAGAATGATACAGCATGGAAACAAGTCATTTGGCCTATCATCTCCACACCAGCCAGTGGGCACCCACCCAAATTAATCCCACCTCTCAGGTGTTGGCTTGTAACCCTCTAAGCCCGGGAGGTTCAAGAACAAGCTGTCACTGTCTGTGCTCCCACCACCCTTCCAGGCAGTGTATTCCAGGTACTCTGGGTGAAGAATATAGTGTGCTGTATGTATGCACGAGTCTGCATTTAGGTATGTTTCTGCAAGTCCAAGCACATCCAACATCTCTGATGAAATGTCAATGACCAGAAACCTTAATTCTGTTTCCCTTTCCCCAGGTGCTGTCTGACCTGCCGAATCTCTCCTGCCTTTTCTATTTTATATTAGATTTCCAGAATATACATTTTTAATTTATTTTTAGAAAAGCACTATGAACTTTACATAATCTTTTTGATATGTGGGAAAAAATACAGCTGGAGAAAATAAGAATTTAAATAAAAACACAAAAACTATTTTCTTTCCTCTCTGGATCGGTCTTTTTAGACTGATACCAATGCTTCTGTGAGCAGTTTAAATATAGATTATTTCCAGAATGTGGGACAAGTTAGGCAGACAATTGTGTATTAGGAAGCTGTGGTTTTAAAAGCTTTACGTTGTCAGGAATTACTGGCTTGTCAGTTCCTTATTTTTATCAAGAAAGAGCATGTGATGACACGGGTGCTGAAATTGTCAAAGATAGCAATATATTCTTTACAGGGATTATTTGTGTGATTGCTTTAAAGGTCATCGGCTGAAGTCTTTTCACTATACTGGCAGTTGTCTTCATTTTGTGAATGCTCTTCTCAGAAATGTCCACAATTGAGCAGCTCACGAAGCTTTCGTACACTCGAACTTTTAAGTAGCTGTATGAGTGGGGATTTTTCGCAACTAAGAATCTGGATTCTCCAAGACTTTGAGGGAGTTTAATTTGTTCACACCCCATTGCTTTAAGAGGTGGTGACAGGGAGTTGTGGTGGAGAGACCTCTCTTTACAAGCATGATAACTCAGCAATGTTTCACACTTTCCAACAATAATCACGACCCCCATTGATTACAACAAACAGGCCATGTTCTATTTATTAGTGTACAGTTTTCCAATGAAACGCAGATACAATTGAAACTAGTTTGTCTGCCTTTGTAGATTTTATTCTTTCTATTGTTTTTCTTTGTTCTATTGTGAGTACCTTCAAGAAAATAAATCTCAAAGTAGTGTATATGGTGGCACGCACATACGTCGATAATAAATTTACCTTCCGCCTTGAACTTCAAAACTATTGACAATGAGGCTCAGGCTGTAGTGACATGGACTGGCCAGCGTTCCACAGGTGTGACCACCACTTTGTAAGTACCAAGGTGAAGCATGCAAGCACCCTTTGCCCAGTTCCAGCCCAAACCTCTCCATGTTCCTGATCTCCTGGTGTTCCCAGCTCCAGTTGCACACATGACCCATACTCCACCCCGGTTTCTACAACATACCCCATCTAAATTCCTGAGCCCTGATTTTTCCAATCGTAACTATAATTCCAGCCACATGCCAATTATTGATACTTTGCCAGCACAGGATGTCCAATGCAATCCATCTCATGGTAAAAAGGATTCACAGGACACCACGTGAGAGGAGCTCCTTTAACAGCATTCCCAGTAATATGAGCTGACCTCACAAGTCCACGGTCAGTCAGTGGACAACAAGGGCTCAGCATAGTTAGTTTGGTGAGAGCTTAATTGTTGTTAACTCAGAATTGAGTTTAGATTTTGACCTGTCGAAAGGAAATAAAATATGGGGTGAGACAAAATGTGACTGCAAGGTTCACTGTCAGTTCCATGTAAATTCAGCAGTACAGGCCCAACGTGGTCCTACCATAAAGATACAAAAGGAAAGTTTTGTTTCTTAATTGGAAATTGATTTCACCCTAACCTAATGGTGTGCAATTAAATCAGTTTGATTTTTTTTTTGCTCAATGGTGACAGCATTTAATTAAGCTGCTATCAGTGGGACAGGTAGAAACATACAAATATGTTCAGGTCACTCATTGCTGAAAACCAATTTTCTAATGCTTGAAAAATATTTCAAAAGTTCATAGGCCACTTAGGGTATTTATAGCATTACCCAGCAAGCAGATTGAGTCAGAGTATATTATCAGTAACATATCTATATTAATTTGTGTGAAATTCCTCTTCTTTGACTTAAATACAGCTGGAAACCAATTTTAAAATCAGTGGGCATTGTAAACGACTCCAGTCTGATATCAGACTCACAATATTTCATTTACAAGCAACAGGGCTAACAGTTTTGATTTTAACTTGTTAATCTGGCTACAACCTAAAGGGGAACATGTCTACTGTGCATCGGCCATGAGAGGCGTGCAGTCAGACTAGCTGATAAACATTCATGCCAATGACTGATGTTGTCTCAGTGGATTTTAAAATTCAGCTGTTTCAACTCTTACTGTTTCCAAAGGAGAACAATGAATACTAACTTACCAGGATCAGGCAGATGCAATCAATATCAAATTTACTCCACAGGAGTCCAGTTGGAGCGTTCAGACAACATGAAAGATGTCTCCTGAATGCTTTCAAGTGACAAGACTGACTTAATTTGTTCCCCACCAGAGACTGTATCACTCACTGGAAAGTAGGCTGTTGTTACTCTAGAGCTTTGACGCAGGGAGGTTTGTGTTGAATCGTTTGGTTTTTATTAAAGACGTCTGGCGGGTGGTGGGGCAGATATACGTCTCTACCAAAGGAGGTGTAAGATTCTCCTTGCCTCTGCTAGCCGGCAGGCCACCCTTGGGCAGGTTGTACGACCTGCTTAGCGCACTCCCCCGATCAGGGTCACCTGAAGCTATTGGAGCAGGTGGTGGATGGTTGCAGGAGCAGCTGGTGCACATCGCAAGTCCTGGTTGTGCAACTGCTGACGCCAGGCTGAAGAGTATTGATAATGGCTGGGGTCACCCACCTTGTAAAGACACTGCTCAGAAAAAGGCAATGGCAAACCACTTCCGTAGAAAAATTTGCCAAGAGCAATCATGGTCACAGAGACCATGATTGCCTACATCATACAACACTGCACATAATGATGATGGTGAATCCAAATGAGCACTTTGAATGGTATGATGTTGATTTTGTTGCTATCAGTGGTTAAGTTTGCCCTTCCATTCTCTCTTTTGACCCAGCAAAAAAAATATGATTCCCTAGATGTGAGGGGCTGCACTTAATAATTGGATTTCTTTTGAAGAATGGAGAGATTTTGTCACTCTATTAGAGTATGGAAAACAGAGAGATAGCATTTGCAGGTGCCTGCTGACAATATTAATCACTAGAAGCATAGAACGCTTGGGATATAGGGAGACGTAGAATTCCTGCCTCCTAGTTTCATTGATCTGGCTTCAATCCTGACCTTTGGTGCTATGTGTGTAGTGTTTGTATGTTCTCACTGTAACAGTGTGGGTTCCATTTTCTTCTGTTTCAAAATCATGCAGGTACATCAGTTAATTGGATTCTGTAAATTACGCCTGAGTGGGTATGTGAGAGGTAGAATCTGGGAGGAGCTGATGGGAATGTGGGGAGAATATAATGGGTTAGGGTAGGATTACTGCCGTAGATGTTTGATGGTCAGTACAGACTCAGTGAACGAACAGCCTGGTTTAGTGCCATATGACTCTATGTCTGTGCATCGTGATTGCAAAACAATGGCCATTTGGCAGGTCAGTCCATAAACTATCTGATGAGACGTGACTTCTGGCAGCCGACCTGGTCAGATTCCCTGAATGGAGCCTCCATCTCAGTGCTGACATCTGTTGGTGATGGAGCTGTTCACCCTTCCCCCAACCTCATGGCCTAGAGGTCTTACTTTCAAGGTAAATCCTCGTCAGTCTTACCAGCTGTCATTGATAATCCCCCTTTGATTTTACACTGATTTTCATAATCCCTTCCAACCTCCCACCTAACCCTCCACCCTGCTCTATCCTCTTTTTGAATTTTAGCCCCTCTCTATCCCCTTGTTTGTCTGCATGTCGTCTGTGCTGGTTTTGTACCATGTTAATAAGTCACAAGTCACAATACGGTTACTCTAAATAGGAAACTTCATATTCCAATAATTCCCGACCATCTGCTCTCTCTCTTCTTCATTGCTTTATGCTGCTCATTTACTGAATGTGCCTGAGTTGTTCTCATTATTGAACCATGAAGTGCCATATTTAAATAAATCGGTGAGTGAGACACAAGGGTTCCAGCACCCTTGGCAGGTATCATGCCTGCTTTTACACTGGTCCAAATGCAGCCAGCTGCATTTGTCGCTGATGAATTTTAGTTATTTGCAGAGACTGACTTGGCTGGAATTGTTTTCCTTTGAACAAGTGAGACTGAGGGTATGTTATGTACAAAATGATGAGAGGTCCACACAGGATCTATTTCCATTAACGGTAAAGTCAGCATCAGAGAGAGCATAGACTTAAGGAAATTGACAGAAGGAGGCTTTTGGGCATTTGTTTTCATGTGGAGAATTGTGAGTGTCTGGAATTTGCTGCCTGAAAGACAGTGAAGGCTGAAACAATTATGGAAGTAAGAACCTGAAGTACCAAAACCTGCCAGTGAAAAGGTTACTTCTGTCAGATTTCTATGATTCTATGACTACTCTTTGCCAAGACATCATGTTGGATGTGTGTGTATTATATCTGTGTGTATGTATATGTGTGTGTGTATATATATATATATATATATATATATATATATATATATATATATATAGAGAGAGAGAGAGAGAGAGAGAGAGAGAGAGAGAGAGAGAGAGAGAGAGAGAGAGAGAGAGCCAGGTTGTTTAAGACTTTTGGACAGTACTGTATTTCTCAATTTGAACAGAGAGCAAGTTTGTAAATCTGGCAGAAACAAAAGATACTATAAGACCATAAGACATAGGAGCAGAATTAGGCCAATTGGCCTATCGAGTCGACTCTGCCATTCAATCATGACTGATTGTTTTTTTTCAGTCCTCGGCCCAGCTCCCCAACCTTCTCCCCATAACCTTTGATGCCATGGCCAATCAAAAACCTATCACGCTCTGCCTTAAATACACCCAACAACCTAGCCTCCACAGCTGCCTGTGTTAAACAAAATTGTACAAATTCACCACCGTCTGGCTAAAGAAATTTCTCTGCATCCTGGTTTTAAATGGATGCCCTTCTATACTAAGGCTGTGCCCTCTTGTCCTAGACTCTCCCACCATGGGAAACAGCCTTTCCACATCTACCATGTCTAGGCCTTTCAACATTCGAAAGGCTTCAATGAGACCCTTATCATCCTTCTGAATTCCAGCGAGTACAGACCCAGAGCTAGTATAAGTTCCTCATATGATTACCCTTTCATTCTCAAAATCATCCTTGTGAACCTCCTCTGGACTTCCTCTAATACCAGCACATTTTTTCTTAGATGAGGAGCCCAAAACTGTTCACAATACTCAAGGTAAGGTCTCACGAGTGCCTTATAAAGCCTCAACATCACATCCTTACTCTTGTATTCTAGACCTCTTGAAATGAATGCTAACATTGCATTTGCCTTCCCCATGACTGACTCAACCTGCAAGTTAACCTTCAGGGTGTCCTGCACAAGGACTCCCAAAGTCCCTTTGCATCTCAGATCTTCTCCCTGTTAAGAAAATAGTCTGCACATTTATTTCTGCTACCAAAGTGCATGACCATGCATTTTCCAACATTGTATTTCATTTGCCACTTTCTTGCCCATTCTCCTAATCTGTCTAAGTCCTTCTGCAGTTTACCTGTTTCTTCAACACTCCTGCCCCTCCACCAGTCTTTGTAACATCCACAAACTTGGCAACAAAGCCATCTATTCCATCATTTAGATCCTTGACATTCAGCATAAAAAGAAGTGGTCCCAACACCGACCCCTGCGGAACACCACTAGTCACTGGCAGGCAACCATAAAAGGATCCTTTTATTCCCACTCATTGCCTCTTACCAATCAGCTAATGCTTTAATCATGCCAATAACTTTCCTGTAATACCACAGGCTCTTAACTTGGTAAGCAGCCTCATATGTGGCACCTTGTCAAAGGCCTTCTGAAGGTCCATATATATAACATCCACTGCGTCCCCTTTATCTATCCTACTTGTAATCTCTAAGATTTCCGACAGGTTCATCAGGCAGGACTTTCCCTGAAGGAAACCATGCTGACTTTGTCCTTTCTTGTCCTGTGTCACCAAGTACTCCATAACCTCGTCCTTAACAATTGACTCCAACATCTTCCCACCTCTGAGATCAGGCTAACTGGTCTATAATTTCCTTTCTGCTGCCTCCCACCTTTCTTAAAGAGCGGAGTGACATTTGCAATTTTCCAGTCTTCTGGCACCATGCCAGAGTTCAGTGGTTTTTGAAAGATCATTACTAATGCCTCCACAATCTCTACCACTACCTCTTTCAAAACCCTGAGGTACAGTTCATCTGGTCCGGGTGACTTATGTACCCTTAGGTCTTTCAGCTTTTTGAGCATCTTCTTCCTTGTAATAGTAACTGCCCCCGCTTCCCTTACCCTGCACCCTTCAACATCTGGCACACTGCTAGTGTCTTCCACAATGCAAAGTACTCATTTAGTTCATCTGCCATCTCTTTGTTTCCCATTATTATTTCTCTGGCCTCATTTTCTAGCAATCCTATATCCACTCTCATCTCTCCCTTAGCATTTACTATCCACTTGAATATTGTTTGCTAGCTTGCTTTCATATTTCATCATTTCCTTACTAATGATTCTTCTTGTTGCTTGCTGTAGGTTTTTACCTTACTGCTAATTTTCGCTTTGTTGTATGCGCTCTCTTTTGCTTTTTAATCAGCTTTGACTTCCCTTGTCAGCCCTAGTTGTACTATTTTGCCATTTGAGTATTTATTCATTTTTAGAATACATTTATCCTGCACCTTCCTCATTATTCCCAGAAACATATGCTATTTCTGCTCTGCTGTCATCCCTGCCAGCATCTTCTTCCAGTTTACTTTGGCCAACTCCTCTCTCATACCACTGTAATTTCCTTTACTCCACTGAAATACTGCTACATCAGACTTTACTTTCTCCCTATCAAATTTCAAGCTGAACTCAATGATATTGTGATCACTGATTCCTAAGGGTTCTTTTACCTTAAGCTCCCTAATCACCTCTGGTTCATTACATCATACCCAATCCAGTATAACTACACTCCTAGAAGGCTCAATGACAAACTGCTCTGAAAAACCATCTCACAGGCATTCAACAAACTCACTCTCTTGGGATTCATTGCTAACTTGATTTTTCCAGTCGAACTGCATGTTGAAATCTCCCACGACTATCATAAAATTGCCCTTTTGACACGTCTTTTCTATTTCCCATTGTAATCTGTAGTCCACATCCCAGCTACTGCTGGGAGGCTTATATATAACTGCCATCAGGGTCCTTTTATCCTTGAGGTTTCTTAACTCAACTCACAAGGATTCAGCATCTTCTGATCCTGTGTCACACCTTTCTACTGATTTGATGCCATTCCTTACCAGCAGAGACATGCCACCCCTCTGCTTACCTTCCTATCCCTCCGATACAACCTGTAACCTGTAACCTTGGACATTCAGCTCCCAACTACATCCATCTTTCAGCCACGATTCAGTGATGGCCACAACATTGTATCTGACAATCTGTAATAATGCAACAAGATCATCCACCTTATTTCTTATACTCCGTGCATTGAGATATAACACTTCGAGTATTGCACTTGCTACGCTTTTTGATTCTGTATCCCTAATGCACTGATATTCACCCTGCTGGCTGCAATTTTGTCCTATCATCTACCTACCCTTCCTGACAGTCTGCCTGCACACTATCTTTGCGATTTTACTGTCCATCCTATCCTGAGTCCCTTCACTCCATTTCCTACCCCCTACCAAATTAGTTTAAACCCCCCCCAACAGCTTTAACAAGCCTGCCTGCAAGAATATTGGTTCCCCTTGGGTTCAGGTGCAACCAGTCACTTTTGAAGAGGTCATATGTCCCCCAGAAGAGATCCCAATGATCTAAGAGCCTGAAGCCCTGCCCCCTGCACCAGCTTCTTAACCACACATTAATTTGCCAATTCATCCTGTTTCTACCCTCAGTAGCGCATGGCACAGGCATCAATCCAGAAATTACTACCCTGGAAGTCCTGCTTCTCAGCTTTCTACCTAGCTCTCTAAATTCTCTTTTCAGGACCTCTTTGCTTTTCCTTCCTGTGTCATCTGTACCAGTATGTATCAAGACATTGGGCTGCTCTCCCTCCCTCTCCAAAATGCTGTGGATGCGATGTGAGACGTCCCTGACCCTGGCATCTGGGAGGCAACATACCATTCAGGTGTCCTGTTCACGTCCACAGAATCTTCTGTCTGTTCCTCTGACGAATGGGTCCCCTATCACTACCGCTCCCCTCTTCTCCCTCTTTCCCTTCTGCACCATGGACCCATGCTCAGTGCCAGTAACCCAGTCTCCATGGCATTCCCCAGGGAGGTCATCCCCCACAGGGGTGCCTCGCGCCAGCTGTTGATTCACATTTCCATTTCTCCTGACAGTCAGCTACTCGCCTCCTGCAACTTAGAGGTGACTACTTCCCTGAAACTCTGATCGATTATCTCCTCCTTCTCCCGTACAAGCTGAAGGTCATCTAGCTGCTGCTCCAGATCCCTAACACGGTCTTCAAGGAGCTGCAGCCGGATGCACTTCACGCAGATGTACAAACTGTAGTTCCCAGGGATGTGTATGGGACAGGTAGCAGAAAAGGAGTACCTGAACTTGGGGGGGTGGGGGGGTGGGAGTGGTGTGGTGTAGACACACCCAACCCTGAGACACCAGACAACATCATATGATTCCAAACAATTGGTTATACTGATCATTACAGAATATCCCTCTAGTATTTCCCGCTCCCTCACCTCTCCTTTCCCATTTTCCCAACCATGATTCCCCTCTCCCCGCCCCCTTCCCACTCTCAGTCAACAATAGAGACCCATATCAGAATCAGGGTATGATTACTCATGAAATTAATTTCTCTTTGTGTGGCAGCAGTACAATGCAATACAGAATATTACTATACTACTGTGCAAAATTCAAGCATCCTAGCTATGTTTGTATGCCTAAGGATTTTGCACAGTACTGTAGATTGATAGACAGATGTAACAGGAAATCAGATGGTTCCAATCAGAGGGAACACATTTTTGTTACCGTACATTGGGAAGATTTGTAGTTACCCAGAGGTCAGAACGTGAATAAAATCAGTGCAAGATACAACCTAAGAATTGGCAACAAAAAAGAACAGAAATAAAAGGAACACCAGCTAATAAAAGGCTCGTGCTGATGTTAGGAAAATCTGAATATTTCACAAGTTGAAATTCCTTTGCACAATGTAATTATTGAAGATGTTAAGCTTTTGTATATGTTTCTTTTGTCCATTATTTTAACTGAGAAGTTTATTCATGTAAAATAACTGGGTTAAAATGTCATTGTAGCAAACAAAGACATCTAAATCATTAAGCCATTCATTACCAGAATCACACAGAATGATTTGAATGTATTAACTGCTTGAGTCCCACCTTCCCAATGACACCATACAATAATGTTATAGAACTGGTGGGCAGGAAGGATAAAGAAAAAGTAGAAAATAGCAAACTACAGTTCCAACAGGGATATATCAGAAAGCACATTATCTGTTCTCTTCAAACAAAACAAAGCTGTTAGTTCCAAGACTAGCTAAATCTGAAAAAGGCAATTTATGTCACTGGGATTATCATCTCTAAAGATTGAGTTTTATGTGTCATTATTTTATTTTGGTCCCAATATTAATCAGTCTCTAGGCTTCTGCATTGGTGTGCTTTATTTCAATACAGATTTAATTAGTCTGTCTTATTGATGTGTATTTTGAATGCACATTTCACTTTTAGTAATGATGGGCAGTTAAAATCAAATCTGAGATAAATGCCTGAAGACGGAAAATAACCATGACACTTCAATGCCATTATGGAAAGCTGACTGATGGTTTACTTCATATAAGTTAACTGGCTGTGAAATGTTTTCTGATACCAGAAGCACAGAAGTAAGTTACAATGCTGCTGCCAAGGTTGCTAGTAGCCGTGGAAAACATTTTAAAAGTCTTGTCCAGTGTCTGGGTTAGGCATAGATTTTCTTGCCTGGAGTTTACGCTCAGTCCAGATCAATATAGCGAGAGTATTTTATCCGGCCGCTGCCTGTAAGGAATTTTTATGTTCTACCCGTGCCTGCGTGGGTTTCCTTCTGATTTCCTCCCACAGTCCAAAGACGTACAAGTTGGTTGGTTAATTGATCATTGTAAATTGTCCCGTGATTAGGCTAGGAGTAAACTGGGGATTTCTGGGCAGCACAGCTCGAAGGGCCAGAAGGGCCTATTCCACACTATATCTCAATAAAACAAAACATATGTCTCTGTACAATTGATTCAGCTATTCCTAACTCCAGCTCATGGTGGCTGCAAGCTCAAACCACATGGCAAGCTCATGTTGGCAAATGCAGCAGGAATTTTGAGCACAGAATGTCTCCCTGTTGGCATGAATGCTCCTTCTTCTCCTTTACTCTCAGTAGCATTGAACTGAAAGCTCTTCGTGCAATGGCTTCTCCTGACTTCTTCATTCCTTTGAACTTCTTCATACTTTGGTATTTTTGCCTCACTCAGATATCAGTGGAGTGAACTAAGGAACTAATTCATGTACTGAAGTATTGAAGCAGAAGTCCAGGACAGTAAGCTATTCGTTAATAGAATCACACAAAACAATCTGAATGCATTAACTGTTTGAGTTTCTCCTTCATTCCACAACTTGCAAAATCATGTTCTTTACCCTTTATTAGGAAAGTTAAGGAAAAATTGATAATCTGCTAAAAACTCACATTCACTTTGTTTTTAGTTGATTAAAGATCTTTGGACTTCAAAGCATCCAAATACAAAAAAATTGACAAGGTCACACATCATTAGGTTAGATTCTGGAGACTCAATGGGAAAACACGATTCAAGTCTCTCTCAAAATGTATTATTATTTTGTTACTTTACTGTTTGAGTTTATCCTTCAGTCTTTCAAGTACCAACATAACTGTTCCCTCCTGTGTAACACATCTATTTAAAGAAGAATTTATTCAAGGAGTGTGAGGGCTCTGGCAGACCAGCACTTATGCCCCACTTGGCTTGAAGAAGGTCACTTCATAACCCTGGCGTAATAGAGATTTGACCAGCAGCCAACCTTGACATCAGAAGTCTGGAGAGGAGGAGACTTCAATAAGGTCCACAGCCCAAGGATAAAAGACAGCAGCAGAGGTTGCGGCAGTGTAATAGAGCTTTTACCAGTGACCAATCACCATCTGGGATTGACTAGTGAAAGTAAATTAAAGGAAGGCAGGGGCAAGCGCAGCAGCCATCATCTGAGTGGACATATCTTGAAGCTTCAGCTCTTTGATGATTTAGTCAGAGAAAGCAAAGGAAAGAAAGCATCAACTTTTTTTCATTCTATTTCTATCTGCTCAGCTAGGGACAGTAGGGATGACAGGCAGGATAGTGAAATGCTCTTCTTGCAGGATGTGGGAAGGCAGGGAGACCTTCAGTGTCCCTGATGACTACAACTGCGAGAAGTGCATCCAGCTGCAGCTTCTAACAAACTGTGTTAAGGATTTGGAGCTGGAACTGGATGTACTCTGGATCATTCAGGAGGCTGAATGGTTATAGATAAGACATAGTGTATAGAAAGGTAGTTACACCCAAGGTGCAGGTCACAGGAAACTGGGTAAGAGTCAGGAAGGAGAAAGGAGTTAACGAGCCAGTGCAGAGTACCCCTGTGGCCATACCCCTCAGCAGCAAGTATGTTACTTTGGATACTGTTGGGGGGATGACCTAACAGAGGAGAGACACAGTTGTTGGGTCTCTGGCAGTGAGTCTGCCACTGAGATTCAGAAGAGAAGGGGAGAGAAGAGGCACGCTATGGTGATAGGGGATTTGTTAGGGGATCAAGTCCTCAGTATTTTTAAGTGAGAGGGTGAACAGCCAGAAGTCATGGTCCATGTAGGTACCAATGATGTGGGTAGGACAAGTGATGAGGAACCCCCAGGATTGTGGTCTCAGGACCGCTAACCATGCCATATGCTCATGAGGCTAGAACTAAGAAGATTATATAGTTTAATACGTGGCTAAGGAGTTGGTGTAGGGGGGAGGGCTTCATATTTTTGGATCATTGGGCTCTCCTCTAGGGAAGTTGGGAACTGTACAGAAGAGACAGTTTGCACCTGAACTGGAGGGTGGCTAATATACTAGTGGGAAGGTTTGTTAATGCTGCATGGTGGGGTTTAAACTAGAGTTGCAGGGGGATGGGAACCAGAGTGCCAGAATAGTTAGTGGAGAGGTTGTGGAGGCAGGTATTAGTAAGAACTCAGACAAAGTGAAGAATCACCAGATTGAGCGCGGTGTGACTAGTGTCCTAAGCCGCCTAAATTTCAGTGCAAGGAGTAGCACAGGAAAGGCAGATAATAGTGCTGATGATGAGGTAGATGGTTTCCAAACAGAGACAATGTGTAGTGACGAGAGGCTGATAACAGGCAAAATTACAGTGAACAGGATGAGCTGCAACTTAAAAGGAAGACAAAATTGAAAAGGCTAAATACAGGACAAAAGGTGTTATATCTGAATACGTGCAGTATACTGAATCAGGTTGATGAAGTTGCAACATAGTTGTAGATTGGCAGGTGCAAAGGGACTTTGGGAAAGACTCCCAAAAGGTTAATTCACGGGTTGAGTCTGTGGTAAAGAAGGCAAATGCAATGTTGGCAATTATTTCAAGGGGAAATAGAATATACAAACAAGGAAATAATAATGAAGCTTTATAAAACACTAGTCAGGCTGCTCTTGGAATATTGTCAACAGTTTTAGTCCTCTTATCTCAGAAAGGATGTATTGTCATTGGAGGGAGTCCAGAAAAGATTTGTGAGGATGATTCTGGGAATGAAAGGGTTAACATATGAGGAGTGGTTAGCAGCTTTGGGCCTGTACTCACTGGAATTTAGAGGAATGCAGGGGGATCTCATTCAAACCTACAGAATGTTGAAAGGTAGAGGATTAACTTCTGGATCGAGTGTTATGCAATGAACCAGAATTGATTAGAGAGCTAAGGTAAAAGAACCCTTGGGGGAAAGTGATCATAATATGATTGAGTTCACCCTGAAATTTGAGAAGGAGAAGCTAAAGTCAGATGCATCAGTATTATAGTGGAATAAAGGGAATTACAGAGGCATGAGAGAAGAGTTGGCCAGAATCAATTGGAAAAGAACACTGGCAAGGATGACGGCAGAGCAGCAACGACTGGAATTTCTGGAAGCTATTCAGAAGGCTCACGATATATACATCCCAAAGAGGAAGAAGTATTCTAAGGGAAAGATAACACAACAGTGGCTAGGAAGAGAAGTCAAAGGCAACATAAAAGCCAAGGAGACGGCATATAACAGAGCAAAATTTAGGGGGAAGTTAGTGAATTGGGAAGCTTTCAAATACCAACAGATGGCAACTAAGAAGTCATTATGAAAGTAAAAGTTGACTTCAAAAGTAAGTTAACCAACAATATTAAAGAGGGCACCAAAAGTTTCTTCAGATAGATCAAGTGTGAGGCGGGAATGGATATCGAACTGCTGAAAAACAATGCTGGGGAGGTAGTAATGGGAGACAACAAAACGGTGGATGAACTAAGTAAGTATTTTGCATCAGTCTTCACTGTGGAAGACACTAGCAGTATAGTGGAAGTTCCAGGAGTCAGGGGGCATGAAGTGTGTGAAGGTACCATAACTCAAGAGAAGGTTCTTGGGAAAATGAAAGGTCTGAAGGTAGATAAGTCGCTTGGACCAGATGGCATACATCAAAGAGTTCTGAAAGAGGTGGTTGAAGAAATCGTGCGTGAGGGCCTGAGTTACAATCTTCCAAGAATCACTAGATTCTGGAATGGTTCTGGAAGACTGGAAAATTGCAAATGTCACTCCACACTTCAAGAAGGGAGAGAGGCAGAAGAAAGGAAATTATAAGCCAGTTAGTCTGACCTCAATTGTTGAGAAGATGTTGGAGTCAATTATTAAGGGTGAGACCTCAGGGTACTTAGACGCATATGATAAAATAGGCCATAGTCAGCATGGTTTCCTCAAGGGAAAATCTTGCCTGACAAATTTGTTGAAATTCTTTGAAGAAATAACAAGCAGGATAGATAAAGGAGAATTGGCAGATAAATGTGTGGCTAAGAAGCTGGTGCAGGGGTCAGGGCTTCAGGTTCTTCGATCATTGGGATCTCTTCTGGGGGAGGTATGACCTGTACAAAAGTGATGGGTTGTACCTGAACCAGAGGGGGACCAATATTTTCGAGGGTAGGTTTGTTAGAGCTGTCGGGGAGGGTTTAAACAAATTTGGCAGAGGGATGGGAACTGGAATGAAAGGACGCAGGATATGATGGATGGTAAAAAAGCAAAGACAGCATGCAGTCAGACTGTCAGGAAGGGTATTCAGATTATAGGACATCGGTTGATGTCGTGTATTTGGATTTTCAGAAGGCCTTTGACAAGATGCCACATATAAGGCTGCTTAGTAAGCTACGAGCCCATGGTATTACAGGAAAGATTCTAGCACAAATAAAGCAGTGACCTATTAGCAGGAGGCAAAGAGTAGGAATAAAAGGAGCCTTTTCTGGCTGGCTGTGGTGACTAGTGGTGTTCCACAGGGGTCTGTGCTGGAAATGATTCTTTTTATGTTATTTGTCAATGATTTGGATGATGGAATTGATGGCTTTGTTGAAATATTTACAGATGAAATGAAGGTAGATGGAGGGGCACATTGTTTGTGGAAGTAGAGTGGCTACTGAAGGTAGATTAGGAGAATGGGCAAAGAAATGGCAGGTGGTATACAGTGTTGGGAAGTGTGTGATCATGCACTTTGGTAGAAGAAATGTCTATTTTCTAAATGGAGAGAAAATACAAATAATTGAGGTGCCAAAGGGACTTGGGAGTCGTTGTGCAGGATTCCCTAAAGGTTAATTTGCAGGTTGAGTCTGAGGAAGCCAAATGCAATATTAGCATTCGTTTCAAGAGGACTAGAATATAAAAGCAAGGATGTAATGTTGAAACTTTATAAAGCACTGGTGAGGCCTCACAGGATATTGTGATCAGGTTTATGTCCCTTATCTTAGAAAGTATGTGCTGAAATTAGAGAGGGTTCAAACGAGATTTACGAAAATTATTCCAGGAATGAATGGCTTGTCATATAAAGAGCTTTGATGCCTCTGGGCCTGTATTCACTAGAATTCAGCAGAGTGATGGGTGACCTCATTGAAACATATCGAATGGTGAAAGGCGTTGATAGAATGGATGTGGAGAGGATGTTTCCTATGGTGGGAGAGTCTAAGACCAGAGGACACAACCTCAGAATAGAAGGGCGTCCTTTTAGAGAAGAAATGAGGAGGAATTTCTTTAGCCAGAGAGTGGTGGATCTGTGGAAGCCACTGGCAATTGTGAAGCCCAAGTCTTTATCTATATTTAAGGCAGAGATTGGTAGATTCTTGATCTGTCAGGGCATGAAGGGCTATCGGGAGAAAGCAGGCGATTGGGGCCGAGAGGACAATTGGATCAGCCATGATGAAATGGTAGAGCAGACTCAATGGACCAAATGGCCTAATTTTGCTCCTATATTTATTGCCATGGGCGGCTGTGGAAGACAGGTCATTGGGTGTATTTAAGGCGGAGGTTGATAGGTTCTTGATTAGTCAGGGCGTGAAAGGTTACAGGGAGAAGGCAGGAGAATGGGGTTGACAGGGAAATGGATTAGACATGATCAAATGGCGGAGTACACTCGATGGCACTAATTCTGATCCTGTGTCTTATGGTCTTATAACTTACTGCAATCCTTCTAGTGAAGGTAATCCATTACCACCACTTAAGTTCAGAATACTAGGATTTGGATATTGCAGTGCTGAAGGGATGATGTTTCCATATGATTCTGATCTGTAATCAGAAGAATTTGAAAATAGTGGTGTTCCCACTCACTGGCTACTCCTGCCCTCCAAAGTTGTTGCGTGTGTGGGTTTGGAAGGTATAATTGAAATCCTGATGAGTTGCTGCACTACACTATGGTAGAGATGCAGACAGCAGCCACCAGTGGAGAGGAAGTGACTGTTTAAGGCAGCTGGATGATGTCCCAATAAAGTGACCTACTTTATTTTCCTTTTCTGCCATTATGCCTACTAAATGACATTGACACGCACTCATCCAGGTTTACGGAGGCGTATCAGTCACGGACCAGGTCGGAGATGGGAGGTTTTGGGGTGTCAGGAACTGAATAATTCACTGTAGAGTTATCAGGATCCAACTTGCCGTTGTTTTCCTGGTCCAGCTAAGATTCTTGTATCTCCCATTACAAAGGCTCAGCTCCTGCGCATTCCACATGTTATATTTTTATAATATAATTCTACTTGCTTTGTTGGTGAGATTTTGCCATCTGTCCACGTGTGCATGAGTGGAGATGTAACATAATATTGAGACACTAGAAAATTGGCCTATACATGTCTGGTAATGAGAAAACGAAGCCAATGATATGGATTGCTCCTGGCAGTCTTAAAATATTGTCTGGATCGACCTTACACTCGGCCAGAAGTTATGTAGGGAACTACTGGCTTCTTCCAGTCTGTCTCAGAGCATTCTCCTACATGCCTGATGAAACACAGAGGTCCGAGATCCAACTGGCCTCCTGCTCTGGCTGGAACCTACTGAGGATGCACTTTACATCCGGCTCCTCAGATTTATATCTACTTGGGTGAAAGCCACAGACCCTTGCCCCACTCCACACACTCATGGTCACTGTTACAGAATTAACTGATTTGCTTGTTTTCCTTTATTTTAATTTCTTTTTCTAACTAAAGGCTAGCTTTTAAAACATTTTAATTAAATTTATTGCTTAAATTCTTTAATTTTTGTCCTGCTAAACTTTATTTGTTTCACTTATTTAAATCCACTTGAACAGCTTTGAAATGCTTTGGTTGGAATCATTTAAAGAACGGTTTAGGTGCCTTTGAAAGCTGTCAAAGACCTTAAGTGCATTTTGGGGATGGGACTTCAAGATCCAGTGCCTGAGACTGACTTGGAGTAGGGATCTCACTCTACCCCATGGTGATTAGGTTGGCTGGCTCGCCATAACCAGTACGGTACAGTACAAGGGAGTAGTGAGCTCAGGCAATAGATACATCTGGGACAGCCTTGCCAATTCTTACTAGTTGTAAATAAAGGCTCTATTTGCAGTTAAGGAGTTGTAAAATGTTGAGAATATACAGGGTGACCTGGTGGAAAAAAACTATGCTTGATTTTCTTTTAGGGCAGATGGACTTTTGAATAATTTACCTCTTTGCATCAAAGTATTCATGAATGTCTAATTATGCACAAACTGCAGAAACAGTTGCTCTGTTCTTGTTCAGAGCCAAATAAAGCAGCTGCAGTTCCATCTACTTGTCTTGTGACTTACCCAGTAAAATATGCAAACTCTACTTTGTGCTGTAACCAAACCAAGTCAAACAAGGGCTCTGAGGGAAAACTCAACATCAGCTAATGTGGTGAGTGAAGGCATTAGATTATGACACTCTCGCGGAGGGCAGACAATTCTTTCAGAAAGTCGAGTATATGTTTTGTCATGTTAAACCTTCACCCAAATAGAGAGATGTCTGTTCTGCTTGAAATCTGCAAAAGTAGCACTCGTTTGTCAGCTTCTTAGTGAATAAGCCTGCCAGGATCACCTGGGAATATAGAGGGTCTGCTTAAACTATCCATGGGATAAAATTCCGATGTTTCTGGGAATCTTTCATCATTTTAAACTTTTTCCTGCTTCTGTTAAAAATCATTCCGCGATATAGTAGAAAAGGAAGAGGCTTGACAGGGTACTACTTTGGCATATTGACCATTCAAAATTTGTCCTTCCACCTGAATTCAATTCATGTCAATTTAAAGAAGATCTGCTCTGACCAGCTGGGTGAATAGGTGCTTTGTTTTGGACCTGTGTGATTCAATTCCCAGTCGCAGGTTGGAACAAACTTTGCAGTCTCAGTAATAAGGACAACTGATATGGAAAATAGAAACACAATTGATTCCTGTTAAGTGGGCACATCTGAACCAGTACATTTTGTCCCAATTAAGCGGCTGCCCCAATTATCGGAAGTTTCATGGAAATAGTTAAAAAGGTATGAATAAGACAAACTACTGTTTAACTGAGTAACTAATTATGTATTTACTTGAAATACAGAACAGATTAGAACACTACCAATGCTACCACAGTACTATAAAATGTGTATTAGTTCCCAATGGAACTCCGGAATTTAGAAGATTGAGGGGGGATCTTATTGAAACGTATAAAATTCTAAAGGGGTTGGACAGGCTAGATGCAGGAAGATTGTTCCCAATGTTGGGGAAGTCCAGAACGAGAGGTCACAGTTTGAGGATAAAAGGGAAGCCTTTTAGGACCGAGATGAGGAACAACTTCTTCACACAGAGAGTGGTGAATCTGTGGAATTCTCTGCCACAGAAAACAGTTGAGGCCAGTTCATTGGTTATATTTAAGACGGAGTTAGATATCGCCCTTGTGGCTAAAGGGATCGGGGGTATGGAGGGGAGGCTGGTACAGGGTTCTGAGTTGGATGATCAGCCATGATCATACTGAATGGCGGTGTAGGCTCGAAGGGCCGAATGGCCTACTCCTGCACCTATTTTCTATGTTTCTATGCTTTTAATTGTTAGTGACAGAGCAATGCATCAGTGTATGGGGTGTCCAGGATGGGTTAGTACCTCTGGTGAAGGGGCTTGTCGTGTCCATTCTGGGCCAGCTCACTTACCTTTGGTCCCTACCGGACATTCAGCTCTCACCTGTGGCTCCAAGTAGCTGTTTGTGTGCAACAGCGGTCACACTGCGGTACGCTAGTTCGACAGGCAGACTAAACCAGGTGAAGGTAGCTAGCAGCCCTGGTGAGATGGAGACATGCCTGTCCCAGCATGTGAAGTCTGCTCCGTCTGACTGGAGCACCAAATTGTAGATAATTTCATCCATCAGGCATAAAAGTTGAACTTGCCTTTCATGGGCAGAATGTTGAGTGCCTTTTGAAATATCTTATAATTAGTTAACTATTTCCAAGTTATTATGCAATCTGGACATTTGAGACTTTATTTATGTTAGCCAAGTGCTAGATTCAATGTGGTGAGATAAATGTGAAATGTCAGTTGGTTGGCTATGTTATCCTAAGATCACCTCACACCCACTGAGGCAAGAAGACATTCGTGGTGTGAAAACATCAAGGGAGATGCATCCTCACTCCAGTTAATTCACTCCAGTGAATGCACAATATTTACAGCTTTCAGTTCATTACAATGGGTTACTGTATCAACAGATTCTACCTCTCACGCCAGAGGCCAATTAACCAACCAACCTGTCCAACTTTGTGGTGTAAGTAAAATAGGAGCACCTGGAGCAAACACACGTCATCACAGGGAGAACTCCAAACAGATAGCACTGCAGGTGGCTTGAGCTGTTAGGCAGCAGCTTTATTGAACTTCTTGATCTTTGCTAATAATAGTTTCCTGCTGAGTACCAGAACCCTTAGCGCTAAGATGTTTCTTCGGACCCCAGGGTAAATATCAAGAGCTGCAGTGATAAGGATTTCTGCCAAAAACAGGTCATTAAATGAGTAACACAGGGGAAGTTATTTAATTAGTTACACAAGAAAATATGGACTCAACAAGAGAGGAGCAGGATTGGACTTTGACCCACCAGCCAGGGTTCATCTACTCTTCTCTGCAAGTTCACTGTAGCCCTCAGTCAGAATCAGATTTATTACTACTGGCATATGACACAAACTTTGTTGTTTTGCAGCAGCAGAAAAAACATAAAAATTTATAAATTACAAACGATAAACATTGCAAAAGAAATAATGAAACAGTGCTGCTGTGTTCTCCTAACCCAGTGGTCCCCAACCTCCGGGCCGCGGACCGATACCGGGCTGTGAAGCATGCAGGGGTGCAGCGGTAGCCAGAGCGCACCCAACACATCTTTAAGAAAAAAGCCTAAATAAACAAGCTAATTAATTAGGTGCTGCCTGGCACGTAAATGTCGGCCCAGATCAGAGGTGATTGCCGATTGCCGGGTGGCACCTAATTAATTAGCTTGTTTATTTCGGTTTTTTTCTTAAAGATGTGCTGGGTGCGTCCCAGCTACCGCTGCATCACTGCATGCTTCGCAGCCCGGAGTTTGGGGACCACTGTTCTAGCCTGTGGACGGATTCCAAATCTGTGTTTATCTATGGAATCTGTCCCATCCATGCTTGAGTAATCCTGACTCGCCATGGCATTCTGGTGACTTTACAAATTGTGAGTCCTCACTGGCGTACAATGCAC
Organism: Mobula birostris; assembly: GCF_030028105.1. NCBI lineage: Eukaryota > Metazoa > Chordata > Chondrichthyes > Myliobatiformes > Myliobatidae > Mobula > Mobula birostris. Next base: position 169,516,054 of record NC_092370.1, on the reverse strand, counting down.
TTCCCTTATCTTCAATCTGCTTGGCTTCCTTTCACTGTACGTTTACAGATAACTAGCAACACTGGGGACATGGGAAGCTTCCTAGAAAAGAACATTTTCATGTGCAATTCTGTTCCATATAATTGTAACTGAAAAAAAGATATCATCCGGAATAATACAGGTGCCAGCCATGCAAGTCTCTTGCTCAGTGATAGCCCATTGTCTTGTTCTGAATTAATCATTGATATAGAAGTCTGTGTTTCAGAGCAACACACAAAATGCTGGAGGAACTCAGCAGGTCAGGCAGCATCCATGGAAATGAATAACTAGTCAACGTTTTGGGCTGAGACCCTTCTTCGGGACTAGAAAGGAAGGAGAAAGATACCAGAACAAGGTGGGGGGGGATGGGGAAAGAGGACTGGCTAGAGGGTGATAGGTGAAGCCAGGCAGGTGAGAAAGCTAGAGGGTTGGAGAGGAAGAAATCTGATACAAGAGGACAGTGGACCATTGGAGAAAGGGAAGAAGGAGAGGCACTGGGGGAGGTGATAGGCAGGTGAGGAGAAGAGATAAGGGGCCCAAGTGGGGAATAAAAGGGAAAAACATCCCCTTTTCCAGGGAAGGAAGCTGGAAAAAAATTACTGTACGGAGAAATTGACGTTCATACCATCAGGCTGGAGGCTACCTAGACAGAATATGAGGTGTTGCTCCTCCACCCTGAGGGTGGCCTCATTGTGGAAAATTTGGGACATGTCAGAATGGGAATGGGGATAGGAATTAAAATTGTTGGCCACTGGAAAGTTCTGCTTTCTGCAGATGGAACAGAGGTGCTCCGCACATTGCTGCTCCCTACCTTGGGTCTCACCAGTGTAGAGGAGATGGCATCAAGACCACCGGATACAATAGGTGACTCCAACGGGTTCACAGGTGAAGTGTTGCCTCACCTGGAAGAACTGTTTGGGGCCCAGAGTGGAGGTGATGGAGGAGGTGAATGGGCAGGTGTAGCATTTCTGTTGGTGGCAGGGGTATGTGGCAGGAGGGAGAATAGTGTTTCATGCTATTTTTGAAGCTATTTAAAAGCCAACCAAGACTATCAATGACCCTTCTTCATATGAACTTCCACTTATATGGCATTTATGACTGTACTTTACAAATAAATACCTTTGCTTACAATCACTTACTATGTAACAAAGGTGACAGCTGATAAGGCAAAGTTCAAAGTAAATTTATTAAAGTACATATATGTCACTTTACACAACTCAGAGATTCATTTTCATTAATAGAAGCAATGAAGGACTGCACGAGCCGTGTGCAAAAGACAACATCGATTTATTGGTGGATGTCATAGCAAGGACTGGCCTCAAGTGTGGTGTCACCTGTTTGCAGCTGCCCAGGAGGGAGGTGCACTCCACCAGAGCGGGGTGGGGCTGGGCGGGTGGGGGGTTGCGGTGTGGCATCCAAGCTGGAGTTGGTGCTGCACCTCAGTGTTTGCTTAAGCATTCAACTGCAGACCGCCGCAACATTCATGGACTCAAGGTCTTGGACTATATATTTTTTGTGTGACTGTATTTTGCCCCAGCAGCCAGGGCATGCCCTTTTCTCACCATGACCATCAGGTAGGAGGTATAGGAGCCTGAAGGCACACACTCAGCGATTCAGGAACAGCTTCTTCCCCTCTGCCATACGATTCCTAAATGGACATTGAACCCGTGAACACTACCTCACTTTTCAAATATATATAATTTCTGTTTTTTTCTGCATGATTTTTAATCTATTCAATATACGTATACTGAAATTGATTTACTTATTTATAATTATTATTATTATTTTGTTTTTTTCTTCTATATTATGTGTTGCATGGAACTGCTGCTGCTAGGTTAACAAATTTCATGACACATGCCAGTGATAATGAACCTGATTCTGGTTCTGATATTTTATATGTGTTTGCTACCTTATATGTGCTATATGTGCCTTTTGCTGTGTATGTTTGTTGGCATTGTATTTTGTATCTTGGCCCTGGAGTAATGCTATTTCATTTGGCTGTATTCATGTTTGGTTCAATGACAATTAAGCTTGAGAATTAATTAATTAAATAAATAAATGAATGAATGGATGGATGAGCAATAAATATCAAGAACATGATGAAGAACTCTTTAAAGTGAGTCCATAGGTTGTGGAAACAGTTTCGTAATGGGGCAAGTGAAAATGAGTGAAGTTATCTGCAAACACGAGGAAATCTGCAGATGCTGGAATTTCAAGCAACACACATAAAAGTTGCTGGTGAACGCAGCAGGCCAGGCAGCATCTATAGGAAGAGGTACAGTCGACGTTTCGGGCGGAGATCCTTCGTCAGGACTAGCTGAAAGAAGAGCAAGTAAGAATTTGAAAGTGGATGAGGAGGGGGAGATCCGAAATGATAGGAGAAGACAGGAGGGGGAAGGATGGAACAAAGAGCTTGACAGTTGATTGGCAAAAGGGATATGAGAGAATCATGGGACAGGAGGCCTAGGGAGAAAGAAAGGGGGAGGGGTGAAGCCCAGAGGATTGGCAAGGAGTATAGTGAGAGGGACAGAGGGAGAAAAAGGAGAGAGAGAAAAAGAATATATATATATATAAAATAAATAAATAACAAATGGGGTATGAGAGGCAGGAGGGGCATCAACAGAAGTTAGAGAAGTCAATGTTCATGCCATCAGGTTGGAGGCTACCAGACGGAATATAAGGTGTTGTCCCTCCAACCTGAGTGTGGCTTCATCTTGGCAGTAGAGGAGGCCGTGGATAGACATATCAGAATGTGAGTGGGACGTGGAATTAAAATGTGTGGCCACTGGGAGACCCTGCTTTCTCTGGCGGACAAATCGTAGGTGTTCAGCGAAACGGTCTCCCACTCTGCGCCAGGTCTCGCCAACATATATAGAAGGCTGCATCGGGAGCACCGGACACAGTATATCACCCCAGCCGACTCACAGGTGAAGTGTCGCCTCACCTGGAAGGACTGTCTGGGGCCCTGAATGGTGGTGAGGGAGGAAGTTATCTCTTCTGGTTCAAGAGGCATTGTTTGAAGAGGTGGTAAGGATCTTTTGGAGTTTATATTTTCAGCTGATTGACAGCATCTCCAACAGTCCAGCATTGTTTCAGTATGAGGGTGGAGTGTCAGCCAGGAGTACTTGCTCAGACCTATGGAGTGAGGCTTGAGTCTACACTCTGGATGTGAGGCACAGTCAGTAATGCTGCTGCTTGTTTGACAGCTTTCTATAGGGCTGACTGAAGTAGTTCTTGGATCATTTGATACCTTTCTATTTCCATTGTTTACTTTACTCATTTAATGGCAAGCATATCATTCTCTGTGAGACTTCATAAATACTTGGATTATTTGAAGTGGATGCAACAGCAATTTAAGTAAAGCAATGACCTTATAACAGATGTTCCAATACCTTGGCAACAGCTTTGGGACTATACTGAGAGCTTCAGAAAAATTAAAGCTGACAGGGTGGATGGCAAGATGAAAAGCTCGAAACCCATACATTCCAATGGCATTTTTTAAAAAAGAATTAAGTATTTGCTTTGTCTTTCTGCCTTTGTCTCTCCTTCTCTTCTGAAGGTGGTTATCCACAGGCACTGTCTGACCTCCAGTGCCTCATAGGTGGGAGAAGGTAAGGGACAGCAAGTTGTTGAATTGTAGAGGAAAGTCCCTGCCTTGACTAGGCCTCCACTCAGTGTGGCCTTTGCAGATGGTAGTCAGAATTTGCTGCCCTCCAGTCAGTGGAACGTGAGGTTGTTATTACAATTTGTTTGGGGGGAAGGAGGTGGGACGGGTGTGTGAGGAGGGTAGAGTTATTCTGCTCGCCAGTGCTTATGTAGATGCAGTTGGTTCTGCTCTTTCAGTTCCACAGTCAATGTGTGGAAGTAGCGATAACCATCTCCCCTTTGGTAAGCCTTGCCCCTTGCTGTCTTCCATCTGGGTGTAGATCATGTCATAGAAGGAGCAAGAAAACTACACTTAGCAGGTCAGGCAGAATCTGCACTGGGAAACAGATAGTCAATATTTTGGGCCAAGACCCTTCATCGGGACTGAACGGGCAGAGGGGAGAAATCCAGTATAAAGATGTGAGTAGGGTAAGAGCTGGCAAGCAAAGGGTGGATCCACGTTAGGTGGGGTGGCTGGCAGATGGAGTCAGGTGGGCAGGGAAGCTCGTGACAGAAGCCGGGAAGTGGAGGCAACAAAGGGCTGCAGATGATGTAATCTGAGAAGGAAAGAACGTCGACCAAGGAGCCAAATAAGGGTAGTGGGGAGGGGAGCACATCACTTTCACCCACCTATTGTTTGCCAGCTCTTGCCCCAGCCAACCCCCTCATTTTATGTCAGCTATGTCCCTTCTGACTTACAGTCCAGATGAAGGATATTAGCCCAAAACATCTGTTGTCCTTGTGTCAGCTATATGAGCAAACATACTGGTCTGTCTTCATTGGCTCCACACTACCAAAAGTGTACCCCTCCATTCCACAGCCATGACATTGCATTGGAGGTATTCCCATGAGTCCCACTTGCTTTTGTCCTGTCTGATTCCCTGCTGACTTAACTGACCTTCCACCCCAACCAAACTCTGATATTTCTGCCAGGTGATGAAGAAGATGAAGATACAGGGGAGGAGAGGCTGCCTTCATGCTTTGACTACGTGATGCACTTCCTGACCGTCTTCTGGAAGGTTCTGTTTGCCTGCGTACCACCCACTGAATATTGGAATGGCTGGGCCTGCTTCGTAACGTCCATTCTCATCATTGGCATCCTGACAGCCATCATTGGAGATCTGGCCTCTCACTTTGGTTGCACCATTGGCCTGAAAGATTCAGTCACTGCTGTGGTATTTGTAGCTCTTGGCACCTCTGTACCTGGTAAGTAAACAGAAGACATAACTGTGATTGTATTTGATTTACTTGCTGTTCACTTCTCGCGTTTTCCCTTAAGAGGCACTCAATGATTATTTTAATAGGGAACTTCAGTTCATGTGAAATGTCAGCATTTGTGCAAAAGCATTCGGAACATATACATAGCTAAGGTGCTTAAGATTTTCACACAGTACTGTATTTGTCAATGTGGAACAGAGAGCAAGTTTGTAAATCGGGTGGGAGCCAAGGAGGTTGGAAATGGAGTGGTGGAGTGTCATGAGAGGAGTGTGGGATGGGTGGCAGAGAAGGAGTGCTAGGGTGGAGGGTGGTGTGGGTATAGACACACCCGGCCCTGAGACACCAGGCAATACCATTGGATTCCAAACAATTGGTTTATTGGTCATTACAGAATGTCTCTCAGCTGCTTCCCACTCCCACCCCTCTCCCTTCCCCTTATTCCAATCATGATTCCCCTCCCCATGACCCCTCCCCACTCTCAATTCACAATAGAGACCCATAGCACAATCAGGTCTATCATCACTCACATATGTCATGAAATTTGTTTTTTTTTTGCGGCAGCAGAATACTGCAATACATACAATTACTACAGTACTATGCAAAAGTCTTAGGCCCCGTAGTTATATATACTGTGTGTGCCTAAGACTTTAACACAGTACCGTCTATCATTCCTCCAAATCACAGGTATGTTTCCACATGCTTTGAAACTAAATCATTTCCTTCAGTGTTGGTTCTACGGGCAACGGGAAACTCATTTTGCACTCAGCAAGATCCCACAGGCCATTTTGATCAAACACCTCAGTAATGCGCCTTATTACTCTCTCTATTGCACATGGCTCGTGTCTATTCCTCAGGCTAAAATCAGAAGGAAGGCAAGCAGGCTGGAAACACTCAGCAGGCCAGGAAGTATCTGTGAAAAGATAAATAGCTAAGCTTCAGTTGTGAAAACCTTTGTACGGGAAAGGGAGTGGATATGTCAGTGTTCTATTATGTAGCTGTGATAGGTCAAGACATTTTAACAGAGGTGTGAACCACCCATGAAGGTCAACCAGTTTCTGAACAGAGGAGCTTGAGTTGCCTTCTTCTGCTTTTCCTTACAATCTGTTTCCATCTTTTGAGAGAAGTTTGAGGCTGCAGAGAGATTTAAAAAGGCTGAGATATTAACACTGCCCATATGATGCAGAAATGAAGTATGATAAATTTTCAGAATGCAGAATCATGCAGCAGGTGGGGACCTTATAAAAGTTATTATTTAGCTGTTCCAATCTGTTTGCAATAGCAAGCAAGAGCTAACCACCATTCATCCTCAATATCATTATGTGCCATGTTGCATGACGTGGGCGATCATGGTCTGCCATCTGTCTTCAATCTGTGATATTCTAATAAGCTCTTCAAAACTTTTGCCTGTCCCTCCCTTGATGTAATTCATGAATGTCTTGCTCTCTCAGTCACGACCTTTTCTTCCATCACTTTCTCCCATCTCTTTCCTCTGTACATACCCCAGAAATTCCATCTGCCGCTCCCCGATTGAAGACATCAGCTCCCTTCTTATTCCGGCACTTTGCAACATTATCACCATTAACTAGATTATTCAGCAAAGTTAAATCTGAATCATCAGTTTTCCAATTCATCCATTAATGAGAATCCAGAGTAGTCTCCCCGGATCCACAGGGAGATTGATGTAATACTGAATTTCAATAATTGGGCAGTAACACTCACTGAAACTGCTGGCACTCCCTGTATTCCCGAAATCATTGGTCTAATTGTTAAGTGATGCAGCCCACATTTCTTTATTTTTTATTGTCACAGAGTGATAAAGCACTACAGCACAGAATAAGGCCCTTCGACCCATCTAGTCCATGCTGAGGTGTTAGTCTGCCTAGTCCCACCGGCCCAAACCTGGACCATAGCCCTCCATACCCTCCTATCCCTGTACTTATCCAATCTTTTCTTAAATGCTGAAATCGAACCTGCTTCCACTACTTACTCTGGCAGTTCGTTCCACACTCACATCACCCTCTAAGTGAAGAAATTCGCCCTCAGGTTCCCCTTTCACCCCTAACCTATGACCTTTAGCTTTAGTTTCACCCAACCTTAGCGGAAGGCGTCTGTCTTTGTGTTCTTAATTAATTCCTAGCAGTGTAGGGAATTTTTAAATAGACTATCATTTTTGTAACTTTTTTAAATAAGTTTTTGAGATTCTTTGAACCTGTTGAAACGACATTTAAATAGTTCCAATGATGTCGAAATTATTTAACTACTGAAAGCCCAATGTAGTTGAGACCCCAGACTCCACCAGCTGCGACCTGGGACACAAGCTGATCTCACAGAGGGGCTGCAGCAGCTGGGTTGGCCACCCTCATGGAGGTGAATGAAGTAACTCTGTTTCTAAGGCTTGTGAGTCGCACAGTAGCAGAGCCACACGGCCCCATAGCTCCATTGATTCAGGATTCAACCCTGACCTCTGAGCGGAGTTTGCTTGTTTCTGCTGGATGTGCTGGTTTGCTCCAGCATGCCAAAGTTATCAGGCTGGGTGGGTTGATTGACTGCTGAAAATTTCACCAAGTGTGTGAGTGGTTGAAACTGCAGGATTGAAAACGTGGGGATTTTTATAAAAATGGGATTAGCATTGTATTAATGGTTGTTGGCAAGGACTCAGTAAGTTGAAAAGCCAGTCTCTGAACATCCACAGTTATAGCCATGACTTGGCAGCGATTGTGATGCAAGCCCTTATAACTTGCACTGCCATTCAGCAATTAGCTACATCTCACTTTCCTGCATTGCATTTAATTTGCTGTCAAAATCACTTCCTTCATGTGGCTGCACTGCTGGCTATTTGAAATAGCCAGAAATAATAATACCCCGTGATAGCACCCAGATCCGTACTTTCAGCCTTGGATTTATCCTTGTCTATTGTTACTCTTTTCATCATACAGGCACCATCCTTACCTGCCACCACTGGCTTATTGTCGTTCACATTCTTTAACTTTGTGACGTCATCTGTGGAAATTGCTAATTTCCACACGCACATCAATAATACTCCAGCTTTCTCAACAGTTACACTTTCTGTGTGTCCGGCACAGAGTTTTGGATGAGACTTAATTGATGTGCTTGAGAGTACTAAAGTAGAATATATCTCAGTAGAAATAGGAAGCACATGCTTAATGAGAATGTTTACAAGGATGTTGCCAGGAATTGAGGACCTGAGCTATAGGTTAGGATTTTGTTCCCTGGAGCATAGAAAAATGGTGGGAGATTTGTTAGAGATATACAGAATTATGACGGGTGTCGATAGGGTAAATGCAAGCACGCTTTTTCCACTGAGGTTGGGTGAGACTTGAACTAGAGGTCAGGGTTAAGTGTGAAAGGTAAAATGTTTAGAGGGAATATGAGGGGAAACTTCTTCACTCAGAGGATGGTGAGAGTGTGGAATGAGCTGCCAGTGGAAGTGGTGGATGTGGGTTCAATTTCAACACATAGGAGAAGTTTGGATAGGTACATACTGTAATGGGACTAGGCAGATAAAAAGTTTGGCACGGACTAGATGGGCCAAAGGGCCTGTTTCTGTGTTTTAGTTCACTATGACTCTATAAAATGTATTATACAGTCCTGGTTGCCTGAATATATGAAGGATGCGGGAGTCTTAGGCAAGGTGTAGAGGAGATTTAGTAAAATGATCAAAGAACATGTCTACAGCAAGCTAGAGCTTTTCTCTTGAAGCAACAGGATACTCCAAAAGGATGAGTGGAGACTTACTAGAGGTGAATAAGATTATGAGAGGAATAGAGTGGACAGTCATCACCTTTTTCCCAGGTGCCCCAAACCAGAGAACATCTTTTTAAGGTGAGTGGAGAAAAGATTTCAAATGTAGCTTCTTTTTGCACAGAGTAGCAGGTGCCTGGATTATGGGATGTATGGGAGGGAAGGGTTATATTGATTGTGGAGTAGGTTTATATACAACATTGCAGGCTGACAGTCCTGTACTCTATGTATTATATCTGGAGAGTTAGTAAGTTGTCAAATCAAGTGAAAGCAAGTAACATCTGATCAAATAAACCAGAAAGATGTGAAGATGGCAAGTAGTCAACTACACAACATTAAGTATCCTAATGTAAACTCTGGAAAAATGGCGTGAAGGCAGGGAAGCACCTGGAATGCATGGTGGTGATCAGAATCTTAACAAGCTAGAAACACAAGAAAGTCTGCAGATGCTGGAAATCCAAAGAAACACACACAAAATACTGGAGGAACTCAGCAGGTCAGGCAGCATCTATGGAAAAGAGTAAACAGTCAACGTTTCGGGACTGTGAAGGAGGAGGGCAGATGTGTGGATAAAAAGGTGGGAGGATGGGAAAGAGGCTAGCTGGAAGGTGATCGATGGAATATGGTCAGGAGTCAGCACAGGCCTTTGGGCTGAATACCTCCTTTCTGTGTGGTTACAATCATGAAACAAGATTGGGCGTATTCTGGGTTTTTCACCGAAGAACGGATGAAGCTCAGTTGCAGATTTCCGGAGAGCGACGGATGAATTGGTGGAAAGGGCAGAGACATAGCTGATGTAGTACAGAGAATTGTGTTAAAACATCTTTGATGGTAAAACACGGGGAGTCAATTTAACTAATTAGTTCAATTGCAGAAGGGAGTGTGGGTAGAGAGGAAATGCGGAGTGGGAACTGGGGAGCAGCATCAGAAGAGGCCCAAGTTTGAGGGATCAGATATAACGCCACAACTTCATATATTCAAAGTGAAAATGTAAGTAACTCATTTTCCCAATCACTATTTTTGGGCTCACTTCAGCCAATGAATGTAAAAGTTTTTTTTACCTACTCCTGTTTTGATCTGCTGCACCTTGTGTTATCCCACAGATACCTTTGCCAGCAAAGTGGCAGCCTCACAGGACTACTATGCAGATGCCTCCATCGGGAACGTCACTGGAAGCAATGCGGTCAATGTTTTCCTGGGCATTGGATTAGCGTGGTCTGTTGCTGCCATCTACTGGGCATCCCAGGGCAAGGAGTTCCGAGTGGAAGCAGGCACCCTGGCCTTTTCTGTCACTCTCTTCACCATCTTTGCTTTTGTCAGCGTGAGCATCCTGCTGTACAGGAGGCGGCCGCACATCGGGGGAGAGCTTGGGGGTCCGCGGGGACCCCGCATTGCCACCGCCGCGTTATTTGGTGGATTGTGGTTACTATACATTCTGTTCTCTTGTTTGGAAGCCTACTGCTATATAAAGGGGTTCTAAAGCAAAGGGGCCTTTGTGCTACCCCCAAAGAGACACATCACTTGAATCTCTTCGAACACAATGCAATACTTGCCAACAATATTCCACTCTTAAAAGAAACACTGGAGATGGTCCCATTGAAGAGGGCAGCACATGTCCCACAAATAAATAAAAACATGACATTTTGTAGAGGACAGTCCTGTGTCTTCATCAGTCGCTCCTGAGCTTTCTTGCCTTACTGAAGGGTTTTTATGAAACTAATGTTAGGGGGAGGGGTGAGTTAGGTAGTGCTTAGGTCCTGTTGGGTTACCTGAATTGAATTGGATGAAGGATTGTTTAATTGAAGTGTCAACTAAGGAAGAAAAGAACAGCAATGAGAACTGCCGTTTATGAGTATTGCCCTGCTGTGTGTCCATAGCAATTACTGTGTTCAGTCCTTCCTCTGGAGAGTAAATCCACCCAAAGCAAATAGTCTCAAAGAACAAACTGGATGTCATTTACATCACGGGCTGGCAGTGGGATCCACTTGAAAGCACGCCTATAGCAGAGACCTAATTTAATTTAATTACAAATCCTGTACGCTTTGGAACCCTGTTTTAATGTAGCTTGCTTGCATCAGCACAAATGAAAAGAGCCAAGGCAAGCACATGGAAGGCAAAAGCTGAGCTCAAACCCTTCAGAATACTCGTTCAGTTCTTTAGGAAGGGCTGGGTTCACAGAATTGGTGCACTGGGTTACGACGTTAATTCTGCCTTGCCATTTACTAAGAAAGAGACAAGTAGCATTCAGAGTCTGATGGATTAGCTTAATTTGCCCCATGATTGATCTGGAATATTGGAACAGAAGCTAACTTCTGCCACTCACTCAGTTCACAGCTAGAGCCATCCTTAATTCCAATTGCCTGGAATGGTAATAAGTGGGATGAGAGTTGCGGAAAGTAGTGGAGGTGGCGTCACGTCTGTTATATTTATTTTACTCAATCTCAGGAGGTGGACGTTGCCAGCACGTCTGCTATTTATCGTCCAATGTGAATTGTGCTTAAGAAGCAGATGGTGAACTGCCAAATTGTGGCGAATTTACTCTTTTAAAAGCGTAATAAATCTGAGAGGTCCAGGATTTTAATTTCATAACCGCACTGGGCACTGGGACTTAAGCACACATCATTGTGGAAATATTCCCCTGTATTTATGGTCCATGGTCAAGAGGCGTAGCAGGTGCTGCTGAGGAAGCATTGGCAGGTTACCGCAGTGTGCCTTATGCACACAACAAGAATGGAGAAGCTGTAGTGGAGGGAGTGAGTCAGTGAGTGATTAAATCAGAAAGTGGGTTGCTGATAGGATGGGGCACTTAATTCTGATGGTGTTGAGGTTCTTGAGTGTCCCTGATACCATGTTCATTTAGACCACAACATCTGGGTTGTGACTTGTGAATGGCGCAACAGCCTTGGGGAGTTACAAGGTAAGACTCTGTAATCTGCTTTCATAGGCTTGGCTTTTATGTGGCTGGCTCATGTAATGTTTCTCTTTAATGGCGACCCCCAGGTTGTTAATGGTGGGAGAGTAGATGATCATAATGCCATTACATCCCAAGGTAAAACTGTTAGAGCTGATCTTGTTGAAAATGGTCAAAGTCTATAACTTGTATAATGTGACTATTATTTCAGAACTGCTCAAGGCTGATTATTGCAGAAGCCTTGCTCACAGTAGGCTGGGAACTGATCGTTGTCTTGGGAAAGCAAATAGAAGGGAACTTTGAGCAACCATCAGCAAGCTTCCCAACTTCTGCGATGGAAGGAAGATAATTAATAAGGCAGCGATGATATAAGGCTGGAACAGTGCCCTCCAGGACATACTGGAGCTAGGATGATTGTCTCTTGTCAGTACGTCCCCTGGATTCCCATTAACTCCTGGTTTCTCAAGACCTTCCTGTGTGACTCTTGGTTTAATACTACATTGAAATGAAGAGCAGTCGCCATCTGGAATTCAGTGCTTGGGTCCTTGCCCGAGCATCCCCTTCACTTATCATAGAACATTCAGCTGCCTGATTGTCCATAATCAGCGCTGCAATCTTAGCAACCTAATTCAGAACACAAGACGCCAAATGCATTATACAGTGTAAACATTTCACCTGGGTCAAGGTTAGGGGAAGCAAACAGCACAATTATTAGGTTCGTGCTTACAGCAGCATCAAAGTATGCTTACTGTGAAAATGAGATCTAATAGACTGGTGACATTAACGGTTCCGGGGAGAAGGTGCACGCTACGTTTTGAATGCAAAATGTCTAGGATGGCAGGCGCAGTCATAAAATAGATACTCAAAAGTGCTCTTATTTTTCCTGCTGTATATCTTCTTCCCAATGTTTTTGAGAGGAAAACAAAAGCCTATCCTACAGAAGCATAGTTCATTTACTTGCGGGGGTAATCATGTTCATTGTTCAGTTTAGCCTAGTGCTGTTCATGCTGATGAGTTTATTGGATTGTTGTTTATGTCCAAGTAACGAATCCTCTTTTTTCAGAGAAAGTCTGCATGGAAAACTTCTGTGTATTTGTGTGCATATCTTTCTTTCTGGCTCGAAAAAGTTTGAGTAAAATTACACAAAAAAACTGAATTTACAGAAAAATGTATTAGTTTGCTTTAAACATTTTTCCTTAATTAGTTAAAGTTGTTCTAGGTTTTGAAGTGATAAATTGTAGTTGCGTTGACTGCAGTTGTTTTTGATTTAGTTGCACTCTGGTACACTTGACAGTGATGGAGTTAATGTTTTTGTTCACTTGGCAATGCAAATGGTCTTTTTTGCGCAATAATTTAAGTTTTACAGCTTTTGTTTGATAAGGGTAGTCTGTACCTCTTTCATATCTGGGGGGCAAAGTGTGCAAACCTGTCCATAGCCTTGCATTACACTCATGTTTAGGATCACTTTTGGGTAAACCTTTGCTCCTTGCTTGTCCCCAATCCCCTTGGACACATCACTGCAAAGGTAGTGAAGATATCCATCAGAATAAATGTCTTTGCCCCATAGAAACAGATCAAGTATTCTGAAGGTATCTAAAAGTATTCCAAGATTATATTTACGAGCAAGATCCTTGAGGTAAATCTTACTGCTCACCGTCCCGGTCCTTCGCCTCAGTAGTGGTACAAGTGTAGCTGTTAACAACTGGTACTTTCATCCAGCTTGGACATGGAGCAGGCAATTACCCTGAGAGATTGTAGCACCTAAGAATTTAAATGATGATGGCTGTGGGTATGTGTTTTCTCCACTGTGGCCTGACTAGATCAAGTGTTTTACTTCTATATAGTACAGGAAAAGAGGCCCCGCTTTATATCCCACAGATGTATTCTACCGTTCACTCAATATAAGAAAAAGATCTCATGCAGTAAATACTACTTAAAACCTCTTTCTATACACCAGGGATGCCCACTTTATATCACATGGCCAAACACTCGTAGCTTAGATGCTGATGTCGTTAAGGGTGAATATAATATCTTTAAACCTGCTGTTCTCTCCCAGGTGACTCTTTATACAAGCCGCCGGATGACATTTTATACAGATTCTCAACTAACTCTTTCTGCAGTTTTTCCACTCTAGCCAGATTCTTTATACAAAATAATTCACTACAAACAGTACCTTCAAGACCTTCTTAAGCCTCGAGGATATACTGTAGGCATGACAAAGGTAAATCTTTTAGACATAAATGGCCCCTTTATACAGAGACTTTGTGACATCCGACTCTTATATTGAATAACTCAGTGAGGGAGAGCCCTTTATTAATGTTGTAGTTGTACCCTGTAGCTGATCATTTATCCTGGTGAAACCGCTGTAAATTGTATCGTTGTACATTGGTAAGGCAGTATCATTTGCAGATTCAAAATCATTTCAAAGACAAGCTTAAGGTAATCTCCACAATCTGTCAAAAAGAAAATATAGAAGGCTAATTAATTCAACTCTGAAAAGTCTTCTGAAGCAATGGGTACATCATCCATCTCAGTTCCTGAAAGTAAAGATGGGGTAGAGGGTTGGGGCGGATGGGATGGGAGTCGGGCATCCAGGAGATATCTGGTGGATTTGGATTGGTGTAACATTGTCGGTAGCAAATCGGCAGACTGCGTTATATTTCTCCATTAATTTCTATTTCCGTTGGTTTCAATGGAGAAGTTGGACTTAGCTGCCGACCTGCCTGTTGTATTCTGTCTCACAAAGTCAAGATCTACCCGCACATGCTTTCGTTTTTTCCATGAGTGAAAGACAGTGTTTTGAAGCATTGTTACTTTTCATGTAGTATCGGGTTGTGCAAGTTCCATTTTCTTTGAATGACTTGGCATCCCACCAGACTCAGATGTAACCAGTTCACTTCTGGAGCCTGAAGATGATGGAAAGCAAAGACCAGGCAGTAGAAATAAAACACCTCAGCTCTGGGCTTGTCCACTGCCACGACGAGTGCAAGCAAAACACGGATTGGTTTTCCACACAAACAGACCACATTCAAGTTAGAAACCATTTGTAGGTAGTGGTGTTTGTAACCAATTTTCTATCTTTTGTCTGCATGCTTTGCATGTTGCATTGAATGGAATTTTTTTCTTTTTCCTTTCCATTGTTGTCTTCTGATTTTTTTTCCTGTTGCTTTCTTTTACTGCATCAAAGAGATTCTGTACACGGTACCATGAACTTGTAGCCTAGCTACTTGAAGTAGTTCCATTTGCTGTGCATTGTGTTCTTGACCATCACGGCTAGATTTGGTAAAGGCAGGATTGCTCACCGCGAAGTAGTTCTTTGGGAAAACTTTCGGTAACTGGGTAATGGCACTGCCTGTTCGCCTGGGTCCTTAGGTGTAAACACCCCAGAATTACATTCAAAACTGCTTTGTACAGTAATCTGAAGGGAAAATGTGTGAACATTTACAATAAAAGACTGAAAACCACTTAAGTATTTTGGTGTGTTCTCTGTCCTAAAGGGTGAATGACTTTCTCAATCCCTTCTTGTGTGGATATAAAACTATTTCAGTATATAACAGACGCGTTCCCTTCAGCTTTCAGACATATAATGCATCTTATCTGATCAGTTTCATGTTCCTCTCTGGGCACAAACAGGCTGCCACATTCCTTTGCAATGTGAAATTGAAAACATGTCAAGGGTGCTTAATTGGCAGTGAAATGTTTTGGAATGCCCTGGGTGCATAGCACTATACAGATGCAAGTTATTTTTTTTAAGCTCAGCCTAAAGGTTGTGCTAAGGTTGTCAGGACCTGCCCGTTCTCTCAAGCCATGTGGAGGATCATGCGGAGGGACCATGTGTTGTTCAAAATAACAGGTGATTTATTAAAATTTATAATCTCCCTGAGCACAAACTTGTTGCAGCTATTACATCCTCAGATTGCACAGAAACTTGATCAACAGTAAAACTAGGTTTTGACAGCAGAATAATGGTTCCAGAAAGGCTTAATTAAGTAACAAATTAGGTCTTGATTATAGAATAAGATGACCATCCAAAAATCAAATTCAGTTACTAATAAATCCAATTTTCTATTACAACAATTAATAAAATTTCTGAAACTTGGGTGTTATCAGAGCTGCATTTCATGCCTCTGCTTTTAGGCTTGGCCTGTGGTTCCTTATTACCACATTAGCACCAACCACATCCCTATTTATGAGTCATTAGCTTTTCTTTTTCCTACAACACCATGGTCATGCAGAACTTTTGGGTGATAGGTAGTACGCAGCATATTACCATTATCCTCCCAATCCCAGCCATGACAAGTTAAATAAAACCATCTCCAAATGTTGTTGCCAACATTGACCCTCCCCCCACCACCCACACAGTAATTTTGTTATAATCCACTTTCTGTCCAACTATAACTTGACACTAGAATGGGATACCTTTAGTTTTACAGTTACCAATATAGGGCTGAATCTGGATTTACTGTGTTTAATTCCTGTATTTATACCATTGTAGTTAGGACATCTTTTAAATTTCAAAAATAAACTATTCATAATAAAAAATATCTACTAAGGAATAAAGATGGTGCATAGCTGTCTACATTTTGACTTTTGTTGGTGTCAGGTTTCCTGGGCTTTTTGATATTTTAAAGTTTTATAAATGGAGCCAAAAATGGATGGTGTCATCTTAAAAATCTCCTACTGACTCAAAAATTGGTACAAACAGTAAAATTTCACCGTGATATTTTAATCTGAGGATATGTCCGTTTTATGTGCCAGGTCATCTCCTAGCACAAACTTTTATGAACTGCCTTGAGGTTCCGAGACCTTATGAGCTGGCTTGGCTAGTTAGGAGGTGGTGTGTACTACAAGAAAATAGTATTGCTGTAGCAAATTCTGGCCCTAATTATTTAGCTTGAACCGATCTGTTGACAAGCTGAAAGATTTCCACCAGCATAGCATCATTTAGTTGTTCTCAAAACGTCACCAGGAAGGCCGGAATTTATTGGCTATCACTAAAGGCTATCACTGTAGTGTGGTGGTTAGCACAATGTTCTACAGTACAGGCAACCCGGATTCAATTCCTTCCTCTACCTGTAGGGTGTTTGTACATTCTGCCCTGTGACGACATGGGTTTCCTCCGGGGGCTCTGGTCTCCTCCCGCAGTCCAAAGACGTACCAGTTAGTAGATTAATTAGTCATTGCAAATTGTCCCCTGATTAGGCTAGGATTAAATCAGGATTGTTGGGCGGCATGGCTCAAAGGGCCTATTCCATGCTGTTTCTCAATAAATACATAAATAAATTCCCTCGTTAAGGTGCTGGTGACCCATTGCCCTGAACCACAGCAGTATTTCCAGTGAATGTACTCCTTCTGTGCTGGATAGCAATCACAGGATTTAGATCCAGCAGCAATGAAGAATCTTTTATCCCCCTCAGTATGGTGAGTAAAATGGAGGGGAACCTGCAAGCGTCCTTTCAACACACACAAAATGCTGGAGGAACTCAGCAGGCCAAGCACCACCTATGGAGAAAAGTACAGTCAACGTTTTGGGCTGGACAGGAGGAAAAAAGATGAGGAATAAATTTGAAAGGTGGGGGAGGGGAGAGAGAAACACAAGGTGATAGGTGAAACCAGGAGGGGAAGGGATGAAGTAAAGAGCTGGGAAGTTGATTGGTGAAAGAGATGCAGGGCTGGAGAAGGGGGAATCTAATAGAAGACGGAAGACCATGGAAGAAAGAAAAGGGGGGAGGAGCACCAGAGGGAGGTAATGGGCAGGCAAGGAGATAAGGGATGGTTGGGGGGGGGGGGTGCATTACTGGAAGTAAAGAAGCATCCTTTCAGTCAGTTCAAAGTATAATGACATACTATGCAAAGTAATTTATCACTACTTGCCTTCTTTGCTAAACATTTCAAGTACAGGTATATGCCTTCTGGCTCAGAACATTCAAACAAAGGAAACTGTTTAATATGGAACACAAACACTAGGAAATCTGCAGATACTGGAATTTCAAGCAACACACATAAAAGTTGCTGGTGAACGCAGCAGGTCAGGCAGCAAGAGAGATACAGTCGACGTTTTGGGCCGAGACCCTTCGTCAGGAAGTTTGTCAATCATAGAATGATGATCCTTTACATGGGAAGGTTCACTACTGAGAACTGTGGGTTGTAGGTTAATTTTGAGGAAATGGCCCTGGGTGGTAGAATCTGGGAGCAGTTGATAGGGGAATGTGGGGTGAATAAATTGAGATTAATGTAAATTGTCACTTGCTAATTGTAGACTTGGTGGACAGAGGGCCATCTATCTAATGTAGTAATTTTATTATGCCTACTATTTTGTACAAATATACAGGCAGACAATTCGAGGTGACTGGATTTTTGCTACTTCTGTTTTGAAAAGTCACAGGCGGAGATTCTTAATATTTAGGGAGGGAATTTTAACAAGGCTATCAATATACGTACTGTAAATTGTTTATGAAAATCAGGAAGCAACCAAAGATGGAAATCTGAAGCAGAAAATGCTGGAATTGTTCAACAGTTATTTGTGGATGGAAAAATGAGCTAATGCTTCAGGATGAAGACGCTTCATTGGAACTGGGAAAGAAAGAAACATTGGGGATAAAACTGGTGTGGGGTTGTGGGGGGAAGATGGGGATAAAGTAGACCCATGTACCTCCTTCACTAATGTAGTCCTTTTAATCTATCTGGCTAGCCAAACTTGGGTTATCAGCAGTATCAAACTCCCAAAATCTGGGGGGGGGGGGGGGGGGGATCTCTGTAAATCAGATGGAACCTGTTCTTTTTGCAGTAAGATACAAAAGCCTGAAAGAACATAACACCAGATACGAGGGCAGCTTCTACCCTGCTGTTATAAGACCATTGAGTTATTCCTTAGTATGAAAAAATGGATGTTGACCTCACAATGTACCTCAGTGTGACTTTGCACCTTACTGTCTACCTGCACTGCACTTTCTCTGTACTGTAACACTTTATTCTGCACACTTATTGTCTTACCTTGCACTACACCAATACATTGCTGTAATGAATTGATTCATAGGATGGTATGCAATATGTTTTTCACTCTACATGGAACAATAATAAATCAACTCACCAATTTAATCACCAAGCACTCTTCAAATTCACTGTCAACCTCCTTGCTGTAGGGCACCTAAAATAGAATTGTTTTGGCTGTCAGCAGCAAATTGTGCTCCTCTAGAATCCAAGGTGCCATTGTCCAATTGTCTTCTGTATTTACATACTTACAGAAGCAAACCCGAATATCAATCCAAGAGAATCCATAGGGAAAACCATCCAGCTAAAAAAACAGCTCAGACCACGTGCTCACACCAATGCCATTTTCATCATCTGAAATGACAACTTTTTTTGCTGAAACAATAAACGGTTTTCTGATTGTAAAAGGTAAATTAAGTTTGACTTGACATTTATAAATAATAAATGTAACATGTCATTGTAACCTTGGCTCTCACCATTGGAATACTTGATGAAGCAGGAATCAAACAATTAATTACACTGGCGCATCAAACGTTGAGGCGACTTTGGTGCTCTTGCCAACCCAGCCATCAGTATCAAGCCCATCAGTGCCAGTTTTCACCTTTGTAAGTAAGGTAGAAAGCAAGGTAAAGACAACCAGTTGAGAGGGGCAGGCACTGAACCGCACAGCTCAAGACAACAGGATATATGGCAGCAAAGGGAAAGCAAGCAGGGATTCAGTTGTGTGAAATAATATTAGCACTTGTATCTCAACTGCACCCACTCAGTTATGGATGACCCAAAATAACTGCTAATAAGCCGTACAATGTTGTTAACATACAACATAGTAAGGCTCTTCGGCCCTCGACGTTTTGCCAACTTTGTAGCCAACTCTTAAGTTCAACCTAACCCTTACCTCCTGCATAGTTCTCCACTTTTCTACCAAACACATGCTTATTAAGTGTTTCTTAAATGTCCCTATTGTATCAGCCTCTACCACCACTCCTAGCAGAGCATTCTACTATTCTTTGTGTAAAAAAAAAACGTACTTCTGTCATCTCCCCCCACCAAACATTCCTTCAATCACCTTAAATCTCCTTTGCATCCTCTCTAAAGTTTCCACATCCTTTCTATAATGAGGCAACCAGAACTGAACACGATATTCCAAATATGGTCTAACCAGAGTTTTATAGTGCTGCAAAATTACCTCATAGCTCTTAGGCCATAAGATATATAGGAGTAGAGTTCAGCCATTTGGTCCATTAGATCTGCTCCATCATTTCATCATGGCTGATCCATTTCCCTCTTAGCTCCAACCTTCTTCTTTCTTCACGCATCTCTTCATGCCCTGACTCATCAAGAATCTATCAACCTCTGCCTTAAGTATTCCCCATGGCTTGGCCTCCACGTCATTGGAGATCCAAAGGGGCCCAAGACTGCTCATGATACTCCAAGAGTGGCATGACTAATGCCTTGTAAAGCCATCACATCCTTGCTTTTATATTCTAGTAATCTCAAAATGAATGCTAGCATTGCATATGCCTTCCTTACGACCATCTCAACTTGCAAGTGAACCTTTGGAAACCTTTGCATGAGGAGTCCTTTTGCATCTCTTATTTCTGAATTTTCTCCCCATTAGAAAATAGTACACCTTTGTTCCTTCTACCAAAGTGCATGACCATACACTTCCCTACACTATATTCCATCTGGCACTAGTTTTACCCATTCTCCTAATCTGTCTAAATCCTTCTGCAGACTCACTACTTCCTCATCAGTTCCTGCCCCTCCACTTATCTTCATATTTTCCACAAACTTAGCCACAAAGCCATCAATTACATCATCAAAATCATTGACATACAACACAAGAAGAAGCTGCCCCAACAGTAACACCTGTGGAACATCACTAGTCACGGGCAGCCAACTAGAAAAGGCTCCCTTTATTCCCATGTTTTGCCTCCTGCCAGTCAGCCACTGCTTTATCTATGCTCGTATCCTTCCTGTAGCATGGGCTCATATCTTGTTAAGTTGCCTCATGTAAGCACCTTGTCAAAGGCCTTTTGAAAATTTAACTACACACCATCCATCGATTCTCCTTTGTCCATCCTGCTTGTTATTTCTTCAAAGAATTCCAACAGATTTGTCAATCAAGATTTTCTCTTAAGGAAACCATGCAGACTATGGCCTATTTTATCATGTGCCTCGAAGTACCCCAAAGCCACGTCCTTAATAATCAACTCCAACATCTTCCCAGACACTGAGGTCAGACTAACTGGCCTATAATTTCCTTACTTCTGCTTGTCTCCCTTCTTGAAGAGTGGAGTGACATTTGCATTTTCCAGTCTTCTGGAACCATGCAAGAATACGCTGATACTTGAAAGATCATTATCAATGCCTCCACAAGCTCTTCAGCCACCTCTTTCAGAACCATAGAATGTGGACTATCTGGTCCAGGTGACTTATATACCTACAGACCTTTCAATTTCCGAAGTACCTTTGCCCTAGTAATGGCAACTTCACACATTTCAGCCCTCTGACACTCTCAGCTTCTGGCAAACTGCTGGTGTCTTCCACATCGAAGGCTGATGCAAAATAATCATTCAGTTCATCTGTCTTTTCCTCGTCCCCCATTACTACCTCTCCAACATCACTTTCCAGTGGTCCAAAATCTACTCTTGCCTCTCTTTTACACTATATACATCTGAAGATACTTCTTGTATCCTCTATTTAAATTATTGGCTAGATTACCTTCATATTCCATCTTCTCCCTCTTTATGACTCTTGTTGTTGCATTCTGTTGGTTTTTAAAATCTTCCCAATCCTGCAACTTCCCACTACTTATAGCTCTATTACATACCCTCTTTGGCTTTTATGTTGGCTTTGACTTCTCGTCAGACACAGCTGTGTCATCCTGCCTCTAAAATGCTTAGAATACTTCTTTTCTGGGATGCCTTCCGAATTGCTCCCAGAAATTCCAGCCATTGCTGCTCTGCCATCATCCCTGCTAGTGTTCCCTTCCAGTCAGTTTTTAGCCAGCTGCTCTCTCATGCCTCCAATTCCCTTTACTCCATTGTATTACTAATAGATCAGACTTTAGCCTCTTCTCAAATTGTAGGGTGAATTCTATCATATTATCACCACTGACCCTTAAGGATTTCTTTACCTTAAGCTCTCTGATCAATTCTGATTCATTTCACAACACCCAGTCTAGAATAACTGATCCCCTAGCAGGCTCAACCATATGCTGCTTTAAAAAGCCATCTCGTAGACATTTTAGAAAGTGCCCTCTTGGGATCCATCACCAACCTAATTTTTCTATTCTACCTGCATATTGAAAACCCCCATGACTTTCGCAACATTGCCCTTCT
Source organism: Mobula birostris (assembly GCF_030028105.1). Lineage (NCBI taxonomy): Eukaryota > Metazoa > Chordata > Chondrichthyes > Myliobatiformes > Myliobatidae > Mobula > Mobula birostris. The sequence continues at coordinate 169,494,166 of NC_092370.1, read as the reverse complement.
TACATGCATTTTCTACCTCCTGTTTTAATTTACAGACTACATCTTTACTACTGTTTGAGGTCTGTATATAAATCCCATCAGGGTTGTTTTACCCTTGCAGTTCTTTAGCTCTGTCCACAATGATTCTACACCTTCTGATCTGATGCCACCTCTTTCTAATGATTTGATTTCATTTTTGTTTAAAACCAGCAGAGTCATGCCACCCCCTCTGTCTACCTGCCTGTCCCTTCAATACGATGTGTATCTTTGGACATTAACCTCCCAGTTGTAATCTTCTTTCAGCCACAATTCAGTGATGCCCACAACACCATAGGTACCGATCTGTAACTGTGCCACAAGTTCATCTACCTTATTCCGTATACTGCGTGTATTCATATATAACATCTTCGGTCCCATATTCATCACTCTTTTCAATTTTGTCCCCATTTTCCATTGCACTGCAATCTTGCTCTATCTGCAGCTTTTCACTTCTAGCAGACTTACTGCACACTGCCTCTGCTTGTAAACCAACTACCCCGTCCTTAGCTCTATCATCCAATTTCCATCTCCCTGCTCAATTAGGTTAAACTTTCCCGAATAGTTCAAGCAAACCTGCCCATAAGGATACTGGTCCCCCTCAGGTTTAGATGTAACACATCCTTTTTGTACGGGCCATACCTTTCCCAGAAAAGATCCCAATGATCCCGAAATCTGAAACCCTGCCCCCTGCACCAGTTCCTCAGCCACGCATTCATGTGCCAGGTTATCCTTTTCTTACCCTCACTAGCACGTGGCACAGGCAGCAATCCAGAGATTATTAGCCTGGTTTTCCTGAACTATTCTGCTAAATATGTAATCTCTTATCATTACTGCAGTCCTCTTCAACTCTCTTCTGAGCCACAGCACCAGACTCAGTGCCAGAGACCCAGTTGCTGTGGTAGGTTGTCCCCCTCAACAGTATCCAAAGTGGTAAACTTATTATTGAGGGGAATGATTACAGGGGTACTCTGCATTTCCCTTCCTCCTCCTGACAATCACCTAGTAACCTACCTCCTGCAACCTAGGGATGACTGTCTCCGTGCAGCTCCTACCAATCACTTGCTCAGTCTCCCATACAAGCTGAAGGTCATTGACCCAAAACATCGACTGTATTCTTTTCCACAGTTGCTGCCTGGTCTGCTGGGTTCCTTCAGCATTTTGTGAGTGTTGACCTTGCCCAAGCCTGATGAGCCAAAGCCACTCCAACACTGGCCCACTCACACAATGGCCACTCCGCTTGACCCTACTTTACTTTTATTCATCTTCCCAAAAGAATCCTGTTTACAAAGTGCCGCCTTTTTCAAACTTCAGCCATGGACCAAAATGAAATTTCTCTCCTACTTCTCATGCTCCTACTCACTGATTCAGTAGAGTACAACTGTGAAAACTACCAAGAACTCCATAGCCCAACTAATGGAGGCCAACTCCTTGTTACCCTCCTTACAACTTGTGCGACAACTATGAGGTATCTATGGAAGTGGACCCCAAGATCCCTCTGCTCCCTCACGCTGTTAAGAACCTTGCCATTAACTTTGTACTCTGCCTTCAAATTTGACCTTTCAAAGTGAAGCACTTCACACTTTTCCAGATTGAACTCCATCTACCACTTCTAAGACCGGCTCTGCATCCCATCAATGTCCCTTTGTAAACTACAGCTATCTTAAACACTATCTTCAGCACCACCACCTTCACATCATCTGCAAATTTACTAACACACCCTTCGCTCTCCTCATCCAAGTCATTTATAAAAATCATGAAGGCACAAATTCCAGAACAGATCATTGTGGAATACCACTAGTCAGGGACCTCCAAGCAGAATACACTCCATCTACAATCACACTCTGCTTTCAATCGGAAAGACAACTCTGTAACCATGTAGCAAAGTTTTCTTGGATCCGATGCCTCCTGACTCTCTGAAGGAGCCTACCATGGGTAACCTTATCAAACACCTTACTAAAATCCATCTACTACTCTGCCTTCATCAACATGCTTTGTTACATCCTCAAAGAATTCAGTCAGGCTTGTGAGACATGATCTACCCTTGACAAAGCCTTGCTGACTATTCCTAACCAGACTATGTTTCTCCAAATTCTAGTGAAGTCCCTCTCTAAGAATTTTCTCCAATAATTTGCCCATCACTGAAGTAATACTCACTGCTCTATAATTCCCAGGGTTATTCCTTGTTGTGGTAGTTAATAGTCAGTTAAGCTACTCAGTTAGTCACTCCCACATGGGAGGAGTTCACATGCTGTACAAGCAGCATTATCAATAAAGTTCAGTCAAGTATCCTACATGCTGGCATCCTGGTGTGCTCTGCACTATCCCTCAATAATGAACACAGCATGCTATCAGGAGTGATTGATCATCAATTAATTGGTGCTCTTCAACAAAAAAGTTCCTATACTCCTGACTTCCTGAATGAGCCTACCATGGGTAACATTATCAAACACTTTACTAAAATCCATACACACCACAACTACTACTTTGCCTTCAATGTACTTTGTTATATCCTCAAAGAATTTAGTCAGGCTCTCCACAAAGCCATGCTGACTATCCTTAATCAGACTATATTTCTCCAAATGCCAGTGTAAGGAGTTTCTTCTTTCAGGTTATTTGCTAAGACCAATAAAATGGCTTCTCTGTAGTGTTATAATGAAATGGTTTCTTTGTAATGTTAACTGCTGAGTTAACTGTAGCAATTTGTTTAGGTTATAATTACTGATAACGGGAATTGTATTCATTTGCTAATTGGGATAGATGTTATTCTTTCTCGTGTATGAAAGCTACTGTTCTTCATGGGTTTTGGTCAGAAGGCGCCATGGGGAAGAAGAGAGAGGACGCATCTGAAGAGATGTGGTGACCTGTGGCTGGAGGAACCCTGACCGGGGGCTTGGGACCCAACAGAGTTCGGAGGAGATCGGCTAGTGGAAAGAGTTACGTGATCTCCAACATTTATTGTGCACAAAAGGGGTTGAATTGATAAAGCTACTGATTTGGCACCTTTTTATTTTCAGATTTGGTTCTCTACTAACCCTATAGTTCAAGTAAAAATTATAAAATCTTAATTGTTTAACTGCATATGGTGTATGACTTGTCATTTCAGGACACTGATTTGAAACGGGGGAGCACATCACACAGCATCCACCCAAACGAGAACTCTAAGGTTTGGCTGGACAAGAGAAGGTTATCTCCCCGAGATCATACCCTAGGCAAAGCCAGTGTTACACCAGTAAAGCCTATCTCTAAGAATTTTCAATAATTTGCACACCACTGCAATAAGACTCACTGGTCTATAATTTCCAATGTTATCCCTTCTCTCTGTCTTGAACAAAAGAATAACATTTGCCACCCTCCAATATTATGGTACTACTTCTATGGCCAGTGAAAATGAAAAGATCATCGTTAACTATGCAGCAATCTCTTCCCTGACTTCTCATCGTAATCACGAGTATATCACATCCAATCCCAGGGACTGATCTTACCTAATGTTTTTCAAAGTTTCTAGCACATCCTCTTTCTTAATGCAACACGCTTCAGCATATCTGTCTGCTTTATGCTGTTGTCATGAACATCAAGGCGCCTCTCATTGGTGAGTACTGACACAAGGTATTCACCTCAGACCTCTCCTACCTCCTCTGACTCGGGGAGTATGTTTCCTCTTCTCTCCTTGATCAGGCCTACTCTCATTCTAGTTATCTTCCTCTTCTTCACATACATGTGGAATATCTTGGGGTTTTCTTTAATCCTACCGGCTAAGGTCCATTATCTCTCCTATGTCCACCCTTAGGCTTCTTCGTGGCTACTTTGTAACTATCTGAAGTCCTGTCTGATCCTTGCTTCTTAAACTTTAAGGAAGCTTCTTTTTCCCTCTTGACTAGATGTTCCACATCTTTTGTCAGCCATGGTTCCTTCCTACCCTCCTTTCCCTGCCTCAGAGGGACAAACCTATCCAGACCCCATGCAAGTGCACTGTAAATAACCTCTATGTTTCCATTTTGTATTTCCCTGAGGACTTTTTTTCCCAATTTATGTTCCCAAGTTCCTGCCTAATAGCATTAAAATTTCCTTCCCCCAATTAAATAGTTCTCCATACCGTCCGCCCCTTTCCCTCTCGAAGGCTATGGTAAAAGTCAGGGAGTTGTGGTCACTGTCTCTGAAGCCCTATAGTTTTCTCTGTACCCATATTTCCATACATTTACATTTCATCAGACATAGAAGCTGATTAGTGTATCAGTCTGTTGCACACAACGTTTTTCCCTAGTTCAAGTTTAAGTGTCATTCAACCAAGCTTTAATACCCATGATCACAGACAAATGAAACAGTGTTACATCAGGGCCAAGGTGCAAAACAGTACCCACAGTCACACAAAGCACAAGGCACATACAGCATATCAGTAATATACAGTCAGACATATAATATATAGTCCAAGGCTCTGAGTCCATGAATGTTGCAGCAATTTGCAGTCAAACACAATACAACTTGTCTTCAGCTGAGCAAACTCTGGAGAGCAGCACCGACCACAGCTTGAAGGCTGTGTCACACAGCCTCCGGTGGAGCACACCGAATCCAACACTTCTCTCATGTGTGTCTGTAAACAGGGAAACCCGTGGCTTGAGGCCCAGTCCTCGCCATGACCAGGGCCACACAGCTCCCGTGCTGGCTGCTCCCGCCAACCGCCACTCAACCAGTGAATCGGACTTGCAGCATTCCACATTAATGATGTCTAACAAGATGTTGTGATCACAAGAAAAGCGGCTAAGATGAGCACTCGCTGTTAGACCGCACACTGCCTTCACTCAGCAACTCCTCCAAAGCCTCTCTGACATGGGCAGCAGCATGATCAAAACCAAGTCCAGCTCCTTCAGTTTCCCTGCCAATGAGCAACTCACAGGTGGGGTGGACCCGCAGAACTTTAAATTCTTCATGTCCAGCAGGGTCTTGTGATTGTAAACAAGTTTTAAAATAAGACAATAACACCTTTGTTGATCTCATAGGAGCTTCTGTGATTGAACAGGTCTCTCCAATGTCATCAAAATGTATCTTTCCCAATTATAGAGCAATATAGCATTGAAAACAGGCACTTTGGCCCATCTAGTCCATGTCAACCAGGTCTTCTGCCTAGTCATATCTACTACTCCAAGCCCACAGCCATTCATACCTCTCCCATCCCTGTACTTCTCTTAAATGTTACAATTGAATCCGTATCCACCACTTCTGCTGGGAGGACCAACCAGGGTACATACACAGTGAGCAGTAGGGCACTGAGGAATCTGGTAGGATCCTCTGAGGTTGCACTATCCTCTGAGTGAAGAAGTTCCCCCTCATATTCCCCTTACATATTTCAACTTTCCCCCAAAGCCTATGACCTCCAGTCCCATCCAACATAAGGGGGGAAAAACTGCATGCATTCACCCTATCTATACCCCTTACAAGCCATCTTCCAATCAAATACCACACTGACTTGTCCAGAAATGATTTAACTCCTCCCAGTCTGCACACGCAGGCACATCCCAGAATCCACCCGTTTGCCATTCATTCCAGACTCATCACGCGCAGCCTATTTAACCCCAGCTCTTACCCATTGTCCTTGTTCCCTCACTGAACCAGCCAGGCCTCAACCAGTTGCTCTGAGCTCTCACTCTCCTTGGCTAAAGTTGATCTTGTTGCCTGTCGTGTATAGTTTCCGTTCTCTCTTGTTGTGTGGACCCCTGTGCCTTATTATTTTGCTTTCTGTTATTAAAGTTATCCTTCACTGCTGAATTGTCTCTGCTGCTCTGTTTTTGGGTCAAGCCTTCTCTACATTTCCTGACTCAGGGAAATAACCCCCGTTATTGCAGCAGCTGAAAAAGACCAACCAAATCTTTTGTGGTCAACTACCAACCATATCTATGCTGTCCACACTGTTTAAGTACAAAGTAAGATTAATATATCCTGTTGAGTAGCAATGCATGCTGTATAAAAGCAATTCTATTACACTGTATCAGTTCCAAATAAAAACAGAGGAGGCTGGGAATATTCAGATGGTCAGGCGGCATCTGAAAAGCAAGAGAGTTAATGATTCAGGCCATTTCTGAACCAGCTGGGAAAATGGGCTGAAAAAAATTGGCAGATGGAATTTAATGCAAACAAGTGTGAGGTGTTGCACTTTGGGAGGGACAACCAGGGTACGTAGGTCTTACACAGTGAACAGTAGGGCACTGAAGAGTGTGGTAGAACAGAGGGATCTGGGAATACAGATCCATAATTCCTTAAAGGTGGTATTGTGGGTAGATAGGGTTGCAAAGAAAGCGTTTGGCACATTAGCGTTCATAAATCACTGTACTGAGTGCAGGAGTTGGGATGTTATGTTGAACTTGTATAAGATGTTGGTGAGGTCTAATTTGGAGTATTGTGTCCAGGTTTGGTCATGTGCCTACAGGAAAGATGTAAATAAGATTGAAAGAGTGCAGAGAAAATTTACAAGGATGTTGTCAGGAGTTGAGGACCTGAGTTATAGGGAAAGGTTGAATAGGTTAGGACATTACTTTCCTAGAACACAGAAGATTGAGGGAGGAGTTCATATGAAGTATACAGAATTATGAAGCATTTAGATAGAGTAAATGCAAGCAAGTTTTTTCCACTGAGGTTGAGTGGGAATATCACTAGAGGTCATGGGTTAAGTGTGAAAGGTGAAATGTTTAAGGGGAACATGAGGGGGAACTTCTTCACTCAGAGGGTGGTGAGTGTGTGGAATGAGCTGCCAATGCAAGTAGTGGATAAGGGGAAAATTTCAACATTTGAGAGAAACTTGGATAGGTACATGGATGGGTGGGGTATGGAGGTCTGTGATCTGGGTGCACTTGATGGGACTAGGCAGTTTAATCATTCAGCACAGGCTAGATGAGCCGAAGAGCCTGGTTCTGTGCTGTAGTGTTCTATGACTCTCATTAATTATCTTTTACCGGAACTGTCTTGAAACATTAACTGTTTCTCCACAGATATTCTCTGATCTGACCTGACCCTGCTGACTATTTACTGCAGTTCCTGTTCTTATTCCAAACCTACTCCATCTGTGGTCTTTTGCTTTATTTATCGATGATAACATTGGTTTTATCCACTCCTTTCCCACTGAGCTATTATAATTGTTCAATCTGATGGCAAGTTCCAGCAACACATTCTAAAGTGTAGGGTGGCTGTTTATTAGTTAGTACAGTACATACAGTCACCTCAGAGACAATGACAGTTATGTCAGGTTTCTATATAAAGAAGGTCCAATCTGAGAAAAGCTGAGTCATGTGTACTGAAGGTTAGTATTGAAATTCAAACACTAGATGGCGTGATTCACAAACTCTAACAATATGGCACCACTGAGCAATTCAGGCAATTTACTTCTCCATCTTTAGAGGGCGCTGTCATTCCAGGAATGACAATTGAGCAGAACCAAAGATTAAAAGTTAGCTTCAATTGTCACATGTACATCAAAATACAAAGTGAAATGTGTCATTTGAGTCAATGTCCAACACAGTCTGAAGATGTGCTGGGAACAACCTACAAATATTGCATCTATCTCTGAGCAATTAGTGCAATTTATCATTTCTTAATTGTATCATTTCTTAATGCATGCATTACTAAATGACAGTAAAAGAGGACTGCGTGTCCTCATTATCTAAAAATTTACTTCTTCACCTTTGGAGGGTATTGTCATTCCAGGAATAACATTGCATGCTCATAACTTACTAGCCCATGCACCTTTGGTGTGTGGGAGGAAACTGGAGCATGTGGAGGAAACCTACATGGTCACAGGGAGAACATACAAAATTCTTACAGATGGCGACAGGAATTGAACCCGATCATTGATCACTGGCGCTATAAAGTGTTGTGTTAGTATCCACGCTACTGTGCCAACCAAAGATACAATGACTATATTGTGTTAAAGATAAAGAATCCTTAAAAATGATTTACCCAACTTTTCTTTTGTCTGAAAGGAAGTTAGACAGAAAATCTGCTTGATACTATATTGTGCTGATGGTGGTGGAATCATAGACTAATTCCAGCATCAGGAGACCCATTTAATTCATGCCATCACCTGTTAAAGTAGTCCCATTCCTCAAACCTTTCTCCATCGTGCTACAAATTATTTTCTTCTCGTGTCTATCTGATTCTATTTTCAAAGCCCACATTCCATCATTGTAGACAGATGATTAAGTGCATAAGTTATGCAGTCAGACACTATTACGTGATTGGTGCTTTTGCACATATTCGAGGAAACCTCTCAGGAAAGGTAGTGTCAGAGCACAGACACAATTGTTGTATACGACACAGAAGGCGGCCCATCATATCGGGACATGTTTGGCACAACTTTGTGGGCCGAAGGGCCTGTAATATGCTGTAGGTTTTCTATGTTTCTATGTTTCTTTGATAGAATTGTGAAATTAGTTTCACACCCCTCAAGTTCATTTCCAATTAATCCTCAAAATTAATTTTATCTATACGAAGAGATTCAGCACGGTAACATGCCCTTCTGCCCCAATGAGCCCGCACCACCCAATTACACCCATGGGACCAATTACGCTACTAGCCCGTATCTCGTTGGAATGTGGGAGAAGACAGGAGCACCAGGGGAAACCCCCATGGTCACAGGGAGAATGTACAAACTCCTTACCGACAGCAGTAGAATTGAATCCAGATCGCTGGTGCAGTAATAATATTACACTCATCACCACACCTCTATTAGTTTATCTAATTACAATAAGATAAAAGTTCAGAAATCTGCAATGAAATAAGAAAATATTGAAAATACTCAGTAGGTCAGGCAGGCTATGGAATGAAAAACATCAACAAAGTTTCAGAAGTTTGGCAAAGAGTCTCAGACTTGGAATGTTACTTCTCTTTCTCTTTCTGCAGATACTGCCTGACTGGCTGAGTATTTCCAACATTTTCTGTTTTTATTAACACTATAAATTCTCCCGATTCCATTTTGAAAGTTACCAGTGAATCTTCTCTCCCAGCCTATTATGTGGCACATTGCAGATCACAACAGCTTGCTCTGTAACAAAATGTTTCCTCATGTCAACCTTTTGTTTTTCACTCTCTTTTATCATTAGAATCATTTTTGCTTATTTCAATTTCAAGGCCACTTATGATTTTAGATACCTTCATCATCTCTGATAACTTTCTCTACTGTACGCTAAATTATTCAAGATCTCCAGTTTCGTACTACACCCTCTCCAGAATATAAACATTTCGCAGATTCTCTGGAATAAACACATGAGGGTTATTCATATCTTTATAACACTCCTTGTTTTTGTGCTTTTGTTAATAAAGCTCAGAATTCATTAACATTTAAATGTCCTTTTAAATTCCTTCAAAAAAAAATTTTGCAGCCCAAGTCTTTCTGTTCCATCCTGTCATTTAAATAGTAGATTGTGGTTCCTGTTGACACAAAGATTGATGGTGCTGAGGATAGTGTAGGATGTCGTTGTAGGTTACAATGGGAAATTGAAAGGAAGCAGAACTGGGCTGAAAAATGGCAGATGGAGTTCTAGCCGGTAAAGTGTCAAATTGGACACTTTGGAAGGTAAAATTTGAAGGCAGAGTACACGGTTAATGGCAGAATATTTATCAGTGTGGAGGAACAAAGGGATCTTGGGGTTCACATCCATAGATCCCTCAAGTTGCCACTGAAGTTGCTACGGTGATCAAGAAGGCATATTGTGTGTTGACCTTCATTAGTCAGATAATTGTGTTCAAGAGCAATGAGAAAATGTTGCAGCTCTGTAAAACCCTGGTTAGACCACGCTTGGAGTATCAGTCCACACAGCCTTTCACACATTTTTGTTTCTTTCCTCCATTGTTAACAAAGGATTTTAGTTTTGCTGAATGATCTATTATGTGGTAATTAACTGAACTTGTTTTGAAATTGAACTATTTCCTATCATCAGTCATTGCTGTTGCTTCATTGAAGAACTCTATTTTATTTTATCATTCCCTTGTTGAAGACATAGACATTTATAAAGTGGACATGCGTGTCCCCATAAAATCATTTAGTCTTCCCCAATCAGGAGCCCTGGATGAACCAAGACATCCACAATCTGCCGAGGGTCAGATCAGTGGCCTTCAGTACAAGTAAAGTACAAGAGATCCAGATACACCCTCCAGAAAGCCATCCCATTATGAAGTGGCAATTTTGGACAAATCTGGAATCATGGAAGAAAGCTCAGCAGCAGTGGCTTGGCTTGAACATTATCACCTCCTATGAATCACAAAGTAAAACCAAGCGACACGTGGGACAACAAGGTTTCACTCCCACATGAGCTCAATTATCGAAACATGGAGGCAAAACTCCCACTGTCCCCAACGACCCTGTGATTGAGGCCAATGTTAGAGCATTCCTTCAAGAGGGTGAACCCATGGAAAGCTTCCGGCCCAGACAGGGTTCCTGGCCGCCTACTGAATACTTGTGCTGATCAACTGGCTGGAGCGTTCACTGAGATCACTAACCTCTCATCTTGGCAGTCTGAGGTACCCACTTGCTTCTAGCTGGCTTCAATTATACTGGTGCCAAGAAGAATGTGGTAACCTTCCTCTATTGTTATCATCCAGTAGCATTTATGTACACTATGAAGTGCTATGAGAGATTGGTAATGAAACATATTAACTCCCGCCAGAGGGGTGACTTGGATCTGCTCTAGTTAGCTTACCATGACAACTGGTCAACAGCAGATGCTATGTCATCGGCTCTTCACTGGACATCTGAACAGTGAAGATGCATACATTAGGATGTCGTTCATTGACTACAGCTCTGTATTCAATACTATCATCCCCTTGAAACTAGTCAATAAGCTCCAGAACCTAGGCCACCATGCCTCCTTCTGTAAATGGGTCATTGATTTCCTCACTTGCAGACCCCAATCAGTTCCAATTGGCAACAACATAACCACCACAATCACCATCAGCACAGATGCAATGCAAGGCTATGTGCTTAGCCCCCTGCTCTACTTGCTTAGCCTCATGGTCATAAGTGTAAAGCACAACTCCCATGCCATATTTAACTTTGTTAATGACAAACCTATCATTGGACAAATCAAATGTGGTGACAAATGTGTATATAGGAGAAAAGGAGCTGATTGTTGACTTCAGGAGGAGGAAACCAGAGGTCCATGAGCCAGTCTTATCATGAGACCAGAGGTGGGGAGGGTCAGCAACTTTAAATTCCTTGATGTTATACTTTCAGAAGACCTGTCCTGTCCAGCGCATGAATCTCAAGGTTGTATATGGTATACATATTTTAATAATAAATATACTTTGAACTTAAGTGCCATTACAAAGAAAGCATGGCAGCACCTCTACTTCCTTAGAAGCTTGCAAAGATTTGGCATGTCATTCGACAAACTTCTACAGAAGCCCAAACTTCTGTGGTGGAGAGCATACTAACTTGTTGCATCACAGCCTGGTATGGAAACATCAATGTCCTTGAATGGAAAAGCCTACAAAAAGTAATGGATACAGCATAGTCTATCACAGGTAAAGCCCTCCCCATCATTGAGCACATTTGCAAGAAGTACTGTCATAGGACAGCAGCATCCACCATGAGGACCCCAACATCCAGGACATGCTCTTTTCTCACTACTACCATCAGGAAGGAGGTACAGGAGCCTCAGGACCAACACCACATGATCAGGAATAGTTATCACCCCTCAACCATCAGGCTCTTGAACCAGACAGGATAACTTCACTTGCCCCATCACTGAACTGTTCCATAATCTATCGACTCATTTTCAAGGACTCTTCATCCTATATTCCCTATATTTATTACTTATTTATTATTATTGTTTTGTTTTTTTTCCTCTTTTTTTATTTGCACAGTTTTTGTTGTTTTTTGCAGATTGGGTGTTTGTCCTGTTGAGTGCTGCCTTTCATTGATTATATAGGGTTTCTTTGTATTTACTACGAATACCCACAGGGAAATGTATCTCACAGTAGTACAGAGTGACATACATGTACTTTGATAATAAATTTATTTTGAACTTTGAACACATGTTCAATGTCCATCCCTATCTGTTTTGAATTCAATGGCTCTTTAGGCTATTTCAAAGATCAGTTAAGATTTCTCCACAGTGGTAGACTTGCAGCTATGTCTAAGGTCAGTCCAGTTCCTTTCCTGCAGGACGTTAGTCTGTAAAAGAAGGAGGATTGCTAGAAGATCAATCTATGTCTTCCTCTTGTTCCAGGATGATGCCACTATCAGGGTGGAGGAGCAAAACTGTATATTCCTTCTGGGTACCCTCCAACCTGAGGGCATGAATATTGATTTCTCCTTCCAGTTTAAAATAAATCCCTCCCCCTCTCTTCTTCTATTCCCCACTCTGGCCTCCTACTCACCTGCCTATCACCTCCCCTTTGGCCCCGCCGTCCTTCCATTTCTCAGATGGTCTACTCACCTCTCCTCTCAGATTCCATCCTCTCCAGCCCTATGTCTTTCCTACCCACCTGGCTTCACCCACCTCCTTCTAGCTATCTTCCTTCCTCTCCCCAATCTTTTTATTCTGGCATCTTCTCCCTTCCTTCCCAGTCCTGAAGAAAGGCCACAGATGCTGCCTGACCTGCAGAGTTTCTCCAGCATTTTGTTGTGCTGTTTTGTGTTTCCAGCAGCTGCAGAATTTGTGTTGGTGAAATAATTATTTAATATCTCCGCGATATCACCTGCCTCTGTAAGATAATGTTCACCATTGCCCTTACAAAGACGTGCCTTTCCTTGCATGATGGTTTTTACTGCACGATTTTTGATTTCTCTCCGGGGTAAGTTAATAATCAGATTGCAAGTTCTCAATTTCCCCTTGTTTGCTGAGCCCCTTCCCAATCAGATGGATTGTTCTTTCTCTGTTCTTGGATTTCTGCTGAAAATTACTATTCTCATTTGCCTCTTTCTCCATGGCAACGTGTGCACAATGATCTATCCTACTGAAATTTGAAACCATTCTGTCATTCAGAGAGCTGTAGCCTTAAATGTCCTTACTCACCCCTTTAGCTTAAATGTCCTTACTCACCCCTTTAGCAGAATTTGTCTACTTTTCTGCCAAACCAAGTCCTCCTTGACAATCTGCATTATTCAGTGGCTGTTCTTCCTACTGATCTTTGATTCCAATTTATCTGGCAGATCCTTCTCAACTCTTTGTAATGAGACCTCCTCCAATGCAAATGTTCTGTATTTTATTTGGATTCCATTGTGAATGAAATTCTCCATTTCATGTGACATAGACCACTTCTTAGACTTGTTGAAACATCCATAAATTGCAAAACGTAATTTTACTGCCAGAGGTGGGAGTCTGGAATCAGCTGAGACCAGGGGTCATAGTCCAGAACTCAAGGATTCAGGCACGTGGGCATGTTTGCAGCCACAGCCAGGCTCTGGAGAAGTTATACCCTGCTCCCCTGAAACACTGTGCTCACTGAGCAACATATTAAAAGAATGGAAATGGATGCAAATTTGGGTAATAATAGGAGTAATAACCAATCATCTGTAAAGTGCTCTGAAATCCCAAAAGGGAGCTGGATTATTGGAATTTTACTGAATGTCAGGGCTTTGCAAGTTAATACTATCTGATGTAGACCAAGATTGAAGGTCAGGGAAGACATGATGGAATTGTCCTTCAGCTGGCTTTTGAAGGTAAGGAGTTTCTCCAAGAGAATGAAGCATGACCTCATGTAAAGTGTTAAGTGAGCTGTTGCTGACTTTTGTTATAATAGCTGTGTTATCTGAAGAGGATTCAAACAATAAAAATCTGCTTTTGAATACATTAATTTCTGCCACAAAACAGCTTCAAACTGTTTATTCTATGAGTATTGAACAATAGCGTGGTGTTTGGTGAATAAAAAAGCTTTGCACTGGCAGAGTGCCTACTACGTCCTCCTAAGGGTCAGCAAAGAACACCTGTGGTTACAATGGTAGCAAGTAATTTGCAGCCAGTCTGTATGTAGGGAAGCTCCAAGAAATTGCATGCAGCACTGTTCATTCAATATGTTCTTCCTAGTAAGGACCTGGACCCATTGCAATTTGCCTATCACCACAATAGGCCAATGGCAGATGCAATCTCCATGGCTCTCCACATGGCTTTAGACCACCTGGACAACACAAACACCTACGTCAGGATGCTGTTCATCGACTATAGCTCAGCATTTAATACCATCATTCCCACAATCCTGATTGAGAAGTTGCAGAACCTGGGCCTCTGTACCTCCCTCTGTAATTGGATCCTCGACTTCCTAACCAGGAGACCACAGTCTGTGCAGATTGGTGATAACCTACCCTCTTCGCTGACGATCAACACTGGCGCACCTCAGGGGTGTGTGCTTAGCCCACTGCTCTACTCTCTGTATACACATGACTGTGTAGCTAGGCATAGCTCAAATACCATTTACAAACTTGCTGACAATACAACCATTGTTGGTAGAATCTCAGGTGGTGACGAGAGGGCATACAGGAGTGAGATATGTTGACTAGTGGAATGGTGCCGCAGTAACAACCTGGCACTCAATGTCAGTAAAATGAAAAGCTGATTGTGGACTTCAGGAAGGGCAAGACGAAGGAACACATACCAATCCTCATAGAGGGATTGGAAGTGGCGAGAGTGAGCAGCTTCAAGTTTCTCGGTGTCAAGATCTCTGAGGATATAACCTGGTCCCAACATATTGATGTAGTCATAAAGAAGGCAAGACAGCAGCTATACTTAATTAGGAGTTTGAAGCGATTTGGCACGTCAACAAATACACTCAAAGACTTCTATGGTTGTACCGTGGAGAGCATTCTGACAGGCTGCATCACTGTCTGGTATGGAGGGGCTACTGCACAGGACCAAAAGAAGCTGCACAGGGTTGTAAATCTAGTCAGCTCCATCTTGAGCACTAGCCTACAAAGTACCCAGAACATCTTTAGGGAGCGGTGTCTCAGAAAGGCAGTGCCCATTATTAGTGACCTCCAGCACCCAGGGCATGCCCTTTTCTCACTGTTACCATCAGGTAGGAGGTACAGAAGCCTGAAGCCGCACACTCAGCGATTCAGGAACAGCTTCTTCCCCTCTGCCATCTGATTCCTAAACGGACATTGAAGCTTTGGACACTACCTCACTTTTTTTAACGTACAGTATTTCTGTTTTTGCATATTTTTAAATAATCTATTCAATATACCCAATTGATTTACATGTTTATTTATTATTATATTTTATTTATTTATTTTCTGCTTTCTGCTAGATCAGAGGTCCCCAACCTTTTTTGCACTGCGGACCAGTTTCATATTGACAATATTCTTGCGGACCGGCCGACCAGTGGGGGGGTGGGGGGGTAGGATTGCCAACGGACAAGAGTAGCGCTCAAATATGTTGGGTTTACCCAGAAAAAGACTACAATGACCATGAAGCCTTGCGCGGGCACAAGTGCACATGCGTGACTCGCGCACTCGTGTATGTGCCAATTTTTTTCTACAAATCGCTTTTGCCGATTCTGTTCGGTGGGGGGGGGGTGATAATCACGACTGGAATATAGGAGATAAGTGGCTAATACACTCAATTTCGTTTCTAAAAGGGTTTATCTAACGAATTTAATATTAAACACACAGCGCACATTTTCCTCGCATGAATATAGCGATAAGTCAATTATCAAGGGAGGACAGGGGAGCTTGAAGTAAGTGTTGAAAAAACTTCCAGTAGAAGTGGTAGAGGCAGGTTCGATATTATCATTTAAAGAAAAATTGGATAGGTATATCGACAGGAAAGGAATGGAGCGTTATGGGCTGAGTGCAGATCGGTGGGATTAGGTGAGAGTAGCGTTCGGCACGGACGAGAAGGGCAGAGATCGCCTGTTTCCGTGCTGTAATTGTTATATGGTTATATAATTCAATAGCATCATAACATTTTAAGTAACATTTGGATATTAAACACACAGCACTTATTTTCCCTGTATGAACATATAAAATCATTGCAACACACCAATATCGCTGAATCAGTGGGAGCCCTGGGCTTGTTTCCCCGCAACAAGATGGTGCCATTGAGGGGTGATGGGAGACATCGATACTCGAAGGGGGTTCCTTATGTCCAGTCTATTCCGCAATTTAGTTTTCGTTGCATTCATTGCAGAGATATGTTGCAAATAGAAGCAACGTTTTCAGTGCTTTCGTGGCTTTCTCAGGATATGTAGCCTTGACTCTGATACGGAATGCCGGCAGAAATGTTATGTCAAACATACTTTTCAGCCCGCCGTCATTTGCAAGCTCGAGGAGTTGATCTCCTTCCCGCGCTGACATGGATGACACACGTGTAATGACCTCGCGTGCGTTCGAGCTCAACAGTGGGCGTGACAGGGAATGAGGAAAGGTGCAGCTGACTCATATCGCCAAATCATATCGTTTCCTCGCGGCCCGGCACCGGCCTGCAGCCCGGTGGTTGGGGACCGCTGTGCTAGATTATGTATTGCATTGAGCTGCTGCTGCTAAGTTAACAAATTTCACGTCTCAGGCCGGTGATAATAAACCTGATTCTGATTCTGAATGTTGACCAGAAGAGACAGTAATCCTCAGGAAAATGGTGGAGATCTGCAAGTCTAGATGGAATAAGTAGTTCCAAGAAATTTGAATTAATAATAATTAGCACAGGAGAAATTAATGGAATGAAAATTGATAAATCCCCAGGACCTGTTAACCTATACAGTGCCTATAAAAAGTATTCACTCCCTTGGAAAAATTCATGTTTCATTGTTTTAAAACATTAATCAGAAGGGCGTACTTTGGCTTTTTTTTTTTACGCTGATTAACAGAAAAAACTCTTTTGTGTCCAAGTGAAAACAAATTTCTATAAATTGATTTAAATTTATTACAATTATTGAACAAAATAATTGATTGCATAATTACTCAGCCCCTTCAAGTCAATATTTAGTAGATGCATCTTTGCCATCAATTACAGCCTTCAGTCTGTATGGATAGGTCTCTACTAGCTTTGCACATCTGGACAATGCAATTTTATCCCATTCTTCTTTACAAAACTACCCAAACTTTGTCAGATTGCATGGGGATCATGAGTGAACAGTCCATTTCAAGTCCAGCCACAAATTCTCAATTGGATTGAGGTCTGGACTCTGACTTGGCCACTCCAGAACATAAACTTTGGTGTTTTTAAGCCATTCCTGTGTAGCTTTGGCTTTATGCTTGAAGGCATTGTCTTGCTGGAAAACAAATCATCTCTTAAGTCACAGTTCTTTTGCAGACTGCATCAGGTTTTCCTCCAGGATTTCCCTGTATTTTACTGCATTCATTGCACTCTCTACCTTCACAAGCCTTCCAGGGCCTGCTACAGTGAAGCATCCACAGAGTATGATGCAGTCACCACCATGATGTGCAGTGTTTAGTCTGATGGCCAAAAAGCTCAATTTTGGTTTCATCAGATCATAGAACCTGCTTTCAGCTGACTACAGTGTCTCCGACATGCCTTCCAGTAAACTCTACATCAGATTTCATGTGAGATTTTTACCAATGGTGGCTTTCTCTTTGCCACTCTCCCATAAAGCTGCAACTGGTGAGGCATCCAGGCACCAGTTGTTGTATGTGCAGCCTCTCCCATCTCAGCCACTGAAGCTTGTAACTCCTCCAGAGCTGTTATAGGTCTCTTGGTGGCCTCCCTCACTAGTCCCCTTCTGCATTGGTCACTCAGTTTTTGAGGATGTCCTGCTCCAGGCATATTTACAGCTGTGCCATATTCTTTCCATTTCTTGATGATTGACTTAACTGTACTCCAAGGGATATTCAGTGACTTGGAAATTATCATATATCCATCTCCTGACTTGTGCTTTTCAAATAACCTTTTTTGTGATGTTGCTTGGAGTGTTCTTTTGTCTTCATGGTGTAGTTTTTGCCAGGATACTGACTCACCAGCAGTTGGACCTTCCAGATACAGGTGTATTTTTACTACAATCAATTGAAACACCTTGACTGCACACAGGTGATCTCTATTTAACTGATTATATGACTTCTAAAACCAATTGGCTGCACCAGTCATGATTTGGTGTGTCATATTTGTAATTAATTTAGATCACTTTGCGAGATCTGTTTTCACTTTGACACAAAAGAGTCTTTTCCTGTTGATCAGTGTCAAAAAAGCCAAATTAAATCCATTGTGATTCAAAGTTGTAAAACAATAAAACATTAAAACTTCCAAGGGGGGGGCATGGGTGGATACTTTTTATAGGCACTTATCATGGACAAAATATGAAGGCACCATCACCAACTCCCACAGCCTGCAATGACCCTGTGATTTCTGTCTCAGAGGCCGACACAAGAGAGTTTCCATTAAGAGGGTGTACCCTCGGAAAACGCCTAGCCCAGATGGTGTTAGATATGGCCCTTGTGGCTAAAGGTATCAGGGTTATGGAGGGAAGGCTAGTGCAGGGTTCTGAGTTGGATGATCAGCCATGATCATACTGAATGGCGGTGCAGGTTCAAAGGGCCGAATAGCCTACTCCTGCACCTATTTTCTATGTTTTCTATGCTTCTATGGTGTACCTGGCCAAGTACTAAATACCTGTACTGATCAAATGGCTGGAGTGTTCACTGTTATCTTTAAACTCTTGATTCAGCAGTCTGAGGTACCCACCTGCTTCAAGCAGGCTTCAATTATATAGGTGCCCAAGAAGAACATGGAAACCTGCCTCAGTGATGATCTTCTAGTGGGACTTACCTTCACTGTGATGAAGTGCTTCGAGAAGTTGGTGATGAAACTTATCAATTCCTGTCTGAGGAGCAACTTGGATCTGCTCCAATTTGCCTATTGTCACAACAGGACAACAGTAGATACAATTTTATTGGCTCTTCGTTGTACCCTGGAACATCTGAATAGTGAAGATGCACACATCAGGATGCTCTTCATTGACTACAGCTCAGCATTCAACACTATCATCCCCTCAAAACTAATCAATGAGCTCCAAGTCCTTGGCCTCCATACCTCCTTGTGCAGTGGATCCTTGATTTCCTCTCTTATAGACCCAAGTCGGTTTGGATTAGCAACAACATAACTCCACAATCACTATCAGCACAGGTGCACCACAAGGCTATGTGCACAGCTTCCTACTTTACTTGCTTTATACTCATGATTCTGAGGCTATGCACAGCTCCAAAGCCATATTTAATTTTGCTGATGACACCACTGTCATTAGCTGAATTAACTATGTAATAAATCAGCATATAGTGGTGCTACAACAACATCTCAATCAACAGCAGCAAGACCAAGAAACTGATTATTGAATACAAGAGGATGAAACCATAGGCTCATGAGCCAGTCATCAGGCTCTTGAACCAGAGGTGATAACTTCACTCACCGCAACACGGAACTGTTTCCACAAACTATGGACTAATGCTCAAGGACTTTTCTGCTCAAGTTCTCTATTTATTGCTTAGTTATTATTATTTTGTTTACTTTTTGTATTTGCACAGTTTGTTCTCTTTTGCACATTGGTTGATTGTCCATCTTGTATATGATTCTTCATTGATTCTGTTGTGTGCCTTTATACTTACTGTGAATGCCTGCAAGAAAATAAATCTCAGAGTTGTATATGGTGATATATTTAATTTAGCTTTTGACACTGATCAACGGTAAAATACTCCTTTGTGTCAAAGTGAAAACAGATGTCTACAAAGTGAACTAAATTAATTACAAATATAAAATAATAAATAATTGATTGTGCAAGTATTCACTCCCTTTAATATGACACACCAACTCACCACTGGTGCAGCCGATTGGTTTAAGAAGTCACGTAATCAGTTAAATGGAGATCACCTGTGTGCAGTCAAGGAGTTTCAATTGATTGTAGTAAAAATACACCTGTATCTGGAAGGTCCAACTGCTGGTGAGTCAGTATCCTGGCAAAAACTACAACATGAAGACAAAAGAACACTCCAAACAACACCACAAAAATGTTATTGAAAAGCACAAGTCAGGAGATGGGTACACGATAATTACAAATTCAATGAATATCCTTTGGAGTACAGTTAAGTCAATCATCAAGAAATGGAAAGAATATGGCACAGCTGTAAACCTGCCTCGAGCAGGATGTCCTCAAAAACCGAGTGGCCATTCAAGAAGAGGACTAGTGTGGGAGGCCACCAAGAGACCTATGACAACTCTAGAGGAGTTACAAGCTTAAGTGGCTGATAATAAATTTACTTTCAACTTTGAATTTTGACCTACTGCACACTATATCTTTGGGTAGGGGTTATGAACCTTGGGTCTATGGACCCCTCAGTTAAAGGTAGGAGTCCATAGCATAAAAAATATTTAGAACCCCTGGCCTAGGGTTTTGAAGGAGGTGGTTATGGAAGACAATGGGTGAAGTGGATGTCGTCCTCCAAAACTGCATAGAATATAGAATGGCTGCCACAGTCTGTAAAGAGTTACTCTAACACCAGTACTAGACAGTCAGTGAGACTTTAAAAAACAATTAAAAATAGTAACAGATTTGGACAAAGTTATAGAGCATTACAGGCCAGAAATGGGCCTTTCAGCCCATCTAGTCAATGTTGAACTATTATTCTGCCTCGTCGCATTGACCAGCACCTGGACCATTCCCCTCCCATCAATGTACTTACCCAAATTTCTCTTAAATGTTTAAAATCAAGCCCACATCCACCACTTCCACATGCAGATTGTTCAATGCCCTCACAACCCTCTAAATGGAGATCTCCCTCAAGTTACCTTTAAATATTTTACCTTTTACCCTTAAACTATGACCCCTAGTTCTAGTCTCACCTAACCTCAGTGGAATAAGCTTGTTTGCATTTATCCTTTCAATACCTCATAATTTTGCATATATCTATCAAACCTCCCCTCATTTTTCTATGCTCCAGATAATAAAGCCCTAACCTATTCAACCTTTACCTATAACTCAGATCCTCAAGTCCTGCCAACATTCTTGTAAATTTTCTCTCTACTCTTTCAATCTTATTGATATCTTTCCTGAAGGTAGGTGACCAGAACTAGACACGTATCTCCAAATTAGGCCTCAACAACATCTGATACAACCTTACCATACCAATCCAACTCATATACTCAGTACTTTGATTTATGGTCAATGTGCCAAAAGCTCTCTGTACTTCCCTGTCTACCTGTTTCAATTTCAAGGAACTATGGATCTGTATTCCCAGATCCCTTTGTTCTACCACACTCCTTGGTGTCCTAACCTTCGCTGTGTAAGTCCTACCCAGATCGGTCCTACCAGAGTGAAACACCTCACACTTGTCTGCATTAAATTCCATCTGCCATTTTCAGCCCATTTTCCTAGCTGGAAAAATTCCACTGCAAGCTTTGATGGTCTTCCTCGCTGTCAACTATGCCCCCTAGTCTTGGTGTCATCCACAAATTTGCTGATCCAGTTTACCACATTATCATCCAGATTTTGATAATTACAAACAACAATGGATTCAGCACTGATCCCTGCGGCATTCCACTCGTCACAGACCTCTAGTAAGAGAAACTGGCGTCTATTGCAACTCTCTGACTTCTCCCGCAAAGCCAATACCAAATCCAATTTACTACCTCATCCTGAATGCCAAAAAACTGAATCTTTTTGACCAATCTCCCACGTGGGATGTGGTAATACATCTTGCTAACGACCATGTGGACAACATTTCCTTCATTAATTTCCATTATAGCCTCCTCAAAAAACTCTTAAGTTTGGTCTAACACAACCTACCATGGACAAAGCCATTGTTGACTATTCCTAATAAGGCCCTGTCTATCCAAATACTTACATACTGATCCCTTAGAACACTTTCCAATAACTTACCCACAATTGATATTAGGCTCACCAGCCTGTAATTTCCTGGCTTATTCATAGAGCATTTCTTAAACACCAGAACAATATTAGCTGTCAACATTTCAGGCCAAGATCCTTCATCAGGACTGGAAAGGAAAGAGAGAACTCAGAATAAGAAACTGGAGGAAGGGGAGGAAGAAGTACAAGGTGGCAGGTGATACGTGAAATTGGGAGGGGGGGAGGGGTGAAGTAAAGAGCTGAAAAGTTGATTGGTGAAAAAGATGGTGGGCTGGAGAACGGAGAATTGGATAGGAGAGGACAGAAGGCCATGGAAGAAAGGGAAGGGGAGGAGCACCTGAGGCAGGTGATGGGCAGGTAAGGAGAGAGTGGGAAACAGGAATAGGGAATGGTGAAGGTGGGGGGGGGAGGCAATTACTGGAAATTCAAGAAATCAATCTTCATGCCATCAGGTTGGAGGCTACTCTGACAGAATATAAGGTGTTGCTCCTCCATCCTGAGAGTGGCCTCATCATGGCAGTAGAGGAGGCCATGGACTGACATGTCAGAATGGGAAGGGGAAGTAGGGTCTGTTGGGATCATCTACTGTATCCACTGCTCCAGATGTGCCCTCCTGTAGATTGGTGAGACCTGACGTAGATTGGTAGACTGCTTTGCTGAGCACCTATGTTCTGTCTGCCAGAAAAAGTGGGATCTCCTGGAGGCCAGTCATTTGAATTCTACTTCCCGTTCCCATTCTGACATGGCCAACTCAGGTTCTGTGTAATATATTCTGCATTCTCTCTTATATTCTAGGTGGCTGCCAGCCTTATGGCATGAACTGATTTCTCTAATAGCCAGTAATTGTCCCCCTCCCCTCACCATTCCCCATGCCTGTTTCCCTCTCTCACCTTATCTCCTTACCTGTCCAGCACCTCCTTCTGGTTCCTCTGCCATCTCCTATCAGATCCCCCTTCTCCAGCCCTTTAT
The DNA here is from genome assembly GCF_030028105.1 of Mobula birostris. Lineage (NCBI taxonomy): Eukaryota > Metazoa > Chordata > Chondrichthyes > Myliobatiformes > Myliobatidae > Mobula > Mobula birostris. The sequence continues at coordinate 169,471,396 of NC_092370.1, read as the reverse complement.
CTCTTTCACCAATCAACTTCCCAGCTCTTTACTTCGGCCCCAAACATCGACTGTTTCCTCTTTTCGATAGATGCTGTCTGGCCTGCTGAGTTTGTCCAGTATTTTGAGTGTGTTGCTTTGGATTTCCAGCATCGGCAGATTTTCTCATGTTTGTGGAACAATTTCTGGACTAGAATCCCATAAGGTCCAAGTGGACACCCTGTCAGGCCCTCTGGATTTATCTGTCCTAATTTGCCTCAAGACAGCAAGCACCTCCTCCTAAGTAATCTATACATGATCCTTGACCTTACTGCTGTTTTTCCTCAGTTCTATAGACTCTGTGTCCATCTCCCAAGTAAATGCAGATCCAAAAAATCCATTCATGATCTTCCCCATTCTATTTTGTCCCCACGTATACTGTAGATGTACAGTTTTGTCCCTTGCTATCCTGTTGTTCTGTATGTCTGTAGAAGCCACTGTACCACAGGCAGAACATTTTTAATTGGTGACTGATTAACTTGTGTACAGATGGACCAGGCTGACTTCATACAAGAATCTCTGATCATTAACATTCAATTTCCGCAAGACAATGCTACACTGGCCCATATTGCAGGACGATTTTGGTACTAGAGTAGACATTTCTGGTTTGGGTTTACTGTCTGCCAAGTTCTGATCTCAAATAAAGACCTTAACTCCCATCTGATATAAATAGATACAGGAGCCCTCACTATAGGGGGAATATACTGTAGCTACCAAGTCTTTAAAGGCTAGATCACTTCCCTGATTACTGTATCCTCCATGGCAAATTTAGATGCCAATTTGAACAGTGGGTATCCTTCCCTACAAAGAGGAGATACTTCCAGCTAACAAAGTAGTTTAAACACAGAGGATTTCTATCTTATCAAAGAAGTACAAATTGCAATTTTTTAAACATAAAGGATTTCCAAAACACAGGTATAAATCCTATAAGCTAAAAAGACATATCAACAAATTGCAGATGAATGAGTTGTCTGTCACAGAAGTCAAAGGTAGAGGAATGGATTCTAATCACCCCATCATTCTGCCATTCTTCTTAATCACAATATGATTGAGTTCAACCTGAAATTTGACAGGGAGAAGGTAAAGTCTGATATAGCAGTAATTCAGTAGAGTAAAGGAAATTACAATGGTTTGAGCAAGGAGTTGGCCAAAGTAAATTGAAATGAGATGCTGGCAAGGATGTCAGCAGAGTAGAAATGGCTTGAGTTTCTGGAAAAAATGAGGAAGGTGCAGGATAGATGTATTCCAAAAATAAAGAAACACTCAAATGGCAAAATAGTACAACCGTGACTGACAAGGGAAGTCAAAGCTAATGTAAAAGAAAAAGGGAGGGCATGCGACAAAACAAAAATTAGTAGGAAGATTTAGAGGATTAGGAAGCTTTTAAAAACCTACTGAAAGTCACTAATAGAATCATTAGGAGGGAAAAAAATGAAATATAATAGCAAGCTAGTAAACAATATCAAGGTGGATAGAAAAAGCTTTTCCAAGTAAAAGAGAGATGAGAGGCAGGAGTTATGAATATTTTGAGAGGCATAATATGATTAGGGATAGTCAGCATGGCTTTGTGAAAGGCAGATTGTGCCTTACGAGCCTGATTGAATTTTTTGAGGATGTGCCTAAACATATTGATGAAGGTAGAGCAGTAGATGTAGTGTATATGGATTTCAGCAAGGCATTTGATAAGGTGCCCCGTGCAAGGCTTATTGAGAAAGTAAGGAGGCATGGGATCCAAGGGGACCTTGCTTTGTGGATCCAGAACTGGCTTGCCCACAGAAGGCAAAGAGTGGTTGTAGACGGGTCATATTCTGCATGGAGGTTGGTCACCAGTGGTGTGCTTCAGGGATCTGTTCTGGGACCTTTTCTCTTTGTGATTTTTATAAGTGACCTGAATGAGGAACTGGAGGGATGTGTTAGTAAATTTGCTGATAACACAAATGTTGGAGGTGTTGTAGATAGAGTGGAGGGCTATCAGAGGTTACAGCAGGACATCGATTGGGTGCAAAACTGGGCTGAGAAGTGGCAGATGGAGTTCAACCCTGATAAATGTGAGGTGGTTCATTTTGGTAGGTCAAATATGATGACAGAATATAGTATTAATGGTAAGACTTTTGGCAGTGAGGAGGATCACAGGGATCTTGGGGTCCCAGTCCATAGGTTGACTGTGTGGTTAAGAAGGCATACGGTTCATTGGCCTTCGTCAACCGTGGGATTGAGTTCACGAGTCCAGAACCCTGGTCAGACCTCACTTGGAGTTCTCTGCTCAATTCTGGTCACCTCACTACAGGAAGGATGTGGAAACTATAGAAAGGGTGCAGAGGAGATTTACAAGGATGTTGACTGGATTGGGGAGCATGCCTTATGACAATAGGTTGAGTGAACTTGGCCTTTTCTCCTTGGAGCGATGGAGGATGAGAGGTGACCTGATAGAGGTGTATAAGATGATGAGAGGCATTGATCATGTGGATAGTCAGAGGCTTTTTCCCAGGGCTGAAATGGCTAACACGAGAGGGCATAGTTTTAAGGCACTTGGAAGTAGGTACAGAGGAGATGTCAGGAGAAAGTTTTTTTACACAGAATGGTGAGTGCGTGGAATGGGCTGCCGGCGACGGTGGTGGAGGCAGATACAATAGGGCTTTTTAAGAGACTCCTGGATAGGTACTTGGAGCTTAGAAAAATAGAGGGCTATGGGTAACCCTATGTAATTTCTAAGGTAATTACATGTTTGGCACAGCATTGTAGGCCGAAGGGCCTGTATTGTGCAGTAGGTTTTCTATGCTTCTTTGAGAGTGGATATAGGACCACCAGAAAATGAGGCCAGAGAAATAATAACAGGGGACACGGAGATGGCAGATGAACTAAATGAGTAGTTTGCATCAGTCTTCACTACGGAAGACACTAGCAGTGTGCCGGAGGTTGAAAGGTGTGAGGGAAGAGAAGTGAGTGCAGTTACGATTACAAGGGAGAAGGTGCTAAAAAGCTGAAAGACCTAAGGGTACATAAGTCAGCCAGACCAGATGAACTGCATCCTAGGGTTTTGGAAGAGGTAGTGGTAGAGATAGTGGAGGCATTAGTAATGATCTTTCAAGAATCATTGAACTCTAGCATGGTGCCAGAGGACTGGAAAATTGCAAATGTCACTCCACTCTTTAAGAAAGGAGGAAGGCAGCAGAAATTATAGACCAGTTAGCCTGACCTCAGTGGTTGTGAAGATGTTAGAGTCAATTGTTAAGGATGATGTTGTAGATTACTTGATGACACAGGACAAGATACAAGATACAAGATGAAAGTCAGCATGATTTCCTTAGAAAATCTTGCCTGTCGAACCTCTTGGAATTTTTTGAGGAGATTACAAGTAGGACAGATAAAGAGGATGCAGCAGAAATTATGTATTTGGACTTTCAGAAGGCCTGTGACAAGTGCTACAAATGAGGCTGCTTACCAAATTAAGAACCCATAGTATTACAGGGAAGTTACTCACATGGATAGAGCAGTGACTGATTGGTAGGAGGCAGCGAGTAGGAATAAAGGGATCCTTTTCTGTTTAACTGTCAGTACTAGTGGTTTTCTGTAGGGGTTGGAGTTGGGACCACTTCTTTTTATGCTGTATATCAGTGATTTAGATGTTGGAATAGATTTGCAGATTCTATGAAGATTGGTGGAGGAGCAGGTAGTGTTGAGGAAACAGGAAGGCTGCAGAAGGACTTAGACAGATTAGGAGAATGGGAAAGAAAGAGGCAAATGAAATACAATGTTAGAAAATGGATGGTCATGTAGTTTGGTAGTAGAAATAAATGTGCAGACTATTTTCTAAATGGGGAGAAAATCCAAAAATCTGAGATGAAAAGGGATTTGGGAGTCCTTGTGCAGAACACCCTAAAGGTTAATCTGTAGGTAGGGTTGGTGGTGAGAAAGACACATGCAATGTTACCATTCATTTCAAGAGGTCTAGAACACAAGAGCAGGGATGTGATGCTGACGCTTTATGAGGCACTGGTGAGGCCTCACCTTGAGTATTGTGAACAGTTTTGTGCTCGTCATCTAAGAAAAGATGTGCTGGCATTGGAGAGAGTTCAGAGGAGCTTCACAAGGATGATTCCAGGAATTGAAAGAGTCGTCATACGAGGAACATTTGATAGCTCTCGATTTGTACTCACTGGAATTTAGAAGGATGAGGGAGGATCTCATTGAAACGTTTCAAATGTTGAAAGGCCTAGACAGAAAAGATGTGAAAAGGATATTTCCCATGGTGGGGGAGTCTAGGACAAACGGGCACAGCCTCAGGATAGAGGGGCATCCATTTAAAACAGAGATGCGGAGAAGTTTCTTTAGCCAGAGGGTGGTGAATTTGTGGAATTTATTATCACATGCAGCTGTGGAGGCCAGGTTGTTGGGTATATTTAAGGTGGAGATTGATAGGTTCTTGATTGGCCATGGCATCAAAGGTTACAGGGAGAAGTCCAAGGAGTGGGGCTGAGGAAGGGAAACAAGGATCAGCCATGAGTGAATGGCAGGTCAGACTTGATGGGCCAAATGGCCTAATTGTGCTACTATGTCTTATGGTCTTGTGGTTTTATTCCCTGACCATTCCCAGCAAGCCCAAATGCTCTCAAACATTCATACTGTTTTTGCTACTGGTGACTTCACACGCATGTAACAGTTTTCCATTACATTCATCAGGCCAGGGGAATGCATTGTTTAATTGAGCCAAAGTGGACCCCATTGTTTTCTCTTGATTAAATAAAGAACCAATGAACACCCTTTTGTTCACTTGTTTATGACAAGAGGCTGAGCAAGGAATATAGGAAGTTTAACTTACTCAAAAACAACAGCAGCTGCAAGTTATTTTCAAAGGGGAAGGGGAACAGCCAGAGGTTCTTGTCAACATTGGCACCAATGACAGGCAGAAAAAGGGAAGAGGTGCTACACAGTGAGTTTATAAAGTTAGGAAAGAAGCTGAAGAGAGGGACTTCTATGGTTGTAATCTATGGATTATTCCCTGTGCCACAGGCTTGTGCAGGTAGGAATGGAGTGATAGCACGGCTGAATAAATGGCTGAGAAGATGGTGTAGGGGGCAGGGTTTCAAGTTCTTGGATCATTGAAACATTTTCTGGGGAAGGGGTGACCTGTACAAGATGGACAGGTTGCACCTGAACTGGAGGGGAACCAATATCCTATCTGGGAGGTTTGCTAATGCTACTCAGGAGAGTTTAAACTCATTTTTCAGGGGGTGAGAACCAGAGGCTCAAGTCAGTAATGATCGGACCAGAAGTCAGGGAAAGTATTGAAAGGAAAACCGAAATAGCAAGTATGATGGGTCAGATAGTTTGAAGTATATATTTTAATGCTAGGAGTATTATGGGTAACAGTGATGAACTTCGAGCATGGATCAGTACATGGTACAACGATGTTGCAGCCATTACTGAAACATGGTTGAGCTAGGGACAGGAATGGGTGATTAATGCACCAGCTTTTCAAAGGTTTAGAAAAGATAGAGGAGGTAAAAGAGGAGGAGGGAGCTACACTACTAATCAGGGACAATAGCACAGCTGCACTCAGAGACAAAATAGAGGGACAGACACTTAGTCGACTTGGGAGGAACTCAAAATAGGAAGAGTGCAATCACACTGATGGGATTGTACTACATAACCCCTAATAGCCACTGGAACATTGAGAAACAGATACATATTCGGATTAAGGAATTATGTAAGAATAATAGGTTTGTTGTCATGGGGAATTTCAACTTCCCTAATATAAACTGCAGCCTTCTTAGTGTAAGGGGTTTTACAAGGGGCAGAATTTGTTAAATGTATCTAGGAATGTTTCTTAAATCATTTTGTGGATGGTCCAATGAGAGAAGAGGCCGTACTGGACCTGGTGTTGGTAATGAGCCTGGCCAGGCGACGGACTTTTCAGTGGGCGAACAGTGACCACAACTTCTTAAATTTCAGGATAGCTATAGATAATGTTAAGTATGGTCTTTGTAAGAGAGTTTTAGTTTGGAGTAGGGAAAGTTACGAGGGCATTAGGCAGGAACTGAGAAGAGTTAATTGGGAATGTCTTTTTTCTGGCTAATCCACATCGGACACGTGGAGGGTACTTAAAGATCAATAGCATAGTGTGCAGGAAAGGTATTTTCCTGTTAAAAGGAAGGACAGGGATGGAAAGATAAGAGAACTTTGCATGTCCAGAGATGTGATGAATCTAGTCAAGAAGAAGAAAAGTATGTAACGCTTAAGAAGTTAGGGTTAAATGAAACATGAGGAGTATAAAGAAGTCAACAAAGAACTAGAGAAGGGAATTAGGAAAACCAGGAGGGGCCATGGAAAGTCCTTACCAAGTAGAATTAAGATGAATCCCATGTCACTCTATGCCTTCATCACGAGCAAGAGGATAAATAGGAAGAAGGTGGGACCAGTTAGAGATAAAGAGGGGAACACTTGTTTGAATGCAGAGAATGTGAGCGAGGTACTTAATGAGAACTTTGCTTCAGTATTTTCCAACGAAAAGGATATGGAGGACCAGGACGTCAGTGTTAGGTGTATAAATACGTTAGGTCATTTGGAGGTCAAGGAAGAGGAAGTGTTGGGCCTCCAAATGAGTATTAAAGTGGATGGCCCCAGGACCTGATGGGATTTACCCCAGGTTATTGAAGGAGAAAGACAAGATTGCTGGGGCCTTGACCAGCATCTTTGTGTCCTCTGTATCTAAAGGCAAGGACCTGATAGACTGGTGAGTGGTTAATGTTGTATCGCTACTTATGAAAGGAAGAAGGGAAAATCCTGGGGACTATAGTCTGGTGAGTTTCATGTGGGTTGTAGGGAATTGGCTGAAGAAAGCTCTTAGAGATAGGGTATATGAGGGCCGGCTGGTGGCCCAATGACATCGGCGCTGGACCTGGGAGCAGAGGTTCCCGGGTTTGAAACCAGTCAAGTCCGCTCCTGGGTATGCTTTCCATCTGTGCCAGGTTGAGTGTTGAGATCGCAACGCGACCTCGTAAAATAAAGGGAAAAGTACTGTGAAAATGTCTGTGTGAGGAGTGGTGCGCCACACAGTCTCTCTCTCACTCCATGCCTTGTAAAAGCCATGAAAAAGACATCATCACAGACGCATGCACGCACACCCAGATGCACACGCACAGATGTGCACACACGCAGACGCACACGCACAGACTTGCATGCACGCAGGCACACGCAAATAAAAAAAGAGATAGGGTATATGAGCATTTGGAAATGCATGGACTAATTAGGGAGAGCCAGCATGGCTTTGTGCATGGCAGGTTTGCCTTATCAACTTTATTGAGTTTTTTGGCAAGGTGACAAGAGAGATTGGTGAGAGTAGGGTAGTGGAAGCTGTCTACATAGATTTTAGTAAGGCATTTGGCGACGTTCCTCATGGGAGGCTAATCCAGAAGTTTAAGGTCCACAGTGAACTGGCTGTTTGGATTCGGAAGGTCTTGAGAATAGAAGATATTTGGTAGTGGTTGAAGGGACATATTTGAGCTGAGGTCTGCATTTAGTGGAGTTCTACAGGGAAGTGTGCTGGGACCGCTGCTGTTTGTGATGCATGTAAATGAGATGGATGAAAATGTAGATGGCTGGGTTAGTAAATTTGTGGACAATACCAAGACTGGCGGAGCTGTGGACAATGTAAAAGACTAGCAAAGAACACAGCATGATATAGATTAGTCACAGACATGGGGTGGAAAATGACAGACGATGTTTAACCCAAATAAATGTGAAGTGTTGCGCCTCAGTAGGCAAATGCAAGGAGACAGTGTTGCTGAGCAGAGAGATCTTGGGATCCAAGTTCATAGCTCCTTGAAAGTGGCTACACAAGGCGATAAGGCAGTTAAGAAGGTTAGTCCCAAACTGGGATTCGTGTTTTGGTGTTTTTGATTTGCTTTTAGCTAGTTCGTCACAACATTGTGGGCTGAATGGCCTGTCCTGTGCAGTATTGCTCTCTGTTTTATGTTGAATGCTCTAACTCTTTGAACCCCTGGAAGAGTCCACACCTGTGTTAGAAAGCTGATCAAGGCAAAAAGGCTTCCTGGGTCCTGATCAGTGAACATTTTCCAAGAACTTTGACTCAGTGAGGTGTTATTGAAAGTGCTTTCTTCCAGAGGAATTGTTAAAATTTAGCTATTTCTCCTTACTTAGCTGAGCACGAAAATTGAGATAAAACAAATCAATTCTTCAGCCAACATTCAACCTCGACCCCATTCATCCCAAGACCAAGAGGCTACTTCTGATCAACAACGTACTCTTGACTAAAACTTATCACTACATCAAATTGAGCCACATGTATCTGTCTTCATTTCTTGATCACTAACACTACCAACAACAAATTAATTGATTAATTATCAGTTGGGGATCATGGTATTTTGTCATGTGACAGTCGATTGTGATTGACCTACAGTTGCTAGACTTGAATGAAATCTGAAATAAAAAGCAGAAGGTACAGTACATGGGTAGAAAGAGAAATGGTGTTGGCATTTTAGATCAAAATTTTAACTCTGTTTTTCTTTCCAAAATACTACCTGACTTGCTGAATGTTTCCAGCAATGTTTTAATTTCTGATTTCCAGCTTCTTCAGTTTGTTTTTATTTTAGATTAATCTTTGGAAATGTTAAGCATTTGTGTTAAGCATAACATGTTCTTTAAATCTCCAGGCAAAATCAGCAGCTTTCTGTTTAATTACCGTGAGTTTTTTCCTTGCTGTCATGAGTTACAATAAGCTCTCACTTGCCACGTGTATGCATAGATAAAGCAGAGGATAAAGGCTTTCTGAATAGTTTGATAAAAGGAAGGAATTCAAAAATAACACAGAATTTAGTTATTGTTTCCTATTCTTTTGAAACCCTTTGCACAAATGCTATTTTTGGCTGCAAGAATGTGCATTTTTAATTGTAGCTGTCAGTGGAAGCTTACTGGAGTGATAACCTTTGCAAGGGTGCCTCAGAAGTTGTTGTTATCGTCATAAATAAGTTCAAGATTTCAGGCCCTCTAATGGTCTAATTTGCATTGAAATATATCCCTGAATCACAAAGTTATGACTGCTAAACAATAGCAACATAGCAGTAGCTTCCAGTGCCAGCTCTCTAACTGACAGGCATCTGAAGCAGACTCTGGGCAGCTGGAGTGGACATTTTAGATGTTTCCTTGCGTAGGCAGAATATAATGAGTCGTTGGCACCAAATGCTTACAAATTAGAGATGATTTGTTCCGATGTCTGCCGTAGTTTAAGGTCACGTTGCTCTCAAACTATAGCATTTTGTCATCACTTTGACAGCCTCAAGCGGTAGCTTAAAGGGGGTGGGGAAGCTGCTAGTTAATTTTCTGAGCCATTAGACTATAACTACAGAGATTCACAGCAAAGAGGATTAAAGATCTTCTGATGGATAGCTCTCAATATCAGGCTTCACATTTTAATGGGAATCTTTGATGCTTTGATGCTTTCATTCTTCAGAATCCTCATCAATTTCCCGCATTATGGATGTGTCAGGAAGTTTAATTTTATTTTTTAATATGTTTCTACAGGCAGGCGCAATCCCACCTGAAAGGATTATGCTTTAAATTAAATACTTTTCTGATACTCTGGTAGTTTGACTTATTAGTTAGCAGTGCAGTTGAAACTTATGAATTCTAACTCATAGAGTCATAGAACTGTTACAAATGAAAAGGAGACCATTTGGCCCATCAAATCTATGCTCGGTCCTAGTATTGTAATCCGGTCAGTCCCATTCGCCAACTTTTCTTCATGGTCCTGCAGACTACTGGGTGAGTGGGAAGGAGAAAAGAGTCGTGTTTTGCCGTTGTGTTTTGTTGCTGTTGTTGTGCTGTTCTGCTGAAAATTGCGGGCATGTCAGGCGTGGCTTCACTTGTAGACCGCCCCCAGCACATCCTCAGGTTGTGCTGGCTGTTAACGCAAACAATGCATTTCACTCTACAAGGGGAGATTGATAAATTTGTGGCCTAAGGTAGAAGGAGTCAATTTTAGAAAACTTAGCACATTCATTTTTCAACATAGTCCCCTCCTACACTTAGTCCAGCGGTCGTGGAGCATACGGATATTGGACCTCCAGAAAGTATCCACAGCAGGGGTGATTGATAAGTTCGTGGCCTAAGGTAGAAGGAGATGAGTTATGCAGCTCTTGTTACATGCACATGCAGTTCAACTCTTTGAGTGACTATGCAGAAAGTTTGAAGTTAACTCACCAGGGGTGATTGATAAGTTTGTGGCCTAAGGTAGAAGGAGATGAGTTTCCACCTCCCCTACAATTCCAGATCATTTCCCCATGTTGAGATTAAGCCCATAATCCAGATTTATACTTACATTGTTGGACAAAATAAGAGTTGCATTGAAAGAATTGGTTTGAGTACTATCAATCAACTAACAATTTAGCAAATTACTAACAAAATATGTGTACCTTATGAACAAAACTGAGGTTTCAAATTAAACCAGGTTTCCCTAGTGATTATATACTGCATACGGCAGGAACTGTTTGGAAGTCCAAGATATCATACCCAGTGCCTGCACAGATCAGTGGCGCGTGCATTCTGTTGAGAGTATAGACACCATCCTGCGTACAATGAGGCTTGGTAGCCAAACTGGTTATGAAGTTGTTCCCTGCTCAGCTGATCCCCGCGATGCTATTTGTAAATGTACGGTCATGTCAATGACCTTTCTTAAAGGCACACAGCCGAACATGCATTTTGACACAGAAAGGATTCATTCCTTAATAAGATAAAAGATCATCGTTCTATTTCTCTCTCCAGAGATCTGCCTGAACCGCTGATTATTTGTAACTGTTTCTATTTTGATTCTGAAGCAGGCATGCTTGGTTTGCCCCATTTCTGATCATAAGAGTATCTACAACTATTGAACATGTATAATGGAGCAAACTCTCCATTGTATTGTGAAGGAGAGACTTAAGAAAAGGAGTAGAGCACTATTCAACATCCTGAACCATTATACAACATAGCACCTTCCTCTTGCACACACCCACATGAATATCTAGTATGCTCTGTTTTAACCAGCAGATTTCTAATACATGATTTTATTTATGTTTCTGGTTTTAAGATGAAAGTGGGGGGATGAAGGTTAAAAGGGATGTGCAAGACGAGTCTTCTTACGGAGGGAGTGGTAGGCAGCTGGAATACACTGCCAGTGAAAATGGTACAAGCCAATCCAATAGAAATGATTAGGAGGCAAACACATGAACAGACAAGGTATAGAGGGATATCGGCCATCTACAGGTAGATGGAATTAGTACTGTGCAAAGGTCTTCAGCACATGTATATACCTAGGGTGCTTAATACCTTTGCACAGTATTGTAGTAATTTTATGTATTGTACTGCACTGCTGCTGCAAAAAAAAACAAATTTCATGACATATGTGAGTGATGATAAACCTGATTCTGACATAGGTCTCTATTGTGGTCTGAGAGTGGGAAGGGGAAGGGGAGAGGGGAATCATGGTTGGGAAAAGGGGAAGGAGCAGGAAACACCAGAGGAACACTTTGTAATGACCAATGAACCTATTGTTTGGAATCCAATGGCCTTGCCTGGTGTCTCAGAGCCGGGTGTGTCTGCACCCACACCACCTCCACCCTGGTACTCCTTTTTTCCCACCTGCTCCACACTCCTCCTGTGGTGCTCCACCCTCGCCATTCCCAACATCCTTTGTTCCTGCCAGATTTACAAACTCACTCTCTGTTTCACACTTCAAAATACAGTACTGTGCAAAAGTCTTATGCACCCTAGCTATATATAAGTACTTAAGACTCTTGCACAGTACTGTAGGGTCAGCATGAGCATGATGGGCCAAAGGGCCAGTGCTGTACTCTCCTATGCTCTCGGGAGCTTATATTTGTCAATGAGAAACCATGTTTCTAAGAAAAAATATACATAGGAATTTAATGGAGGATCTTGTTTATTATTAATGGTTCCTCAGTTAACTCTATACCCTCTGATTAAGCTTTTGTACTCGATGATTGTATTAGATGTTCTTGCAGTTATTTTATTGTAAGTCACACTGCCTGTATATTGGGAGGCACGTTAACACTCAACAGTGGTAAGCAAAGTAGTAGTTGGCAAAACATATAGAGCTTTGACAACAGAGAGGCAAAGGTTAATATTACATCATAATTCCTGAGCTGGCATACAGAGACTAAAAATTTCGACCTCATTTTCTCTCTTACGTTATGATCCGTCTCTGAATGTTTGATGTGCTGTTCTGTCCATTCACATTCTCTTGCTTTCCTTATTGATATCACAGTGTAGCAAAACAACATCCATTAAAATCCTGGTCCATGTTCGACCGTTCTGTAAGAATGGAAGAGCTTGACACACTAACGTTTGTAACCATGCTGGAAAACATTTTTTAAAAAGTCCCGAGAGCAGCTATGTGATATTTTGCCTAGAGGGCAAGTTAACATTTGAAACACAGGATCCCAATTAGACTGTAAGGTGCCTTAATCAAATCTAGTTGCCCGGGGCTTCATATGGTTACCATCAGCCCATAAAGTGGCTTAATGGAACATGGTTCCTTTTTTAAAATAATATTTATAACCTGTACTATATTCACAATGTAATCAACTGGTTGAAAAGAGGACAGATTCCAAATCAGAGTCACTGTTAATGTGACCGATTCTGCAGATCAATAAAATAGATTTTTCTTACAAAATCAAATGACTATATTTAATATATATTTTTTTGAAAATTATCTAGCAGTGTCAGGATATCAAACTGCAGGAACATTATTGATTTTAATTAAGGCACACATCCTTTTTAAACTCTTTATTTCTATTCAGGGAGTCCTTGACCTCAAGAGTGAGGCGGTGTGGTTTCCTTGAATGCATTGAAAGCCTCTGAACTCAATTCTAACATGATGATGGAATAAAACCATTTTAGATTAAGGAATGTGTCTCTTCCTGTTTTGGGAATAATTTCACAGCAATGTTCAGTCTGAAGCATACTCAGTAAATTTGCCTCCAGTGGATGGCTTTGTCCTCTTAGGCACAGGCAAAATTTTGTAACATCATTGATAATGAAGCTAGCTTGAATTACCAATACCATGAAAGAAATATACCTGTAAATTCTAGAGCATCTGTGTGTATCATCCTGCAAGAGGATGAATCTCAGAGTTATATTCTGTATACATACTTTGATAATAAATATACGTTTTGAATACTGATCACCGGTACAATGATAAAAAATATAAAAAATATATTTCTAGAGAATGTATGTGTATCATTAAATGCATGCATGAAAAGCTTTCTTTTCCTTCTTTTTCAATCTTTTTATTAATTTCATCATCATAAACATTACAAAAATAGATACAGAGAAATTGGGATTACATTATTGATAAATAGTTTATACAAATATGAGCTCAATTGATACATAATTGATGAGCCTCCCAAAATCTCAAAAAGTACAAATATAATATAGGAAAATATAAGGTGAAAATATAAAAATATCATGAAAAAAGAAAAAAAATTATACCTCAAAAGAAAAAAAATCTAACCCAATTAAAAGAAAACTAAACCAAAGGGAAAAAAAGAAAAAGAATGGGCTATTATGATACCTCAGATAAGGTCATTAGTGTCATTAACTCCACTCCTCTCCCCGAATATGGAGTAACAAAATAGAATTGTAAAGGATCAGATTACATCATATGAAGGTGTTGAATAAATGGTCTCCAAATCTTTTCAAATTTAACAGAAGGGTCATAAATGACGCTTCTAATTTTTTCTAAATTTAAGCAAGACATAGTTTGAGAAAACCATTGAAATGAAAAGCTATGGTACAAGAGACTCCACTCCTATACAGCGAAAATCAGTTTGCAACTCTTGTGCTCAATGCTATAAAATAACAAATAAATAAATAAATAAACAATAAATAAAATCAAGTACCCAGCCGGTACAAGCAATGTCCAGCAGTACAAAAGCACAACTCAGATGCATGACAACCATAAAACCAGTATTAAAGTAGCAATATAACAATTTATGGATGATGCTTGATCGATTGGTTCAGAGCAATTATAGCTCTGGGGAAAAAGCTATTTTTCAGTCTGGAAGTGCGGGCAAGGAAAATCTTATAACATCTGCCAGATGGAAGAAGTTCAAACAGATGATTGCATGGGTGTGTATTGTCCTTACATTGCTTGTAACTTTCCTTAGGCAGTGTGAGCTGTAGGTGTCCTCCAGGGCAGGGAGCTGTGTCCCGATGATCTTCTGTGCACTAGAGATGACCTGCTGTACAACTGAAATACCACACAGAGATGCAGTATGTTAAGATGCTCTCTATGGTGCAGCGGTAAAAAGTCACCAGCATCTGTTCAGGTAGACAAGTTTTCTTAAGTGTCCTGAGGAAAAACAAGCGTTGCTGTGCTTTCTTAACTATTGTTGTGGTGTTAGTGGACCATGTAAGGTCTTCTGAGATATGTATTCCCAGAAACCTGAAACTGGGCATTCTCTCCACTATGTCTCCATTAATGTAGAATGGAGCACACTCTCATTCCATGACTTTCCAAACTTGATAATTAGCTCCTTAGTCTTTGCTGTACTAAGAGACAGGTTGTTCTCTGAGCACCAGCTCATTAAGTTCTGTACCTCCGCTCTGTACGCTGATTTGTCTCTGTATAATAGAGAAATGGCAGCGTGTCCACACGCAGCGGGTCTGCACTCCCTAAATCAATGCTACCTATGTTACTTTTACATCGTTATTATTTTAACGTTAAGTTTAGTCGCCTGTACGAGTCGTTCCTACAGCCCTACGGAACTAATTAACATCGGACGAAGCTGTGAACAACAATATTTAGTTCTATTTAAGTCAATCTCTATCAATGTTCTACCCTAGATGATCTAGTTGAGGATTAGCAGCCAAGTGCCTCACTTGTACACACCACAGTTCCCCTCTAGAGATACTACACCGGAAAAGGGCACAGTACTTTCCAAACTCCATGTAGGCAGCAGTCACCAGGAGGGTGAAGTATGACTAGCATTCTTTTGCTGCAATTTCAAAGCTATTATATTAATTTCTCAAACTATCTCTGCTTGGCTGTGGCTCAGAAAAACTGGTGGGGAAGAGGACAAAATTTACTTGCCTTAGAATATTCCATATTTTATTGAGCACACCTACACCAAATATTGTCGCAGGAGAGCAGCGTCCATCATCAGAGACCCCCACCACCCAGGACGCAAGCTCTTCTCGCTGCTGCCATCAGGAAGAAGGTACAGCAGCCTCAAGACTCACACTTCTGGGTTCAGGAACAGTTATTACCCCTCAAACATTAGGCTGTTGAGCCAAAGGGAAAAGACATCACAACTTCACTTGCCCCATCTTTGATATGTTCCCGCAACTCACTTTCAAGGACTCTCCATCTCATGTTCTCAATCTTTCTTAATTATATATTAATTATTATTATTTATTTATTCTTGTATTAGCACAGTTAGTTGTCTTTTGCTCACTGATGAATGCCCAGTCTGGTGCAGTCTTTCATTGATTCTGTAACAGTTATTATTCTATTATGGATTTATTGAGTATACATACAAGAAAACGAATCTCAAGGTTGTATATAGTGACATATATGTACTTTGATAATAAATTTTTGTAATGTCCTGGTTTACATCTTTACTGTTATGCTGTAGGTATTTCATTTAGCAGCTCTGTAAGAGCTGTTTGTTCTGGTTTCAGCCTGTTTGGGCTACTGTTGAAGATCAGGGATGATGTGGAATGTGTGCCATCCACTTAGCGGGAAGTTTTCTTGGTGAGGGACAATAAGGTTGAGCTTGAGCTTTTCTTTTGTTCGAGAGGAGATGAAGGGAGAAGATGCTGAGGAGAACCGGTCATAGCATACGATCCGGTGGGAGAACTGTTTGTTTGAGGTGGATTGTGAGTGACGTTCGGAAGGTGGTGTGAGCTTTGACGTTGACCGAGGGCCCAGCGTGTGAGTGAAAGAGAAGTTCCAGATGAGCTCCAGCTTGTGCACATTTGACTGTTTATTTAGAACGGGCCCTTTTCTTTTTGTTATTCTTTACTAACACTTCAGTTAAGATTCATAAATATAATTCCTTTAATTGTATGCAGTCTACTCTCTGTTATTTCATGGCATTAATTTGTAACAGGGTAGCAAATGACACAGCGTCCACACAAACTGAGATGTGAGCTAGGATCAAGCACACCTCAATCTCCCTTCCTTAGACTTTACTTTATTGTCGCCAAACAATTGATACTACAGCGTACAATCATCACAGCGATATTTGATTCTGCGCTTCATGCTCCCTGGATTACAAATTGATAGTAAATATTAAAAATTTAAATTATAAATCATAAATAGAAAATAGAAAAGACTTACACAGCCAAGGAAACCAGGGTGTTTCATTTGCTTTGCACTTTGAATTTGAATTAGGATGGTAATGTTCAGAGTGGGAGGGAGATTACTGGCTACTGTAAATTACAGCTTTTGTGTAGGTGAGTGATAAAACCTAGAATGTGGGGATGGGAGTAAAGATGAAAAAGAGACCTGGATAAACCTGGGAAAGAAGTTTGTGTTTACGTACAGAATTATGAATAAAGTCTGGCAGTGCCTCTCCTTCATTAGGATTTTGTGAAGATTCGGCATGACATCTAAAACTTTGACCAACTTCTATAAATGTGTCGTTGAAAGTATACTGATTGCTTCACAGCCTGGTATGGAAACACCAATGCCCTTTAATAGAAAATACTATAAAAAGTAGTGGATACAGCCCAGTCCATCATGGTTAAAACCCACCATTGAACACACCTATATTGAGCACTGCCACAGGAAAGCAGCTTCCATCATCAAGGACCCCTACCACCCAGGACATGCTCTCTTTTCACTGCTGCCATCAGGAAGGAGGTATCAAAGCCCCAGGACTCACACCACCAGGTTCAGGAACAGTTATTACCCCTCAACCATCAGGCTCTTGAATTAAAGGACATAGCTTCACTCAACTTCACGTGCCCTGTCACTAAAATGGATTCATCTTCAACAACTCCTCAGCTCATGTTATCTATTACTTATTTATTTATTATTATTATTATTATTTCTTCCTTTTTATACTTGCACAGTTTGTTGTCTTTTGCACGTTGGTTGAGTGTCCGAGTTGGTATAGTCTTTCACTGATTCTGTTATGGTCATTATTCTGTGGATTTATTGAGTATGCCTGCAAGACAATGAATCTCAGGGTTGTATATGGCGACATATACTGTAGGTACTTTGATGATAAATTTACTTTGAGCTTCGAACAGAGTATAATAAATGTGAACAAAAGAAGTACTTCAACACGCGTCGAGCACTCTGCTCTGCACGTATACGGGAAAGAGGTGGAGAGAGTAGAGAGTTTCAAGTTCCTCGGCGTCCACATCTTGGCTGACCTCACCTGACTGCCCATATCTCTTATCAGGGGGGGAAGGCCCAACAGAGGCTCTACTTCCTAAGGAAGCTAAAGCACGCTCTCCTCCCTCATCACCTGCTGATCAACTTCTATCGGACAACTATAGAGAGCCTCCTGACGTATTGCTGTGCAGTGTGGTTTGCCAGCTGCACAGAACAGAACAGGAAGGACTTGCAGTGGGTGGTGAGGGTAGCAGAGCGGGTTATTGGCACAACATTACCCTCCCTCAGAGACATTTATACTGGCAGACTTCAAAAGAAGGCCTCTTGTATTTCAAAGGATCCCACTCATCCTGGACATCACCTGTTTTCCCCTCTAACTTCTGGGAAGAGATACAGAGCATTAAGGACGAAAACAAAGAGACTCCTTAACAGCTTCTACCCACAAGCAGTGAAATGTATAACTCCCCCTTCCTTTCTCCTGCCCCCCTCCTAAGACGGCGGCACCAAAATGCATCACACTTCCAGGAATGGCAGGTGTGTAATAGTCCTACCCCCCATCCATATATTATTAATTTTGGACTGCACTCCTGAGGTTTTAGAGTTAATTTTATGTATATATTCTTTGTCATGCTGCAAAACGTTGAGCTGCTAAACTGTGTTTCATTGCTCCACAACAATGACAATAAAGATATTCTTCTTCTTATTCTTACTTTAGTGCTTGATGAAATGCATGAAAAGTTCCAATCTTAGGCATAATTGGCGCTGCAGTGAACAAGAAAGTTTTATAGGAAAGTTTCAGCTTGCCCAGGTTATGTGCACTCAGTTCTAAGTGTAAGGATTCTGCTTTTGAGTCTCATTCATCATCTAAAGTGCACTCTAGTGCACGGCTGAGGGGATTATACGTTACTAGTGGTTATATATTGCAGATGAGATAGAAACCAAAACCCTGTCTGTTCAGGATCCATGGTGCCAAAGAAGAGCCAGTATTTCTACCAGTGTCATTTATGCCACAGCCAATAGCAACAAAACAAATTACTTAGTATTCAATTCCTTCCTGTCAGTGGTACAGTAAAATTTGTAAAATTGCCTTCTGCAATTGCCTGCATGAGTGCATTTCAAACATACATATGCCTAGAAATTTGTCCCTGGCCAATAATATTAAACATTGTGGATTGACTCTCAGTACATTGAACTCAGCCTCTGGAATTCATTCTGTTGACTTCCATAAAATGAACTTTAGAGGCAGGATATTAAAAAAATGCTGATGCTACTATATATATATATATAGAAAGCTTAATATTACCAATAGGATTTGACTTTGTTGGCTGTGAAGCAACTGAGATAGGTTAATGACATGAAAGATACCAATTTCTTTTCCCTCAAGTACGTACTGATTGACCTGTGCATATTCAATCTGTTATAATTCCAATGTTAGTTCATTCTTGTCTTTATTTCATAACTTAACCAGCTGTTCATTGCTGCTTCAATTTGTTCTTCCTCCAGGATTACATTCCAGACTGGAGCAAACCTTGGAAAAGGTATACTGTACCGGGACAGTTATTACCCTTCAACTATCAGGCTCTTGAACCAGTGTGGATAACTTCACTCTCCTCAGCATTATACTGATCACTGAAGACAACCGTATGGAGTCACTTTTCAAGGATTGTACAACTCCTGTTCTCTGTGTTATGTATTTCCTTATTTATTATTTTTTTGGGGTTTTTTTGTATTTGCAGTTTGTCTTCTTTTTCACATTGGTTGCTTGTCAGTCTTGTTTGTGTGTAGTTTACCATTGATTTCTTCATGCCACTGTGAGTGCCTACAGGAAAATTAATCTCAGAGTAGTGTATGGTGGCATGTACGTACTTTAGTAAAAAATTCATTTTGAACTTTGGACTTTGAGAGTGTTGCACTAAATAATATCCAAATGTTGAACCAAGTAGACAGATTATATAATTTAGGTTTGCATTATCTGGATTTAAGTAGTAATTTTAAAGAGGTTTCCAAAATATTAAGGGGAGCAGAAAGGGAAATGATTTGGCTGACTACAGGGTCCAGGGTGTGAGAGCCTTGGACAGAGCAAATCATTGTGTGTATTGTAGAAAACCTGCGCACACAAAACTTGGTGAAAACTTGGAAGTCTTTTCTGCAAACTGTACATTTTATATCTGTGATTGATATACTATATTATCGCCATGAAATTTATCACCGGGCAGCATGGTGGTGTAGAGGTTGTTGTTTTTGCTTCACACCCCGAGGGATCCAGGTTCAATCATATCCTCAGGTGCTGTATGTGTGGATCCTGGACATTCTCCCTGTGATTGTGCGGGTTTCCTGTATCCCAAAGTCAAGTCTATTTATAGGTTAATTGGCCATTGCAAATTGTTCCTAGGTATGTGCGCCAGTAGTAGAATCTGGGAGGAGGTGGTGAGAATATGGGGAGAATAAAATTACACTAAAGTGGGATTGGTGTAAGTATGTAGCTGATGGTTGGTACTGTATAAGCCCTGTAGTCTGTGCAATCCAGCTCTATGTCACCAGGTCAAGAAGGACCAGAAGCATCATTATCCTTGCAAACTATGAAATTAATCATCAGCGCATGATTGGATATAATCATCATCGTCGTGGCTATCCCTTGAGGTTGAGGATGATGGTCTTCGTTCTGTTGATCTACTTATGGGCTCTCAAGTGGCTTATGAGTCCAATCTTGGCTTTGAAAGTTCTTCCGCATTCAGGACAGGTAGTTCCAGATGGCAGATTGGGCTTTGGTTGTTGCTGCCTCTCTTTCCATTTTCTTCTCTTTTCTTCTAATTCTGCACATCTGTTGGCTTCAAAAGTTGCTGTTCCTTCTTGGATGATGGCTTGCCAGAGTTTCCTGTCCTTGGCATTGGTTTCCCAATTGTTGATGTTGATTTACATTTCTTCAGGTTGGCTTTTAAGACGTCTTTGAATCTCTTCTGTTGTCGATATAATCAACTGAACTAGAATAACAATGGCATACAAAGGCAAGTAATTTATCCTGCTTATAATTTATAAATCACTGAAAGTCACCATTGTGTCCAATTCCATCCACCACGTGTTGAGGCATTAAGGAATCAGAGAATGAGATGTTTTACAGTGGAACCAGTGCCAGTAGAGTCATATTACAAGTAATAAGAACTGAATGAGTAACTGAAGCACTGAGAATTAAGTTAATTACAAATGAGGCATTTTTTTTAATCCAGTGATCCAGGATACACTGCCAGAATGATTCATGGAAATGGATTCCTTCAAGAGGGGAAAAAAGGAGCAAAATGCATAAACCATAGGAAATGCACAGGAGGATGGAACTAAAAAGTTGCACTTTCAAAATTTTTGTGCAGGTCAAAATGTCACAATTCAATGATTCTATAATTCCTTTAAAATGCTAAATATATGCTTTTGATTTTGAAAAACTCTGATGGCTGAATTCACCTTCAAGCTTAGAAAAGGCTGTTCTATTATCAGGCTAACATGTTCTCTACAAGACATGAGGCAGCACTAACTGCCTATTCTCATAACAGAACATTATATCCTAATCTCATTAAACCAGTACATAATCACATGCCACAGCTGGGAATTGCCAAAAACATAAAGTACTTGAAAGCACACACCATTACTCTTTCATTCAGGGCCTTCATCAGTTCAATGACCATTTCTTTTCTACAGCGTTGACAACCGTGAAGGTGGCATTATTTTAGGCATCTGACCACATATATCATGAAGAAATATTTCTGTAAATGTGAAAATAAATTCTTCTCCTTGTTCCGTTGGTCAGGATAAAGTAGGTCAAGCTACTCCAGATAAACTCTACCATTACGCAAAGCCTTTAACTTTTCATTTCCTTTCCTTCCTCAAGGTATTTGCATTGACTGATCTCACTAAAGTGAAATTTTCTACACATTGCATTTGTTTTCATGCCCGAAGGAATTAGTTAGTTTTTTAAACCAGCACTATTCAATGCATCTTATTTGAAAGTTTCTCTTTGAAAGAACACCTCTTCAAGCAATATATTCAAATTAACTTGACTAACAAGAAACTGCTCCTCTTGAAAGCTCTGTGTCCTTCTCCCCTTCCTTATGTTCCATTGAGGTCTTATGACCTGCGGGCCATCGATCCTGTTCTGAAATAACTTCTGGGCATTTGACTGGGAAACTGATGCAGAAAAAAAGCAGCTCAAAGCCAAAAAAAAGAGCGATGGTCCATGTAAAAAGGATAACATGTTGTCTAATCTCTTGGACAATTTCTACTGGAGCATTCATTGAGTTAATCAGAGAACCATGCCTTCTTGCCTCCTGGCTCAAAACCAGTTCAAGTTCGAGCTTATTGTCATCTGATTGTGTACATATATTCAACCAACCAAAACAATATTCCTCTGAACCACAGTGCACCCACAAGTCATATAGCACACACAGCACAGACAACAAAATATTACCACATATACAGTAAGTTAATATTCAAAGTGCATATAGTGCACCGCACTATACAAATCACTATACAGTAAACAGCTCACTGTCCTGGTGATGAAACCTCAGTGATGGCAGAGTACTCATTAGTCACAAAGCCTGTGGAAAGAAACTGTTACTCAGTCTGGCAGTTCTAATCCTGATGCTTCCGTACCACCTTCCTGATGGTAGTGGGTCAAGGAGACTGTTGGATGAATGGGATGGGTGGTCGGGATCCTCAGCAATGCTTTGGGCCCTTTGTATACAACACTCCTGGTAAATGTCACAAACTGGGGGGTGAGGGATACCCTGGCGATCCTCTCGGTGGTTTTTACTGTCATCTGTAGGGTCTTGTGGTCTGATGCCTTGCAGCATTTTAGCACACAATGATATAGCCAGGCAGGACAATTTCGATGGTGGTCCTGCAGAAAATTGTTAGAATGGGAGCAAGGAACTTTGCAAGCCTCAGTCTCCCCAGAAAGTGCAAACACTGCTGTGCCTTATTGATGAATGTGGGGGTGTTGTGGTTCCAGGTTACATAGATTGTTCTTTATGTGCGTACCAAGGAACCCTGTGCTCTTCAGTCTGTCCACAGCAGAGCCATTGATGTGCAATGGAGAGTGGTTGACCTGTGCCTTTCTGAAGTCCATAATCATCTCTTTTGTCTTGTCCATATTAAGTCTCAGGTTGTTGTTCTCACACCATTTGACAAGGCTCTCTATCTCCTTTCTGTATGCCAACTCATCATTGTTGCTGATGAGGCCAACCACTGTTGTGCAGTTGTGAGCCAGCAGTGTGAACCACAGGGAGCTGAGCACACAGCCCCGGGGGAGGGCACCAGTGCTCAGCATGATGGAGCTTCAGATGTTGCTGCTAACTTGGACTGACTGGGGTCCTTCTATCCTTCCATCAAGAAGTCCAAGATCCAATTACAGAGATGGGCATTGAGTTCCAACAAAGACAGTTTACCCACCAGCCTCTGATTGTGTTAAATCCTGAACTGAAATCGATGAACAACAACTTGGTGTAAGAGGCATGGTTTCCTACAAGGGACAGGACGGAGAAGAGATCTGAGGCTATGGCATCATCAGTACACTAGTTTAAGCAGTAGGCAAAGTGGAAAGGGTGCAATGTAGCTGGAAGGTGGAATTTTATACAATCCATCACCAGCTGCCGAAAGCACCATGATTGCTGAGGTCAATGTCACTAGACGGTAGTCGTTTAGACCAGGGGTCCCCAACCTTTATTGTACCATGGACCAGTTTAATATTGACAATATTTTTGCGGACTGGCCAACTTGGGGGGTGGGGGTGTTCAAGTAGGGTTAAACTCACCTCGACATTCTTTTACAGTTAGGTTTGCCAACTTTCTCACTCCCAAATAAGGGACAAAAGTAGCAGTCAAATACAGGACACTTTACCCCAGGAAAGACTACCATGACCATAAAACCTTGCGCGGTCACCTGTGTGCGCATGCGTGACTGCACATGTGATTTGCGCATGCGCGTACATGCCAAATTTTCCCCCCACAAATTGGTTTTGCCTTCATCTTCCCGACTATACTGTACATACGTTATTTCTACTTTATATAGGCTGTGTATTTATCACAGCCTATATGCTTTTACTATATGTTAGTGTTATTTATTTTAGGTTTTATGTGTTATTTGGTATGATTTGTTAGGTTATATTTTGGGTCTGGGAACTGTCAAAAATTTTTCCCATATAAATTAATGGTAATTGCTTCTTCGCTTTACGCCACTTCCGCACGAACGATTTCATAGGAACGCTCTACCTTAGCGGGGGAAATACGGGAGAAGGGCGGTCCCGTATGGGACAAACCAATTTAGCCCAATATACGGGATGTCCAGGCAAATACGGGACAGTTGGAAACCCTATGTTCAAGTTCAACAGTGCGTGATAGGGAATGAGGAAAGGTGCAGCTGACTCGTATCGTTTCCTTGCGGCCCGGTAGCACATGCTTTGTGGCCTGGTGGTTGGGTACCGCTGATTTAGACCAGTTACCATGGCTCTCTTTGATACTGGAATGATGGTGACTGCCTTGAAGCCTGCAGGGACAGTGGACTGTTGCAAGCAGATATTAAAGATGCCCACAGCTGGGCCACACAATCCCTCAGCACCTGACCAGATATGTTGTCTAGCCCTGCAGCTTTGCATGGGTTTACCCTGCCTAAGATCCTCCTTACCTCAGCTGCGGCCAGAGAGGGCGAGCGCTCTGCTGGGGAAAGTCACACCATTCATCTCGTCAAATCGTGCATAGAAGGCATTCAACCTATCACCAAGGGAGGCACTGCTTTTACTGATGTGCAGGATGGTGTTATGTTTCTATATCTTGCCACATAGAAGATATGTCCCTGGTGTCACAAAGGTGTCTGTGAATTTTCTGTGAGTGCTCTTGCTTTGCCTTCCTGATGGCACATGGAGTGTGTCTCTTGCTGACCTTAGAGTCGTCCTGTCTCCTGATCTGAGGCAGCATTCCAATCCCTGAGCAGTGCATAAACCTCTGCTGTCAACCATGTTAGTCTGCATTGGAGTCCTCCCCTCCTTCCTCTATTCCGGCCATTCCAATGTACCTTTGTCCTCTTAAAGTTGCCGTGCCTGACTTGAGATCACAATGTATGTTACTTAAAGGAAAATTACAGGTTGCGGTGATAGTAGTTCAGAAGAGGTATATTGAGAAGTTTTTTTTGATCAAGCTATGTATTACATGAACGCTGGCTTCAGAAATGCACTGGTTCATTTAGTGGAGAACCATGACCAGAATGGTAACACTTCAACCACTTTCAATGGTTGTCAGGTGGAGGATGTTGTCCAATCCAGCTAGCATCCTGCTGGTTGAGGTGATCCCACCTTCACCTTGGGGTCAGACCAGAGAACATCGAAAGCCTGCAGTCCTGAGCAGGATTCAAACTCTCCATATCCTGATCAATCCCCAAAGCACTCAACCTCTGGATACGACCTCCATTGGAACAATCCCTGTACATTGAATATGGATGTCCTTCAGGATTTGCTCTCTTAACATCTCTGGAACCGCTACTCTTTGGTCCCACTTCAGGCAATGTGCTCATCAACAGATGACATTCTCCTTATCACGTTTCTCACTCCAGTCTCTCATTCACTCCATCCTGAGAGGGTACAGGCACATTCTGCTGCACAAAAATATCTATAGGAGTGAGCCCAACAATCTCCTCAGCTATGACTGGAAGCAAGCTGAAACTGAACTGAATATACAAGTTAAACAACAGGAATTCTGCAGACGCTGGAAATTCAAGCAACACACATCAAAGTTGCATGTGAACGCAGCAGGCCAGGCAGCATCTGTAGGAAGAGGTACAGTCGACGTTTCAGGCTGAGACCCTTCGTCAGGACTAACTGAAGGAAGAGTGAGTAAGGGATTTGAAAGTTGGAGGGGGAAGGGGAGATCCAAAATGATAGGAGAAGACAGGAGGGGGAGGGATGGAGCCAAGAGCTGGACAGGTGATAGGTAAAAGGGATACGACAGGATCATGGGACAGGAGATCCGGGAAGAAGGACAAGGGTGGGGGGAACCCAGAGGATGGGCAAGGGGTATATTCAGAGGGACAGAGGGAGAAAAAGGAGAGTGAGAGAAAGAATGTGTGTATAAAAATAAGTAACAGATGGGGTACGAGGGGGAGGTGGGGCATCAGCGGAAGTTAGAGAAGTCGATGTTCATGCCATCAGGTTGGAGGCTACCCAGAGGGAATATAAGGTGTTGTTCCTCCAACCTGAGTGTGGCTTCATCTTTACAGTAGAGGAGGCCGTGGATAGACATGTCAGAATGGGAATGGGATGTGGAATTAAAATGTGTGGCCACTGGGAGATCCTGCTTTCTCTGGCGGACAGAGCGTAGATGTTCAGCAAAGCGGTCTTCCAGTCTGTGTTGGGTCTCGCCAATATATAAAAGTCCCAGTCTGCATCCGCTTTGACTGCTTTGGTGTCACACTGGTAGTTCTCCACACAGCATCCTCTTGAAAAGATCAGCCTTTTTATCTACTCAACAGCTCTGTGACTCTGCTCTTTGATAAAGACTGCCTCATTTCACAAGGAGGAGGTAAATTGTTTATATTGAATGAGAAAATAATTTGTGATCAATTTCAAGCAGCAGTTCATTTTATGGCATTGCACATAGCTTACCAATCAGAATATACTGGCACTGAGGAAAGATAAGTAAGAGTTGAGTGCAATTTTAATTGTCAGTGCTTAGCTGGGGGTAGGTAACTTTTGTCAGACAAAGCTCCATCTCGTTAGAGCTTTTGGCCTGTGGTGTTACCTTCCAGCTCTTGCATTCATTCATTTTCAGTAGGTTTTGATTAACTTAAGCTTGCTGAAGAGCTTCGATAAACTCATCAGACTTGTGTTATCATCAGTGACCATTTTCTTTTAATGAGAGTCTGCTTCCTCATGTTAATTTTAATTTCTGGCCCTGTTACTTCACTTTGAGTCTGATACTAAATTGTCTTCCAGAATTTCCAGCTGTACTCCTGAATGATAAGCCTCCTCACCTCCATTATGTTTTGGTTGCTATGGTGAATTCCTATCCTATCAACTGCCCCGGACAGGCCAGCTATTGCCCACATTCCCGCCCCATCTCAGGTCCTGCCCGCATGGCATTTACCACAATGCCAGATTTATAGTGTCATAGAACCCTTCAACCCATTGAGGCTGCACCAAGCTATGATTCTGTCTAGACCCATTGACCCACACCTGGACCATTGCCCACCATAACTCTCCCATCCATGTACTTACTGAACTTTCTCTTAAACGTTGCCATCGAGCCATAACCACCATTTTCGCTGGCAGCTCGTTCCACACTCTCACTACCCTCTGAGTGAAGAAGTTCCCCCTCAGGTTTCCCTTAAATATTTCACCTTTCACCCTTACCCCATGACGTCTAGTTCTAGTCTCACCCAACCTCAGTGGAAAAAGCTTGCTTGTAATTAGCCTACCTATATCCCTCATAATTTTGCATACCTCTTCAAACCTCCCCTCATTCTCCTACACTTCAGGGACTAAAGACCGTAAGACCATCAGATTTCGGAGCATAATTAGGCTACTGGGCCCATCAAGTCTGCTCTGCCATTTCATTTTGGCTGATCCATTTTCCCTCTCAGTCCCGATCTCCTGTCTTCTCCTTGTTTCCTTTCATTCCCTGGCAAATCAAGAATCTAACAACCTCTGCCTTATATATACCCAATGGTTTGGCCTCCACAGCCACCGGTGGCAACAAATTCCATACATTCGCTGCTCTCTGGCCAAAGAAATTCCTCCTCATCTCGTTCTGAAAGGACACCACTGTATTCTGAGGCTGTGTCCTCTGGGTCTTAGACTTCCCCAACCTAGGAAAACATCCTCTCCTCATCTTAAAGTCCTAACCTATTCAATCATTGCCTAAAACTCGATATCCTTTATCAATTTTCCCTGCACTCTTTCAATCTTATTGATATACTTCCTGTAGGTAGGTGACCGGAAATGCACACAATACCCCAAATCTGGCCTCAGCAGCATCCTAAATACAACCTCAACATAATATCCCAACTCATCTAAGCAGTACCCTGATTTATGAAGGCCAATGAGCCAAATGCTCTCTTTACAAACCTATCTACCTGTGAAGCCACTTTCAAGAAATTACGATTAGTATTCTCAGATCCCTCTGCTCTACTGGACTCCTCAGTATCCTACTGTTCACTGTTGAAGCCCTACCCTGGTTTATCTTCCCAAAGTGGAACAACAACACACTTGTCTGCATTAATTTCCATCTGCCATTTTTCCAGCTAGTCCAGATCCCGCTGCAAGGTTTGATAATTTTTCTTGCTGTGTACTACACCCCCAATCTTGGTGTCATCCACGAATGTGCTGAACCAAATTACTACATTATCACCCAAAGCATTAACTTAGATGACAAACAACCACAGACCCAGTACCGAATGGACCAGACTGCTGATTCAAAGAGGGCAAAAGGTAGTTCATGATAAACTCTTCATCATTCTCGGACACAGCAGTCTTATCGCACTCTTGTTCTCCCAACCTGGAACATCTAATGATTAAGTGCCATCTGTTTCACTTACCGAGAGAGTTTGCCTTCCATGATCCTGGCCATAGTTTACACATCAACAAAGGCAGAAGTAAAGCAAGCACTTGATGTACTGAGTGTCGTGATTAGCAAACAAGAAACAGCCTACACCGGCACCTCTCAAATCATTGCCGAGGATTTCAGGTAAGCTTGCTTGAAGAAATCTCTGTCAAGTTGTTATCAACATATCACCTGCATTACCAAGGGTCTCAAAACACTCAGCACTGCTACACTACCATAAGGAATACGTACAGTTCCATCCCCAGACTGCATTTCAGGAAATCTGAACATCTGGCTGTCCTACCCTACCTGCATACTGTCAGGGGCTAATGAGCAAGGTCAACAAAGGGGTTGTCCCGAGGCACATAGAAGCGACTATGGGATTGCACCAAGTCATTGGACTGGGCGATGTTCAGGAACTCATCAGAGTATCAGAACGAATAAACCATAGTTATTACGAACTTTATAAATTCAGTTGTGGATGAGTGTATCCACACAAAATCACTTGGATTGTTACTCAACCGGAAGACCTGGATGAACCAAGAGGTTCACAATCTGCTGAGGGCCAGCTCAGTGGTGCTGAGGTATGACACGAGGGCAAGGCATGACCTCCGGGAAGCCTTCTCACACGTGAAGTGGTGATTCTGAGCCAAAGAGGAATCACAGAAGGACGCTTGGCAGTTGTGGCAGGGCTTGAATTCTATCATCTCCTACAAAGTAAAATCAAACGACATATGTGACACCAAGGTTTCGCCCCCGATGAGCTCCATGCTTCCTATGCTATCTTTGACTGACAAACCATGGAGGCACCTTCACAAACTCCCACAGCCCCCAGAGACATTGATTTCTGTCTCTGAGGCTGACATGAGAGCACCTTCCAGAGGGTGAGCCCATAGAAAGCATCTGGCCCGGATGGGTTACCAGGGTGAGTGCTGAAGAACTGAGCTGATCAACTGGTTGTTCACCTGAGATCATTAACATCTTGCTTCATCAGTCTTCAAGCAGTCTTCAACTATGCCCAGGAAGAACGTGGTAACCTGTCTCAATGACTACTGTCCAGTAGCACATTCATTAACTATGATGAAGTGCTTTGAGCGGTCGGTAATTAAACTTTATCAACTCTTTTCTGAGGAGTGACTTGGATCTGCTCCAGTTTGCCTAATGTCACAACAAGCCCACAGTAGATGCCATTACATTGGCTCTTCACTCAAACCTGGAACATCTGGACAGTGAAGATGCATACATCAGGATGTTTTTCATTGACTACAGCTCTGCATTCAATATTACTATCCCCCTCAAAACTAACCAATAAGCTCCAAGATATAGCTCAATATCTCCTTGTGTAACTGAATCCTCGATTTCCTTACTTGCAGACTCCAATCACTTCAGATCAGCAACAATATTTCCTCCACAATCTCCATCTGCACAGGTGCACCACAAGGCTGTGTGTTTAGCCCCCGGCTCTACTTGCTTTACACTTATAACTGTGAGGCTATGCATAGCTCCACTGCCATATTTAAGCAACACACATAAAAGTTGCTGGTGAACGCAGCAGGCCAGGCAGCATCTCTAGGAAGAGGTGCAGTCGATGTTTCAGGCCGAGACCCTTCGTCAGGACTAACTGAGGGAAGAGAGAGAAGGGTCTCGGCCTGAAATGTCAACTGCACCTCTTCCTAGAGATGCTGCCTGGCCTGCTGCGTTCACCAGCAACTTTTATGTGTGTTGCTTGAATTTCCAGCATCTGCAGAATTCCTGTTGTCTGCCATATTTATGTTTGCTGACATCTCCACTCACGTTGGCCAAATCAAAGGTGGTGAGGAATCAGCATATAGGAGGAAGATTAAAAATCTAGCTGAACAGTGCCACAGGAACAATCTCTCACTTATGTCAGCAAAACCATCGAGCTGATGACTGAGTACAGGAGGTCTATGAGCCAGTCCGCACCAGAGGATCAGAGGTGGAGAGGGTCAGCAACTTCAAATTCCTCAACGTTATCATTTCAGAGGATCTGTTCTGGGTTCAGCATGTATGCCATTCAAAGAAGTCACAGCAGAACCTCTACTTTCTTAGAGGTTTCCAAAGGTTCAGTACATTATTTGAAACTTCGGCAAACTTCTACTGATGGGCAGTGGAGAGTATACTGAGTGGTTGCATCATGGCCTGGTATGGAAACATCAGTGCCTCTGAACAGAGCAGCCCACAAAAAGATGGATACAGCCCATTCCATCATGAGTAAATCCCTCCCCACCATCAAGCATAGCTACAAGGAGCACTCTTGCAGGACCTATCCATCATCATCATCAAGGACCCTCACCATCCCGGCCATGCTTGCTTCTTTCTGCTGCCATTGGGAAGGTAGTACAGAAACCTTGGGTCGCACACCACCAGGTTCAGGAACAGTTATTACTCTACAACCATCAAGCACTTAAACCAGAGGGATCAACTTCACTCACCACAACACTGAACTCTCCTCACAATCCATGCCTCACTTTCAAGGACTCTTCATCTCATGTTCTCGATATTTAAAACTTATTTATTTATTATTATTATTTTGTTTGTTTTTTTAACTTTTTGTATTTACACACTTTGTTGTCTTCTGCACATTTGTTGTTTGCCTGTCTTGTTGTGTGCAGTTCTTCATTGATTCTATTGTATTTCTTGGTATTTACTGTGAATGCCTGCAAGAAAATGATCTTGGGATAGTATATGGTGACATATATGTACGTTGGTAATAATCTTACTTTGAACCTTTGAGCGAGAGCCAAAGGACTGCAAAAGATAAAGCTGAAGTATTTGTAACCATCTCCATGCAGTGCTGTGAATGATACTTGCCATCAAATGTGACGGTCTCCAGCTGACTTGCTGCACACATTGCAAGTAAACAGCTAAGTTAACTGAGCAAAAAAAGGTTATTTTATAAGGCTATTTTCCAAAAACAAAACTTCCAACACTGACAAACCAGAAGCAATGTTTCGATCTTTAGCAGGTGAAACATGATATTGTAAGAGTGTGGCTGTTCGGGCACTTTTTGAATGAGTGATTTAATTCACCCCACTCCCCCGGTTTTCTTCTCTGGGTCCTACACGTGTCTTTGTTTGCTAATCCCCTGTAGAAGTTGTTAGACAACGTGCTGCCATCACTACTGTATCTGATATCACAGTGATTTGCAGTGTTAAAAAATCCTCCTCTCCAGTTCTTTTGCAAATTATCTTAAACACTTCGTCATGAACGCGATGTTCTTTTATGGAGGGAACCTAACCCTCAGGATTAGCATGATGTGATTGCATCTAATGGATAAATTACTATCCAGTTTTACCATTCAATTTTTATGTGATTCTGTAAAATCAATTTTATTGCTAATTTAAAGACCCACTTTTTACAGATTGTGTTCCTCATATAAACCTCTTTAGAGGTCCAGAATATGAACCACAAAAATGTATGTTGTTAATATGAAAAACCAACTAATAAAATCAGTTTTGATTTGGAACATTGCTAAACCTCAGAAAGACAACTGAAGGACAAAATGACTTGGCCACATTGGTTTTGTACAGATAAAGGATGGATTTCATCATCAATCATGTATTTATTCTAAGTGCAAGAAAGTCTGCAGATACTGGAAATCCAAAGCAACACACACAAAATGCTGGAAGAACCCAGCCGGTCAGGCATTGTCTATGGAAATGAATAAACTGTTGACATTTTGGGCTGAGACTCTTCTTCAGGACAGGGAAGGAGGACACCACAATAAAAAGGCGGGGGAGGGGAAGGAGGATAACTAGAAGGTGATAGGTGAAGCGAGGGTGGGTAGGAAAGACACGGAGATGGAGAGGAAGGCATCTGATAGCAGAGTAGAGTGGACCATGAGAGAAAGGGAAGGAAGAGGTGGAGGGCAGGTGAGAAGAGGTAAGAGGCCAGAGTGGGGAAGAGGGGAGGGGAGGGGGAAGGATATTTTTTTCATTCATTCTTCCCTTACTTTTAATTCAAATCTTTTGCTCATGTTTTATTCAACATAAAATTTGAGGATCATAAATGTACTGTAAATTCAGCAGTGACATTTCAAAAATTTTAAAGTTATTTGCTATTTATATGCTGACAGCTGCTTATGATTTTGCTCTTAGCAGCTGAAATGCCCTGGCATCTGAGATGGATTAGCCTCTAATCAATTACTTCAGTAACTGTATCACTGTAGCCCTGGAAGTAGCTGTATACCCAACTAGGAAACGAAAGGCTGACGTTAGCTGGAAATAATCATCGCCACAGCAGCAGAATTAAGCTGACTATAAACCACAGAAAGTCACAGGTGTACAATGTAGCTGCCTCTCCAAGCCTCAGTTTTGTTAGGGAAAGAATTTTGCAAATTAAACTACTTTGGTTTCATTTTTGGCATGGAAATAATTAATTGTTTGAGTCAACGCTCAAATAGTTAGCTGGCCGGTGACGTAGAGGCATCCACACCAGACTTCGAGGCGTGTGGTCCTGATTTCAAATCCGGCCGGCTCCTTGCATGCTTTCCATCTGTGCTGCATTGACCATTGCAATAGCAACTCGGTCTCATAAAACACAAGTGCTAAAGAAATGACAGGGTTACCGCCCGATGCGCCACAAGGTTGGGAGAGAAACGAATCTTAAAAAATAAACCAGAAGTTTATCATTGGAAATATGTAGAGATTGATTTGAATGGTTCCTTTCATGTTATAGAACAGTACAACTCAGGAACAGGCCCTGTACTAAACCAATTAAATTAGTAATCAAATGGCCAGTTCAACTAAATGCTTCTGCCTACACTATGTCCACATCCCTCCATTTTCCTCAAATTCATGTGCTTATCTAAACGTCACTTAGAAGCCTCTAATGTATCTGCCACTACCACCATATCAGGTAGTGAATTCCAGGCATCTATCACTAGCTGAGTAAAAACTTACCCCTCACATCCCCTTTGAACCTACCCACCTCACCTTTAATCATACCCTCGGTAGACATTTCTACCCTGTGAAGCAGATACGTATATTAGGATTCCCCTCAGCCTCTATCACTCCAAAGTGAACAACCCAAGTTTGTCCAGCCTCTCCTGATAGCACGTGCCCTCTAAACCAGGCAGTATCCTGGTAAACCCCTTCTGCTCCCTCTCCAAAGTCTCAACGTCCTTCCTATAGTGGTGTGACTAGAACTGTATGCAATATTCCATGTGTGGCCTCACCAGAGTTTTATAAAGTTGCAACAATACTTCCTGACTTTTGAACTCAGTGTCTCAACTAATAAAAGCAGGCATTCTATAAGCTTTCTTAACCACCTTATCGACCTGTGTAATCACTTTCAAGGAGCTATGAACTTGGATCCCAAGATCTCTCTGCTCAACAACACTGTTAAGGACCTTACTCTTAACAGTGTACTGTATCCTTGCATTTGACCTATCGAGGTGAAACATCTCTCATTTATCTGCATTAAACTCTATCTGCCATTTCTCTGCCCACATCTGCAACTGATCTATATCACGCTGTATCCTTTGCCAGTGTTCTCCACTATCTACAACCCACCAATCTTTGTATCATCCGCAAACATACTATCCCACTGATCTATATTTTCATCCAGGTCATTTATATACATCACAAACAGCAGAGGTCCTAGCACAGATCCCTGTGGAACACTACTAATTGCAGACCTCCAGTTCGAATAAATCCCTTGAACCACCAGCGTCCATCTTCTATGCACAAGTCAGTTCTGAATCCAAACAGCCAATTTACTGCAGACCTTATGCACCATAATCTTCTGGATTTGCCTCCCATGAGGGCCTTTGTCAAACTAAAATCCACAAAGACAAAAGCAACTGCCCTACTATTATCAATCTCTCTCATCACCTTGTCAATCACCGCACAGCCATGCTGGCTTTCTCTAATTAGGCCATGGGTTTCCAAATGCTCATATATCCTATCCCTAAGAATTAATTTTCTCCAGCAATTCCCCTACAACTGACGTGAGACTCACCAGTCTATAGGTCCCAGGATTTTCCCTTGTTCCCTTTATAAATTGATGTACAACATTGACCTCTCAACAGTCTTCCGGGACCTTGCCTGTACCTAGAAAGGACATGAAGATAATGGTCAAGTCCCATCAAACTCATCTCTTGACCTCTTCAATAACCTAGGGTGAATCCCATCAAGTCCTGGGGACTTATCCACCTTAATACACACTAGGAAGATGAACATTTCCCCCTCCTTGACCTCCAAATGCCCTAACATATTTATACACTCAGCACTGATCTCCCGATTCTCCACATCCTTTTCCTTGGTAAATACTGAAACAAAGTACTCATTAAGAACCTCACACATTCTCTGCATCCAAGCAAACGTTCCCCTCTTTATCCTTGAGTGGTCCTACCCTCTCCCTAGTTATCCTCTTGCTCTTGATGTTTGCATAAAATGCCTTGGGATTCATCGTAATCCTACTTGCCGAGGACTTTCCATAGCCCCCCCCAGCTTTCCTAAATTCCTTCTTTAATTCTTTTCTGGTTTCTTTGTACTCTTCATGTGCTTCATTTGATCTGAACTTCCAAAACTTTACATACTTTTCCTTTTTCTTCTTGACTAAATTCATCACCTCTCTGGACATCCAAGGTTCTCTTATCTTTCTATCCCTGGTCTTCCTTCTAACAGGAACATACCTTTCCTGTACTCTGCGCAATTGATCTTTAAACACCCTCCATATGTCTGATGTGGATTTGCCAGAAAAAAAAATTGTTCCCAATGAACTCTTCTTAGTTCTTGCTAAATGCCCTTGTAATTTGCCCTACGCCAACTTAAATCTCTCCCACAAGGACCATACCTATCCTTATCTATAGCTATTCTAAAAGTTAAGGAGTTGTGGTCACTATTCCCTAACTGTTCACCCACTGAAAGGTCAGTTACCTGGCCAGGCTCATTACCTTACACCTGGTCCAGTACAGCCCCTCCTCTAGTTGGACCATCCATATAATGATTTTATAAACCTTTCTTGGATACACTTAACAAATTCTGTCCCACTTAAAACCCATGCACAAAGACAGTCGCAGTTTATATTAGGGAATCATTTCCTCACTGTCCTGGTGGCTATGGGGGGGGGGGGGGGGTGTGGGTGACGCGTCTGTAGTACAATTCCACTGGCGTGATTGCACCCTTCCTATTCCTGGGTTCTACCCAAATGGACTCAGTGTCTGTCCCTCTATTGTGTCCCCCCTGAGTGCAGCTGTGATATTGTCCGAGTAGTAGTACAACTCCCAGAGACTCTCTTCAAGCACTAGATGGAGTAAATCGCACTTGACTTTGCTCCATTCTTTTTTTCATTTATTTACCAACCGTTTAGTATTCACATTGAAGTGTTTACATTATTGTTGTATGCTTGAATTTTGATTGTTAATTCTTGGAAATAACAAGGGAAAAAGGCACTCACCGAGAGCGAGGAAGCCGGCAATGGAAATGGAGGAGGAGGAGGCGACCCTAAACAGGCACAACTGACTTTGGAAGTTACATCCAAGCTTTTGGATGACAAACTTGATAAATTCCATCAAAGATTTTCTAATCTCGAGATAAAGTTAAATAATATTGAAGATCACATTGGAGCAATTAAACACGAGAATGAAAAGCAAGAACAACTAATTTTGGATCTTGATGAAAATGGCAGACAAAGAGACTGCAGATTGAGCTCGTTGGAGAAGAAAGTAATCTCGACCACTCAAACACCGGAACAATATAAAGCCAAGATTATTGACCTGGAAAATCGCAGTCGCAGACAGAATCTACGGATTATAGGACTTCGTGAGGACGTTGAAAGTGGCAATCCCACTAAGTTTTTTGCTTAATTTTTAATGGAGGTATTCAGTACTGAAGTGCTTTCTAATCCCCATATACTAGACTGCGCTCATCGCTCATTAAGGGTTAAACCTCCGAAAGATTTAAAACTCAGAGCCGTTGTTCTACATTTCCACTATATGCATACTGAGGAGCATTTAACTTGAGTTGCATGTCGGAAAGGAGTGCTTGAGCATGGGGATCTCAAATTTCGTTTGGTGGAAGAATTTAGTCCAGAGTTGTTACAAGAGAGGTCTCTTTTTAAGTCGGTGATGTCGGAATGACACCAAAGGAAATTATACCCTGCGTTGTTATATCCTGCGCGTTTAAGGGTTGTTTTGCCAGATAAATCACGTAAATGGTTTAAATCAGTGATGCAAGCACGTCAATTTCTTGAAGATCTTGAGGTAAAATGAGTCACTATTTTATAGACTCCTCGATTTCATTTGTTCATTATGAAACAATTTCAGACCCGAATGGTAGATTTTTGTTAATTACTGGCTTACTTTATAATCAAAAAGTTGTTTTGGTTAATATTTATGCACCAAATACTGACCATCCTGAAATTTTAAGCATTTATTTGCATCTTTTCCTAATTTAAATGAATATAAGTTGATAGTGGGTGGAGACTTTAATTGTTGCTTGAATCCTTTGATGGATAGTTCTGCCTAATCAAATATCTCCAAACAAATCTGCTATTTTTATTAACACCGTTAAGTCCTTTATTATTTGATATAGCTTTGGAACCGTTGGCAATTGCCTTTCGTGATTCACCCGATATATTTGGAATTACTTGTGGGAAGGAGATGCATAAGATATTATTGTATGCAGATGACTTGTTACTATATCTCTCTAACCCAGAGAAATCCATCCCGGCAGTTTTATCACTACTAGCTCAGTTTAGTAGTTTTTCTGGTTATAAACTAAATCTTAAAAGAGTGAGCTTTTTCCATTAAATATGCAAGTTCCAATTTATAGATAATTATCATTTGAATTAATTACTGATTATTTCAGTTATTTGGGTGTCGAAATTACTAAAAAATTATAAAGATCTATTTAAAGTTAACTTTCTATCTTTAATTGACCACATTAAACAAGTGTCATTAAACAATGGTCTCCACTGTCCTTATCATTGATTGGTCGAATTAATGTTATTAAAATAACTGCTTTACCTAAGTTTCTGTATTTATTTCAAATGGTACCAATTTTTATCTCTAAATCCTTTTTTGATATTATTGATTCTAAATTTTCTTCATATATATGGCAGAATAAAAATCCTACATTGAGTAAGAAATATCTACAGAAATCAAAAAAGGATGGTGGTTTAGCATTGCCGAATTTTTAATTTTATTATTGGGCAATTAATATCCAGTATTTAATGTTTTGGATGCAAGATTGGGATGAAATTCATTGTCCACGATGGGTGAACCTGGAGGGTGAGTCTGTGCAGGGGTTCTCATTAGCTTCTATTTTAGGAGCTTCACTCCCCTTTGCATTAACCAAACTGAATGAACAAATAATTAATCCAATAATTAAACATACAATACGAATATGGTTTCAATTTCGCAAATTTTTTGGATTGAATGAATCTAGTCCTATTATATCTAACTTTTTCTTTCAACCTTCTAGAATTGATCAAGCTTTTCCTTATGGAAAACGAGGGGAATAGCATGCTTTCGTGATTTATCCATGGATAATTGTTCATGTCGTTTGAACAATTATCTAACAAATATAAGTTGCATAGTTCACATTTTTTCCGATATCTGCAGATTAGAAGTTTTTTGAATGGTATTTTACCTAATTTTTCAACATTTCATCCAACCAATATTACAGGAAAAAACTTAGGTTTCAATCCCTATCAGAAGTGCTTAGTAGCAGTTTTGTATGATTTAATTAAGAAAATACATCTCAGTACATCTGATAAAATAAAAAATGAATGGGAAAGAGAACTTCAGGTATCTTTACTTATAGAGAAATGGGAGAAACTTCTTCAACTAGTTAATACTTCCTCAATGTATGCTAGTTTTACACTGATACAATTTAAAATAGTCCAACGGGCTCATATGTCTAAGGATAAATTAGCTTGTTTTTACCGACATATAAATCCTGTGTGTAACAGCTGTAATTCTGAGGTGGCTTCTCTGACACCTATGTTTTGGTCTTGCCCTCTTTTAGATAAATATTGGAAAGATATTTTTGATATTATTTCAACAGTTTTGCGTATTAGTTTAAAACCTCACCCTATTACTGCAATTTTTGGATTCCCAGTGACAGATGTTCGTCATTTATCCTTTTCAGCTTGCTGTTTGATTGCATTTGTTACACTAATAACTAAAAGATCCATCTTACTTAAATGGAAAGATTCTGATCCTCCTATTACTTTTCAATGGTATTCTCAAACTATATTATGTTTAAACCCGGAAAAAATTAGGTGTGGTATGGTTGATTCTTCAGTTAAATTTGAAGAAACCTGGAGACCATTTATTCAACATTTTCATATGATGTAAGCTGTCCCTTTCAGAACCCTGTTTTTTTTAATAATCTTTTGTTTATCTATGGAGGAGCAGAGTTAATGACAAAAAATGTTCTTATCTGAGGGAATAGGACATCCCAGTCTTCCTTTTTTTTAAAAAAGTTTAGGGGGTTCTTTATAAAACTCTCTTTTCATGTTCAATTACTCAGAGATTGGGAGGCTTGGATTATATATTTTACTGAAATTATGTTTGTTCATGTTAACCATTATCAACGTTACACTGATCTCTTTGTATTATTAGTACTGTTATGTATATTAATCTGAAATTTAATAAAAAGATTGAAAAAGGAAAAGTATGCAACTCTCTGCCCCTCTTTCATGTCCTTTTCTATCTTTTCTAAAACTGTGAAAACCTGGTACATTAATCACCCATTCCTGCCCCTCTCTCAACCAAGTTTCAGTCATGGCCACAATATCGTAGTTCCATGTTCTGATCCATGCTCTGAGCTCATCACCTTTACTTATAATGCTTCTAGCATTAAAATATACACACTTCAAACTATCCAACCCATCATACCTGCTATTTCAATTTTGCCTTTCAATACTTTCCCTGATATCTACCTTCCAGTCCGATCCTTCACTTACTGACCTGGGGATCCGGTTCCCAGCCCTATGCAAAACTAGTTTAAACACTTCCGAGTAACGTTAACAAACCTCCTGTCCAGGATATTGGTTCCTCTCCAGTTCACGTGCAACCTGTGCCTCTTGTACAGGTCACTTCCTCAGAAAAGTTTCCAATGATCCAAGAACTTGAAACCCTGTCCCTACATCATCTCCTCAGCCACTTGTTCATCTGTGCTATCACCTCATTCCAACCTGCACTAGCCCATGGCACGGGGAATAATCCAAAGATTACAAGCTTGAAGGTTCTTCTCTTCAGCCACTTTCCTAACTCTATATTCTCACTGTGTAGGACCTCTTCCCCTTTTCTGCCTATGACATTGCTGCCAATATGCACCACGACCTCCGGCTGTTCCCCCTCCCCCTTGAGACTATCCACTACATCCTGGGTCCCAGCACCTGGCAGACAGTACACCATCCTGGTGCCTCTTTTGCTGCCACACAATCCCCTGTCTGTCCCCCTAACTATCAGATCCCCTAACTACCCTTCCCTGTTGAGCCTCAAAGCTGGTTACATTGCCACTAGCCTGGCTGCTGCTGTTGTGCCCTGATGGGTCATCCCCCTAGCAGCATCCAAAGAGCTATACTTGTTGCAGAGGGAAACGATCACAGGAGAACCCTGCACTGACTTCTTAATCGACTGTCCGAAGGCTCTACTTTGGCTGTAACCACCTTTTCAAACGTCTCATCTCTAAAGTCTTCACCCTCCCAAATAATCCTGAGTACATCCAACTCCAGCACTTCCCACGGATGTAGTCATAGGTTCTTCTTACTCAGAGAAGCTACGCAATTTGAGTTGAGCCATCCTGTTGGAGCACTCTAGACCTTCAGAGACTGGGGACACAATACCAAGCATGCAATACAATATTATTATTTCTGATACCAAGCATAAGTATCTAATAGATTTGAAAAACATTATCTTATAAGCTCCATATATTTTAAACATCCCTTATAATGCTTAAGGGATATATAAAGACCATAAGATATAGGGGCAGAATTAGGCCATTTGGCCTATTGAGTCTGCTCTGCCATTTTGTCATGGCTGATCCATTTTTCCTCTCAGCCACAATCTCCTGCCTTCCCCCCTATCCCTTCATGTCTGATCAATTAAGCATCCATCAACCTCTGACTAAAATATACCTGAAGACTTGGCCTCCACAGCTGCCTGTGGCAAGGAATTCTACAGATTCATCAATCTTGGGCTCTCTGTATCTGATACACTATTACTGCTCGGGGCATCAGAGTTTGGAGTTCAATCCCGATGTCCTCTGTAAGGAGTTTGTATGTCCACCCCATGGATTGTGTAGATTTCCTCCAGGTGCTCTGGTTTCCTCCCACAGTCCAGTACCAAGGTGTTCTGGTTAGTAGGTTAATTGACCATTGTAAATTGTCACATGATTAGGCTAGGGTTAAATCGAGGGTTGTTGGCAGCACAGCTTGAAGGTCCAAAAAGGCCGATTCGGTGCTGTATCTCTAAGTAAGTAAATAAATATAGCAAGATGCTTCATGTCATCCAGGAAGATAAATTCTGAAATGATCCTTGGCAGGAAGTTGATCTCCAAGAAGCTGTTTCCCATTGATACGACTAGTAGGCCATAGGCTGGCATCATACTTAGCACCAAAAGATTTGATACGCAATGCATGTTGACATATGCCTAATGGGTAGCCCAAGCCAGAAGGATTGTTTTTGCTAATCCCTAATGATTTGAAGCAATGAAGGTTTATAATCCCGTGCACAGCACAGCAATAAAAAGTACACATGCACATACTGTGATGTCAGAGAGGCAAGAATCAGAATTCCAGCTTCTTTACCTGTTAGGAAATGGTGAAGGACATGAAAGGCATCTCTGGGCAACTACTTAGATGCATTTGAACGCTAGAATTGAGATATAATACAAACCACAAGAAATGATCTTTCTAATTGAAGCTCTGTACTGAACTTCACTTCCATATATTCTTTCCACTCAGTACCACACATTGTGGAAAAAGCAGAGACTAATTTCGTTCAATATTTTTCCCCATCTATTAAACTTTCTCATCTACTTGTTGATCCATCTCAGAACCTTAGAAATTAGTTACTTTATAAAAAAAAATCTAAATTTCTAATTAGTTTAAATGGGAATGAGCAGCAGACAATTCCTGAATGGTGAAAATTAGAGCTGATGTGACTGCTGTGTGATGCTATCCTCCAGAACTAATCACAGCTTTCCTATTGTGGAATGATAGATATAGATTAGCTCAGAGTAGAAAAGGGCATTCAGCACCTCAAGTGTGTGTCAACCCTCAACCTCCCCGTCCACAATAATCCTATTTTATTTTCTCCAGGTTCCCATCAAGTGCTCCAAATTCTACCACTCACTTGCGCACTAGGGACAATTCACCGTAGTTTACTGATCTATCAAATCGCACGTCTTTATGATGTGGGAGGCAAGCTAAGCTCACTGAGAAGAACCCCACACAGCCACAGAGAGAGGTTGCAAACCCCACACTAACAGCACCAGAGGTTAGGATTGAACCAAGTTGCTCGAGTCATGAAACAGCAGCACCGTGCCACCCAAATGATCTGTTTTTAGGAAAGTATTATCTTAATAAGAAATCATTCTTTGTTTGTACATCTATCTTAAAAATCTAACATATAGTAAGAACATAGAATAGGATAGTACAGTACAGGCCCTTCAGTCCATCGCATTGTGCTGACTCTTTAACCTACTCTATGATCAATCTAACCTTTCTCACATAGTCCTCCAGTTTCCTTTTATCAATGCGCTGAAATCTCTTAAATGTGCCTTAATATATCTGTCTCCACCACCATCCCTTGCAGCATGCTCCATGCACCTACCACTCTCTGTGTAAAAGACAGATAAGTTCCACACTTTTCTCCAAACACCACAGAAGTTCTGCCTCCTCATATTATCCATTTCTACCCTGGGAAAAAGTTTCTGGCTGTCCGCTCTACCTATGTCTTTTATCATTTTGCACACTTCTATCAAGTATTCTCTCATCCCTCTTAGTTCTGGTGAGAAAACCCTAGTTTGTTCAACATGCATGCTCTCTAATCCAGGCAGCATCCTGATAACTCTCCTCTGCACCTCTCTAAAACTTTCACATCCTTCCTATAATGAAGCAACCAGAACTGAACACAATATTTGAAATGTGGTCTAACCAGAGTTTTCTAGAGCTGCAACATTATTGGCTCTTGAACTCAGTTCCCAGACTAATGAAGGCCAACACATCATATACCTTCTCAATCACTTTATCAACTTGTGCTGCAATTTTGAGAGATCTATGGATGTTGACCCTCTGTTCATTGACATTATTAAAAATCCTGTCATTAACCCTGTATGTTGCCTTCAAGTTCAACCTTCCAAATGAATCACTTTTCCAGATTGAACACATCTGCCGCTTCTCAGCATCCTATCAATAACCTCTGGCAACCTTCCACACTGTCCACAATACCTGCAAACTTTGTGTCATCCGCAAACTTGTTAACCCACCCTTCCACTTCTTCATCCAAGTCATTTGATAAAATCAAACATAAGAGTACTTTTTAATTCCTTTTCTTTCAGAAGAAAAATAAATGAGTAAATGTTATATTGAATTTGAGGAGTTGAGCTCACAATCTGGAGGGACTTTGGCTCCTCTTGTTAGCATTGGGATACAGGCAATACCAAACTGACTCACCCTGTTTATATTCAAAGAGTCAGGTAGACTTATATGCTAGACATGGTCATCTGCTTATCCTAAGGAGTGGGAAACATGAGCTCGTAACTGCAAGCCCTGGGACTGCTGTATAATCTTCATTTACATAAAGACTTCAGTCGGAACCAAATTCCTGTATTTATCTGCTAAAAATTGGCTTGTTTACAGATTAGGATTACCAATAGTGTTTGGCTGTCAGATTGGAAGATTTAGAACGTGATTTCCCTCTGTTGCTTGGTATGATTCAAATTTTGTTTCCTCCATTTCTAGCTGTATTTCCTCAGCAATTTACAACAGTGTTAAAAGGAAATGAAGAAAGAGCACAATACTTTTTACAGATATTTTCTGCAATCTTTCCCCACCTTCCTTATAGCAGTGCTCAGCAGATTAATTTTAATTCCCAGTAGACTGCAACCCACGCCAGGAATACCGGCAACCCTTTGGCATGTGCTTGTTGCAGGGGTGTTGTGTGGCTGCTGCATCCGCAAAACTCAAATGTTCAGGAGATCCATTCATTCTTGCCACAGGATTTTCTGTGGCAAGTCATTTATTACTGCAAAGGATCCGAAATATTCTTCATCTCCAGGATGTTTAATGCAAAACTGCTAATATTCAAAGCAAATCACAAGATGTCAAGATTGAAATGCAGAAATTCATGCCAGTGTTCACTGCGAATGAATTACTCTGGTATAACTGATTCACAAGGTCACTACAATTTCCAGTCCATTGACTATGGTATGTGCTATTTTTCATCGGATCTGAGGCTTTCCATTTAACACTTTTAGATCTAAATTGTCAAGAAAAATTGAATTTCAGCACATCAGCACCTCCTGTCTATATGTTGGCCTTTCTACTATGTGTGTGTGTGTTTTGAGGCAATATGGTGCCTCTTCTCTCTCCTTCTATTGGTGAAGTATTACAGTGCCCTCCTGCTGTTAGTCCACCAGTACAGTGACCTCCCTGACAACTGTGTGGCAGCACAACC
This sequence comes from Mobula birostris, assembly GCF_030028105.1. NCBI lineage: Eukaryota > Metazoa > Chordata > Chondrichthyes > Myliobatiformes > Myliobatidae > Mobula > Mobula birostris. Next base: position 169,427,784 of record NC_092370.1, on the reverse strand, counting down.
TTGGTCCTTCTGCTGTGTGGCAGCGTGGACCTCCTCCTACTGTACGTGTGGTACTGGAGTGCTTTATCTTCGGTCTTCATAGCAGTGCAGTGCCTCTCCTACCATCACTGTGGCAGTGCAGTGCCTGTCTAGTCTGTATGGCGATGCATTACCCCATGGAGATCCCTGTGGTCTAGGTGCTGCCTGCGTTCCTGTACAGACCCCATCGGCTATCTCTGCGGCAATATCACCCCTCCTCCGTCCACGCATTGCACCATGCCGTTGAATCCTTTGCCTGAACTCTCCCAGTGTTTGCCTGTTGCCAGTGCTACAGCATTGCCAACTGTGTCACAACATATTTCCTACTGTTGGTTTGCCTGTACAGTGGCCTATTGAGCCAGCACAACCTCATTTACTGCCTGCATGCCAAATCCATGTCCCTTGCTCTGTGTGTTGCCAAAATGGTCTAATCAACAGTCCTGTGCCAACATGGTGCCTGCATTTTCAGTGTGCTGCTAGAACATTCTTTAATCTGAATATGTCAGTGCAGCTCTCCTTCCTGACCAGCTGGGATCATTCTCCCTGCCATCGAGATGCCTGAGCCATGTGTCCTAGAGTCAGTACAGTATGTCTACATAATCACAGCTACTGTCACAATGCCAGACCAGTCCCCCACTGCTAATGTACCATTACAGGTACTTCCACTTAGTATGGTGCATACAGTCCGTACACCAGTGCAGTGCTCTCTACTGTCCATCTGCCCCTCATATCAATTTAGATTCTCAGTGCCTGCACAACAGTATCTATTCCTTGTGCCCTTTCCTCTGTGTGCTGGACTGGAGCTCATTACAACATCATAAAGCAAAATTTGGCAAAAGAAAATCTGTATGAGGTCAATGCTGTCCTGTTTCCAAGTCAAATTGTTCTTATAAATATATTTCCTTTTTGATGTTATTTGCTAACACTGCGTGGACGTATTCACTGCGCAGACAAGTGCAGTCCACACCAGATGTTCTTGCAGTTTCCAGCATATGTAAACGGTTGGTTGTCAGTGTGAAATGTGCACAAGAGGTATTCTAAAAAAGAATCTGGAATATCGAATGGGAAATAGGCTCCGATACCATCTTCTTGTCAACCCAGGTCCCTTGGGAGTTAAGCTCTTGATGATCACTCAGTTATCATTCCAAACCATTGTTTTATGCCTCTCTTTGGGTTTTGACTTGGTATCAGACCTAGGCTGTAAAGCTTATCACAGAAAGTCTACAAAAACAGATATGAAAAACTGGAAAAGGGTCAGAGAAGTTACAGTTCAGAGGCATGTTTAGACTCTGGTGTGTCTGCAGGTCCTGGTAGATCCTGAGGTGGTTGCAGAGGCTGAGGTGGACGGGGAGTCATCGTCTCCTGTGTCACTCTGATCGTCCTTGTTTAAGCCCTGGCTGCTGATGTGGCTCTGGAGAGCTGCGGGCGTGAGCCATTCCTTGGGGAGACAACTCTGGAGAAACGGGATACAGGAACTGAAGTAAGCCAACCGATTCACCCAGCGAGGGATCTCCTTACCACACAGGATCTAGAAAAGAAACAAGGCCAGCTTCAGAAAGTGAAGGTAAGTGACTGCGCGGAACTCCATAATTATATCATCACAGAGTTTCAAAAAAAAGCCAAGGATTAGTTTACAGCTGAGCTACCCCCAGAGAAATATGTTATAGAATCATAGAGTACCACAGCACAGAAACAGACCCATTGGCCCATCTAGGCCATGCAACTGGTATTCTGTCTAGTCCCATCGACCCGCACCTGGATCATAGCCCTCCATAACCCTCTCATCCATGTGCTTTTCCAAACTTCTTTTAAATATTGTAGTCAAACTCATCCTGCACTAACATCAACCTCTTAGTGAGACGTACCCCTCAGGTTCCCCTTCAATATTACACCATTTACCTTAACGTATGACCATTAATTCCTGTCTCACCCAACTTCAGTGGAAAAAGCCTACTTGCATTTACCTTATCTATACCCATCATAATTTAGTACACACCGACCAAATCTCCCCTTATTCCCAACCTTCCAGGAAATAAAGTCCCAACTATTTCCACCTTTCCCTTAAGTCCCAACAACATCTAGTCAATTTTCTCTGTATTCTTCCAATCTTACTGGAACTATGATGGTGCCAGAGGGAAACTTCTTCAAGCTCATTTGTGGAAACTGTTTAATTTCTAACTTTAATGTCTCTTTTTTCCTTTACAAGTGAATGGGGTTCTGTTAGTGCTCTTGACCTGCAGCTGTGCTCAAACTGTGGTCCGTTACGGTGATGGATCCCGCTCCTGCGACTCACTAACCGGCATTTTTTGATATCCCAAGGGCATGGCCGAGAAGACAAGCGCACCTCCAGGCTGCCAAGGCTTTGCAGCCCTCTGGATAAGCTTATTACTGGCCAGTGATGCTAACTGAAGCGTCACAGGAGAATGGAATATCATAAACAGTGGATCAGCTGACAGAGGTTTCTGTACTTGGTCAATCGCTAACTCTCTGTCTTTCTTTCGATGGTGGGGAGGAGCTTGCTGCTGATTCTCGAGTCGGAGAGCTTAGAAAATCAAATGCATGGATTGATACCTGGAAGTATGATGTGGTAGCTATTAGTGAAACATGGTTACAGGAGGGGTGTGATTGGCAACTAAATATTCCTGGATTTAATTGCTTCAGGTGTGATAGAATCAGAGGGACAAGAGGGGGAGGTGTTGCTTTGCTTGTCAGAGAAAATATTACAGCGGCGCTCTGGCAGGCTAGATTAGAGGGCTCGTTGAGGGAAGCTATTTGGGTGGAATTGAGGAATGGGAAAGATGTAGTAACTCTTATGGGGGTGTATCATAGACCAGCAAATGGGGAGCGAGAATTGGAGGAGCAAATTTGTAAGGAGATAGCAGATATTTGTAGTAAGCACAAGGTTGTGATTGTGGGAGATTTTAATTTTCCACACATAGATTGGGAAGCCCACACTGTAAAAGGGCTGGATGGTTTAGAGTTTGTAAAACGTGTGCAAGATAGTTTTTTGCAGCAATACATAGAAGTACCAACTAGAGAAGGGGCAGTGTTGGATCTCCTGTTAGGGAATGAGATAGGTCAGGTGACGGAGGTTTGTGTTGGGGAGCACTTCGGGTCCAGTGATCACAATGCTATTAGTTTCAATATAATTATGGAGAAGGATAGGTCTGGACCCAGGGCTGAGATTTTTGATTGGAGAAAGGCTAAATTGAAGGAGATGCGAAAGGATTTAGAAGGAGTAGATTGGAACAATTTGATTTATGGGAAGAATGTAATAGAAAAATGGAGGTCATTTAAAGGTGAAATTTTGAGAGTACGGACTCTTTATGTTCCTGTTAGGTTGTAAGGAAAGGTTTAAAGTTTGAGAGAGCCATGGTTTTCAAGGGATATTGGAAACTTGGTTCGGAAAAACAGAGATATCTGCAATAAATATAGGCAGCATGCAGTAAATGAGGTGCTCAAGGAATATAAAGAATGTAAAAAGAATCTTAAGAAAGAAATTAGAAAAGCTGAAAGACGATATGAGGTTGCTTTGGCAAGTAAAGTGAAAATAAATCCCAAGGGTTTCTACTGTTATAGTAATAGCAAAAGGATAGTGAGGGATAAAATTGGTCCCTTAGAGAATCAGAGTGGACAGCTATGTGTGCAGCCAAAAGAGATGAGGGAAATTCTGAACAATTTATTTTCTTCGGTATTCACTAAGGAGAAGGATATTGAATTGCATAAGATAAGGAAAACAGGTAGGGAAGTTATGCAAACTATGATGATCAAAGAAGAGGAAGTACTGGAGCTTTTAAGGAATATAAAAGTGGATAAGTCTCCGGGTCCTGACAGGATATTCCCTAGGACCTTGAGGGAAGTTAGTGTGGAAATAGCAGGAGCTCTGACAGAAATATTTCAAACGTCATTAGAAACGGGGATGGTGCCGGAGGATTGGCATATTGCTCATGTTGTTCCATTGTTTAAAAAGGGTTCTAAGAGTAAAACTAGCAATTATCGGCCTGTGAGCTTGACGTCAGTGGTGGGGGTAAATTGATGGAAAGTATTCTTAGAGATGGTATTTATAATTATCTGGATAGACAGGGTCTGATTAGGAAAAGTCAACATGGATTTGTGCGTGGAAGGTCATGTTTGACAAATCTTACTGAATTTTTTGAAGATGTTACTAGGAAAGTTGACAAGGGTAAAGCGGTGGATGTCGTCTATATGGACTTCAGTAAGGCCTTTGACAAGGTTCCACATGGAGGGTTAGTTAGGAAGGTTCAATCGTTAGGTATTAATATTGAAGTAGTAAAATGGATTCAGCAGTGGCTGGATGGGAGACGCCAGACAGTGGTGGTGGATAACTGTTTGTCAGATTGGAGGCCGGTGACTAGTGGTGTGCCTCAGGGATCTGTACTGGGTCCAATGTTATTTGTCATATACATTAATGATCTGGATGATGGGGTGGTAAATTATCTGGGTAAGTATGCAGATGATACTAAGATAGGTGGCGCTGTGGATAATGAAGTAGGTTTTCAAAGCTTGCAGAGAGATTTAGGCCAGTTAGAAGAGCGGACTGAAAGATGGCAGATGGAGTGTAATGCTGATAAATGTGAGGTGCTACATTTTGGTAGGACTAATCAAAATAGGACATACATGGTAAATGATAGGGCATTGAAAAAATGCAGTAGAACAGAGGGATCTAGGAATAATAGTGCATAGTTCCCTGAAGGTGGAATCTCATGTGGATAGGGTGGTGAAGAAAGCTTTTGGTATGCTGGCCTTTATAAATCAGAGCATTGAGTATAGGAGTTGGGATGTAACGTTGAAATTGTACAGGGCATTGGTGAGGCCAAATTTGGAGTATTGTGTAGTTTTGGTCACTGAATTATAGGAAAGATGTCAACAAAATAGAGAGAGAACAGAGAACATTTACTAGAATGTTACCTGAGTTTCATCACCTAAGTTACAGAGAAAGGTTGAACAAGTTGGGTCTTCACTCTTTGGAACGTAGAAGGATGAGGGGGGACTCGATAGAGGTATTTAAAATTACGAGGGGGATAGATAGAGTTGACGTGGATAGGCTTTTTCCATTGAGAGTGGGGGAGATTCAAACAAGAGGACATGAATTGAGAGTTAAAGGGTAAAAGTTTAGGGGTAATATGAGGGGGAACTTCTTTACTCACAGAGTGGTAGCTGTGTGGAACGAGCTTCCAGCAGAAGTGGTTGAGGCAGGTTCGATGTTGTCGTTTAAAGTTAAATTGGACAGCTGTATGGACAGGAAAGGAATGGAGAGTTATGGGCTCAGCGCAGGTCGGTGAGACTAGGTGAGAGTAAGAGTTCAGCACAGACTAGAAGGGCCGAGATGGCCTGTTTCCGTGCTGTAATTGTTATATGGTTATATGGTCATATGATTAAATGACGTGCCATACTTTTTAACACTGTAATCAACAAGTAACTTTGTTTCTGTTTTGTTAGTCTGCTCTCTCTGCCCCTTAATAGGGAGGGAGAGAGCCTGTGGCATATCGAATTAGTCGGGTGAACAATTAGCTTTTGTTGTACTGAAGATCATGGTCTCTCTTGCTATTGTTTGCTTGGTGGGTGGTGGGTGGTGGGTGCTGATGCTTTTGGCTGTAGTGAGTCGAGTGGGAGGGAGAATGTTGATGCTTGCTGCTGCTTGTGTGTGGGAGGGGGTGTGGGGTGGGGCTTTGGGTTTCTAATGTTTGAGGTACACTTTTGTTTTTGTGGATGTCTGCAAAGACCAGGAGTTTCTGGTTGTATACTGTATACATTCTATGATACTAAATGGAAATATAGATATCTTTCCTATAGCTGGGTGACCAGAACTGCACACAACACTCCAGATATGGCCTCGCCAATGTCTTATAACATAATATCCCAGCTCCGGTACTCAATACTCTGATTTATGAAAACTGAGTATTGTTAGCACTAAATAATTTATAATTTCATTATAGTAAATGCAAATAATAGTTGCCGGAAATCAGAAATAAAAGCAGAAAATACCAGGCCGCATCAGTGGAAAAAGAAATATGCTCCTTCAACTGTGTATACGGCATTACAGTTTAAAGCAACAACATAATAAGAATGGTTCCAAGGTTGTCAAGCCGAGGAGTGGTAGTGGAGACAAACTACCACTACCTAAAAGTGCTCCTCACGGCATGCGCCTCAAATAGCCTCTGACAACCAAGTCCAACTCCTGGCCTTCTCGTGTGGCTTAGCCTCTAAGCCCAGCGGAACTGTTTCTACTGACAGGAGAAGGGGCGAAGGCGGGTCCTGGTGCCTTAAAACCAGTGCTTCGGGTAGATGGAGCTTGTCAGCCTGGGAAGGCAGTCCATCTAAGAGAGGGAAAACTCTGATTTCAAACTTCCACTGCCTTGCGGCCATACCAACTCATGGGAACGGCTTCGGGAGTAAACCAGAGCTGGAGTCCCTAAGGCAGTCCGACGTTGCCTTCAACTTCGTTCTGGCAACTCCTGCGACGATACTGGTGCCAATTTGTATCGGCCCTTGCCTTTCCCTTGGACAACATCGGTACATGGAGAGGGGAGACTTGCTGCATGGGCAACTGCCGGTCTTCCATATAACCCTGCCCAGGCCTGCGCCCTGGAAATCTTCCAGGCGCAGATCCATGGTCTCACAAGACTAATGGATGCCACCATAATAAGAATAAAGTTTTATCAGAGCTTTAACTCTTTTTCTTTTATTTCAGATGTTCCCTGCCCTGTTGAGTGTTTCCAGCTGATCTTTGTTTTTATTAACGACTTCACCACCATTTTTGACCAAAACCATCCACTTCCTTTGTCGTCTCGTAGATTTTATTTTCTTTGTCAGATTCTGACTCTAAACCTATGCTCTCTGTTATGTTATTGCTCCTGTGTTCTCCTTTCAATTAGTTACAGTTACACAACATAACAGAGAGCAAAGGTTTAGAATTTTATTAATTTTAAGTTTGGCCACTTAATTTTTTTTGGCTTTTTTAAAAAAGTGAGCCACTTACTTATGATGTGGTGGTGTAAGGACATTTGGCATTCACATACTTCTTACATATAACCCATAATGAATTATATAAACAAATGAAGAATGCTTAATCAAACAATTTATTTAAAATATTACTCAAATATTAAATACACTACACTCCTCCCTACTTAGCTATAAACTCCAACTTAATATAGAATGCATCTCAACTCAGTTATGTAACATATTGCTCTCTAGTCATTTTACATATACTCACAGTATACTATATAATACAACTATTATATAGACATCCACAGCATTGTAAATTATAAATTGTCCCATTCAGGCCTAAAGATTAAATCACTGTGAAGGGTTTCTTACTCTTGTGGGATAATGTCTTCCCTGACAAGGAGGGTTAATCTGCCAGTATCCATTTCTATTTTAATTAATTTGCTCTTCACTTCTGGTGTAAACCATATTGATTGTCTCTTGTTAGTTTTCACATTATAAATATCAAAGCCACTCAGACCTGTGTCAGCTTTATCATAATCAGATTTTTCATCAGCAGCATGCAGATTTGTTCTCGGTTTGAAACTGCAACTTATCTTTTTATCATTTTCTCATCCCTGCAGACTCCATCTATTTTTGTCCTTCCAACATGCTCTTTGGGTGCATCCTACTTTGTTGCATTCTCTGCAAGTTTCACCTTTAAACCTGGCACAATGATAACACAATTTGTTTGGCCAGGCAGGTTTCTGATAAGATGTTGCAATTTTGTTCACACTCATTTTCATTCCTGACTGCAACTCAATTTCATCTCTGGCTGTTGTTTCCATTGATACAGGTATTTCAACTGCTCTGTTAAAGAACTGACACTGACACTGTTGGGACAATTTCTTCAATTCAGCCACATAAACTGAAATGGTCTCCACTTCCTTTTGATTCTGCTTATGAAACCTAAAGTGCTCTGCAATCAACAATGGTTTTCATTCTAAATGTTCCTGCATTGCATTCATGATATCAGCAAAGCTCATTTTGGCTGGTTTGGTTGGAGCAGTTAAACTTCTAAGCAAACTGCTCATTTCCATCTAACGAACTCATCAACACTGCCACTTGTTTTTCATTGACTATTTCATTTACTTTAAAATACTGCTCAATTCATTCAGTATACAGAATCCAATTATCTGTTATCTTTCCAATGTAGCCAGCCATTTCAGATTTTGAAAATTTATTATTATTTCAGGGTACTCACTGTTTGTGAACCGGCGGGCCTACTCATAGCTTGTTAATTTCCTCCATTTTCTGCCTTTCTTAAAACCTCAAACCTCTCACTCTCTCACTCTCTCCTTCCGAAAAATAACATACTGCACTTTTTTAAAAAAACTCGAACGTTTCTCTCTCTCTCCTCCTAAGTAAAAATGTGTTGCGCTTTAATAGGTAGGTAGTTGTCATCTTGGGTTCATTTTTAAACTTCCTCATTGCCACTGTTATTTTGTAACTCCAGAAACTAATTGAAAGAAAAACACAGGAACCAGGATATATTTTCCTACTTCTTTTCTTCCTATTTTTGGTGAGGAGCTCACATATAACATGGTGGTGTAATGATATTTGCCATTCACATATTTACATATAACCCATAATGAATTTTGTAAACAAAAATTCCAAATCAAACAATATATTTGCAATATTACTCAAATATTACTGAAATATTGAATACATATACCCCCATTGCTAATATTTTGTTGCAAAATTAAGTTACCACAGACAAATGCTCAGCTGATTAGTCACAGACCATGTAACATAGGGCAGGACCACAATATTGCGCTGAACTAGATAAAAAGCAAATCATAAACACCCAAACACTAATCCCTCCTGCCTACACCATGTCCATATCCCTCCATCTTCCTTATATCCATGTGCCTATCCAAACATCTCTTAAAAGCCTCTAATGTATTTACCTCTACCACAACACCAGGCAATACATTCCAGGCATCCTGACCTCTGGCTAAAAAACTTACCCCTCACATCCCCTTTGAACCTATCCCCTCTCACCTTCAATACATGCCCTCTGGTATTAGACTTTTCAAACCTGGGAAACAGATACACTCTGTCCTCTCTGTCTCTGCCTCACATAATCTTATAAACCTCTATCAGATCTCCCCTCAGCCTCTGACAATCCAAAGAAAACAACCCAAGTTTTTCCAACTTCTCGTGATAGCACATGCCCTCTAAACCAGGCAGCATCCTAGTAAAGCACTTCTGTTCCCTCTTCAAAGCCTCAATATCCTTCCTATAGTGGGCCGACCAGAACTGTACACAATACTCCAGATGTGGCCTAACCAGAGATTTATAAAGTTGCAACATAACCTCCCATTTTTGAACTCAGTGCTTCGACTAATAAAAGCAAACATTCCATAAAGCTTCGTAAGCGCCCAATCAACCTGTGTAGCCACTTTCAAGGAGCTATAAACTTGGATCCCAAGATCTCTCTGCTCAGCAACAGTGTCAAGGATCTTGCCCTTAACAATGTATTGTCTTCTTGCATTTGTGCTACAAAGTGCAACACCTCACATTTATCTGGGTTAAACCCCATCTGCCATTTCTCACCCCATATTTGCAACTGCTCTATATCAAGCTGTATTCTTTGCCAGTCTTCTACACTATCCACAACTCCACTTTAAATGTTATTTCCATAAGACTATGTGTTCGGAGCGGAATTAGACCATCTGGCCCATCGAGTCTGCCTGCCATTCCATCATGGCTGATTTATTATCCTTCTCAACCCTATTCTCCTGCATTCATCCATAACCTTTGACACCCTTACTAATCAAGAACTTATCAACCTTTTCTTTAAATATACCAATGATTTAGCCTCAGATTCATCAACACCTGGCTAAACGAATTCCTCCTCTTCTCTGTTCTGAAGGGGCTTCCTTGAATTCTGAGGCTGTGCCCTTTGAAGCTAGATGCCTATAGGGAATATCCTCTCCAAGTCCACTTTATCTTGGCCTTTCAATATTCGATAGGTTTCAATGAGATTCCCTCCCCCCCCCCCCACCATTTCTTCTAAACTCCAGTGAATATAGGCCCAGAGACATCAAACACCTCTCATACGTTAACCCTTTCATTCCCGGAATCAGTCTCATGAACCTCCTCCACACCAGTGGTCCACAACCCTCAAGCCGTGGACCGATACGGGGCCGCGAAGAATGCAGTGGTGCAGCAGTAACCGGAACGCACCCAGCACATCTTTAAGAAAAAAGTCGAAATAAACAAGCTAATTGATTAGGTGCCACCTGGCACGTAAATGTCGGCCCAGATCATTGCCGAAGCCCAGAGGTTGGGGACCACTGCTCTACACCCTCTCTGATGGCAGCAAATCAATGCCCAAAACTGCTCAAGATAGGCCAATGTGTCTGACCAATGTCTTATAAAGCCTCAGCATTAGTCCCTTGCTTTTATATTCTAGCCCTCTCCAAATGAAATACTAACATTGTATTTGGCTCCCTTGCTACCAACTCAATCTGCAAGTTAACCTTTAGGGAATCTTGCACAAGGACTCTCAAATCCCTTGGCATCTCTGGTTTCTGAATGTCTTCCCATTTATAAAATAGTCTATACCTTTATTCCTTCTACCCAAGTGCATTCCCCTACACCATATTCCATCTGCCACTTCTTCATCCATTCTCCCAATATGTCCAAGTCCTCCTGCGTCTTTAACATTACCTGCCCTTCCACCTATCATTTGCAAACCCTGTTGGACATTGTTAATGTGGAATGCCGCAAGTCCAATTCACTGATTTATTGGCGGACGGGGGGGGGGAGCTGAATAGCCTTGGTTATAGCAAGGACTAGGCCTCAAGCCGTGGTGTTGCTTGCTGATTGCTGCCCAGGAGAGAGGCGTCAGAGTTGGTGCACTCCATTGGCGGTGGTGTGATGTGGTGTCCAAGCTGGAGTCGGTGCTGTCCTCTGGTGATCGATCAGCGGGAGACAAGTCGTTTTGTGTTTGACTGCAGATTTCTGCAACATCCATGGACTCAGTGTCCTGGACTATATTTTTTGTGACTGGATTTTATTGTATCTTCTATGTACTAAATGTGACTTGTGCTGTGTGTGACTGTTGGTACTGTGTGTTGCCCCTTGGCCATGACGTAATGCTGTTTTATTTGGCTGTATTCATGGGTATTTGTGTATTGTTAAATGACCATTAAACTTGAACTAAATATGAAAACTTGGCTACAGACCTATCGATTATGTCATCTACAACATTGACATATAATTTGAAAAGAAGCGGTGTGAATACTGATGCCAGCAGAACACTACTTGTCATTGGCAACTAACCAGGAAAGTTCTTTAATCCCACTCTGTCTCCTACCAGCCAATCTTCCAAACATTCCAGTATCAGATTATATCACAGTAAAAAGTACAAAACAGATCTCCGTACCTTTCTTGGTTGCATTGGCACTTTAAAAGAGTATTTTTATAGGACTCTTACTATGAAAAGTGTTACTATTCACTGCAGGTTTGACCGTTATCATGTATAGGCAATCTAACACAATCTTATGGTAGAATTTTATAAGATTGTGGGAGGCATAGATACTGTAAACAGGCAGACTACATTTTTTTCCCAGTGGAGCTATGTTAAATCCTAAAGACAATGCATTTAAAGTGAGAGGGAGAAAGTTTAGAGATTTGCGGGGCAAGTATTTTTTCACATCTCTATGGTAGGTACCTAGAACGGACTGCTAGTGGAAGTGGTGGAAACAAGCATGATAATGGCTTAAAGAGGCTGTTAGGTACATAACCATCCCAGAGACGGAAGGGGGTGGATCATCTACAGGCAGAAGAGATTTATTTTAATTTGGTATTGTATTCACGGCAGGCACTCTGAATCTGTTCCTGTGACATACTTGTCTGTGATAATGATCAGGGTTTAAAATGAAATTGTCTGTAAAGAGTTAATACCAGAAAATAAGTAACACCACCTAAAGTCTGAAGTAGAACCTTCCTATCAATACATTTTAAATCAGTGCCTAAAGAGGTGGATTTTATCAGTAGATGACAAATGAACAACAATTGCCAAACCTGAATTAATCATCCAGTTGAACAAGTGAAGGAAAGTCAACATTGATTGTTTATTCATTTCCATTGATGCTGTCTGACCCACTGAGTTCATCCAGCAGTTTATGTGTGTTGCTGTGGACTTCTAGCATCTGTAGAATCTCTTGTGTTTATAAATACTTTCCATTATCATTCTGTCTTGACCTTAATGAAACTGCTAACAATCTGATGCATTGGCTACAGGCTGTGATTTATTACCCTGAGTAATCTTATCTTCTGCATCAAAGGCAAACACTCTTGGTCTATCACTGACAATCTAGCAAAGAGATGAAAGGTGTAAATTGTATCATCTGTACCCTGCATATCACAAAATCCTGAAATTTGACCACATGTGGAAATAGGCACAAGATTCTGGCAGGGCTCCACATTCACCTATAAAAAGGATTTCAGGGAGCAATTTGAAACTTTTGCTCTACGTCCTTACCATAACATTTTTTTGACAAGGTGATACGGATAGAGCAGTGAATGTTGTCTATATGGATTTTAGTGAGGAATTTGACAAAGTCCTTCATGGGAAACTAATCCAGAAGATTAAGATGCGAATTGACTGGATTCAGAAATGGCTTGTGCATAGAAGACAGAGGTTGAAAGGGTTTATTTGAGCTGGAGCATTGCAATTAGTGGAGTTCCACAGGGATCTGCGCTGGGACCTCTGCTGTTGGTGATGTTTATAAATGGCCTGGATGAAAATGCAGATGGGTGGGTTAGTAAGCTTGCAGATGATACCAAGATTGGTGGAGTTGTGAATAGTATAAAAGACTAGCAAAGAATACAATATAGATCAGTTGCAGATATGGGCAGAGAAATGGCATATGGAGTTTAATCCAGATAAGTGTGAGGTGTTGCACTTCGGTTGGGCAAATGCAAGGAGACAGTATGCTGTTAAGGGCAAGATCCTGAACAGTGCTGCTGAGCAGAGAGATCTTGGGATCCATATTCATAGCTCCTTGAAAGTGTCTGCACAGGTCTCTAAGGTGATTAAGAAAGCTAATGGAATGCTTGCTTTTATTAGTCAAGGCATTGAGTTCAAAAGTCAGGAGGTTATGTTGCAACTTTATAAAATTGGCTATGCCACATCTGGAGTATAGTGTACGTCTCTGGTTGTCCCATGATAGGTAGGATGTTGAGCCTTTGGAGAGGGTGCAGAAGAGGTTTACCTGGATGCTGCCTGGTTTAGAGAGCATGTGCTGTCTTGAAAGGCTGGATAAACTTGTGTTATTTTCTCTGGAGCATCACAGGCTGAGGGGAGATCTGAAAGAGGCTTACAAGATTATGAAAGGCATAGGTGGAGTGGACAGAGTGTATCTGTTTCCCAGGGTTGAGATGTCCAATACCAGAGGGCATGCATTGAAGTGAAAGTGAGGTTCAAGGAGAGAGTCGTGGATGCCTGGAGTGAACTGCCTGGTGTGGTGATAGAGGCTTTTAAGAGACATTTGGATAGACACATGGATGTAAGGAAGATGGAAGGATATGAACATGGGGTAGGTAGAAGGGATTAGTGTTGGAGTGTTTTGATGTGCTTTTTAGTTGGTTCAGCATAATGCTGTGGGGCCGAATGGCCTGTTCCTGTGTTGTACTGTTCGATGTCATGAAATATGTGATTTTGTGGCAGCAATACAGTGCGATACATAAAAATTACTATCATGGCTCCGTCTGTCTAAGTAGACAATGGATTGTGCCCATTCTCTCGGAATGCAGACCTGGGCGATGAATATGGAGATCCTGAGCTGCCCAGACATCAAGATCCACCTCTTGGCCTTGCGGATGTGGTCCAAAGGAATACGAAGCAGTACTTTTGGCATCAGCTTGGCTGCAGGAGCTCCCAGGAGGTGACGTGATACATCATCCAACCGGCTTAGGGGCTTCACTCCGGATTTGTGTAGGGTTTACTCCTTAGCCTTCCCTTCTCCCGAAGATACCCACAAGGCAGTGGGTTCTGTAACCCAGGATAGGGGCCCATACCGGGTACTGTCAGCTGCAGAACCCAGGACTTGTGAAAGGCAGGGTCGTCACGCCCTGTAGTCGTAACATATGGAGCCACTACCCACTACCTTAAAAATATTACTATAAATTACAATAAAATATATAAAAATATAGTGCAAAATGAAAGCAAACTAGTAAGGTCGTGTAGAGTCATAGACTGATAGAAAAGTACAGCACAGAAACAGGCCCTTCAACCTATTTAGTTTGCACTGAACCATTTAAACTTCCTTCTCCCATCGACCTGCACCAGGACCTCAGCCCTCCATATCCTGACCATCCATGTTTCTATCCAAACTTCTCTTAAATGTTCAAATTGAGCTCTTATACACCACTTGCACTGGCAGCTTGTTCCACACTCCCACAACCTTCTGAGTGAAGAAGTTTCCTCTCATGTTCTTCTTAAACTTTTCACCTTTTGGATGACTCTGCCATAGTTGGGTGCATCAGCAAGGGAGATGAGGCTGAGTACAGGGCTACGGTAGGAAACTTTGTCACATGGTGTGAGCAGAATTATCTGCAGCTTAATGTGAAAAAGACTAAGGAGCTGGTGGTAGACCTGAGGAGAGCTAAGGTACCGGTGACCCCTGTTTCCACCCAGGGGGTCAGTGTGGACATGGTGGAGGATTACAAATACCTGGGGATACGAATTGACAATAAACTGGACTGGTCTAAGAACACTGAGGCTGTCTATAAGAAGGGTCAGAGCCATCTCTATTTCCTGAGGAGGCCGAGGTCCTTTAACATCTGCCGGACGATGCTGAGGATGTTCTACGAGTCTGTGGTGGCCAGTGCTATCATGTTTGCTGTTGTGTGCTGGGGCAGCAGGCTGGGGACAGCAGGCTGAGGGTAGCAGACACCAACAGGATCAACAAACTCATTCGTAAGGCCAGTGATGTTGTAGGGATGGAACTGGACTCTCTCACGGTGGTGTCTGAAAAGAGGATGCTGTCCAAGTTGCATGCCATCTTGGTCAATGTCTCCCATCCACTACATAATGTACTGGGTGGGCACAGGAGTACGTTCAGCCAGAGACTCATTCCACCGAGATGCAACACAGAGCGTCATAGGAAGTCATTCCTGCCTGTGGCCATCAAACTTTACAACTCCTCCCTTGGAGGGTCAGACACCCTGAGCCGATAGGCTGGTCTTGGACTTATTTCATAATTTACTGGCATAATTTACATGGTACTATTTAACTATTTATGGTTCTATTATTTATGGTGCAACTGTAACGAAAACCAATTTCCCCCGGGATCAATAAAGTATGACTATGACTATGACTATTGACCCATGACCTTTAGTTGTGGTCCCATCCAACCTCAGTGGAAAATGTCAGCTTGCATTTATGCTATCTATACTCCTCATAATTTTGTATACCTTTATCAATCTCCTCTCAATCCTTTACATTCTGAGGAATAAAGTCATAACCTATTCAAACTTTCCATATAACTCAAGTGCTCCAGACCTGACAACATCCTTGTAAATTTTCTCTGTATTCCTTTGCATCTCCTGTACTCACTACTTTGATTTATGAAGGCCAATGTGCCAAAAGCTTTCTTTACAACCCTATCTACCTGTGATGCCATTTTTAATGAATTATGGACTTGTATTCCCAGATCCCTTTGTTTACTGAGCTCCTAAGTGCCCTATCCTTCACTGTGTAAAAGCTATCCTGGTTGGTCCTACCGAAGTGCAAGACCTTGCACTTGTCTGCGGTAAATACCATCTGCCATTTTTCAGCACTTTTTTCCAGCTGGTCTGGATCCCACTGCAAGTCACGATAGCCTTCCTTGCTGTCCACTACACCTGCAATCTTGGTATCATCTGCAAATTTGCTGATCTATTTAACCACATTATCATCCAGATCATTGATACAGATGATAAATAACAATGTACCCAACACCGTTCCCTGTGGTACTCCAGTAATTACTGGCCTCCAGTCAGAGATGCAACCATTCACTATCACTCTCTGGCTTCTCCCATGAAGCCAATGTCTAATCCAATTTACTACCTCATCTTGAATGCTGAGCATCTGAACCTTCTTGACCATCCTCCCACTGGAACCTTGTCAAAGTCCTTGCTAAAGTCCGCTGCCTTGCCTTCATCCACTTTCCTGATAACTTCCTTAAAAAGCTCTGTAAGATTGGTTAGATATGACCTACCACACACAATGCCATGCTGACTATCCTTAATCAGTCCATATCTATCCAAAACCTCATATATCCAGTTCCGTAGAATAATTTTCCTATTCCTGATGTCAGGCTCATCGGCCTATAATTTCCTGGTTTATTTTTAGAGCGTTTCTTGAACAGTAGAACAACATTGGCTATCTTCCAGTCCTCTGGTACTTCACCTGTCTCTGAAGTTGATTTAAGTATCTCTGCGAGGGCACTGACAATTTCTATACTTGCCTCCTACAAGGTCTGAGGGAGTACCTTGTCAGGCCCTGGGGATTTATCTACCCTAATTTGCCTCATGACAGAAAATACCTCCTCCTCTGTAATCTGTATAGGGTCTATGAAGTTGATGCTGATTCATCTCACTTCTATAGATCCTGTCCATCTCCTGAGTAAATACAGATGCAAAAAAATCATTTAAGATCTCCCCCATCTCTTTTGGCTCCACACATTGATTACCATTCTGATTTTCCAGAGGACCAATTTTGTCCCTTGCAATCCTTTTGCTCTTAACATATCTGTAGAATCCCTTAAAATTCTCCATCACTTTGTCTGCTAAGGCAACCTCATGACTTCTACTAGCTTTCCTGATTTCTTTCTTAATATAAGCATTTCTTATATTCCATAAGCAACTCATTTGTTCTTACCTGCTTATACTTGCAATGCACCTCTTTTATTTCTCAACCAGGGTCTCAATATCTCTTGAAAACCAAGGTTCCCTACACCTGTTGTCTTTGCCTTTTATTCTGACAGGCACATACAAGCTTTGTACTCTCAAAATTTCACTTTTGAAGGCCTCCCAGTTACCAAATACACCTTTGCTGGAAAACAGCCTGTCCCAAACCACACTTGCCAGATCCTTTCTGATACCATCAAAATTGGCCCTTCTCCAAGTTAGAATCTCAACCCTCGAACCACACCTATCTTCTTGCATACTTACTTTGAAACTAATGGCATTATGATCACTAGATGCAAAGTGTTCCCCTACACAAACTTCTGTCACCTGTCCTCCCTCATTCCCTATTAGCAGAACAAGTATTGCACACTCCCTTGTTGGGACTTCGATGTACTGATTAAGGAAACTATCCTAAACACATTTGACAAACTCTATCTGATCTAGTCCTTTTACAGTCTGGGAGTCCCAGTTAATATGTGGAAATTTAAAATCACCTACTACAACAACCTGTCTCTCCACAAATTAGTTCCTCTAAATTCCCTTGGACTATTGGATGGTCTGTAATGTAGCCCCGTTATCATGGTCATATCTTTCTTATTACTCTGTTCCACCCAAAAACAGGTGGGAAAACAGTCCTTGCTGGGTCTCAGCACCTTCCTCTGTAACTGGATCCTGGACTCCTTAACAGAAAAGTTAGTGTCAGTCCATGTGGGCAGCAACGTCTCTAGTTACATGGAGGACGGTGACCAGTGGTGCTCCGCAGGGATCCGTTCTGGGACAACTCCTCTTTGTGATTTTTATAAATGACCTGGCTGAGGAAGTAGAAGGGTGGGTTAGTAAGATTGCTGATGACACAAAAGTTAGGGGTGTTGTGGGCAGTCTGGAGGGTTGTCAGAGTTTACACCATGACATTGATAGGTTGCAGAACTGGGCTGAGAAGTGGCAGATGGAGTTCAACTCAGGTAAGTGTGTTCATTTTGGTAGATCAAATTTGAAGACAGAATAAAATATTAATGGTAAGACTCTTGGTAGTGTGGAGGATCAGTGAGATCTTGGGGTCTGTGCCCATAGGACACTCAAAGTTGCTGTGGAGGTTGACCGTGTTGTTAAGAAGGTGTATGCTGTGATGGCATTCATCAACCGTGGGATTGAGTTCAAGAGCTTTGAGGTAATGTTACAGCTTTATAAGACCTTAGTTAGATCCCACTTGGAGTACTGTGTACAGTTCTGGTCACCTCATTACAGGAGGAATGTGAATACAATAGAGAGAGTGCAGAAGAGATTTACAAGGATGTTGCCTGGATTGGAGAGCATGCCTTATGCGAACAGGTTGAGTGAAATTGGCCTATTCTCCTTGGGGTGACAGAGGATGAGAGGTGACCTGATAGAGGTGTATAAGATGATGAGAGGCATTGATCGTGTGGATAGCCAGAGGCTTTATCCCAGGGCTGAAATGGCTAACACGAGGTGCACAGTTTTAAGGTACTTGGAAGTAGGTACAAGGGGGATGTCAGAGGTAAGTTTTCACACGGAGAGTGTTGGGTGCATGGAATGCACTGCCTGTAATGGTGGTAGAGGCGGATACAATAGGGTCTTTTAAGAAACTCTTAGATAGGTACATGGACCTTAGAAAAATAGAGGACTGCGCAGTAGGGAAATTCTAGGCAGTTTCTATATTAGGATACATCACTGGCACAACATTGTGGGCCGAAGGGCCTGTAATGTGCTGTAGATCTCTATGTTCTATATTCCATTATGCTGAGCACTGGCGCTCCCCAAGTCTGTGTGCCCTGCCCACTGCTGTTCACACTGCTGACGCATGCTGTGTCGCAGGATCCAGCTCAAACCCTGTCATCAGGTTTGTGGATGACACAACAGTGGTTGGCCTCATCAATGATGATGATGAGTCGGAGTCGGAGCTGGTAGACTGGTGTGAGAAGAACAAACTAAGTCTCAACATGGATAAGACCAAGGAAATCTTTGTGGACTTCAGGTACATGCAGATGAACCATTCCCCACCCCCCCCACCCACCCCCCATGAATACCTGGCTCCTCTGGAAAGAGAGTTAAGTTCACCAAGTTTCTGGGAGTTCACATCATGGATCCCTTCATCTGGTACCTCAATATCACCTCCCTGAACAAGAAGGCACAGCTTCTTGTGTATTATGTGTGTGTTATTTGTACTACTGTGCTTTACACCCTGGTCCAGAGAAATGTTGTTTCATTTGACAGAATACACGTATATAGTTAAATGACAATAAACTTGACTTGACTCAACTTGATAATGCCTCAGTAGACAAGTTCTCCAGTCTTTCATGACTGAGCATTGTCGTGATATTTTCCCTGGCTAGTAACACTAATCCTCCACCTTTAATCTCTCCTGCTCTGTCATATCTAAAATAATGGAACTTCAGATAATTAAGCTGCCAGTCCTGCCACTCCTGCAACCAAGTCATAATTCATAATTCCAGGTGTTGATCCATGCCCTGAGCTCAGCTATCATTCCTACGATACTTCTTGCATTGAAATATATGCAGCTCAGGGCACGAGTCACACAATGCTCAGCCTTTTGATTCCTGTCTTTGTCTGAGGTCTTAACAACATCTTTCTTCACAACTTCTCCACTATCTGGTGCTCTGGTTCCATCCCCCTGTTATTCATGGGTCCATTGGCCCTTCAGTCATCAGATGGCAGAGGGGAAGAAGCTGTTCCCAAGACGATCAGGCTCCATTACCTCTTCTTTGATGATGGTAGTGAGAAGAAGGTATGCCCTTGATGCTGAGGGCCCTTCATGATGGATGCCTCCTTCTTGAGGCATTGCTTTTTGAAGATGTCCTCAATGTTGGGCAGGCTAGAGCTCATGATGAAGCTGGCTGAGTTCGCAACCCTTCTCAGCTTCTCCAATCCTGTGCATTGGTGTCTCCATACCAGATGGCGATGCAGCCTGTCAGGATGCTCCCCAGGGTACATCTGTACAAATTTTCCGGAGTCTTTGGTGGCATATCAAATCTCCCCAAACTCCTAATCATATATGTTTGCTGCCTTGTCTTCTTCAGAACTGCATCACTATGCAGGGCCCAGGTTAGATTTTCAGAGATGTTGACTCCGCATTTTCCTACATTGTTCATTGGCAACACTTCTGTCTTGGGGCTTGGATAACTGGGTTTGATTGGGAACCTTTCTAAACAGCCAATACATTTGAAATGAAGACATAAAGCAGTACAGATCAAACACCCAGGTAGGTCTGGAAGACTGTCTTTCATTCTGCAGTATGAAGTAATCAGAAAGTTCCCTGGAAAACCATCTTGACCAGTAAGTTAAATCTCTATAGACATTAATGCCACAAAATACCCTCTTGAATATGGGTGGACTGCAGAATAGGAATGAAATGATTCAGTAGAGCAGTCAAGATAAAAATCTTTTTTGTTATTTTACTCTTTCTAAATACACCTATACCACCCTCATTTTCCATACTCACAATGCTCTGCTGTGACATCTCCTTCTATTCTAAAGTCATAGACAGAGCAAGAAAGCATGAAAACCCTTCAGTCCACTAAGTTCCTGCTGACCATCAAGAACCTATTTTTACATTAATCATACCCTAACTTATTTTGCTCCTTGCATGGTCCTAACCACTCCACCCCAATCTCACTCCCTAGATCTAACCACTCATCTACACACTAACAGTGACCAGTTAACCCCCTAACCCAGACATTTGGGATGTGGAGGTAAAATTGGAGCCCCTGAATGAAATCCATGTGGTCACAGAAACGATGTTCACAGATGGCACAAGAAGGCATCTTCACTAGTTCCAGTAAACACAATTTTGGGCACCACAAGGGGAATGGAATATTATGGAGAAGAAATAGGATTTGAGGCAGTCCAACTGGCCCCTCAGGTCTGCCCCACCATTCCATACGATTATGGCTGATTGACCACAGGCCTCAGCTCCTCTGTGCCAGATTCTCATGGCCATCAATCCCATTGGTGGGCTTTGGAGTCACCTATGGCAGACCTCCATCAGTGAAGCAGGTAGATTTTTACACCAGTTTCATGCTGCTTATTGCTTCATGGTATTCTTTATCTTCTCCAAGGATCGTCACCTTGTCATGGTGCAGAAGCTTGTGAGCTCCTGATATCCCAAGAGTGATGCCGCCTGGAGTTTAGCCGTCTGGCGCTTAGCTGCAGGTAGGGTCACCCATGATGGTAAAGTCAAGAGGAAGACCAGGCAAAGAGTGATCCAACCAAGACCTCCGTAGTAGAGCTGCCAAAAGATGATGACACATCACAAAGGCAGTTGTTTTGCATTGCATGCCACAGGACCCTGACCCCGATTGTTCAGGACTATGTGGTGGTTGTCCATGCATCAGCTTCTCCATGTTAATCCAAGTCATGCATGGTCATTCTCCACTAAAGGAATACAGCCACCTGAACACCCAGCAGTCGACACCTGGTGAGGAGAACATCAGACTTAACTTGAGCAATCGCACCTCCACTACTGCTTACACTTCTTTTGAATTTCTATATTCCCCAGCTACCACTTAAGTTCCTGTTCTGGATCAGTAGTTCAAGGCTCCAGCTGCCAGTCCAGTAAACATGATCACCCACAGTACTGCATCCCAACAGCTTAACGACTATTGTGTTCAAATCGGCCCTTTCTCTTGCAGGCAGAGTCCGCTTGCCTTTTAAGTGGCATCAGAAATGCCCCAACCCACCAGGTGATCTTGCGCAGTCCAGTTAAGTATTACCATGACTCAGAACTTTACTAAAATGTCTGAGGGGCATCAAAGGTTGGAGCAGAGTGAAAAGACAAAGCATACGTTCCATACACTGTGTGATGTAATTTCTGTGTTGAATTCATAGGTGACAATCCAGAAATCTAAACATTATTATTCTGAATAGGGATCATATTCACAGTGCTGAACACCAGTATCAGATAACGTTGCCACCTCTATTTGCTTTGAAGGGTTCAATTCTTCAGCTGCTTTGCTGCTGAAGGGTCTCTTTTCTGAACCAATTGTACTGGCTGCTAAGAAATGTATCAGGGTCTGTCAAGAGTCCTGTTGGCTCAGCCGTGTGCTCCAGTGTAAAATGAGAAGCAGACTTTTGCAATTCCAACAGCTGGTAACAACAGAGCAATAAAAATAGGACAGATGATGGTTATTTCATCAATTCTGTTGTATCCAATGTGAGCTAGTATTAGCTGTTGGCAGAATGAGAGGACATTGACATTATCAAAATGACAATGGATAGATGTTGATGAAAATGGAGGAGAGCTCAGAATGAATGCCAAGAGTAAATGGCTACTCATTTTTTATTGAAAGGTGTGTAGATTTGCTAATATAGGCCGTCCCTCAGTAATAAGCAAGTTCTGTTTATTAAACAGATATCCTTAAGTTGGTTTTGTTCATAAATCGGAAAATACAGAGAAATCACGTGATGCAGTCACCATACCTCTACAATGTAATAAATGGCATCAAGTACACGTAAGACTGATAAAAGAACAACAACTAAAGATTGAGAATAAGAGCAGAAACTGGTTCTGCTATTCATTAGAACAAAGAAAGAAGTTGGAATTTGGAATTTAATAATAATAATAATGATATGGGAGTTTGCTCATATGCTGGCGGTGTCCATACATTGTAAAGAGAGCTTTTAGCACGTTGGCCCACATAAATCAAGGCACTGAATACAAGAGTTGGGACATTTTCTTGAAGTGGTACAAAATGTTGGTAAGGCTGATATTAGTGTATTGTGTACAGTTCTGGTCACCCACCTACAGGAAAGATATCAATATGTTTTAAAGAGGGCTCCACGATACTGTAGCGGTCAGTGTGGCGCTAACAGAGTTTGGGGCGCTGGAGGTCAGAGTTCAATTCTGACGCTATCTGTAAGGAGTTTGTACATTCCTCCCCGTAACCACATGGGTTTCTACCAAATGCTCCGGTTTCTTCCAGAGACATACTGGTTAGTAGGTTAATTGGTTGTTGTAAATTGTCCAGTGATTAGGCTTGGGTTGCTGGGCAGTGTGGCTTGTGGGGCAGGAATGTCTGTTCCACACTGTATCTCTAAATAACATAAATAATGCAGTGAAAATGTACGAGGATGTTCCCGGAATATGAGGACCAGAGTCACAGGGAAAAGGTGAACAGATTAATACTTTATTCCCTGCAGCACAGGAAAATGGAGGAGGTGAGGATTTATAAAGGTACAGTATTCAAAATTACAAGGAGGTATAAATAGTGTAAATGCATGCCAGCTTTTTCCTCTTAGGTTGGTTTATTTTAATTGTCAGAAGTCACTTTGTCATGATTGGTTAGTTTAGAAACTGCAGCAGCTTTCCCCATTGGTTAGCTGCCTGGTGTCAAGTTTCAAATATCCTGGGCATATAGAGAGCATGTGTAGGAGATTGTTTAAGGTAAGCACTGCACGTGTCCATTGGAAAGATATGCTCTGGGCATGCTTTTAACTAAGTATGTTTGCTGAATGTACTGTATGTCAATTGAATGTTCAGCTTTGTAGCTTCTGTAACTTGGGGAACATGAATGTTCCGTTGAATTTTTGCTGTTTGTAAATAAGTGATTAATATACTAGTTCACAGTCAGCGTCTTCTGTCTCACTTGCTAGACCTGTGAACCTGATTCAACATCACAGTTGGGTAAAATGACAAGGAGAGGTGTTAGGCTTATGGTGAAACATAAAATTTAAGGAGAAACTGAGGGGAAATGAGTGTAGATCGAGCTGCCAGCAGAAGTGGTAACTGTGGGTTCGAGAAAAATTTGGACAGGTACATGGATGGGAAGGGTTTGGAGGAATATGGTCCAGGTGCAGAAGATCAGGTTGGCATTGACAAAATTGGCTGAGGGGTCTGCGTCTGCGCTCTAGTACTTTTATAAGTGTAAGGGAGGCATAGATAGACAACGTATCTTTTTCTCAGGGTTGAAATGTCTAATAAAAGACATGTATTTAAGGTGACGGGGGGTAATTTCAAAGGAGATGTGAGGGACATATTTATTATTTACTTTAAGTGGTCATTTCTTACTTATATAATTGGTTTGGAACACCTTTGCAAGCTGAAAGGCCTGTTTCTGGCTGTGTTCTTCTATGTTGGCTTTCAGATCAATCCTATCACACATTTCCCTACAATCACGTTCATTAACTCCCCTCTGATTCTACCACAACTCCCCCTGCACCAAGGGCAATTAAAGGAGCTAATTAACTTTTCAATTAGCACTTCTCTGTGATGGTGCAAGAAACCAGAGCACCTAGGGGGAATTCACTTGCTCAGGGAGAACCCACAGCCTCCGGCTGGAGGCCAGGCTTGAACCTACGTCAGTGAGCATTTGAGAAGCAGCACTCGCTGCTGTTCCCTATCCACTGAGAGAGTTCCTGCGCCACTAGAGGGAGCAGAATTCCTTTCTCTCTTTCTTTTCCCTATACAAGTTTGCTGATGACACCACTGTTGTGGGCTGTATCAAAGGGGGTGATGATTCAGAATACAGGAGGGAGATTGAAAACTTGGGCTGAGTAGCATAACAGCAACAACCTCTCAATGTCAATAAGACCGCGGAACTGATTATAGACTTCAGGAGAGGGAAACCAGAAGTCCATGAGTCAGGAATCAACAGAGGATCAGAGATGGAGAGGGTCAGTAACTTTAAATTTCTGGATGTCACTCTCTCAGAGGATGGGTCCTGGACCCATCATATAAATATAATTGCAAAGAAAGCAGAACAGTGCCTCTACTTCCTCAGGAGTCTGTGGAGGTTCGGCATGTCATCGAAACCTTGGCAAACTTCTATAGCTGTCTGGTGGAAAGTATGCTGACTGGCTACATTATGTCCTGGTATGGGAACGCCAATGCCTTTGAGTGGAAAATCCTACAGAAGGTGGCGGATTCAGCCCAGTACATCAAGAGTAAAACCCTCTCAACCATTGAGCACATCTACGTAAAATGTTGCTGTGGAAAAGCAGCATCCAACATCAAAGGCCCTCACCGCCCAGGCCATGCTCCTTTCTCACTGCTGCCATCAGGTAGAAGATACAAGTACCTCAGGACTCACACCAGCAGGATCAAGAACAGTTACTACCCCTCAACCGTAAGGCTCTTGAACAGGAGGGGATACATCCACTCATTTAAGGACTCCGTTATATTGCTATTTCATGCTCATTATTTATTGCTATTTATTTATATCTGTATTTGTAGTTTGTTTACAGTTAACAGCCTTTGACGTTACAGTTTACAGTTACTGTTCTATCTAAGTTTGCCTGCAGAAAAAGAAGCTCAGGGTTGTATGCGGTGACATATATGTAATCCTGATAAGAAACTTTACTTTGAACTTTGAAGTTTTCCCTGTGGACCTCAATTGCCAATGGAGAAAGAAGAAAATTTGTGTCTGAGTTTCTACTGAGTCGGAAAGTGACTAGAACTATAGGTCATGGGTTAAGGGTGAAAGGTAAAATGTTTAAGGGGAACACGAGGGAGAACTTCCTCACTCAGAGAGTGGGGAGAGTGTGGAACGAATTGCCAGAAGCAGTGAAAATAAGTTTGGTTTCAACATTTAAGAGAAATTTGGATGGGTGCATGGATGGGAGGGATATGGAAGGCTATGATCTGCATGCAGGATAATGGGACTAGGCTGAGTTTGTTGCCCATCAATGACTAGATGGACCAAATGGCCTGTTTCTGTGCTGCAGTGTTCTATGACTATGATTCTGAGAAGAGGAGTTGAGGTCAGAATAGATCAAACATAATCACAACAAACAGTGGGGCAACCTGGAGGAGTTCAGTGGCCTATACCTGCACCTATCTTCTACTGTTCTTGTGTTGTGGTCCACAGTCACCTGTTGTGGCTTCTCCAAAGGCAATTAAGTTTTTACAACAATCCACCAGTTTCATAACTGTAATTACCTAGAGTATCGTTTTTAAATATCTAGGTTGGATTTACGCTCCTAGTTCTAGATCAGTGTCCACAGTGCACCAGCTGCTCTCCAGTAATAAAGCTACTGTGGGGACACATGGCACAGCCTAATGATTGCTGCATTGATAAATATCCCCTTCCTCCTGCAGGTAGTGTGTTTCAGTCAAATCTACCAGCAACAATACCCGCTGTGTTACAGTGTCACACCTTCCTCGAGCCCGTCCACTGTTCAACTTGTGATACGTACAAACACGGCCAAGAGCTCACTGATATGGGAATGGAGTGAAGGAATACTAGATCAGAGCAGGATGAGGGCGAGAGCTGAACTCTGACAGATATGGATTAACAAAGAAAGGAAACCATTGCTGAAGGCAGTTGACATTTGGGTGATGGATTTTTCTGGCATTTAAACGAATGGAAGAATTGTACACTCTCCTGCAGCTGGCTTCAATTCACCATTAACATTGACCTCAGGTTCTGTAACATTTCAGATCTTCACCAAATATTAAATGAGGAAAGGACTTATCTCCCTGTGGGATTTGTCAGCAGGACATAAGAAAGAATGAAAGGTGATACGAAGCACCAAGAGACGGTTCTGTCCACTACCACACTCTATCCTTGACAACATGGCAATTCTTCTTTGACATTCAATTTGTTATCACACTTTATCTATTTTCTTGCACAGCTCATCAGTTTTCACACACACACCCTGTCAAGAGCATTCCCTCACTTTCCTTCGTTCTTTTCCACAGGGCTCAGCTTATAATTGTGTTGTGTCAGAAGCAGGAGCTTCTTCCATTTACCAGCAGCCTCACTGATCACTGCTTGCCATTTGTCGAAGCCAAGTCAGCACACGGCACACAGAACAGGAATCCAGATCATGCTAGCACAACGCACACCAAATGCTGGAGGAACTCAGCAGGGCAGGCAGCGTCTACGGAAATGAGTAAACAGTCGACATTTTGAACTGAGACCCTTCTTCAGGACTGAGAAGGAGGGGGGAAAATGCCAGAATAAAAAGGTGCGGGGTGGGTAAGGAGGCTAGCTGGAAGGTGGTAGTGGAAATAAGGTGGCTGTCATGCTACCAGCAGTCTTAATGCTCTCATTATATTACCTCACTTGACCAATGGGATGATTTGATCACTTCGTATTTCCCGCCCTGACGATTCCACAGATGAAGCTCAGGTTGGAAATTACATAGAAACATAGAAACATAGAAAATAGGTGCAGAAGTAGGCCATTTGGCCCTTTGAGCCTGCACCGCCTTTTATTATGATCATGGCTGATCATCCAACTCAGAACCCTGCACCAGCCTTCCCTCCATACCCCCTGACCCCCGTAGCCACAAGGGCCATAAATATACTCCCTCTTAAATATAACCAATGAACTGGCCTCAACTGTTTCCTGTGGCAGAGAATTCCACAGATTCACCACTCTCTGTGTGAAGACGTTTTTCCTAATCTCGGTCCTAAAAGGCTTCCCCTTTATCCTCAAACTGTGACCCCTCGTTCTGGACTTCCCCAACATCGGGAACAATCTTCCTGCATCTAGTCTGTCCAATCCCTTTAGGATTTTATACGTTTCAATCAGATCCCCCCTCAATCTTCTAAATTCCAACGAGTACAAACCCAGTTCATCCAGTCTTTCTTCATATGAAAGTCCTGCCATCCCAGGAATCAATCTGGTGAACCTTCTTTGTACTCCCTTTATGGCAAGGATGTCTTTCCTCAGATTAGGGGACCAAAACTGCACACAATACTCCAGGTGTGGTCTCACCAAGGCCTTGTACAACTGCAGTAGTATCTCCCTGCTCCTGTACTCGAATCCTCTCGCTATAAATGCCAGCATACCATTCGCCTTTTTCACCGCCTGCTGTACCTGCATGCCCACTTTCAATGACTGGTGTATAATGACACCCAGGTCTCGTTTCACCTCCCCTTTTCCTAATCGGCCACCATTCAGATAATGATCTGTTTTCCTATTTTTGCCACCAAAGTGGATAACTTCACATTTATCCACATTAAATTGCATCTGCCATGAATTTGCCCACTCACCCAACCTATCCAAGTCACCCTGCATCCTCTTAGCATCCTCCTCACAGCTAACACTGCCGCCCAGCTTCGTGTCATCTGCAAACTTGGAGATGCTGCATTTAATTCCCTCATCCAAGTCATTAATATATATTATAAACAACTGGGGTCCCAGCACTGAGCCTTGCGGTACCCCACTAGTCACTGCCTGCCATTCTGAAAAGGTCCCGTTTATTCCCACTCTTTGCTTCCTGTCTGCTAACCAATTCTCTATCCACATCAATACCTTACCCCAATACCGTGTGCTTTAAGTTTGCACACTAATCTCCTGTGTGGGACCTTGTCAAAAGCCTTTTGAAAATCCAAATATACCACATCCACTGGTTCTCCCCTATCCACTCTACTAGTTACATCCTCAAAAAATTCTATGAGATTCGTCAGACATGATTTTCCTTTCACAAATCCATGCTGACTTTGTCCGATGATTTCACCGCTTTCCAAATGTGCTGTTATCACACCTTTGATAACTGACTCCAGCAGTTTCCCCACCACTGACGTTAGGCTAACCGGTCTATAATTCCCTGGTTTCTCTCTCCCTCCTTTTTTAAAAAGTGGGGTTACATTAGCCACCCTCCAATCCTCAGGAACTAGTCCAGAATCTAACGAGTTTTGAAATATTATCACTAATGCATCCACGATTTCTTGGGCTACTTCCTTAAGCACTCTGGGATGCAGACTATCTGGCTCTGGGGATTTACCTGCCTTTAATCCCTTCAATTTACCCAACACCACTTCCCTACTAACATGTATTTCGCTCAGTTCCTCCATCTCACTGGACCCTCTGTCCCCTACTATTTCTGGAAGATTATTTATGTCCTCCTTAGTGAAGACAGAGCCAAAGTAATTATTCAGTTGGTCTGCCATGTCCTTGCTCCCCATAATCAATTCACCTGTTTCTGTCTGTAGGGGACCTACATTTGTCTTTTCCTTTTTACATATCTATAAAAGCTTTTACAGTCAGCTTTTATGTTCCCTGCCAGTTTTCTCTCATAATCTTTTTTCCCCTTCCTAATTAAGCCCTTTGTCCTCCTCTGCTGAACTCTGAATTTCTCCCAGTCCTCAGGTGAGCCACTTCTTCTGGCTAATTTGTATGCTTCTTCTTTGATACTATCCCTAATTTCTCTTGTCAGCCATGGGTGCACTACCTTCCTTGATTTATTCTTTTGTCAAACTGGGATGAACATTTGTTGTAGTTCATCCATGCAATCCTTAAATGCTTGCCATTGCATATCCATCGTCAATCCTTTAAGTGTCATTTGCCAGTCTATCTTAGCTAATTCACGTCTCATACCTTCAAAGTTACCCCTCTTTAAGTTCAGAACCTTTGTTTCTGAATTAACTATGTCACTCTCCATCTTAATGAAGAATTCCACCATATTATGGTCACTTTTACCCAAGGGGCCTCTCACGACAAGATTGCTAATTAACCCTTCCTCATTGCTCAAAACCCAGTCTAGAATAGCCTGCTCTCTAGTTGGTTCCTCGACATGTTGGTTCAAAAAACCATCCCGCATACATTCCAAGAAATCCTCTTCCTCAGCACCTTTACCAATTTGGATCACCCAATCTACATGTAGATAGAAGTCACCCATTATAACTGCTGTTCCTTTATTGCACACATTTCTAATTTCCTGTTTAATACCATCTCCGACCTCACTACTACTGTTAGGTGGCCTGTACACAACTCCCACCAGCGTTTTCTGCCCCTTAGTGTTACGCAGCTCTACCCATATCGATTCCACATCTTCCCAGCTTATGTCCTTCCTTTCTATTGCGTTAATCTCATCTTTAACCAGCAACGCCACCCTACCTCCTTTTCTTTCATGTCTATCCCTCCTGAATATTGAATATCCCTGAACGTTGAGCTCCCATCCTTGGTCACCCTGGAGCCATGTCTCTGTGATCCCAACTACGTCATAATCATTAATAACAATCTGCACTTTCAATTCACCCACCTTGTTACGAATGCTCCTTGCATCCCTTACATCTAGGCCTCTAGTCCATGCCACATGCTTGGGGATAAAAGTAGAACTCAGATGAGCTGCCTTTGGTGCTGCTTTGAGTTCAGTAACATGGTGGATTTATTGTGGAACAAATAAAGGAGGTTTGTAGCTTGCCCAGGGGAGCAGAGGTATCAGCTTTAAAATCATGGCCAACGTGAGAGCAGTGTGTTTATTTAATACTATTATTTTAGTGTCTGTGATTTACTGTTCTTCCTCTTCCACCATTTACCACGAATTGTATACTTGCTGATAAACCGGCTTAAAGTTACAGTGATTCATAAGTCCTGCTGCTCGCTGTCCAGTACCCAAGGTCACGGTGATGAATATGCCCTGCTATTAACTGTTCCCTACACAGACTCGGAGCGCTGAGAGCCTCATGCTGTCACATGCCACCAGCACCCACTCAGAGAGGAGTAAGACCACCCTTTACTCACACTTCAATATGTCTTCCTCACAATAGCTGGCTATTCAGACACAAAGAGATGTCCCTGCCACCATTGGAGATGATGGCTGACTCCTCCTTTCAACCGTCACTCCACACCATGTGATAGGCGCGCCTTGCTGCCAACTGCTCCCAACGTACTGTTGTAGGATGATCGTGGACTCCTCTCACGTTCTGAGTGATGATGGTGCTCGGCTCTTGATAGACCCCCAACGAAACTTGACAGCATGAGTTTAAGGAGAGAGGGGAAAGATTGAAAGGGGACCTGAGGGGCAGGTTTATCACACAGGTGGGTATATAGACTGGGCTGCCTGACAAGGTGGTAGAGGCAGGTACAATTATAACATTTAAAGAGTGTTTAGATAGATACATGGAAAGGCATGGTTTGGATGTAAGGGTTCCCAATCTGGGGTCCATAGACCCCTTACTTAATGGTATTTGTCCATGGTATTAAAAAGGGTTGGGAACCCTGGTTCAGAGGGATGTGGACCGAATGAAGGATAATGGATTAGCTCAGTTAAACACCTCAGTCGGCCCGGATGAGTTCTGTTCTGTTCTGTGCTGTATAACTCTTTGACTCCAAATGTATTTTATTAATGTGATCATATTTATAATACCTTCCATTTCCAACCAGAGCATTATCTATTACTAAACATTACATTATCAGTGAAGCATATTATTTTCTTCAATCATTTCAAAAAATTTTAAGATTTCTTTCTAGAAACTGGCTGTCAATTATTCATGTTGCAGCAGCAAGCCAGATAATTTGATTGGACGCCTGACATTCTACAGCCATCAAGTGAGCAACTCACTGTCCAATGACAAACCTGATGAACTCACGGGGAATTTTGGCAAATGGGTCACACTATGGCACTTGGCATTTATTGTCCAACAGGAGGCAATCATGTAACCAGCTCCTCTCACACTTCCTTTCTATCATACATGATTGGTGATGCCTCTAGTCTGTGTCTTTGTTGCAGTGATGTGTGACTACATATCTGTCTCTTCCAACCTGAAACCACTGCTGAGAAACAATTCCCATATTGACTATTAGAAGACTGAATATGTTTTAAAATATTGCTTTAATTAGTGTTAAGCCTTTATTTATTAGGGGTTAGAAGAAAGAGTGAAGATCTCATGGAAACATACAGAATTCTGACTGGGTTCAAGAGGCTGGGTGCAGGGAAAATGTTCTGCCTCACCTGGGGAAAGGGGATGTTATGGTCACAGGATACAGGGTACAGCATTTAGAACTGAGGGTGGTGAGCCTGGAGAATTTTCTACCACAGGAGGCAGTACAATCATATCATTGAAGAAGAAGCTGGATAGATTTCTAAACACAAAATATATCAAGGGATGTGGGGAAAGAGCAGAAATAGGGCAATGACTCAGCCACGACTACATAGAATGACAGAAAAGCCTAGAGAGGACGGATGGTCTAATTACATTCCTACTTCTGATGTTCTGATATTTTTGGTTTTATTTTAAAATTCTAAATTCAGTCCCAGTTTTCATTGAATTAATTGGCCAGGATATCCTGCTTAGTTGGCTGGGAAACACCATGGACCGATACAATTAATTACCCAAAATACCAGCCAAAAAAGTATGGGTACAGGTGGAAGACACTTAGATAGGCACATAAAGTTTACAAAATTCACTGAAATTATTGGGATCTCCATACAGATCTTGGACCAGTTGCCCAATCTGAGTAGCACGTTTTGTTTGGAAACACCAGAAAGATTAGGCTCCACCAGTCCAGAGGCACATCAGAATCAGGTTTATTACACTGATATATGTTGCGCAGTGTGTTGTTTTGTGGCAGAAGTATACAGCACGTGGCGCGTGTGTTGGCGTGTGGTCAAGAGATTAAGGCGTTTGTCTAGTAATCTGAAGGTCGTGAGTTCGTGCCTTGGCTGAGGCAGCGTGTGTGTCCTTGAGCAAGACACTTAACCACACATTGCTCTGCAATGGCACTGGTGCCAACTGTATGGGTCCTAATGCCCTTCCCTTGGACAACATTGGTAGCGTGGAGAGGGGAGACTTGCAGCATGGGCAACTGCTAGTCTTCCATACAACCTTGCCCAGGCCTGTGCCCTGAAAACCTTTCAAGGTGCAAATCCATGGTCTCAAGAGACTAATGGATGCCTATATAGAGCAAGACATAAAAAAAACTATAATTTACAATAAATAAATGAACTGTGCAAAAGCAGGGTAATGAAATAGGGCTCAGGGGTTCATGGAGCATTCAGAAATCTGATGGCAGAAGGAATAAACTCTTCCTACAGTGCTGAGTGTGGGTCCTCAGGCTCCTGTACCTCCTCCCTGATGGTAGTAATGAGAAGACAGCATGCTCTGGATGGTGAGGCTCCTCAATGATGAATGCTGCCTTCTTGAGACACCACACCTGCTGTGGATGCCCTTGGTTGTGGGAAGCTTGGGCCCAGCCATGGGTCTACATGCCTCAGCAGCACTTGATCCTGTGCATTGGAGGCTCCATAGCAGGCGACGCAACCACCATGGTTACACCTCATGTTTACATACGCAATGACACCTGTCACTCAGCAAGGCTGACCTTTGCAGGGTGAATGGCATTTCCCTTTCGAATCGTTGCCACTGCCAGCACTAGTAATATAAATTAGATAATACAGTAAATCACATCCTTTTAAACGCTGTTTACTTACTAATGAGAAGCCAGGAGTATCAGTAAAGGCACAGCTTTATTCTTCTGGGATTTCCATAACAGAATCTTGGCTGCAGACAGTTTATTGTAGTGATGATTGCCTCTGATGTCTGCCTTGATTGGCAGAGCTAAACACACTACATGCCGAGGTGGCAAGTTGTTACCTGTCTCCAAAATTCAGCAGCATAGTGAAATTCAGTTTCCATACACTTGTGCAAATATTTCATAAGAGAAAGTAAAGAGCAACTCCTGTGAGACACCCTCTTCTTACAACTGGCATTAAGGAAAGAGGGTTCGATCCACATTGCACGCATGATCTCCCGACAAGATAACAACGCAGGGGTTTCTGTCTTTGGGTCCACATAATGCAAGCAGAGTAGGGATGGGAGTACAAGTTAATAGAACAGAACCAGTCAGTCTTTCCCTGTTCTAAATGCAGAGGTGAGACGTGGGGACAGGAGTGTGAAGATGGAATGCAGGAGGAAAATCCAATTACCTCAAATGTGAGTTAGGTGCACTGGGCCAGGCGTAACTTGAATCACAAACTATGAAGGCTGGGTAATAGGAAGCAATAGGGCACGTTCACTTTAATGTATTCTCAGCTTCTGAATAACAATTCATGCTTTAGTCACCACGGCCATGATTGAGTGACAATATCCATCATGGGTCTGGGTGACAGGAAGTTGAGGGCTCTGCCAGGGCTGACTGCCTGCCCGTCTTCCAAGGATGCATTAGTGCCTGGCTTTCCTTGGGAGGGAGTATGCGGTCACGATGGGGCATTTCCAGTAGCAGAGGGCCCCCCCCAGGAAATTAACTGTTTTATAGACAGTCGTAATCATATTTTAATTCTGAATCTATTCTCTGTCTTGAAAATACTGAATGTTTGTACTTTGTGTATATGTTGCGTAAATAAACTTGAATAGTTTTGTAAAAAAAAAGGAGCAGAATGATTTCTTTCACCAACTGGGGGCCCTTCCCACAGAGAACCAGGTTGCACCACCTCCCGCTGAGAAGATGCACAAAGATTATGGCTCACAGGTAAGCAAAATGTGATCGTTTTGTTGTCGCAAACAATAAAACCATTCCCTTTCAAGAAACAGTTAAAGCAGGCATGTAAACTGAGTTACACACAGAGGAGCTGAAGGAACACATTGGGCCAGGCAACATCTAGGGAGGGAAATGGCCAGTTGACATTTTGGGTCGAGACACGTCATCAGGCTTGGAAAGGAAGAGGGGACGTAGCCAGTATGAAAAGGTGGGGGAAAGGAGTGGAGCAGGAGCTCGTGGGCGATAGGTGGATCTAGGTCAGGGGAGGGTGAGAATGGGAATTATGCAAGAAGCTGGGAGGTGTTTGGGGAAATGACAAACAGCTGAGTAAGATAGAATTTGTTGGCGAGGACAGTGGAACATGGAATAAAGGGATGGAAGTGAGGATTCCAATAGGAGGAATGTGTGTGTGATGGGCAGATTGAGAGAACGAGTCAGGGTAAGGAAATGGGGTGATGGGGGTCAGTGGACTGGTTACCAGATGTTTGAGGAGTCAAAGTTCATGCCTTTAGATGGAGAATACCAAGGCAGAATGTGAGGTGCCGTTCCTCTAATCTACGCCTAGCATCAACTCAGCAGCAGAGGAGGTTGTGGGCAGACATGTCGGTGTAAGAATGGGAAGTGGAGTTTCAAAAGGTGGTGCGGTGGATGGAGTGAAGATGCTTGATGTGTCAGGTGTGGAGGAGGCAGCACCAGGAGTACTGAATGCATCAAGTGACACTGAAGGACTCAGATGTGAAGAACTGCCTCCCCTGGCAGTACTGTTTGAATGGAGGAGAGGGAGGAGGTACGAGGATCTTGGGGTCCACGTCCAGAAATCCCTCAAAGTTGCTGCACAAGTTGATAGGGTTGTTAAGAAAACATAAGGTGTTCTGGCCCGCATTAGTTAGGGGATAGAGTTCAAGAGCTATGTGGTAATGTTGCAGCTCTATAAAACCCTGGTTAAACCACAGTTCTGGTCGCCTCATTATAAGAAGGATGCAGAAGCTTTAGAGAGGATGCAGAGGAGACTTGCCAGGATGATGCCTGGCTTACAGAGCATGTCTTATGAGGATAGGTTGAGCAAGCTAGGGCTTTTCTCTTTGGAGTGAAGGAGGATGAGAGTTAGCATGATAGAGGTGTTCAAGGTGATAGGAAGCATAAATTGAGTGGATGGCCAGGTACTTTTCTCCCAGGGCAAAAATGGCTAATATGAGGGGGCATAATTTTAAGGTGACTGGAGCCAAGTACAGGGGGGATGTCAGAGGTAAGCTTCTACATACAAAGTGGAAGGCAGAGAGAGAGAGAGAGAGAGATTTTGATTAAGTACTCTTATTCATTTGAATAATTCATTACAGGTTGTATGTATAAGTATGGGAATTGCATACATCATCACGCTACCACGTGATACGTGCTCACCTTGCTAAAAGAAAACTCAAAGTTAGTCCCACATTTTCAGACTCCTGTGCCTTCTTTTGAATTAGTTTAATGTTTTGAAGTTACAGAAAATAACAGTTAGATCATAAGTTAAAAGGTCAGTACAACATTGTGGGCTGAAGGGCCTGTACTCTGTTAAAATATTCTTTGTTGTATGTTCTTTGAATCTTGTTGGCCAGATGGCCATGCATAATTATTTTCAAATGTTTAGAGCTGTTATTAACCACAGGGTCAAGTTCTTCATTGGCAGCAGTTGCACCTGCTCAGCTGAAGAGCCAGTAGGGAAGTTGCAAATTGTTAAAAATTGAGATGCAGCATGGAATTCCGGCCCTTCAAGCCTCCCAGCCAGCAATCCGCTGATTTTAATCCTAGCCTAATCAGGGGCAATTTACAATGACCAATTAACCTTCCAATATTACGCCTTTAGGCTCTGGGAGGAAACTGGAGCACCCGGAGGAAACCCACGCATTGACAGGGAGAACATGCAAACTTCTTACAGGCAGCGGCGAGAATTGAACTTGGGTCACCTGTACTGTAAAGTGTTGTGCTAACCACTATGCTACTGTTTCACCCAAATTTCTTTACAAGGAAAATAATGCCTCTTATTAACATTGGTAATGGTTCAAAGAAGAAGATGATCAGAGAAAGTAGGAAATTATTCCGTTATATTGCAGAATCGAAGAGCTGGCTAATACAGAGGAGTTAACTGGATGAAAGGATGGTCGGCTGGTGGCGCAGTGAGATCAGTGCCGGGCTTGAGAACAGAGGTTCCCAAGTTCGATCCAGTGACAGACCGCTCCCGAGTGCGCTCTCCATCCGCACCGGGTTGATGTCGAGTTCGCAACTCGACCTCGTAAAAAAAAACACTAACACTGCCACCTCCAGTTTAAATTCCCACACGGAATATTGTGGAGGATCAAATACCCAAATACCCAAGGATTAGAGAATTAATTCTGTGGGTACAGCTGAGAAATTTGCATAGAATTCATTTATAAATTTAAAATCTGTAATTTATCAGTATATCTAAAGTTTGTTTATCAGATATAGGCTGAATTATTTCAATAGGAATAAAAAAAGTACTCAAACAGGTCATTTGGAAACTGTGGAGAAAAAATCATGTTAACCATTCTAGATAAAAGCCCTTCAAAAGAATTGAACTTTACTGCTAACTCTCATTCACACATGACCTAATGAATCATTGCAGAATTTTCTGCATTTATTTTAGTCTTCTAGCATCCACAATTCATTGATTTTCAGTCTGAATTGCAAGATAGGGGCAGAGGTTTAAAGTATGAGTGAGAATAATAGAGAGATGGACAGAAAGCACCCCTGTGGTCCAACATGCTGTGTGAATGTCAGTGAAAACAAAACGGTTATAAATTGATTCTTTAGTGTTGAATTTTACTCTTCACACATAATAAATCACTCTTATTTGAAGGATTATAAAACTTGTGGAGAGTAATTGCCAGATTTACAAAATGACCGGGGCCTGAAGAGACTTGTCCAACAACAATCCATTTTCCTCAAACAGTGAAAAGCTGCTTAAGGTCAGAAACAAATTAGTGTTGTTTTATATTACAGGAAAACCCCTCGCTAACAAGAATAAAATAATAATGAATCTGCCTTCTCTAAGGATAGAGATACAATCTGAGAGAGTTCTGCATAGGATGTGCAATTATCTATTCCATTAAATACAACTGGTAGTTCTGTGCATATTTCATAGATAGGTAAAAGGAATCTTCTGACATGAAGACAAGTTCAGCCAAGAATCTACTTTATCTTAATATTATGCACAATCACACTTAGAGTTAATAGTTTTGGCACTGGGGAATCCTACAGCACAAATTGGAACTTAATACAAAGTGCATTAAGTTTACATCATGAAGTAAATCCATTCAACCATTTTACAAAATGCATTTAAGAGTGTTCTTCGTTAATTAGTGCATACTTGTGTAGTTTCATATTTTATCATACAGGATTATTAGAGTGCATTCAGTAACTCAGGTGTTCCCTTACCTCTGCCAGGCCTGCAGAGAAGTGGTTGCAGTTCTTGTGCATGAGATGGTAAGCATTGCCCTTGAACTCCTTCCCAAGCTCTTCAATAATTTTGTCAACATCTTCCTCTGTGAAGTCTGTGGTGCCAAGGGCAATGGCCTCTCTGAATGAAAACAACAGACTTCTTTTCAGGTTTACATCCTGCACATATAGATTCCCTGTGGCAATGCTCGCAGTTGGAAGATGTATTGTGCATTTTGTTGAATATTATTGACGAATACCAAGAGAACAACCCAATTTCTGTACTTGCCACACAACTCTAGAGATTTCTAGTGGTGCTAAAAGGGTGAATTCCCGTAATTCTGTGAGAATTCTAGATCAGTAACTTGATTTTTCTGAATAAACACAAATTATAATTTTTAGGTATTTATAACATATACTAAAAGACTGACTGGTTTTAACATATCTCCCATCTGATGATCAGCAGAGTAGCGAACTCTGCCCAAACAAGCAGGCCCAATACCCATTCCTATCCATGAAGTGGAACTGGTTAAAGAGCTGAATGAACGTACTGTGAGAGGACAGGAAGTTTAAACCAATGGCAACTTCTCACCATCTTTAGCTCCTAATGTAGCCGGCTGGGATTTTGTGGCTGTCTGAGATGAACCAGGACCACTGAGAAGATCTCTACACCTCAAATCACCTTGGGTATTATGAAGTTAGGCAGGATAGTCAATATTATTCTTTTGTTCAAGAAAGGTAATAGGAAAAACTGGGAATTATAGGCCAGCGACTTTTACATCAGTAGTAGGTAAACAATTGGAGAGGATTCTTAGAGAGTGGTTACAAGCATTGTGAAGGGCAGGTTGTGCTTCAAGAACCTGATTGACTTTTTCAAGGAACTGACAAGAGATAAATGTTCTATGCTCTAGGTGACAAAACAGATTGATGAAGCTGGAGCAGTGGACATGATGTATATGGATCTTAGTAAAGTGCTTGATAAGTTTCCCCATAGTAGGCACATTCAGAAAGTCAGGAGATATGGAATCCAGAGAATCGTGGCTGCATGCATACAGAATTGATTGCCCACTGGGGACAGAAGGTATTAGAAGATGGAGTGTATTTTGTCTGGAGGTCCGTAACTAGTGGTGTTCTGCAGGGATCTGTCCTGGGACTCCTGCTTTGACTTAGATGAGGGTTAGTAAGCATGCAGATGATATAAAGGTTGGTAGTGCTGTGGATAGTGTAGAAAGTTGTCATAGGTTAAAAGAGGGGAATTGACAGGATGCAGAGCTTGGCTGAAAAGCAGCAGGTGGAGTTCAATTCAGAAAAGTGTGAAGTGATACACTTTGGAAGGTCAGCAATGATGGAGAATAGAAGGTTTATAGCAGGATTCTTAGCAGTATGGGGGAACAAAGGGATCTTGGGGTCCATGTCAGTAGTTCCCTCAAAGTTGCCATTTAAGTTGATAGCAAGTTAAGAAAGCATTTGGTGTATTGGCCTTCGTTAGTTGAGGATTGGGTTCAAGAGCCGCCAGGTAATGTTGCAGCTCTATAAAACTCTGGTTAGACTGCTCTTGGAGTGTTGTGTTCATTTCTCATTGCCTCATTATGATGAGGAAGGATGTGGAAGCGTTGGAGAGGGTGTAGATGAGATTTACCTGGATGCTGCCTGGATTACAGTATGTCTCATGAAGAAGGGCTGAGCAACCTAGGGCTTTCTTCTTCGGAGCAAAGAAGAAAGGGAGATTATTTGAGAGAGGTACAAGAGGCATAGATCGAGTGGATAGCCAGAGGCTTTTTTCCAGGGTATAAATGGGTAATACAAGGGGACATAATTTTAAGGTCATTGGAGGAGAATCTAGAGGGGATGTTAGAGGTAAGTTTTTTTTTTACACAGAGTGTAGTGTGTTCATGGAATGCCATGCTAGGGTTAGTGGTAAAGACAGATACATTAGGTACAATTAAGAAACTCTTAGATAGGTACATGGATGAAAGAAAAATAGAGGGCTATGTGAACAGCAAGGGTTAGATTGATCTTGGAATAGGTTAAAATGTTAGCACAATATTGTGGGTTGAAGGGTCTGTACTGTTTTGTGTTCTATGTTTTATGTTCTATGCTATTAATCAAGTTGTCCCAGTTAACTAATACACATGTGTGTCAATTTGTGAGTCACAAAGTGGGTCACTACCTTTAATCTTCAACAATGCTTATATTGAGATATTCCAAGGACACAACAATTCTCTGACGTGTAGCCATAAATATCATCAGGAGTTTCCAAACAGCACACTGGTAAAAAGAACTACATTTGATTCACAGAGGCCCGAAATAGAGTGAACCCTGATTTCCAAAGCAACTTTTGAATCCACAAGCACTTCTTCAATGATCACTGAGCTCAATAAATGATTTTACCAGGAGCTGGAGCTGAGGCAGCACTAAGAATTTTGATGCAGTTAGGAACATGAAAAGGGAATTCATTTAACAAGATATAAAATAGAAATAAGCAGCAGAAAATACTTTTTGTAAACTTTAAATTTTTGTAAGAACTGTGATGGTGGGAAAACCTTCAGAAACAATTATCTGAAAGAAAATGAATTGCCACCTGAAGGAAAATAGATTAATAAGCTGAGCCCATGTGGATTTATTAAGGGTAGATTATTGTTAATCAATTTGATAGAGTTTTCAGATGAGGTAGCACATGGAGCTGATGAAGGCAATGCAATTGATGTGTTGTACGTGCTTCATATTGTGTGTGTGTGTGTGTGTGTGTGTGTGTGTGTGTGTGCATACAGTATATATAGATATAGGTTTTC
The DNA here is from genome assembly GCF_030028105.1 of Mobula birostris. Lineage (NCBI taxonomy): Eukaryota > Metazoa > Chordata > Chondrichthyes > Myliobatiformes > Myliobatidae > Mobula > Mobula birostris. The sequence continues at coordinate 169,387,445 of NC_092370.1, read as the reverse complement.
AGTAACTGCAGTTGTTTTTTTAAATTACCATTTACTGTAACAATCTGATTGATGGACTGACTATATCTGCCAGTCATTCACATGCTCATAAGTAAATAAATAAATATCAGCAAAGTTGAAACATATGGTGTGAAAGGGATGTTCATAGCATGGATAGGAGGTTGTCTAAATAAATGCATTGCAGTTTTATGGCGAATTGACTGGAGGACAATGGTGTTTCTGAAGGAACAGTATTGGAGACATTCCTCTTTCTGATCTATACTAATGGGTGCAAGCCACACTTTCCAAAGTAGCAGGAAGATATAAACAGGCTGGAAGAATGTCTGGAATGGGTAATGCCAGGTGGAGAAATGTGAGATGCTGCATTTTGGAAGCAAGAATGAGGAGAGGCTAAGTAGAATAAAGGATACTGTCTGAAAGACCTGCAGAAATACAGGGACCTGAGAATTATATGTGCACAAATCACTGAAAGTGACAGGGCAAATTGAGAACATATTTAATAAGTGTTACATATTTCGGAGCTTTATCATTACAGGCATACAGTACAAAAGCAGGGACATTATGCTGAACTTTTATAAAATACAGGTCTAGCTCCAATTGTGTTGAATTTTAGTTGCCACACTTTGGGAAGGACGTGAGGGCATTAGAGAGAGTCCAGAAAAGGAAAGTTACAATGATGGAGAGGTTGGGACTGTTTTCTTTGTAGAAGGGAAGCTGAGGGGAAACTTAGTTGAAGTAAATCAAATGGTAAAGAGACAGGACAGAGTGGTTATTGGTGAGCTGTACTCTGTAGTGGAGGTGTCAATGGTTAGAGATCAGAGGTACAAAGCAAATGAAAAGTGACGTGAGGAAAAATGCTTTTACTTTTTTTGTAGCTGGAACTGGGTATTCTTTCCCAACAGATGTGCTGGAGGCAGGTTCTATTGTGGCCTTTGAAAGGAATTGCATAAATATAGGAAAGGAAAGGTACGTTGCATCTGGAGTTTCTCCAGTTAGTGGACGATTTCCTTCCACGTCTCTCTGACGTAGTGGGGAACTGTGTACGAGGCAAGTTACAGCAGTGGTTTGCCATTGCCTTCTGCTGGGCGAGTTTCCAAAGAGATCACCAGCTCGTAACCCAGCACGGATGGAAAGTGTATAGGGGAGCCGGCCGGAGCTGGATTCGAACTCTGGACCTTTCGTCTCGAAGTCTGACGCTGATGCCACTACGCCACCAGCCGGGTTGCGTAAATATAAATTAAGGTAAAAATTGTAGGTTTACAGGGATAGGGCAGAAGGGTGGAATTAGAGGGCTGCTCTGATAGAGAGGTACCATGAACACGATGGGCTGAATGGCCTCCTTCCCTGCTATAAGCATTCCATAATTCCATGAAATAAAGTCCAGATAAATGAGTCATAGGTCCACCATAAAACTGGAGGTTTTCCCTGTAGTTTAAAGCTGGTTTATTTTACACCTTCTACAATATTGGTTTTGCAAAGATTTATAAAGTTCATCTTTGTTTGAACATGATTATTAGGGGTGTTAGTGGCACCGCAGTTAGTTAGTCATGGGCTGCATGCTTCTGAATATCCAAGTGTAAATACGAGGCCAACATCAAGGGGATATAAAACTAACAACCAAAGTAAATAAAGAGCTGCAGGCAGAGCATGGACCTTCAGTATAGAGTTTATAGGGAGTTTTGCTGAGTAAAAACATTCAACTACTTATAAATTTGATGTAGAAATTAAATTTTCATTAATGGAAATTTTAATCTGCACACATCAGAGTTCATTCATCCAAATTCTGGTGACCACTATACATTTCAATTTGATCCGCACATAAACAATCGAGGCAATCCTATTCAAAATGAAAAATGTACGCACAGAATTCAGCCATTTTATTAAGAGACCGTTGAATGGAATTATTGATTTTTAGATGCTGACCTTTAATCTTAATTCATTTATATGTTCACTAGAGCAAGGGGCATTAGTACTCGGTGATGAGGTAGCTTTTCTGCTTCACCATCTGCTAGCAGCACTGGATGCTTAGTTTATGAGAAGCCTCTTTACTCTGCCTCAACCATGGCAATGCAATTATTACCGCACCCATTTTCTGCTTCGTGAAGCAGTAGATGAGATTGTCATGTTAAATGGTCAGTACATCATGTCACTGATACTACTTTTTCAACCTGTGTGTCCTTCCAGCTAGAGCTCATTTCCATAATAACCAGGATATCTGGAAATAGACATGACAGGCTGCCATCCTGGACTGGGTTTGAACAATTCATAGACCCATTGTTGTGCTCCATCTACAATGCTCTTAGCAATGAATGGACAGCCCAGATGCAACAACGCAGCTATCTTGCGATTGTTAATGTTACACCTTTGCCATGCTTTCACCTGAAACTAGGTTCTCAGTTTGAACTTGACTGGACAAGACAACAGCTCCCTCAGGAAGAGGCTGTAGTTTCACAAAGACCTTCCTTAGTTGGATGAACGATAGACGTAGACCTTGCTTTTCAGCATACCACTGATCTGTAGCAAAGTGCCCTCTAGCACAGTGGTAGCAGGGAGGATTATGTAGATTATCAGACAACTAACAGTGAAAGGAACCACAGCAGTGGGGGAATCCTCTCAACTTACTTCAACTTCTCACCTGCTCCTCTTTCTCTCCCTTGGTTGATGACTCACATGCTAAAACTGTTCCTACAGAAAGAGTTGGAGACAAGTCTCACTGGACAGCAGGTAGAGCTGAGAAGCCTTCTTCCTATTGTATAAGGGGGCAAAGAAGGTGAAGGCTTACAGTTACTCAAAGTTACAAACTTAGCTGTCATAGACAGTGTTATGTTGTTCGGATTAAGTGTGTACAAAGCAGATATACAGTATGTTATCCTAGAAAATAGATCCTGCAGTGCTGTTTTATGAATCAGTGCATGAACAGGAATTGATGTTATCTCTAGTAGATCAGACTGAGTGAAAACACACCGATCAAGAGACTGGGCATGTTGTTCCACATTCCTGGTGTCAGGTGGATACCTTGTTATATATCGCAAGGTTCACACTTAAGCTTAAAGCCTTGCACAATGACTGCCATGGAATAGTCTTACCAGAACTAGGAGTACACTTTGCTTTCCTCACTGAAAGGGACACTCTGCTGACATTTGAAGACTTGGTAACCTTCACGATTGGATGCTTCCTAATCAAAACTTCCAACATCCGCAGATTAGGCTACAGCTAATAGGCAGTGCTTTCTCCAACATATAGATGTTCACTCCAGGAGTGTCACTGTGGGCTGCTCTCCATTTGCTAAAGGTATTATGATAGTTTGGCCACTCAGGCAGGGTAGGAGGGCTCGTGGCAAAGTACACATCCATCAGTGAGGAGTCTACAGGAAAACGTCATCTGATCTGCACTCTCCTGAAGAACAATTGCTCTGTATGCTTGTGCTTCTCAAAGATGCACCACAGAGATTTGTGGCATCCCATGGTGTGACCTAGAGACAAATGTGACGAGAATACACATAGATGTTAGCTGTCCTGTGAGATCAGCAGTTGGTCTGCCACCTGTCCTCAAGAGAGAGATAAGGAACACAATGAACACAAACAACAGGAATTCTGCAGAAGCTGGAAATTAAAGCAACACACATCAAAGTTGCTGGTGAACGCAGCAGGCCAAGCAGCATCTGTAGGAAGAGGTGCAGTCGACGTTTCAGGCTGAGACCCTTCGTCAGGACTAACTGAAGGAAGAGTGAGTAAGGGATTTGAAAGTTGGAGGGGGAGGGGGAGATCCAAAATGATAGGAGAAGACAGGAGGGGGAGGGATAGAGCCAAGAGCTGTACAGGTGATAGGCAAAAGGGGATACGAGAGGATCATGGGAGGTCCGGGATGAAAGACGGGGGGGGCGGGGGGAACACAATGAAACAGCATTTGGAGATGTGTAATGAAGGGACGGGAGAGAGAGCTGTCTAGAGCGGCTCCCCCTTTGAACCCTGAACTGTTTGAAGTGATGGACAGGCGATCTGGAGATGTGTAATGAAGGGACGGGTGAGAGAGCTGTCTGGAGCGGCTCCCCTCTTTGAACCCTGAACTGTTTGAAGTGATGGACAGGCGATCTGGAGATGTGTAATGAAGGGACGGGTGAGAGAGCTGTCTAGAGCGGCTCCCCCTTTGAACCCTGAACTGTTTGAAGTGATGGACAGGCGATCTGGAGATGTGTAATGAAGGGACGGGAGAGAGAGCTGTCTGGAGCGGCTCCCCTCTTTGAACCCTGAACTGTTTGAAGTGATGGACAGGCGATACCCCAGCAGGGGGATAAAAAGGGACAGGTTCGCTAAGGCGGGACACACAACACCCGAGGTAACGAGATCCTGGAAGCGGTGCGCCTCTCACGAGTCGGTGGGAAGTACCGGACAACGCACAGGGTGGAAAGGTATGATCAGCGGGAACCCGGTGTGTGTCCGCCCTTGCTTGGGTGCCGGGTTCACTGCAGAGGATCGACCGCATCTGGAGGAGGGGTCACAGTCAGTGACCTCAGGTGACATCACCAAGGACCTGCCCGAAAGCTGCTTGTGAGCAATTATCGCCGGTCTGTGAATGGAAGCCGTTTCTGAATGATCAGTCGTTCCCGTTTTCTCTCTCTCTCTCCCCCCCACGTTGTCCATCGCCATGGCAACGATTACTGCAAACTGAACTAAATTGGACTGAACTTTTGTGTCACTTTGAAATTTGGTCATTTACCCCTAGACAACGATAAAGCTTGATTGATGCTGTTATTTTAAATTCTGTGCACATGTGTGTTTATCATTGCTGAACTGTTGCATTTATTATCCTTTCGATTACTGTGTTGTTTGTTTCTTTAATAAAACTTTCTTAGTTCTAGTAATCCAGACTCCAACTGAGTGATCCATTTCTGCTGGTTTGGCAACCCAGTTACGGGGTACGTAACATAAATGGGGTTCTCGTCCGTGATTTTGAATGCTAAATTTGGGACGGAGTAAATTGATTGGGTTAAAATTCCCGAAAGAAAGAAAAGACAAACAGCAGAAATGGAGGCTGAGGAATTTCTAAAGGCGCCGACCTTGGAGGCATTAGAGGATGCCAGGAAATCGGAATTGGTAGCTGTGGCCAAATGGTTGAATCTTGCTAAGTTGAAGTCGACAATGAGGAGAGAGGAGATACACAGAGCTATCGTAGAGCACTATGTATCTAAAGGTGTGTTTCCCCAAGGCGAGCTGGGGGTGGTGTCTATTGAAAAACCTGCTGGAGACACGGTACAGGTACAGCTTGAAAAACTGAGACTCGAGCACGAGTTCCGGGTACGGCAGTTAGAACACGAAGAGAAGCAGTTAGAAAGGCGGGAGAAAGAGAAGGAGGTAGAAAGGCAAGAGAGAGAGAGACAGTTGGAGAGAGAAGAGAAAGAGAGGGACAGACAGTTGGAGAGAGAGGAGAAACAGAGGGAAAGGGAATTTGAGCTGGAGAAGTTAAAGATAAGGGCCAAGCAGGGGCTCGTGCCGAACCAAGGTGGAGGGTTCCGGGCGACCCAGGAGGTTAGGCTGGTTCCCCCATTTGACGATACCGACGTGGATCGGTACTATCTCCATTTCGAAAAAGTGGCTATAAGTCAGGAATGGCCGAGGGATAAGTGGGCTGTGTTACTTCAGAGTGTACTGAAAGGGAAAGCCCAAGAAGCTTACTCCGCTTTGTCCGCGGAAGATGCCCAGAGGTATGAGGTGGTAAAAGAGGCCATCCTCAGGATTTATGAGTTGGTCCCGGAAGCATACGGGCAGAGGTTCCAGAATGCGAGGAAGCAGTGGAACTGCACGTATTTGGAGTTTGCCCGTGAGATGCAGACATATTGTGAGTGTTGGTGCGCCTCAAAGGGGGTAGAGGGGGATTATGACAGACTGCTACAGCTGATCCTGATTAAGCAGTTTAAAGGTTGTGTCCCTGAGGGTATGAGACCCTACCTCGATGAGAAAGAGGCAGCCACGTTAGCCGCAACTGCTCAGTTAGCGGATGAGTATGCGTTGACGCATAAAATGAAGAGTGCCCAGAGTAAGGGCTACCAGAAGGGTAGTCAGGACGGCAGGGAGAGTCCGCCGGAAAAGTCAGAAAGTAAGCCGGGGACTAGTGAAAAGGATAAGGTAGACCGGGAGCAGTCTGGTAGGAAGTCTCCTGGGGTCGTCTGTTATAATTGTGGGAAAGTCGGACACTTTGCGTCCAGGTGCTTTGCCCCAAAGAAGGAGACGGGAAAAGGAAAAACGGCAATTTTGAATGGCTGTATCAAGCTGTTAAGCGAACCGCTAGGGAAGGACAGGTCTGAAAAAGTCCAGGAAGGGCGTGAGAGGTTTATCTCGGCCGGATTGGTGTCAGTGAAGGAGGGGTTAAAACCAGTTCCAGTGCGGATCTGGAGAGACACGGGAGCGTGTCAGTCACTAATACTGAAGAGTGTATTAGAGTTTAGCTCAGAGACCCAGACTGGGGAGGTAGAGGTCAAAGGTGTTGGGGAAGGGACAGAGTCAGTCCCTTTGCACCAGATACACTTACAAAGCAACCTGGTCTCTGGACTAGTCACGATCGGGGTGAGGTCCGAATTACCGACGAAAGGCGTGGAAGTCTTGCTCGGTAATGACATCGCTGGGGGAATCGTGTTCTCAGTCGTGAGACTGACAGATCAGCCTGCCAGCATTGAGGCCCCGCCCATGGACTCACAGGTTCATCACGGGACCGCGGTAGTGAATTTAGCTGAAACGTTTCTGCCAACCTTGTACGAGAAGAGGGTAGAAAATGAAAAGGAATGTAGTGAGACAAGAGGTAGTGAGGGAGCTGGGACAGACGTAGCAATAGCCAGGAAAGAATTTGTGCAGACGCAGGAGCGAGACGAGGGGCTGATGGTTTTGGCAGAGACAGCTCTCTCTGACACAGCTTTAACAAGGGAACTAGTAGGCTATTGTATGGAGGAGGAAGTGCTAAGGAAAAAAGGGAAATCAAGTACAGTACCCGCAGATGAGGAGTGGGGGGTGGTGCAAAAGAGTTATGGGGATGAGGTTCTTAACATGGCCCATGAGGTACCCCCCGGTGGACATCTTGCGGTGCTGGAGGAAACAGTTGGTGGAATCATGAAAGAGGTTTACCGGCTGCCCAGGGGGAAGGATGTTATTGATCATGACCGACGCGAACTGAGACGGTCACAGGCTCTTGATATGCTAACAAACCTAGTCGGTGTTAGCACGGAAATCAATGAAGCTAGGGTCCCCCTGATAAGAGAAAAAAACCATTTTGAAAAGATTAGTATGGGATCGATCAGATGGGAGAAGGCTATTGTTTTGGCCAGGTCTACTGATAAGGTCTCTCCCTTAATCCCCGAACAAAGCGACTCTTTAGGAGTAACTAAACGACTCGCACCCGTGTGGTTGATTGTCCCGAGGCAATGCAAAGAACTGGGACGTTGGGTGATGTCTGTTACAATAGGCCAGCCTAGCAAACAATATCCATATATAATGAGTAATTCAGTGACTAAAGGGCTGATGAACACAGAGGTGTGTATTGGCAATTTAATACGGCTGTCTGAAGCCAGCTTGATAGTGAACCTTGAAAAAAATGAATTCGGCCACACGAGGGTCACTTACCTGGGAATTGTGGTGACACAGGGGCAGCTGGCAGCGATGCAAGCTACAGTGCAGGCTATCGCTGACCTCCCAACCCCGACAGACAAGAGCGCCCTCAGAAGGCTCTTGGTGGGGTACTGTAGGAAGTTTTGCAATAACTCTGCGGTCAATACCCCTCCCCCTCCTACTAAGCCCTTGCGAGAGAAAACTGAGTCAGAATGGGTCGACCCTTGTTATTGTGGTCCGGGACAAAACCAAATGAGAGGTTACATTGATCGCAATTCATCAGTGTTTTTGGCCACTATGAAGTTTGCTGAGTTGGAGCCTGGTCTAAGGGATTATTAGTAACACATATAAAAGGAACAGAAAATGTGATGACTGTCTGTCAAGGTGTTGACAACTTCAAATTCTCTGTCTTAGCCAAATAGCTGATAACGATGTATATTTGTGTGTATCAAATAATGTATTCATGTATATAATTTTTACCTCCTGGTAAAAATCCTTAAAGGGGGGAAATGTGACGAGAATACACATAGATGTTAGCTGTCCTGTGAGATCAGCAGTTGGTCTGCCACCTGTCCTCAAGAGAGAGATAAGGAACACAATGAAACAGCATCTGGAGATGTGTAATGAAGGGACGGGAGAGAGAGCTGTCTAGAGCGGCTCCCCCTTTGAACCCTGAACTGTTTGAAGTGATGGACAGGCGATCTGGAGATGTGTAATGAAGAGACGGGAGAGAAAGCTGTCTGGAGTGGCTCCCCCCTTTGAACCCTGAACTGTTTGAAGTGATGGACAGGCGATACCCCAGCAGGGGGATAAAAAGGGACAGGTTCGCTAAGGCGGGACACACGACACCCGAGGTAACGAGATCCTGGAAGCGGTGCGCCTCTCACGAGTCGGTGGGAAGTACCGGACAACGCACAGGGTTGAAAGGTACGATCAGCGGGAACCCGGTGTGTGTCCACCCTTGCTTGGGTGCCGGGTTCACTGCAGAGGATCGACCGCATCTGGAGGAGGGGTCACAGTCGGTGACCTCAGGTGACATCACCAAGGACCTGCCCGAAAGCTGCTTGTGAGCAATATCGCCGGTCTGTGAGTGGAAGCCGTGTCTGAATGATCAGTCGTTCCCGTTCTCTCTCTCTCTCCCCCCACATTGTCCATCGCCATGGCAACGATTACTGCGAACTGAACTAAATTGGACAGAACTTTTGTGTCACTTTGAAATTTGGTCATTTACCCCTAGACAACGATAGAGCTTGATTGATGCTGTTATTTTAAATTCTGTGCACATGTGTGTTTATCATTGCTGAACTGTTGCATTTATTATCCTTTCGATTATTGTGTTGCTTGTTTCTTTAATAAAACTTTCTTAGTTCTAGTAATCCAGACTCCAACTGAGTGATCCATTTCTGCTGGTTTGGCAACCCAGTTACAGGGTACGTAACACAAACTTACAGCTTCTTTTGTAGAGGGGAAAGTATCAGTCGGTCTCTGTTTCCTGGCCACTGGCCCATTCCAGGTCTATCAATGTTGATGCTTTCTGTAGCACAAGAAATGCCACCCAGGCACTCAACTCATTAAAGAATGAGTTCATATATTTGGATTTTGGTGACAGGAAGGTACGTTGTCAAGCAACTGTCAGTATTGCTGGTAGACTTCTTCACATGATTTCAACATTTGGATATAGAACTGACTAACCCTGAATCACAATGGCCTGGCCCCCAACTATCTCAACTCCTCTGTGGATTTTGCATATGGTTGTTGGTGATTGCACTAGTGGAAGTGAAGGGACCATCACAATAATCAGGGCATGCCAGTCATCCTGAGTAGCAATATATACTGCTGGTGATAAATCTATAAGGTAATGAAAGGACTTTCTGAATGCTGAACTGCAATCCAAGTATGGATCGTAATCTCCCAGCAGCTGTACCTCCTCACTACAAATGAGTAATGAAGCAACAATGAGTAACCCAAAGTTAAAGCTGAAAACCACCATAATATAGCGCCAGTAGAGCGATTAACATGAGAAGCTGCCTCTCCAGAGGGGGTTACGTGTGCTGAGCTGAGTATGCTGAAGTGAAATGAAAGAAAAGGGATCTAGTGCTTTCCCGCCGTATATGACGAATAAACTCTTTTTGGGCTTCCAGCTGGGTACAGTTATCACCTGAAATAAAACTGGAGGAAAAGAATTTTAACAGAGATGAAGGTCTCAAAGTAAGAATTAGAATTTGATTGTAAACAAGGTGGGAGAGTGGAAACCTGATTGGATGAGGACTAACTAATCAGGAGGCACGGACTATGGGGGTATAAATACCACCAGACTAGACATGCCCAGGCATCAACTCTGAAGAAGATAGCAGAGCTTTTCACTGAAACATTGGTTATAATTGACATCTGTACCCTGCTGGAAGCCCAAGATGAGTTTATTCATGAATTGAAAGTTGTTATAAGACCATAAGATATAGGAGCAGAAGTAGGTCATTTGGCCCATTGAGTCTGCTCCACCATTCAATCATGGGCTGATCCAATTCTTCCAATCATCCCCACTCCCTGCCTTCTCCCCATACTCTTTGATGCACTTGGCTAATCAAGAAACTATCTATCTCTGCCTTAAATGCACCCAATGATTTGGCCTCCACAGCCACTCATGGCAACAAATTCCACAGATTTACCACCCTCTGACTAAAGTAATTTCTCCGTATCTCTGTTCTAAATGGACATCCTTCAATCCTGAAGTCATGCCCTCTTGTCCTGGACTCCCCTACCATGGGAAGTAACTTTGCCATATCTAATCTGTTCAGGCCTTTTAACACATTCGGAATGTTTCTATGAGATTTCCCCCTCATTTTCTTGAACTCCAGAGAATAAAGCCCAAGAGCTGCCAGATGTTCCTCATACGGTAACCCTTTCATATTGGATCTGCTTTGACATAAGTCACCAATTTCACTGGTTTCACCACATCCACACTCAAATGCCCCATATTCAATAAAATCTCGTTTGATGGGTCGAAATGGATTCAAATACTAGTTGGCTAAAATAATGACTACTTCACCACATACATGTTGTCATTAAATCCTTACTTCTTCATTTCACAAAGAAGTTAGACTAGTTCCTCCTGCAATTTATTTTTCTCCTTTGCAATTTACTGCATGTGTGTCGTGGATTTGCACATGCGGCATTGTGTGTACTGCAAAAAAATCCTTACTTGAATTTAAATGTCTCCCCCAATTCTGCAGCATTTCCAGGTGTGATCTCGAAGATTCCACTGAAAGAGTAAGGGTGTCCTCCATAGGCATACTCTGGCAAAGAGAACAGAGAAAAGGTCTCTTTAGTAAGGTTCAGCAACCCACAGTGATGAAATTCCTCAACAGACATTCACTAAGCACATGGCTTGATGGAAGCTATGTGCTCTACTCCACAACACAAAATACTCTGCAGGTGCTGGGGTCAAAGCAACACTCACAACACGCTGGAGGAACTCAGCAGGTCAGTCAACATTTCCAAAGATGCTGCCTAACATGCTGAGTTCCTCCAGCATATTGTGAGTGGTGCTCTACTCCACTCCTGAAATTTCCTCCTGTGCCATAATAAAGCAATGGGAAGTCAAAGGAGTTTAGGATGGTGGATAATCAGGAATGTAAATACTTAGCAGGGAACATAAATGAGAAGCAAAGCTCAAACTAAATTTACTATCGAAGTACATATTTGTCACCGTATAAAACCCTGAAATTCATTTTCTTGCAGTAAATACAAAGAAACAGCAAAAAAAAACAGACAAAATAATAATAATAATAAATAAGTAAGCAATAAATATCTAGAACATGGGATGAAGAGTCCTTGTAAGTGAGTCTATAAGTTGTGTAAACAGCTCGGTGTTGGGGTGAAAAAAGTTACCCGCTCTGGTTCAAGACCTGGTGGTTGAGGGGTAATAACTGTTCCTGACTCTGGTGGTGTGAGTACTGAGGCTCTTGTACCCTTTTCCTGATGGCAGCTGTGAGAAGGGAGCATGGCCTTGTTTTGGTTTGTAATTCCAAAGCATAAAATTAATTGGATGAAACACAAGGGAGTCTGGAATGCGAGTCTAACTTTATTTTTATTTAAAGTGAGGCATGGGTATATGACATGTTGGCGTGATGACATGCCATTCACATACTTCATGAATATAACCATAATGAGTTATTTAAACAAGCAATACATTTACAATATTATTCAAATATTACTGATATATTAAATACATAACAGGCCAGGATGGTGAAGGTCTCTGATTGTGGATATTGCTTTCCAGCAACAGCGTTCCACATAGATGTGCTCAGTGGTGGGGATGACTTAACCTATGTTAGACGGAGCTGTATACACTAATTTTGTTGGCTTTTCTGATAAGTGACATTGGTGTTTCTATACTAGGCCATGATGCAACTGCACCATGCATCTATAGAAGATTGTCAAAGTTTTAAATCTTCGTAAACTTCTAAGAAAGTAAAGGCGCTGCTGTGCTATCTTTGTAATGGCATTCACATGCTAGATCCAGGACAGATCCTCTGAAATGAAAACACCAAGGAAGTTAAAATTGCTGACTCTCTCCAGCTCTGATCCCCCATTGAGGACTGCCTCGTGGACCTTCGGTTTCCTCCTCCAGGAATCAATAACCAGCTCCTTGTTCTCACTGACATTGAGTGTAAGGTTGTTTTTGTGGCACCACTCAGCCAGATTTTCATCCTCTCTCCAATATGTCAACAGGTCAATGGCAGATGCCATCTCTCTGGCCCTACATTCCTCCCTAGAACACCTGGAGAATAAAGACACATACGTAAGGCTCCTTTTCATTGACTACAGCTCTGCCTTTAATACCATCATTCCAAATAAACTGATCCTAAGCTCCGGAACCTGGGCCTTAGCACTTAGATCTGCAGCTGGATCTTCAACTTCCTCACAGACAGGATCCAGGCTGTAAAAATAGGGGACAAGCTCTCCTCTGCAATCACTCTCACCACTGGTGCCCCACAAGGCTGTGTACTCAGCCCCCTGCTGTTCTCACTGTACACCCATGATTGCGTAGCCAAGTTTCCATCAAACTCAATATATAAGTTTGCTGGTGACATCACAATTGAAGGCCGTATCCCAGGTAATGATGAGTTTGAGTACAGCGAGGAAATTAAGAACCTGGTGGCATGGTGCGAAGACAATTACCTATCCCTCAATGTCAGCAAGGCGAAGGAATTGGTTGTTGACTTCAGAAGAAGTAGCGGACCGCACGACCCCATTTACATCAGTGGTGCGCAAGTGGAACAGGTCAAAAGCTTTAAGTTCCTTGGGGTCAGTATCACAAATGACCTGACTTGGTCCAACCAAGCACAGTCCACTGCCAAGAAGGCCCACCAGCGCCTTTACTTCCTGAGGAAGCTAAGGAAATTTGGCCTGTCCCCTAAAACCCTCACTAATTTTTATAGATGCACCGTAGAAAGCATTCTTCTGGAGTGCATCACAACCTGGTATGGAAGTTGTCCTGTCCAAGACCGGAAGAAGCTGCAGAGGATCACGAACATAGCGCAGCACATCACACATACCAATTTTCTGTCCTTGGACTCACTTTACACCGCATGCTGTCGGAGCAGTGCTGCCAGGATAATCAAGGACACGACCCACCTAGCCAACACACTTTTCATCCCTCTTCCCTCCGGGAGAAGGCTCAGGAGCTTGAAGACTCATATGGCCAGATTTGGGAACAGCTTCTTTCCAACTATGATAAGACTGCTGAACGGATCCTGACCCGGATCTGGGCCATACGCTCCAAATATCCGGACCTGCCTCTCGTTTTTTTTTGCACTACCTTACTTTCCCTTTTCTATGTTCTATTTATGATTTATAATTTAAATTTTTAATACTTACTATCGATTTGTACTCCAGGGAGCATGAAGAGCAGAATCAAATATCGCTGCGATGATTGTACGCTCTAGTATCAATTGTTTGGCGACAATAAAGTATAAAGTGTAAAGTATATGCTGATTCATCACCATCTTTGATTTGGCCAGCAAGAGTGGTGTCATCAGTAAACTTAAGTATGGCATTGGAGCTGTTCTTAACCTCACAGTTGTAAGTATAAAACAAGTAGAGTCAGGGGCTAAGCACGCAGCCAAATTGACTGAGGTCTGCAAGGGAGGAAATCGAGGATCCAATTGCACAAAGAGGTATTGAGGCCAAGGCCTTGAAGCTTATTGATTAGTTTTGATGGGATGAAAGTATTGAATGACCAGCTATGGTCACTGATGAGCATCCTGATGTATATATCTTCTCTGTCTAGATGTTCCAAGGTTTAGTGAAGATCCAATGAAATGGCATCTGCTGTTGACCTGTTGAGATGTTAGGCAAACTGGAGAAATTCTGAGTCTATCCTCAGGCAGGAGTTGACATGTTCATCACCGACCTCTCAAAGCTCTTCATCATAGAGGATGATAGTCTTTGAGGCAGTTTATCACCTTCTTCTTGGGCACCGGTATAACTGAAGCTTGCTTGAAGCAGATGGGTACCTCAGACTGCCAAAGCGAGAGTTTAAAGATATCAGTGAACACTCCAGACAGTTGATCAGCGCACGTCTTCAGTACTCAGACAGGAACACTGGCTAGGCTGGAAACTTACCGTAGCTTCACCCTCCAGAATAATGCTCTCATGTTGGTCTGAGAGACTGAAATCACAGGTTCATAGAGAGCTGTGGGAGCTCATGGAGGTGCCTCCATGTTTTGATGGCTAATGCGAGCATAAAAGGCATTGAGCTCAATTGGGAACAAATTCTTGTTGTCACTATGTCAATTGGTTTCATTTTGTAGGAGGTGATAGCATTCAAGCCTTGTCACAGCTATCGAGCATTCTTCAATGTCTTGAGTTTGGTCCGGTATTGCCAAGTCACATGTGAGATGGCTTTCTGGAGGTTGCACCTAGACCTTTTGTATTTTACTTGGTCAGCAGAACTGAATACCACTGATCTAGCCCTCTGAAGATTACAGATCTCTTTGTTTATTTAGGCCTTCTCTTTGGGCAGTAATCTCGGGATTGCTGCTGGTGGCATGCATCATGAGGTGCATAAGATGATTTGGCAGATGAATGCATGGCTGAGAAACTGGTGCAGGGAACAGGGGTTCTGATTTCTGGATCATTAGGATCTCTTCTGGGTCTGGGGGAGTGAGGTACGACCTATACAAAAGGGGCAGGTTGCACTTGAACCCCAGAGGAACCAATATCCTTGCTAGAGCAACGAATATGGTAGAGGGGTGGGATCCAGAGTGTTAGGGCTGAGGAAGGGCAGTTGGTTTACAAACAGAGACAGTGTGTAGTGAGACTACTAGTAAGGAGAGCCTGATGATAGGGCAAAATTGGAGTCAATGGGATGAGCTGCGATGTAAAAGGGGGACCAAAATCAAAAAGAGTGATGAATACATGACTGAGGTGTTATATTTGAATGCATGTAGTATACAAAATAAAATAGATGAACTTGTAGTACAATTACAGATTAGCATGTATGATGTTGTGGGCATCACTGAGTTGTGTCTGAAAGAAGATTATAGCTGGGAGCTTAATGTCCAAGGACACACTTTACATCAAAAGGACAGACAAGTAGGCAGAGAAGATGGGGTGGCTCCATTGGTAAAAAGTGAAACCAAATCACTAGAAAGAAGTGACATAGGGTCATAAGATGCAGAATCATTGTGGATTGAACTAAGCAAACTGCAGAGGTAATAAAGACCCCAATGGGAGTTATAGATAGACCTACAAACGGTAGCATAGATGTGGTTTACAATTTACAATTGGAGATAGAAAATGCATCTAAAAAGGCAATAGTATGATAGCCATGGGAGATTTCAATAATCAGGTAGATTGGGAAAATCAAGTTGGTGCTGGATCCCAAGAGGGGGTATGCCTACGTAATAACTTTTTTAGAGCAGCTCATTGTAGAGCCCACAGATATTCTGGATTGGATGTTGTGCAACAATCCAGAATTGATTAGAGAGCTTAAGGCAAAGGAACCCTGAAGAAACAGTGATCATACTATTATAGAATTCAGAGTATGAAGACCATAAGACAAAGGAGCAGGAGTCGGCCATTCGGCCCATCGAGTCTGCTTCACCATTTTATCATGAAATATGAGAAAGAGAAGCTAAAGTCAGACGTATCAGTATTACAGTGGAGAAAAGGGAATTACAAAGGCATGAAAGAGGATTTGGCCAAAATTAATTAAATAAGAACACTGGCAGGGATGACTACAGGGCAGCAGTGGCTAGAGTTTCTGGAAGTAATTTGGAAAGCACAGGATAGATACATCCCAAAGAAGAAGAAGTATTCTAAAGGTAGGATGATGCAACCGTGGCTAACAAGAGAAGACAAAGTCAACATAAAAGCCAAAGAGAGAGCATATAATACTGCAAAAATTAGTAGGAAGATACAGTAGAGGATTAGGAAGCTTTTAAAAACCAACAGAAGGGAACTACAAAAGTCATAAAAGGAGAACATGGAATACAATGCCCATAATATTAAAGAGGATACCAAAAGTTTCTTCACATATAAAAAGTGTTGAGAAATGAGAATAGATATTGGACTGCTGGAAAACAATCCTGGAGAGGTAGTAATGGGGGACAAGGAAATGATGGACAAACTGAAAAAGTATTTTGTATAAGTCTTCACTGTGCAAGACACTTGCAGAATGGTGGAGGTTCGAGAGGGTCAGGAGGCAGAAGTGAGTGAAGTTGCCAGTACTAGGGAGAATGTGCTTGAGAAACGGAAAGGTCTGAAGGTAGATAAGTCACCTGGACCAGATGGTCTACACCCTAGGGTTCTGAAAGAGGTGGCTGAAGAGATTGTGAGGCTTGTAATGATTTTTCAAGAATAAATGGATTCTGGCATTGTTCTGAAGACTGGAAATTGCAAATGTCACTCCACTGATCTTGAAGAGAGAGAGGCAGAAGAAAGAAAATTACAGGCCAGTTAGTCTGACCCTAGTGGTTGGGAAGATGTTGGAGTCTATTGTTCACGATGTGTTTCAGGGTTCTTGGAGGCACATGATAAAGCTGGCCAAAGTCAACATGATTTCCTTAAGGGAAAATCATGCCTGACAAATTTGTTGTAATGCTTTGAAGAAATAACAAGCCTGATAGACAAAGGAGAATTGGTGGATGGTGTGAACTTAGATTTTCAGAAGGCCTTTGACAAGGTGCCACACATAAGGCTGCTTAACAAGTTAAGAGCCCATAGTATTACAGGAAAGATACTATCATGGATAGAGGATTAGCTGATTGGCAGGAGACAAAGAGTGGGAATAAAGGGAGCCTTTTCTGGATGGCTGCTAATGATCAGTGGTATTCCACAGGGGTCTGTGTTGGGACTGCTTCATTGTTTTTGATGAAGGAATTGATGGCTTTGTGACCAAATTTGTGTTTCATATGAAAATAGGTGGAAGGCACATAGTGTTGATGAAGCAGATAGGGTACAGAAGGACTTAGACAGACAGGAGAATAGAAGTGGCAGATGGAATACAGTGTCCGAAAGTGTATGGCCACGCATTTTGTAAAAGAAATAGAAGTATAGACTATATTCTAAATGGAGAGAAAATTCAAAATCTGAGGTGCAAAGGGACTTGGTGTCCTTGTGCAAGATTCCCTAAAAGTTAATTTGCAGATTGTGTCAGGGTTGAGGAAGGCAAATGCAATGTATTCATTTTGAGAGTATTAGAATATAATAGCAAGGATATAATGTTAAGGTTTTATAAGGCACTGGTGAGACCTCATTTGGAGTATTGTGAGCAGTTCTGGGCCCCTTATCTAAGAAAGGATGTGCTGACTTTGGAAAAGATTTAAAGGAGTTTCATGAAAATGATTCTGGAATTAAAACACTTATCATTGGAGGAGTGTTTGACCGCTCTGGGCTTGTACTCACTGGAATTCCTCAGAATAGGAGTGGGGATGGTCTGATGAAACCTATCAAATGTTGAAAGGCCTTGACAGAGTAGATTTGGAGAGGATGTTTCCTCTGGTTGTAGTGTCTAGGACCAGAGGACACAGTCTCAGAATACAGGGACATCCATTTAGAATAGAGATGAGAAGGAATTTCTTAGCTAGAGTGGTGAATCTGTGAAATTTGTTGCCATAGACAGCTGTGGAGGCCAAGTCATTAGGTATACTTAAGGCAGAGATTGATAGATTCTTGATTAATTAGGGCATGGAGAGATACATGGTGAAGGGAGAAGACTGGGGCTGAGAGGAAAAATGGATCAGCCATGACGAAATGGCAAAGCAGACTTAATGGGCCAAATGGCTTAATTCTGCTCCGATATCATCTAGTCTTATGGTCTAAGACTCTGAATGATTTTGTGGGAACACACTCACCAACAAATGTTTTTATAAAATCCGTGATAACAAGGATTATTCATTCAGATCCCTTGATAAGTGTTTGAATGGCCCAGTTGACCAACTCAAAACAATCCAGTATCCACCTCTCTGCCTGCCCTGCCCATCTCTTCATTGTTCTTATCTCTGGAGCCTCACTCTTCAGATAGAAGGAAGATAGCCAGACTGTCAGATTTCCCAAAATGCAATCAAGGCAATGAACAGTAGGCATTTCTAATCGTAGTATAACAGTGGCTGTTTCTGTTGGGACCCCTTGTGCTGAAGCTCATATGTTGATGATAAATGAGCAGAGACTTGGTCGAATAAGCCTGACTGAAAGTCCCTCTCAATGATTTGAGAAGTGTTGGGGTAGGCTGTTTCATGCTTGCTAATTGCTACACTCAATAGCTCATGTGCCTGCTTAACATTGGCCTTTGGTTGTGTGTAAACTGTGGTCAGGGTCACGGAGGAGAACTATCTTGATATGTAGAATGGTTAGCACTTAATCATTAGATGTTCCAGATCAGGGGGCCAGGAGTGTGACAAGGCAATTTCTTCTGAGCACTCCAAAGAGTTTATCATGAAATACAGAGCCCCCAGCTTTTGCCCAATTTGAATCAGCAGTCCAGTCTATCTGTGTATTGAGAAGCCCTCAGGTCTTACTGACGTATGCAGCTTATCCGAGGTGAGCCAGGTCTCCATGAAATACAGAACACAGAAATCTTTCATTTCCCTCTGCACCCCAGCACCCCAGCATTTCTTTTACACCCCAGCATTTCAGTCTGGCTTGGAGTCCTCCCCTCCTCCCTCGCTTCTGGACATAGTTTCTTCATCCACTTACCTGCATTTCTGAGAATTAAGTTTGCAGAGTCCTTCAGAAGATTGTGAAATTACTCGTTCATTAAGAAGGTTCAGAAGTACATTACTTAAAGGGGAATTACAGACTGAAGACTGCAGTGAAAGCATTTCAGATTAATTATATTTAGAAGTTTTGTAACCTGTCTGCAGAGCATCGCTGTGTTTCACCAGCACCATCTTCGATCAGAGTATTAGAGATTTATCATTACAGCAATAGCATTAAGAATCAGAATCAGAATCAGGTTTATGTTGTGAAATTTGTTAACTTAGCAGCAGCAGTACAATGCAATACCTGATAATATACAAAAAATGTGAATTACAGTAAATATATATACATTTCCAAATATAAAATAGTTAAATAGTAGCGCAAAAAAAAAGAAATAAAAAGGCAGTGTGATGGTGTTCATGGGTCAATGTCCATTCAGAAA
Source organism: Mobula birostris (assembly GCF_030028105.1). Lineage (NCBI taxonomy): Eukaryota > Metazoa > Chordata > Chondrichthyes > Myliobatiformes > Myliobatidae > Mobula > Mobula birostris. The sequence continues at coordinate 169,368,206 of NC_092370.1, read as the reverse complement.
TTGGATGTCAAAGGGTAAGAAGCTGTTCCTGAACACACATTGAGTGTGTGTCTTCAGGTTTCTTTATCTTCTTCCTGATGATAAGAATGAGAAGAGGGCATGTCCTGGGTGGTGGGGGGTCCCCTAATGATGGACAGTACCTTTTTGAGGCACCGCTCTTTGAAGATGTCTTGGATACTAGAGAGCTAGTGCCCATGATGGAGCTGACTAATTTTACAACTCTCTGCAGCTTACTTCGATCCTGTGCAGCAGCCCCCCCCCATGCAAGACAGTGATGCAGCCAGTTCAAATGCTCTCCATGGCACATAACTGGCGGACCAATCGTGAGTTGGAGAGCTTCGAGTGAGGAGGTGGTGCACAGGTCCGGGAGCAAAGATTAACAGGAGAAAGCTTCATGGGAACTCGGCTATAACTGGAGCACCAATCATGAGTTGAAGAGCTCTGAGAGAGGAGGTGATGCACAGGTCCGGGAGCGAAGTTTAAAAGGAGAAGGCTTCGCAGGAACTCGACTATAACTGGAGCACCAATTGTGAGTTCGAGAGCAGGGAAGGTTCAGGCATACAAGGGAGACACTGCCTAGTGAAGCAGTCATCGATGGAGTAGTCTGAGGCAGAGTGGTAGGGCTTTGGTTGATTCAGGCTTCGGCGAGGTAAATGGGTAAGTGAACTTCATTTTTTTCCCTTGCTTTTTTTGGAGGAATAGAGAACATGTCTGTAGCGTTAGTACTTTGCTCTGGGTGTCAGATGTGGGAATCCTGGGAATCTTCCAGTCTCCCAGATGGCCACACTTGCACCAGGTGCACCGAGTTGCAGCTTCTGAGAGACCGTGTTAGGAATCTGGAGCTGCGGCTTGATGGCCTACAGCTTATTAGGGAAAGTGAGCAGGAGCTACAAGGAGTTAGTCACCCCGAGGCTGCAGGAGTTAGACAAGTGGGTGACTGTCAGGGAAGCGAGGGAAAGAGCTCAGATAATAGAGAGCACCCCTGTGGCCATCCCCCTCAGTAATCGTTATCTCATTTTGGAAGTGGTTGAGGGGGGATGACCTGACAGAGGACGACCACATCGATCGGGCCTCTGGTACTGAGCCTGGTTCCGTGGTGCAGAAGGGAGAGAAGAAGATGTAGTCATATGGAATTCCATAGTGAGGGGAACAGACAGGAGGTTCTGTCAGCCTGATAGAGATACCTGCATGGTGTGTTGCCTCCCAGGTGCCAGAGTACGGGATGTCTCGGATCGGGTGCAGAGTATTCTGAAGGGAGAGGGTGAAGAGCCAGAAGTCTTGGTACACGTTAGTACCAATGACATATGTAGAAAAAGGCAGAAGGTCCTGAAGAGAGAATTCAGGGAGCTGGGTAGGAAGCTGAAAAGCAGGACCTCTAGGGTAGTAACCTCAGGATTGCTGCCTGTGACACGTGCTAGTGATTGCAAGAATAGCATGATTAGGCGTATTAATGTGTGGCTGAGAGACTGGTGTAGGGGGCAGGGCATCAGATTCCTGGATCATTGGGGTTTCTTCTGGGGGAGGTATGACCTGTACAAAAAGTACGGGTTACACTGAACCCAAAGGGGTCCCATATCCTAGTAGGCAGGTTTAATAGAGCTGTTAGTGAGGGTTTAAACTAATTTGGCAGGGGGATGGGAACCGGAGTGATAGGGATGAGGAAGGGGAAAACAGAAATAAATCAAAGAAGGTGTGCGACAGAGATGTTAGAAAGGACAGGCAGGAGATGAGGCATAATCACAGCCAGTGGGATGAGTTACAGGGCGATAGTGGTATGGTGCAGTTAAAACAGAAAGCAACAAATACTGGACTGAAAATATTAAATTTGAATGCATACAGCATAAGAAATAAAATGGATAATCTTGAAATTCAGCTACAGACTGGCAAATATGACGTTCTGGCCACTTCCGAAACTTGGCTAAAGGATGGCTGCCATTGGGAGCTAAACATCCATATATATATATGGTATATCAGAAAGTTAGGTTAGTAGGCAGAGGGGGTGGTGTGGCTCTGTGTATAAGAAATAATATTCAATCATTAGGAAGGGATAACATAGGATTGGAAGGTCTAGAGTCTCTACAGGTTGGGTTAAGAAATGACAAGGATAAAAGGACCTTAATGACAGGCCACCAAACAGCAGCCGGGATGCGGATTACAAATCACAGCAGGAGATAGAAAAGGTGTTTCAGAAAGGCAATGGCATGATAATCGTTGGGAATTTTAACATGAAAGTGGATTGGGAAAACCAGACCAGTACTCGACCTCAAGAGAGAGATTTTGTAGAACGGCTAAGGGATGGCTTTTTAGAACAGCTTGTTGTTGAGCCCACTAGGGGATCAACTGTGCTGGATTAGGTGTTGTGCAATGATCTGGAGGTGATAAGAGAGCTTAAGGTTAAGGAACCCTTAGGGAACAGTGATCACAATATGTTCGAGTTTGCTTTGAAGTTTGAGAAGGAGAAACTAAATTCCAATGTGTTGGTATTTCAGTGGAATAAAGAACATTACAATGGCGTGAGAGGGGAAGTGGCCAAGGATGACTGGAAAGAGACACTAGCAGGAAGGACAGGAGAAGCAGCAATGGCTGGAGTTTCTGCGAAAAATGAGGGAAGTGCAAAAGAGATATATTCCAAATAAGAAGAAATTTTCAAAGGGAAGAAGGACATGATCGTGGCTGACAAATCAAGTCAGAGCCAAAGTAAAGGCAAAAGAAAGGGCATACAAGGAAGGAAGCCAAAGCTAGTGGGAAGATAGAGAATTGGGAGGATTGGGATTGGGGTAGAGGATTAGAAAACTTGCAGAATGAAACTAAGAAGGTCATTAGGAAGGAGAAAATGAATTATGAAAGGAAGCTGGCAACTAATATCAAAGAAGATATTAAAAGCTTTTTTAAGTATATAAAGGGTAAAAGAGAGTTGAGATATAGGACCAGTAGAAAATGATGCTGGAGATATTGTAATGAGAGATGCTGATTTGGCAGAGGAACTGAATGCACATTTCGCATCAGTCTTCAAAGTGGAAGACATCTGCAATATACCGGACATTCAAGAGTGTCAAGGAAGTGAAGTATGTGCAATGAAAATTACAACTGAGAAGGTGCTCAGGAAGCTTAATGATCTGAGGGTGGATAAATCTCCTGGACCTGATGGAATGCACCCTCTGGTTCTGAAGGAAGTAGCTAGAGAGATTGCAGAGGCATTAAACAATGATCTTTCAAGAATCGATAGATTCTGGCATTGTACCGGATGACTGGAAAATTGCAAATGTTACTCCACTATTTAAAAAGGGTAGGAGGGAACAGAAAGGAAACTATAGACCTGTTAGCCTGACATCAGTGGTTGGGAAGTTGTTGGAATCAATTGTTAGGTATGAGATTAAGGAGTACTTGGAGGTACATGACAAGATAGGCCAAAGCCAGCATGGTTTCCTGAAAGAAAAATCCTGCCTGACTAACCTACTGCAATTTTTTGAGGAAATTACAAGCAGAGTAGACAAAGGAGATGCAGTAAGTGTGGTGTACTTGGATTTCAGAAGGCCTTTGACAAGGTGCCACACGTGAGACTGCTTAGCAAGTTAAGATCCCATGGAATTATAGGGGAGTTACGAGCATGGGTGGAGCATTGACTGATCAGCAGAAAACAGAGAGTGGGAATAAAGGCTTTCTATTCTGGCTGGCTGCCAGATATCAGTGGAGTTCCACAGGGGCCGGTGTTGGGACCGCTGCTTTTTATGATGTATGTCAATGATTTGGACTATGGAATTACATAATGGAGTTGTGGCTAAATTTGCTGATGATAGAAAGAAAGGTGGAGGAGTGGGTAGCGTTGAGGAAACAGAGAGCCTGCAGAGAGACTTAGATAGTTTAGGGGAATGGGCAAAAAAATAGCAAATGAAATACAATGTTGGGAAGTGTATGGTCATGCACTTTGGCGGAAGAAATAAACGGGCAGACTATAATTTAGATGGGGAGAGAATTCAAAATGCAGAGATGCAAAGGGACTTGGGACTCCTTGTGCAGGATACCCTAAAGGTTAACCTCCAGGTTGAGTCGGTGGTGAAGAAGACAAATGCAATGTTGGCATTCATTTCTAGAGGTACAGAATATAAGAGCAGGGATGTAATGTTGAGGCTCTATAAGGCACTCGTGAGACCACACTTAGAGAACTGTGTGCAGTTTTGGGCTCCTTATTTTAGAAAGGATATACTGACATTGGAAAGGGTTCAGAGAAGATTCACAAGAATGACTCCAGGAATGAAAGAGTTACCGTTTGAGGAACGTCTGGCAGCCCTTGGGCTGTATTCCCCGGAGATCAGGAGAATAAGGGGAGGATCTCATAGAAACATTCCGAATGTTAAAAGGGCTGAACAGATTAGATATAGCAAAGTTACTTCCCATGGTAGGGGAGTCCAGGACAAGAGGGCACAACTTCAGGATTAAAGGATGTCCTTTTAGAATAGAGATGTGGAGAAATTAGAGGGTGGTAAACCTGTGAAATTTGTTGCCTTGAGTAGCTGTGGAGGCCAAGTCATTGGGTGCATTTAAGGCAGAGATAGATAGGTTCTTGATTAGTCAGGGCATCAAAGGGTTTGGGGAGAAGGCAGGGGAGTGGGGATGACTGGAAGAATTGGATCACCCCATGATTTTTGGCAGAGCAGACCCAATGGGCCGAATGGCCCACTTCTGCTCCTATATCTTATGGTCTTACATCTATAGAAATCAGCGAGTTTTTTGGTGACACACCAAATCTCCTCAAACTCCTAATGAAATATAACCACTGTCTTGTCTTCTTTATAGCTGCAGCGATATGTTGGGACCAGGTTAGATCCTCAGAGGTATTGACACCCAGGAACTTGAAATTGCTCTTTCTCTCCCCTTCTGAATCCGCTATGAGGACTGTTGTGAGTGCCCTTGTCTTCCCTTTTTCGAAGTCCACAATCGGTTCTTTGGTTTTACTGACGTTGACTGCAAGGGTTGTTGCTGCGACACTACTCAACTAGCTGGTATATCTCACTCCTGTATGCCCTCTCATCAACATTAAGCATTAGAGATTTATCAGTGTCAGGGATATGTAGACTGTGTCGTCTTCAAGGATATGAACAGGAAACTAAACACCAACTTTTAAAGGGATTGTGCTCATTGTTAACATTATGGCAGAATGCATCCATAACCTCAGATAATATATATTTCTGGATGATTAACCAATGGGGATGTCTCTGTTTCCCCACATTGCCAGTCCCTCTCCATTTTCCTGTAGTCTCTACTAGTTTTACAGAGTAACCCAACGAATTTTGCAAAAAAAATCAGCGAAATCATTACATTTTAGACTTCTTTTCAGCTTACACAGTATATCGTGAGAAAAAGAAGGCAATGTAGTTTTACTCTTAGAATGAATGTAAATGCTAATACTGGCAAAGATGATCTTCTGATGTTTATCACTACCTAAAGTATGATCTGTCTGAGGTCTATGACAATTCATGCTGAGACTGGTGTGAAGAAATGAGGTGCAAGTACAGTATACTCGGTGTACAGTACAACCTGTCAGTGCTCACCTCTTCCGTATAGTTCAATACCCGAATGAAAAACTCCTATTCCAAGTGTGGATGTGTACTCGTTAATCCAATACTGCAAAAGAAACACAAACAGTTTATTAATGAGATGGTCACAAATTCTGGCTTTGCAGTGTCTAGGTGCTAACAAGGCATTAAACACATAATTGCTTTGTTCATCACTTTCAGAAGGAATGATTTTATACTTTTTTGGCTGTATAATCATGACAGTGCTAGTTCCAGACAGAGTGTAGATAATTGAATTCTAACTTACCATTCAAGCCTATTGACTGCATTGCTCTAAATGGCTGGGCTGAATATTATATGTATGCTATTTTCATATAATACTCCACTCACTGTTCATTTTCTACAGCTTTTACACTGATTATATTGGGGATGGGGAATTCCTACAGCTTTATTCAGAAGCTCTGTTTCCTCTGTGTTTAAACGTTGTCTATTTTCTGACCAAATTGATTTCATTTGCTGCACTGTGACTTGCATCTGCACCTGTCTCCAACAGATACCATGTTATCAACAGATACTCCATCAACTTCCTCACAATGCAATTTCAATTTCAAATATGTCATCAAATCACAGCATGGGGCATTTTCTTCACTCTGACAAATAAGTTTTGTTTAAGTGGAAAAATAATATGCAGGATTACATGGGATATTTGGAACAGAAAGAACCAACTTGTCCAAGCTGATATTCATGCACCACTCCAGCCTCCGCTCTTTTCCATGACTACATCTATCACTGTAACCCTCTATTCTCTTCTCCCTTCCATTCTTTTACACCCTCTCCTTAATCCCATCCATGCTTTTTACTTCAAATACATATTGTGATCAGGTGTTCCACGTTCTCACTAAACTTTGGATAAATAACCTCTCTGCATCTACTTGATCAAAAGTTCTCATTGTTTTAAAAGTCACTGTTAGATCACCCCTCAGCCTTGCTTTCTCAAAAGAAGAGACCCAGTGTGTTCCTTTCCTGATCCATGTAACCTCTGATACTATCCTTGTAGATCTCCACTACATCCTCTAGAGCAGGGGTTCCAAACCTTGGGTCCATGGACCCCTTGCTTAATGGCATTGGTCCATGCATAAAAAAGGTTGGGAACCATGTCTAGAGTATCTCTATATTCCTTTTACAATGATAACAATTTAAAATGAGGTATTCCATTTTATTTGATATTACTGGGTAAAATATCACTGTATGAGTACATCTTAGTGTATTGTAAAAATATCAGTGAACACATCGTGGTAACCTCTTTGGTAGCACATACTTGTACACCTTTCCCTCCCCTACCTTCTTATTCTGGCTTCTTCCCCCTTTCTTTCCAATCCTGAAAAAGGGTCTCAGCCTGAAATGTTGACTGTTTATTCATTTCCATAGATGCTGCCTGACCCGCTGAGTTCCTCCAGCATTTTGTGTGGGTTGCCTTGGAAGTCCAGCATCTGCAGAATCTCGTGTTTATGATAACACTTCATGGTGCATGAATGTAGCAGTTTTGTTGTATTCTTGTTCTCATGAGCTAGAACATCTAATAATTAGGTGCTGTTCTTTTTACTTACCAAGAGAGTTCTCTTCCATGACATGCCAACTTCACATAACACCAAAGGCAGATGTTAAGCAAGCACTTGATGTAATTCGCAAACAGGGAACAGCCTACCCCAAAGCTTCAAATCATTGCCAAGGACTTCAATCAGGCTTGCTTGAAGAAATTTCTGCCCGATTATCGTCAACCTATGACAGCAACACAAAGGATCCTAACGCACTCAACCACTGTTAAGACTATGATCAGGAATGCCTACCACTCCATCCCTGACTGCATTTCGGGAAATCTGATCATCAGGCTGTCCTCCTCCTACCTGGACACAGGAAGAGGCTAAAGAGCAGGGCACTACAGGTGAGGAAAACAAAGAGATGGTCATGAGAGGCCAAGGAGTGGCAATGAGATTGCTTCGAGTCAATGGACTGAGACATGTTCAATGACTCATCAGAGGATCTGAACAAATACACCACAGTTGTTCACGGACATTACAAAAACATTCATGGACAAGTGTGTCTTCACAAAATCATTCAGAGTCTTCCCCAACCAAAATCCCTGAATGAACCAGGAGATCCCCAATTTGCTGAGGGCTTAGACCAATTGCGACCAAGGAAAGTACAGGAGAGTCAGGTACCACTTCAGGAAAGGCATCTCACATATGAAATGGCAATTCTGGACCAAACTTAAGTCACGGAAGGATGCTCAACAGCTGTGGCAGTGCTTAAATACTATCACTTCCTACAAAGTAAAACCAAGCGACATATGTGACAACAAGGTTTTGCTTCCAGGTGAGCTCAATGTCTTTTATGCTTACTCTGACCAACAGAACATGGAGGCACCTTCACGGACTCCATTCATGTATGGAAAATCTGACACAAAGTAGTGGATATGGCCCAGTCCATCACAGATAAAGCCATCTCCACCATTGAGCACATCTCCCTGGAGCATTATCACAGGAAAGCAGCATCCATCATCAGGGACCCCCACCACCCAGGTCATGCTCTCTTCTTGCTGCTGCATTAGGAAGAAGGTACAGGAGCAACGGTTCCCACAAACTATGGACTCTCTTTCAAGGACTCTTCATCTCACGTTCTTGATATTTATTGCTTTTTTTTCTCTTTTGTATTAGCACAGTTTGTTGTCTTTTGCCCCTTGGTTGTTGTCCGTCCTGTTTGATGCGATCCTTCATTGATTCTATTGTGGTTCCTGGTTTTACTGAGTGTGCCCATAAGAAATGAATCTCACAGTACATATATGTACTTTTATAATAGATTTACTTTGAATTTTTGAACTTTGAGCTCCTGACAACCCTGTGATTTCAGTCTCTGAGGCGGATGTGAGAGCATCCTTCAGGAAAGTGAACCCACGGTAAAAATCTGGCCCAGATGGTGTACCTGAGCTACAATAAACTGGAGTGTTACTGATATCTTTAATCTCTCGCTTTGACAATCTGAAGTTCCCACCTGCTACAAGCAGGCTTCAAACATACCGATGCCAAAGAAGAACATGGTAACCTGTCTCAATTAATATCATCCAGCAGCACCTACATGCACTGTGATGAAGTGCTTTGAAAGGTTGGTGATGAAATATATCAACTCCTGCCTGAGAAGCGACTTGGACCCGCTCCAATTTGGCTACTATCTCAACGGGTACCTCCCCGTGCAACTGGATTCTCACTTCTCACTTGCAGACCCCGGTCAGTGCAGATTGGTGACAACATCTCCACGATTACCATCAGTACAGGCCCACCACAAGGCTGTGTGCTTAGCCCCCTGCCCTACTTGCTTCATACTTGTGACTGTGAGGCTAAGTATAGCTCCAATGCCACATTTAAGTTTGCCAATGACCCCGCTGTTGTTTGCTGAATCAGAGTTCAAAGTATGTTTATTATCAAAGTAAGTATACTCTATACAACCTTGAGATTTGTCTTCTTGTAGGCAGCTACAAGACATAGAAGTGCTTAAGATGACGGGATTGATTGTGTGGATAACCAGAGGCTTTTTCCCAGGGCTGAAATGGCTAACGCGAGAGGGCATAGTTTTAAGATGCTTGGAAATAGGTACGGGGGCGGATGTCAGAGGCAATTTTTCACACGGAGAGTGGTGGGTGTGTGGAATGCACTGCCAGCAAAGGTGGTAGAGGCGGATAAAATAGTGTATTTTAAGAGACTCTTAGATAGCTACCTGGAGCTTACAAAAATAGAGGGGTATTCAGTTGCAAAATTCTAGGCAGTTTCTAGACTGGGTTACAAGGTCGACACAACATTGTGGGCCGAAGGGCCTGTAATGTGCTGTAGATTTCTATGTTCTATGTAAACACAATACAATCCATTTAAAAAAAAACGACATCCCACCTCTCCCGGAAGTTCCAGGAGTCTCCCGCATATTAATAGTGGCTCCCTGATGCCCGCAAATTATGTACAATGTCCCGGAAACCAATTTTTCTGAGAGCGAGAGAGCGTGCAAGAGCAACAGAGAGAGGGAGTGAGAGAGTGAGAGAGAGAGAGAGAGAGAGAGAGAGAGAGAGAGAGAGAGATGACAGAGTGTTCCAAAAAAAGAAAATATAAAATGTATATCACCCCAGACTACACTAAAGTGTACCCCTGCCTAATAGGGGTCAAAATAATGACAGTGTTGCTCGCTGCACTGTTTGCAACAGTGACTTTTCTATTGCCCATGGTGGGTTAAGACTGTAAAAGACATGTTGAGGTGAGTTTAACAGGTGTCATTCGTTTATTAGCGTAGCTAACGTTATTTAAACTAGCTGGCTAGCTGCTAAGGAGCTACTCTACTGCAGACATCCCACCTCTCCTGGAAGTTCCGGAGTCTCCTGCAAATTGATAGTGCTACCTCCCTGAAATGAGTTTCTGCAGGGTGGGATGTCTGAAAAACCCACACAATAAAGACCATCAAACACACAATGTGCGAAAATAAAGAACAAATAGTGCAAACGGTAAAAAAAGTAAACAAATAACACACAGAACATGAATCAGAGTCCCCAGTAGTGAGTGCGGCCGCTGAGCCAATTCAGTGCTGAGGCGAGTGAAGCTGGTCCCAGAGCCCGATGGCTGCACGGTCAGCCCAGGACTGAGGCGAGTCCCAGTGACTACAGGCCACACCTGCAGAGCCAGTCCAGTGCCGACACGGGTAAACCTCGTAGAATTGTGAACTCAACAGCGCTTCAAACTGCTCAAACCGTAGAAAAAATCCAAACAAAGGCACATGGAACATGAACAGCAGCTCCCTGAAAGTGAGTCCACAGCTGCGGAGCACATTCAGCGCCGAGGCGGGTGAAGCCCGTTCAGTGCCGAGGTGAGAGAAGCCCATCCAGTGCCGAGGGGAGAGAGGCCCGTTCAGTGCCGAGGGGAGAGAGGCCCATTCAATGCCGAGGGGAGAGAGGCCCATTCAATGCTGAGGGGAGAGAGGCCCGTTCAGCGCCGAGGGGAGAGAAGCCCGTTCAATGCCGAGGGGAGAGAAGCCCGTTCAGCGCCGAGGGGAGAGAGGCCCGTTCAGCGCCGAGGGGAGAGAGGCCCGTTCAGCGCCGAGGTGAGAGAAGCCCATTCAACGCCGAGGGGAGAGAAGCCCATCCAGCGCCGAGGGGAGAGAGGCCCGTTCAGCGCCGAGGTGAGAGAAGCCCATTCAACGCCGAGGGGAGAGAAGCCCATCCAGCGCCGAGGGGAGAGAGGCCCGTTCAGTGCCGAGGTGAGAGAGGCCGTTCAATGCCGAGGGGAGAGAAGCCCGTTCAGCGCCGAGGGGAGAGAGGCCCGTTCAGCGCCGAGGGGAGAGAGGCCCGTTCAGCGCCGAGGTGAGAGAAGCCCATTCAACGCCGAGGGGAGAGAAGCCCATCCAGCGCCGAGGGGAGAGAAGCCTGTCCAGCACCGAGGGGAGAGAGGCCGTTCAATGCCGAGGTGAGAGAGGCCCGTTCAGCACCGAGGCGGGTGAAGCCCGTCCAGGGGTCTGATGGTTGCAGGGCAACAACTGCTCCTGAACCTGGCAGTGTAGGACTCCTGCAAATCCCAGCCGGTGTGTTACGTGCTCAAGGAGATCTGGTTTTTTTTGTGAGAATGATGTAATGGTCTTTTGGAGGTCACCTGACATGATTTTCCCGCCGATGTGAGGTCACGTGATGACATGTGCCCCCTGACTATATAAGGATCGACCCAAGTGACGCAGTTGGGTTTTCAGTTTGTAGATTTCCAGGTAGAACGTGCTGTATCTCCGTTTCTGTTGCGTGTTTGTTTTTGGTGACGCAGTTTCATTTTTAAAACGGAGTGTGCGTTCTGTTGCAAAATACCATATTATTTGGACTGGAAATTTTTGCTAAATGCATTGATTTACTCAATTCCAACATTAGAAGGGAGAGTGAAGAATATATCGAAGTTACAGGATCGAAGGATCGAGAGGAGTCAGCATCGTTTGGCAATTTAATAAAGGATCGACCTTATTGAGTCTTCGTTGGAGGAGTAGTTACTGCATCGAGATAACTCTTGCCAAAAAGAGCAAGTAGTTCATGCAAAAAGGTGCTCTCTCTCTCTCTCTAAAGGAATTTAAACTGTTTATTTTCGGCATCGTGAATCCTGTGGACAGAACCAGCAGTAAAGTTGCGTCTGTGAAGAAATCCTTCTCCAGAGAAGTCTCTCCCAATTAAATGTGTAGATCTGTTGGACTTTCGAAGTTATCGCTTTAAGAACTGTTTTCACATTTAACGCTTTAAGAACCAGAGCTGAGTGGCGAGTTGGTGAATAGCTGCGTATCTGTTAACTTCCGGTTAAAGTTTTCATTTGTTTATTTTTCCTTATTGTTTATCCGTGTTTAATGAATGTTTGGTTGTTTTTATATAACCTGTCTCGATTGATATTCATTGTTGCCATTTACATAACAGGTGACAGTAGCAAGAAGAGAGGGAGACTGGTCAAACGCGGACAGACAGCGCTGAACACCTGTTCATTTCCCATTCTCGTCCCCAATGACGTTAATCTTGTTCGACACTTTAACTGGTGCGGAGTAATGGAGCCAACCACGGGTTCGGCTTTCTCCAGCAGGACTTGGCGCAGTGTACGCCCCCAGTTACGGCCACCCCAGCCATACATGCACTCTTAAGAATCTACTTCGCTGAATCCCCCAGAAGATCCCCTACCCTGCTACTCCACACCCACACTTTGGGAAGTCTGATCACCTGTCTGTACTTCTACTCCCTGAGTATAGGCAGAGACTGAAGACTGCAGCAGCAGCAGTGAGGACCAAGAAGGTATGGACAAGGGAAGCACAGGAGCGCCTAAAGGACTGCTTTGAATCGGTGGACCGGACTGTATTCAAGGATTCATCTTCGAATCTGGATGAGTATGCTGCAGTTGTTACCGACTTCATTAAAACCTGTGTGGATGAGTGTGTGCCTACAAAGACTTATTCTACATTCCCAACCAAAAGCCGTGGATGAACCAGGAGTTCGTCATCTGCTGAAGGCTGGATCTGTGGCATTTAAGTCTGGTGACCCAGGCCTGCACAAGAAAACCAGGTATGACTTGCGGACGGCTATTTCAAGAGCAAAAAGACAATTCTGAGCAAGATTGGAGGCGCCATCGGATGCATGTCAACTCTGACAGGGTTTGCAGGACATTACTTCCCACAAAGCAAAACCCAATAGCATGAATGGCTGCAATGCTTCACTACCAAATGAGCTCAATGCCTTCTATGCCTGCTTTGAAAGGGAGAATATAACTACAGCTGTGAAGATCCCTGCTGCACTTGGTGACCCTGTCATCTCTGTCTCTGAGACCAATGTTAGGCTGTCTTTAAGGAGAGTGAACCCTCACAAGGCAGCAGATCCCGATGGAGTACCTGCTAAGGCTCTGAAAACTTGTGCCAACCAATTGGCAGGAGTATTCAAGGATATTTTTAACCTCCCACTGCTTCAAAAAAAACAATTATACCAGTGCCTAAGAAGAATAATGTGAGTTGCCTTAATGACTATTGCCCAGTAGCACTCACATCGACAGTGATGAAATGCTTTGAGAGGTTGATCGTGACTAGAATGAGCTCCTGCTTCAGCAAGAACCTGGATGCATTGTAATTTGCCTGTCATCACAATAGGTCTACAGCAGACACAATCTGAATGACCCTTCTCACAGCCTTAGATCACTTGCACAATACCAATGCCCATGTCAGGATGCCGTCCGTTAACTATAGCTCAGTGTTTAACACCATCATTCCCACAGTCCTAATCAATAAGCTACAGAACCTGGGCCTCTGTATCTCCCTCTGCAATTGGATCCTCAACTTCCTAACCAGAAGACCACAATCTGTGCAGATTAGTGATAATATCTCCTCCTCGCTGACGATCAATACTGGTGCACCTCAGGGCTGTGTGCTTAGCCCATTGCTGTAATCTCTCTACAACCATGATTGTGTGGCTAGGTATAGCTCAGTACCATCTATAGATTTGCTGATGATACAACTACTGTTGGTAGAATCTCAGAAGGTGTCGAGAGGGCGTACAGGAGAGAGAAATACCAGCTAGTTGAGGGGTGATGCAGCAACAACCTTGCACTCAATGTCAGTAAGACCAAAGAGCTAATTATGAACTTCAGGAAAGTTAAGACGAGTGAACATGAACGAATCCTCATCGAGGTGTCAGAAGTGGAGAGGGTGAGCAATTTCAGGCTACTGGGTGTCAAGATCTCTGAAGATCTAATCTGGTCTCAACATATCAATGCAGCTATAAAGAAAAGAAAACAGCAGCTATATTTCATTAGGAGTTTGAGAAATTTGGTTTGTCTCCTAAAACACTCAAAAACTTCTATAGATGTACCGTGGAGAGCATTCTGAGAGGCTGCATCACTGTCTGGTTTGGGGAGGTGGGGGGAGAGCTACTGCACAGACAGAAAGAAGCTACAGGAAGTTATAAAATTAGTCAGCTCCATCTTAGATACAAGTCTCTGTAGTATCCAAGACAACTTCAAGGAGCGGTGCCTCAGAAAGTTGACGCCCAATATTAAGGACTCCCTTCACCTAGGACATGCCCTCTTCTCATTGTTGTCATCAGGTAGGAGGTACAGAAGCCTAAAGGCACACACTCAGCGATTCAGGAACAGCTTCTTCCCTTCTGCCATCCGATTCCTAAATGGACATTGAACCCATGAACACGAAGCCATTTTAAAAAAAAATATATTACTTCTCTTTTTCGACTATTTTCGATATATTTAATAAACATACACATACTTACTGTAATAGGTTTATTTATTTATTTTTCTTTCTATATTTTCATGTATTGCAATATTTATTCACAGACAAGAGAAAATCTGCAGATGCTAGAAATCTGAGCAACACACACAAAATGCTGGAGGGACTCAGCAGGCCAGGCATCATCTGAGGACAAAAGTACAGTCGAAGTTTCAAGCCTTCCTGCCAAAGGGTTGCAGCATGAAATGTCGACTGTACTTTTTTCCATTGATGCTGCCTGGCCTGCTGAGTTCCTCCAGCATTTTGTATGTGCTGTTCGCAATATTTATTACTTGTTTATATTTTTGTATTTGCACAATTTGTTGTCTTTTTCTCATTGATTATTTGTCCCGTCTTTTTCATGGCAGTTTTTCATTGATTGTATTGCGTCTCCTTGTACTTATTGTGAATGTCACAAGAAAATAAATCTCAGGGTACTTTATGGTGACATATATGTACTTTGAGATTAAATTTGCTTTGAACTTTGAACATCCTTCTGGAAAACAAATTTACTGTAAGTACATCATCAGGATCAACCAGCCCAAGCTTAAATCTACAGTATGTCCAACCAAGCTACAATGTCCTGAAATGTTGTCTTCCCCAGCACACACCGTTGACCACACATGAGCATCACGCTTATTAAAAAATTCATGCAGTTAGACACCATCTTTCATGCTAAGGTTATTAATTTACTGCACTCACAGTGTGTTAAAACTTTCTCAAAAATTACCCGCTGGAAGCTTTCTTTAGTGTTTTTAATGAGAAATCATTGCGACGTTGCAGAATGTTAAGTAACACACACGTTTTAAATTCAATACAGAATCATCATGTGACTGAATGTACAAATACTATCAATTATTCTCACAATCAGTGTTAACCAGGGTAATACATACATGCAACATTCCATAACTATGTCGTGTAGAGCAGTGAACTTGCAGCCCAACGATAGCTTAATAGCGATAAACAATAAAGATAATACTTCCTTCAAAGTATATCTACTAAATGTTTACCAATATTAAGAACGTTTAAGGCCCATGGAGATTGCTGTTTCAAGGGCAAATAAAGAGTGGATGGAGATGGATGTCTTTCTACCGTTTTTTCTCTAAGTTGAAATCCAAATGAACCTGTGCAGTAAATGAGGTAAAACAAAGGCTTGCAAACAGGAAGTGATATTTATACAAAATGAATGCATACAAAAAAATTAACAGCGCCTCTAGAGATAGAACGCTCTCTGTCTGACATTCATGATGACAAACTTAACCACTGAAACTAAAAGTCAAATGATCATTTCATTATGTCTTTGATAAAAAAAGGACAGTCTCAAGAGAATGGTCTTCAAAGCTATCTTACTGCACAGTTCTTCACCATTCTCACTTTGAAAATGCCGTCCTTGATAACACACTTGCTCGTGGTAGTGTCTGATGAGCAGACCGGTCACACAGTGCTCATCCAAAATGGTGACGGGGGAAGGTACCTCTGAAGTGAGTTGTGACCTCGTAATACGTCGTCGTCGTGGTGGCTATCCCTCGAGGTCAAGGATGATGGTCTTCGTTCTGTTGATCTACTTATGGGCTCTCAAGTAGCTTATGAGTCCAATCTTGGCTTTGGAAATTCTTTCGCATTCAGGGCAGGTAGCTCCAGATGGCAGATCGGGCTTTGGTTGTTGCTGCCTCTCTTTCCATTTTCTTCTCTTTTCTTCTAATTCTGCACATCTGTTGGCTTCGAAAGCTGCTGTTCCTTCTCGGATAATGGCTTGCCAGAGTTTCCTGTCCTTGGCATTGGTTTCCCAATTGTTGATGTCGATGTTACATTTCTTCATGTTGGCCTTTAAGACGTCTTTGAATCTCTTCTGTTGTCCGCCTCTTTTACGTTTGCCTTCTTTAAGCTGGGAGTAGAAGATTTATTTCGGCAGACATTCGTCTTTCATCCGAACAACATGACCGCTCCATCTTAGTTGGTTCTTGATGACGTAGGCTTCAATGCTTGTTGTTTTTGCTTCAGTTAGCACACTGACTTTGGTTCTTCTATCTTCCCAACCGATATTTAAGATGTTTCGAAGACAGCGTTGATGGAACTTTTCAAGTGCCTTCAGATGTCGTCGGTATGTTGTGCAGGTTTCTGATGCATACAGGAGCGTTGGGATTACCACTGCTTTGTACACTAACACATCCTCGTAATATATCCTTCAACTCACTGTAGTCGCTCAGAAGCAAGAGTTCACTAGGTACCTTGAACTGGAAGAGGCTCCTGTTTTGTGATGCACTGCACTTACTCTGAATACACTAGGCTTTGAACAACAAGAAGGATTCTAACCTTCACCCAATTCAGTTGCTCTGTGCTGAGAAGTTGCTTACAAATGTGCCAATCACTACAAAGGCTGTCTTTGACTACTCCTACGATATTCCCTTTAATATAGATAGGACTCTCACAGGGTCCAAAATGAGTTAGGCACCCATTCTTCAGGCCATTAGTCTTAAATGCACTGACAGTGAGCTGATGAGCACCATCAAGGCAGACTTCACCCACCATGACCCAATCCAGATCCGGTCGTTGGGCATAAGATGCATTATGCTGACCATTGAGCTGTTCACGTATCTTATGTGCACAGACGGTGTCTCTGCCAAGCAGCAGGAGAATCTCAGAATCAGAATCAGAATCAGGTCTATTATCACCGGCATGTGACGTGAAATTTGTTAACTTAGCAGTAGCAGTTCAATGCAACACATAATCTAGAAGAAGAAGAAAAATAAAATAATGATAATAATAAATAAATAAATAAATAAATCAATCAATTACAATATACATATATTGAAAAGATTAAAAATGTGCAAAAATCAGAAATACTTAAAATCAGAAATATTTAAAAAAGTGAGGTAGTGTTCACTGGTTCAATGTCCATTTAGGAATCGGATGGCTGAGGGGAAGAAGCTGTTCCTGAATCACTGAGTGTGTGCCTTCAGGCTTCTGTACCTCCTACCTGATGGTAATAATGAGAAAAGGGCATGCCCTGAGTGCTGGACATCCTTAATAATGGACGCTGCCTTTCTGAGACACCGCTCCCTGAAGATGTCCTGGGTACTTTGTAGGCTAGTGCCCAAGATGGAGCTGACTAGATTCACAACCCTCTGCAGCTTCTTTCGGTCCTGTGCAGTAGCCCCTCCCCGCCTGCCCCCCCAACATACCAGACAGAAATGCAGCCTGTCAGAATGCTTTCCATGGTACATCTTGAGAAGTTTTTGAGTGTATTTGCTGACATGTCAAATCTCTTCAAACCCCTAATGAAGTATAGCTGCTGTCTTGCTTTCTTTATAACTACATCGATATGTTGGCACTGAGGAGTGCAGTGGAACAGAGGGATCTGGGAACACAAATACAAAATTCCCTAAAAGTAGCGTCACAGGTAGATAGGGTTGTGAAGAGAGCTTTTGGTACATTGGCCTTTATTAATCAAGGTATTGAGTATAAGAGCTGGAATGTTATGATGAGGTTGTATAAGGCATTGGTGAGGCCGAATCTGGAGTATTGTGTTCAGTTTTGGTCACCAAATTACAGGAAGGATATAAATAAGGTTGAAAGAGTGCAGAGAAGGTTTACAAGGATGTTGCCGGGACTTGACAAACTCAGTTACAGAGAAAGGTTGAATAGGTTAGGACTTTATTCCCTGGAGCGTAGAAGAATGAGGGGAGATTTGATAGAGGTATATAAAATTATGATGGGTATTGATAGAGTGAATGCAAGCAGGCTTTTTCCACTGAGGCAAGGGGAGAAAAAAACCAGAGGACATGGGTTAAGGGTGAGGGGGGAAAAGTTTAAAGGGAACATTAGGGGGGGCTTCTTCACACAGAGAGTGGTGGGAGTATGGAATGAGCTGCCGGATGAGGTGGTAAGTGAGGGTTCTTTTTTAACATTTAAGAATAAATTAGACAGATACATGGATGGGAGGTGTATGGAGGGATATGGTCCGTGTGTAGGTCGGTGGGACTAGGCAGAAAATGATTCGGCATAGCCAAGAAGAGCCAAAAGGCCTGTTTCTGTGCTGTAGTTTCTATGGTTTCTATGGTTGGGACCAGATTAGATCCTCAGAGATATTGACACACAGGAACTTGAAGCTGCTCATTCTCTCCACTTCTGATCCCTGTTTGAGGATTGGTATGTGTTCCTTCATCTTTCACAATCAGCTCTTTTGTCTTTCTTACTGACGTTGAGTGCCAGGTTGTTGCTGGGCACCACTCCACTAGTTGGCATATTTTACTCCTGTACGCCCTCTCGTCACCACCTGAGATTCTATCAACAATAGTTGCATCATCAACAAATTTATAGATGGTATTTGGGCTATGCCTAGCCACACAGTCATGTGTATATCGGGAGTAGAGAGGTGGACTAAGCACACACCCCTGAGGTGCACCAGTGTTGATTGTCAGCGAGGATGATATCTTATCACCAATCTGCATAGATTGTGATCTTCTGCTTAGGAAGTCCAGGATCCAATTGCAGAGGGAGGTATAGAGGCCCAGGTTCTGCAACTTCCCAATCAGGATTGTGGGAATGACGGTATTAAATGCTGAACTATAGTCGATGAACAGCATCCTGACATAGGTGTTTGTGTTGTCCAGGTGGTCTAAAGCCGTGTGGAGAGCCATTGGGATTGCGTCTACCGTTGACCCGTTCTGGTGATAGGTAAATTGCAATGGGTCCAGGTCCTTGCTGAGGCAGGAGTTCAGTCTAGTCATGACCAACCTCTCAAAGCATTTCATCACTGTCGATGTGAGTGCTACTGGGCGACAGTCATTTAGGCAGGCCACATTATTCTTCTTAGGCACTGGTATAATTGTTGCCTTTTTGAAGCAAGTGGGAACTTCCGTCCGTAGCAGTGAGAGGTTGAAAATGTCCTTGAATGCTCTCCCACTAGTCGGTTGGCATAGGTTTTCAGAGCCTTATCAGGTACTCCATCTAGACCTCAGCAGAAGAGTTGAGTGCGAAGACCTTGTTAGCTATGGTCTTAAGGAATTAGAATTTCATCCCTGTTGTTGGGAATATGGTCACATTCAATGAGACTTGGCAGGGTAAGCAGACCTCCCCTCCTGTTGACTCTGTGACAAATCCACCTGCTCTGCTTCCACTAATTTCTAATGATCCAGAAAATGTCCTTAGAATGTACAGGGAAGTAACTAAATCTGATGGATTCTCAGCCGGTTCGCTACCGTGCTCTGCTGTGGGTGTACTAGAACCAGTAGCCCAAAATGCTGGCCCTGAATTTACCGCTGTATCTGGGTCTAATTCTTCTAAAATGTCAATCGGTTCTTGGCTCAGATTCCTGGACACTACTGACACTTGATACATCATGCGTCCATTTGCGTCCTGCAATATATTGTTCCCGCTTCTCCAGTTCTCCGTGCTACTCTCCTCATATTGTCCAGCACTCTCCGGATGACAGTCTTGTCCGCATTCGGACTGACACTGCCTCAGGGCTTCTCTGGCCAAACTCAGCATCTCAGTCAAACTGTTGTCCAATGGTAATTTATCACCACAGCCAGGTTGGCGAGTGAGAGCTGTGCAGGTGGCTCTGCAGTAGCTTCTGTTGAAAGGTGAACCACTGATGTGCTTGATGCACTCTTCACCCCATGTCTGCTCTTATTAAGTGGTGGACACCCAAGTGTTTCCAAGCTGGATGACCTTGTGTACTTCTCACTTTCTACCTTAAATAAGGACTCATTTTTCTTTGGGTTTGAATCTGAAGCAAGTTCGGAGGGAGGACTGGGAAGAAAAAATTCAGTGTGAAGCATGAAAGAAAGCTGGTTCTTACTTTGTCTGATTTCATCCTCTGTTGAGCTTCCATGTCACTGACTTTCATCAGTGGCTTGTTCTAAGTCAACTGCTGCTTCATACACCTTCGTCTCTGCTAAGGCAGCCCCAGCTCCACACTTCTGAGTACACTCAGATAAGCTTCTACGCATGCTGTCTCCATGTTTATGCACCCTCTCTCTGTGCATATACTAGCTTTCTCCATGTCCATACGGTCTATATGAACTTTTTCCATTAGCACTTCATGCTTAGTAAACGCTGCTCTCATTCCTGCTGCTCCAGCTCTGGTACGGGCTCATGGTGCAGCTCTGCTAATTATGGGTTTACTTGAGCATCACATAGACGCAATTGTTCCCCCATGTTCTGACATAACTTCCAGAGCTCAAAGAAGGACATTGCTGGGTTCAGATGTTGACATTGTGTATAACGTTCAGATGTGAAGACAGGTTACCGTGTCTTTCATTCTAGTGCCCTCACAGTGCATTGTATAGAAATTTAGGCAGGGAATCTAAAACCTTCTCAAAAATCACACGAGGTGAAAGCTTTCTTCAGGACTTTCAAGCAGAAACCCTAGTGAAACTGCAGGAGGTTAAGTTCATACCAGCTGTGTGGTGAAAAAGGCACAACAGCGCCTCTTTCACCTCAGACAGTTGAAGAAGTTTGGTATGGCCCCTCAAATTCTAAGAACTTTCTATAGGGGCACGATTGAGAGCCTCTATAGAAAGGAGCCTGGTATGGGAACTGTACTTCCCTTGGTGTGGTGTGGATAGCCCAGTGCACCTGTAGATGTGAACTTCCCACTATTCAGGACATCTACAAAGACAGGTTGGTAAAAAGGGCCAAAGGATTATTGGAGACCCGAGTCACCCAACCACAAACTGTCTCAGCTGCTACCATCCGGGAAACGGTACCGCAGCGTGAAAGCCAGGACCAACAGGCTCCAGGACAGCTTCTTCCACCTGGCTGTCAGACTGATGAATTCATGCTGATGCCACTGTATTTCTGTTATATTGACTATCCCGTTGTCTCTCTGTCTAGGTACCATATCCGATGCAGACTTTGGTGACCATGGTTTTCCATATAGATCTATCCTTCGTTTTTTGGATGGCTTTCATTTCCTCGATGTGTAGCCACCTGGCTATGTTTTGATGTACATAAGCCGAGGTCTTTGTCTAGGTTTGCTCCCCTTCTACTTCATCTTTCTGCACGATGTGTCCTAGGAATCTGAGTTGTCTTTCTCTTATTGTTGGTATGAGTGATCGAACTGCTTGGGCTCTTCTGAGAACTTCTTCATTTGATGTGTGTGTGGTGCATGATATTTTTAACATTCTCCTGTAGAACCATAACTCAGCTGCTTCTAGTCTCTTTTCCCCTGCTGGAGAAATGGTCCAGCATTCACTTCAATAAATCAGGATAGAATAAATGTAGCACTGCAGTATTCTGCTCATCTTTCTGTCTGTTAATATGGTCTTCATTTTTTGGAAAGCTGCTTTCGCCATTGCTATTCTGTATTTGATATCTGTGTCACACCTGCCATTACTTGTTATTAGGCTGCCAAGATATTTGAATTTGTTGACTTGTTTGATGTTTGTATTTCCGATCTTGATCACACATTGTGGGATGTTTGTCTTTCTGGAGATGACCGTGCTTTCTGCCTTGAGAGGCTTCTGTGATTACTTTCTGCTGCCACTATAGTGAGTAGTTCCTGATGTTAATTATGAACAAAAAGGAAATCCTAAACAGATGGACAGAATATATAAAAGAACTTTTTGAAGACCAAAGAGGAGAAAAACCGAACATAAAGAAGAATCTTGAAGGACCTAGCATTCTAAAATCAGAAGTTCGAGCAGCCGTAAATAAAACAAAACATAACAGAGCAACTGGTCCAGACAGCATCGCTGTTGAAATGATACTGGCCTTAGAAGATTTTGGAATAGAGAAAATAAAAGAAATAGCAAATAAAATCTACGATCATGGGGAGATACCTGATGATTTAAGTAAATCAGTGTTCATCACACTTCCAAACAAAGAGAGAGCAACAGAGTGTGAGTTACATCATACAATAAGCCTGATGAGCCACGTGGCAAAAATTATTCTCAGAGTAATCATGATGAGAGCAAGACGCTGTATAAAACCAGAAATCAGTAAAGGACAATGCGGCTTTGTGGAAAACACTGGAACCAGAAATGCAATTTTCATGCTACGGATGATCTGTGAATGAGCCATCCAGGTACAAAAAGACATCTACCTATGTTTCATTGACTATACAAAAGCTTTTGACACTGTCAGACAGCAAGATCTTCTGGAAATGCTTCAAGATCTTGACATAGATGGGAAAGATATATGTTTCTTAAGAAACTTATACTGGGACAGCATCCATCAGAATAGAAGGAGGAGTGAGTGAGTATGTGAATATCATGAGAGGAGTCAGGCAAGGTTGTGTCTTTTCGCCAGACTTATTCAACCTGTATTGTGAAAATATCTTGAGAAGTATCAAAGACAACAAAGGATTCACAATTGGAGGCCATAATATAAATAACATCAGATATGCTGATGACATCGTACTAATAGCTGACTCAGAAACAAAACTTCAAGAACCTGTTGTACATAATACTTATTATAAATTACTATAAATCGCACATTGCACATTTAGATGGAGACATAAAGTAAAGATTTTTATTCCTTATGTATTTGAAGGATGTAAGTAATAATAAAGTCAATTCAAAAATACATATTAAATTCACAAATCGTTGTGTGGATGAATATATTAATGCTATCAATTATTGTCACCATCCATGTTAACCAGGGTAATACACATGTGCAACGTCCCATAGCTATGTCGTGTAGACCAGAGTGAACTTGTGGCTCAATGATAGCTTAACGGCGATAAACAACAAAGATAATACTTCCTTCAAAGCACATCTATTAAAGGTTTATCCACATTAAGAAAGTTTAAGGCTCACAGATATTGCTGTTTCAAGGACAAAGAAAGAGCAGATGGAGATGCATCTCTTTCTACCATGTTTGCTCCAAGTCAATATCCAAATTAACCCATGCAGGAAATTATGTAAAAAATAGCTTACAAACAGGAAATTATGTTTATACAAAACAAGCAGTGCCTCTAGCGGCAGAACAATTAACGATCCCTTTAAAAGCAAGCCGGTTAACCGTTACTTCTGGTTCCACCCTCTTACCCATCTGTGCGTGGGAAAAGGATAGCAGTCCACCATTTTCTGTCCATTTTGTAATCTGCATCACCATCCAGAAATATATCAGTATTTATTTCAGGACAGCAGTAGATGCAAATTCAACCATTATCCTGAACCAATGAAATCAAAGGCATTAAAGATTTATTTCTGCCCGAAAAAAATTGCTAAGCTTAATTAATATGGAAATGAAAGCTGTGTAGAAACATAGGGGGACATCACATACCTACTACAAACTGTTAATAGCCATGTATACTTGGTGCTTGTTCTATCTCTAACCTGCTCTGACACAGCCACGTAGCGTTTGGTTGAATGGGAGAATGTATACTGCATGTGCCCTGGATTAACTTAGACATCGCTCAATAGGAACAGTCAGTCACTACCTGGTCAGAACAGGGTCCTGATCGAATGAGTATTTGTTTCTTTCAAGTGTTGTTTCTCAGCCCTAACAACTAATTTTTGATGCTTGATATGGGATCTTCCTTTGCAATCTCCATGGTTTTGTTGGTTATCCACTGGTCATTCCCTGATAGAGTGGGCGAGAAAATGGCAGCAATAAACAGCCACCTGGAAAACCTATTCACTGTTTCGTCCCTGGCGATATCACAGAGAAGGAATTTGAAGTGGCAGTGCTGACAATTTGCAATAAGTGGGTGGAACTGAGTGATCAGCATGAGCACAGCTCATCTGGCTGCAAGGAAAGGCAGCTTTCTTGAAATAGCACCGAGGGTTTAATTAGACCCATGGCTTAGCATAATTGTTTCAAAGGCTTGGGGCCCTTTCCTTTACTTTTATCATAAATAAGAGGTCTAACTGGAATTAGAAATGTGAAAGTGAAGCAGACAAGATTAGGAAGATAACATGCCTGAAATGGTGACATATTAAGCTTTATGAGTTTGTTCATTTGTTATGTGCTGTGTCATATGACGTGGGCGATTATGGTCTTTCCATATTTGTTCCTGACATATTTTTCTACAGAAGTGGTTTGCCATTGCCTTCTACTGGGCAGTGTCCTTACAAGATGTGTGACCCCAGCCATTATCAATATCCTTCAGCGATTGTCTGTCTGGCGTCGATGGTTGTATAACAAGGACTTGTGATATGCACCAGCTACTCATACGACCATCCACCACCTGCTCCCATAGAGTTCAGCAGAAGTAATTCTAAGATATATTTCTTTCTGGAATAGTTGTGCTCATTACATCATTTTGCCTGAAGTGCAGGAAACCTGATACTGATATTTTGACAGAAACAGATAAGTTCTTTTAAAATCTGTCCAAAATGAATAGAAGTCACCTCTCAATGTAAAGGAACAATTTAAGATAAAAGAAGCATTGCAAAGAAGGTTTTTAGAATTGCATTTTATTGCAGGCTTCTGGGTTCAAATAAAAGCTAGGATGAAAGTGTTTGCCAGTGTTAAGGATCCTACGTGATGTGCAACCCTAGCTGCAGACTCACGGTAGACAACTGCCCTGATTGGAAATGACTGCCAATATTACTCAAGGGAAATGGTCTGACTCCTGAGCCTTAGATGTGATAGTTGGGATGTCTAATTGACAAAGATGAGAGAGAGAGAGGGAGGGAGTGAGAGGGAGGGGGAGGGAGAAATGAAGGGAAAGAAGAGTGAAGAAAGATTGAAAGAAAGAATAGAGAGGAAGAAAGACAGAGAGGAAGAGAGAGAAAAAGGGGAGAGAGAAGGAGAGGGAGAAGGAGAAAGAATAAAAGATGGAGAGGGAGGGAAGGGTTGACACAGACAGTGAGATTACGAAGAAGGAACAAGATACAAGGTGGGAACCCACATTTCTAACAGGAGCACGATGGGTTTCACTCTGCAGTCAGGAGTAAACTACCTGTGCACACTATATGGGGTGGGCGAGCTACACATTTTGATACCAGCCAATGCCCTTGCACCCTATTCCAGCGTGGAGCTGTCAGTGCCGCCTGGGTTGTTCACCATGGGCAGTGAGGAAGAATGGAGCTCTTCACTGAGTCTTTCTATCTCCGAGAACAAATTACAGAGCCAAGGGAACAGCAGCCAGGGTATGGGACCGATGGGATTGCTCATCGGAGTGAACACGAACATCAAGGGCTGAATGGCTCCTTTGTGCAATAATGCTTCTAATGTTACATGAATTCAGTGGGCACTCCTTTACTGAAATTACACAAGAGAGATTTTAGATTTGACGCTAAAGAACTGCCACTCTGAGATTGCTCCCTGAAAATTCTGCCTAGATATGATTTCTTATTGAGAACCAATCCTGCCTCCCCCCCACCCCCACCCTACCCCTTCACTCCTCATCCTCTCTGTCCTGGCAGTTCTCTATTTCTGTATGTTCACTGTGCATTTTCCTAGTTAAGGCATGTTTTATTATGCTCCCAAGTTTGGGAGGATCTCATTTGTGTAGTGTTCATGGCCCACATCTCCCTGCAGCTAAAAGCAGATTTTGAACAAAATTTAAATATAGGCACAACCAGACGAATTCAATTGGCAGCAAGTAAGTTGGTGGTGGATGAGCCCTTTAAATAGCATTGGATGTGGTGTGGAAACATTCTTCAAAGTTCAACTGGTGCTTGAAGCATCAGTTGGAGTGCTTAGCTGCATGTTAACAGTGCTGGCATGAAGTTAATGAAGCATGCTTATAGGGATCTTGACCAGTTTCCCCTGAATACGTCCAGCAAAAGGCAGTACAGTCAGCCCTCCTTATCTGCGGGTTCCGCATGCGCGGATTCAACCAACCGCGGATCAGGAAAACCCGGAAGCTCTCTCTCCAGCGCTCGTTGTTTGAGCATTGTTTGCCTCGCATCTCATTCGGTCGCTAATTTCTTTCTGTGAAAAAAATGGCTCCTAAGTAGCAATTAAGTGGTTAAAGCAACTCAAGAAGTTAAAGATCACGGGAGAATCGTTATCGGCTAATGCCGAGGCTGCATCATTGTTCCCAGAAGAGCTACGATGGTTGTGTCTGTACTGAACATGTACAGACTTTTTTTTTCTTGTCATTATTCCCTAAACAATACAGTATAACAACTCTTTACATAGCGTTTACATTGTATTAGGTATTATCAGTAATCTAGAGATGATTTAAAGTTTTCGGGAGGATGTGCATAGAAACATAGAAACATAGAAAATAGGTGCAGAGGTAGGCCATTCGGCCCTTCGAGCCTGCACCGCCATTTATTATGATCATGGCTGATCATCCAACTCAGAACCCTGCACTAACCTTCCCTCCATATCCCCTGACCCCCGTAGCCACAAGGGCCATATCTAACTCCCTCTTAAATATAGCCAATAACTCCCTCTTAAATATAGCCAATGAACTGGCCTCAACTGTTTCCTGTGGCAGAGAATTCCACAGATTCACCACTCTCTGTGTGAAGAAGTTTTTCCTAATCTCGGTCCTAAAAGGCTTCCCCTCTATCCTCAAACCCTGACCCCTCGTTCTGGACTTTCCCAACATCGGGAACAATCTTCCTGCATCTAGTCTGTCCAATCCCTTTAGGATTTTATATGTTTCAATCAGATCCCCCCTCAATCTTCTAAATTCCAATGAGGACAAGCCTAGTTCATCCAGTCTTTCTTCATATGAAAGTCCTGCCATCCCAGGAATCAATCTGGTGAACCTTCTCTGTACTCCCTCTATGGCAAGGATGTCTTTCCTCAGATTAGGGGACCAAAACTGCACACAATACGCCAGGTGTGGCCTCACCAAGGCCTTGTACAACTGCAGTAGTACCTCCCTGCTCCTGTACTCGAATCCTCTCGCTATAAATGCCAGCATACCATTCGCCTTTTTCATCGCCTGCTGTACTTGCATGCCCACTTTCAATGACTGGTGTATAATGACACCCAGGTCTCGTTGCACCTCCCCTTTTCCTAATCGGCCACCATTCAGATAATAATCTGTTTTCCTATTTTTGCCACCAAAGTGGATAACTTCACATTTATCCACATTAAATTGCATCTGCCATGAATTTGCCCACTCACCCAACCTATCCAAGTCACCCTGCATCCTCTTAGCATCCTCCTCATAGCTAACATTGCCGCCCAGCTTCGTGTCATCCGCAAACTTGGAGATGCTGCATTTAATTCCCTCATCCAAGTCATTAATATCTATTGTAAACAACTGGGGTCCCAGCACTGAGCCTTGCGGTACCCCACTAGTCACTGCCTGCCATTCTGAAAAGGTCCCGTTTATTCCCACTCTTTGCTTCCTGTCTGCTAACCAATTCTCTATCCACATCAATACCTTACCCCCAATACCGTGTACTTTAAGTTTGCACACTAATCTCCTGTGTGGGACCTTGTCAAAAGCCTTTTGAAAATCCAAATATACCACATCCACTGGTTCTCCCCTATCCACTCTACTAGTTACATCCTCAAAAAATTCTATGAGATTCGTCAGACATGATTTTCCTTTCACAAATCCATGCTGACTTTGTCCGATGATTTCACCGCTTTCCAAATGTGCTGTTATCACATCTTTGATAACTGACTCCAGCAGTTTCCCCATCACCGACGTTAGGCTAACCGGTCTATAATTCCCCGGTTTCTCTCTCCCTCCTTTTTTAAAAAGTGGGGTTACATTAGCCACCCTCCAATCCTCAGGAACTAGTCCAGAATCTAACGAGTTTTGAAAAATTATCACTAATGCATCCACTATTTCTTGGGCTACTTCCTTAAGGTTATATGCAAATACTACGCCACTTTATATAAGGGACTTGAGCATCCCGATTTTTTGGTATCCGCGGGGGGTCCTGGATCTAATCCCTCGCGGATAAGGAGGGCCGACTGTATGCACAACAGTAAAATATGTGCCTTTCTATCCCGGGAACCAATACATCATCTGCAGATCTCATTGCAATGCATCTGATCAGTGGGACTTCAGCTCTCCAAATTTTAAAAAAATGCAAAGATGTTCTAATGAGTCAGTGACAAAGGAGTGCCAAGCCTCAGAGCCATCAGATCTTCAACAATACTCACCAAATATGCTGCCAGCTTCATTTGCATTTCAGCAAACTTACCAGACAAATCAAACTGCATCTCTGCGTTTCTGCTTCGAAAATCTTCAAGCTCAGGGGATCTGCCAATTTCAATAACCAATAAAGGAAGCAAATGGAACTCAGGGTAGATTTGAAACAGCTTGGAGCCTGCTTTGCTACAGTCAAGATATCTGCAGCTAGAGATATTGAATTTAATGATTGGGAACTTGAAGATTTTGCTTATTTTATACTTGAGTAAGTTTTAAAAGACCGTGCTGAAAAATAATCTTTATCTTGATGTGCAAGGGGTGATTGATAAGTTCATGGCCTAAGGTAGAAGGAGCCAATTTCAGAAAACCTAGCACATTTATTTTTCAACATAGTCCCCTCCCACATATGCACACTTAGTCCAGCGGTCGTGGAGCGTGCGGATCTTGGACCTCCGGAAAATGTCTCGTGGCCTGCAGTAGAAGGAGATGAGTTATATAGCTCTCGTTGCATGCACATGCAGTTCAACTCTTTGAGTGATTATGTTATGCAGAAAGTTTGAAATTAATAACTCATCAGTTAATAAGTCATCGGGGTGATTGATAAGTTAGTGGCCTAAGGTAGAAGGAGATGAGTTAATAACTTCAAACTTTCTGCATAATCACCCAAAGAGTTGAACTGCACGTGCACGTAACGAGAGCTGTATAACTTATCTCCTTCTACCTTAGGCCACGAACTTATCAATCACCCCTGCTGTGAACATTTTCCAGAGGTCCAAGATCCGTACGCTCCACGACCGCTGGACTAAGTGTGTAAACGTAGGAGGGGACTATGTTGAAAAATAAATGTGCTAGGTTTTCTAAAATGGACTCCTTCTACCTTAGTCATAGTCATAGTCATACTTTATTGATCCCGGGGAAAATGGTTTTTGTTACAGTTGCACCATAAGTAATTAAATAGTAATAAAACCATAAATAGTTAGGTAGTAATATGTAAATTATGCCAGGAAATAAGTCCAGGACCAGCCTATTGGCTCAGGGTGTCTGACCCTCCAAGGGAGGAGTTGTAAAGTTTGATGGCCACAGGCAGGAATGACTTCCTATGACGCTCTGTGTTGCATCTCGGTGGAATGAGTCTCTGGCTGAATGTACTCCTGTGCCCACCCAATACATTATATAGTGGATGGGAGACATTGTCCAAGATGGCATGCAACTTGGACAGCATCCTCTTTTCAGACACCACCGTGAGAGAGTCCAGTTCCATCCCCACAACATCACTGGCCTTACGAATGAGTTTGTTGATTCTGTTGGTGTCTGCTACCCTTAGCCTGCTGCCCCAGCTCACAACAGCAAACATGATAGCACTGTCCACCACAGACTCGTAGAACATCCTCAGCATCGTCTGGCAGATGTTAAAGGACCTCAGTCTCCTCAGGAAATAGAGACGGCTCTGACCTTTCTTGTAGACAGCCTCAGTGTTCTTTGACCAGTCCAGTTTATTGTCAATTCGTATCCCCAGGTATTTGTAATCCTCCACCATGTCCACACTGACCCCCTGGATGGAAACAGGGGTCACCGGTACCTTAGCTCTCCTCAGATCGACCACCAGCTCCTTAGTCTTTTTCACATTAAGCTGCAGATAATTCTGCTCACACCATGTGACAAAGTTTCCTACTGTAGCCCTGTACTCAGCCTCATCTCCCGTGCTTAGGCCACAAACTTATCAATCACCCCTCGTATATTACACCCCAGAATGCCACAGGATGCAGTAGGCTAATAAAATATATAGTTCTTTGAAAGCTGAAACTAGCAACTCCAGCTGTTTGTCATGCCATGTTTAATGGTCCAACTGAAGAGATCCATGTTGGAAGCTAAAGAGAGAGGAGGAAAATAACAGCCTGAGGTTATTAAAGGATTACTAGTTGTTAGAGAAGAACTGAAGTGTCAGATTATCTGGCCCAGAGGTTCCCAACCTGGGGTTCACAAACCCCTCGGCTAATGGAAGGAGTGCATGGCATAATAAAGGTTGGGCACCCCGATCTAGCCGAGATAAGTGATATTTTCTCTTTCTCTGGGCATTCTCCAATTCATTGATTTTAATCAGTGTCCATCTCCTCTTGAATCCTAACCTTTCATATATTGTCTAAACTCCAATGTCATTTTTGATGCAATGGATATTATTATATTACTCAACTCTTTCTCAAACATCATTCAGATAATTTATTGAAACTGAAGGTACAACTCATGACAACTAATATCTTTAACAGAGTTGACAGAACATAAATGGAGCAGGCAAAGAATGAGATGCAGGAACGACGGGAGTTCGATTCTAACACTAAACAGGGTGGAGTTTGCAAGATTTTGCCATGGATATGAGGATGCTCCAGTTTCCTCCTACATCCCAAAGAAGGTGTAAATGTGAGGTCAGTTGCTCACTGTGGGCAGGTGGTGGAGGCAGGTGAAAGGACTGAAGAGTGAATAATACGAGATGAGTGTAGGATTAATATAATTACACACTTGACGGTCAGCATATACACAGTGGGCTAAAGGACCTATTTTCATGTCTTATGACATTATGACTCAAATTATTTCTTTTGTTATTGTAGAATTAATTCTAAATTAATCACTACTTGCATCTCATTTATTCAAAAATAATCAAAATTATTTCAAGCAATATTTGAGCAGCTGTATATTCAATTAACGGCAACTTGTACGCTGGAACCCTGGTTTCTTTCCTGCTGCACTGTTGCAAAGTGTATCTTGGTCAGATGATTAAACTGCAAAAAGCCTTTGATCTTTGAGTAATAGTGAGCAATGCTGTTTAACTTCTGTTAAGCAGGGAGACAAGACCTCTATGATTTAGTGCACATGCAAGTTTTATAATCAGCTTTACATACTTGGTTTGTTAGGTTTCATTCAAAGTTTTTATTGCTGTATATTTTAATCAGATTCCATCACAACAGCTTATTGATGATTTTCTGTCTTGCATCATTTTTTCCTAATGTTGATTTTTCAGTATGTTTTACTAACGAGCAGGGAATTGAGCAGTCTCACAAAGCCCGCAGTGGGAGGTTAACTCATTTATTCAAGGCCAGCACTTCATGTCAACAGTCAAATTAAGGTTCCCCAAACAGAAACGTTAACTCCTTTTAACAATCCATGGATGCCACCTGAACTTCCAAGAGTTCCCAGAGCAGCTTTGCTTTAGTTTCAGATATTTTGCATCTACAGTTTATTAATCTTCAATGACAGGTGTTATTTGAATATTTCTTATCTGCACTGAAATACTGTTATGCAAGTTTGACGCCTCTAAGTGATGAGACCAAAGATGTCCTTTTTGGTAGTATAAATAGTTAAAAGTGGATGTTAAATTGAATAACTAATTAGCAGTATTTGTGGACACAGAGATCTCAGTCTCTCTTGATCACTAAACATGTTCTATATGTTATGCAATTGGATCCCCTGCAAATAGTCGTGGTCAGGAAGTTCAAGCAGGAACTTCTCATGCCTTCATTGTCATAGTCATACTTCACTGATCCCAGGGGAAATTGGTTTTCGTTACAGTTGTACCATAAATAAAAAATAGTAATAGAACCATAAATAGTTAAATAGTAAGATGTAAATTATGCCAGTAAATTATGAAGTAAGTCCAGGATCAGCCTATCGGCTCAGGGTGTCTGACCCTCCAAGGGAGGAGTTGTAAAGTTTGATGGCCACAGGCAGGAATGACTTCCTATGACGCTCTGTGTTGCATCTCGGTGGAATGAGTCTCCTGTGCCCAACCAGTACATTATGTAGTGGATGGGAGACATTGTCCAAGATGGCATGCAACTTGGACAGCATCCTCTTTTCAGACATCTCTGTCAGAGAGTCCAGTTCCATCCCCACAACATCACTGGCCTTACGAATGAGTTTGTTGATTCTGTTGGTGTCTGCTACCCTCAGCCTGCTGCCCCAGCACACAACAGCAAACATGATCGCACTGGCCACCACAGACTCGTAGAACATCCTCAGTATCATCCGGCAGATGTTAAAGGACCTCAGTCTCCTCAGGAAATAGAGACGGCTCTGACCCTTCTTGTAGACAGCCTTAATGTTCTTAGACCAGTCCAGTTTATTGTCAATTCATATTCCCAGGTATTTGTAATCCTCCACCATGTCCACACTGACCCCCTGGATGGAAACAGGGGTCACCGGTACCTTAGCTCTCCTCAGGTCTACCACCAGCTCCTTGGTCTTTTTCACATTAAGCTGCAGATAGTTCTGCTCACACCATGTGATGAAGTTTCCTGCCATAGTCCTGTACTCAGCCTCATCTCCCTTGCTGATGCATCCAACTATGGCAGAGTCATCCGAAAACTTCTGAAGATGACAAGACTCTGTGTAGTAGTTGAAGACCAAGGTGTAAATGGTGAAGAGAAAGGGAGACAAGACAGTCCCCTGTGGAGCCCCAATGCTGCTGATCACTCTGTCGGACACACAGTGTTGCAAGCACACGTACTGTGGTCTGCCAGTCAGGTAATCAAGAATCCATGATACCAGGGAAGCATCCACCTGCATCGCTGTCAGCTTCTCCCCCAGCAGAGCAGGGTGGATGGTGTTGAATGCACTGGAGAAGTCAAAAAACATGACCCTCACAGTGCTCGCTGGCTTGTCCTGGTGGGTGTAGACACGGTTCAGCAGGTAGACAATGGCATCCTCAACTCCTAGTCGGGGCTGGTAGGTGAACTGGAGGGGATCTACGTGTGGCCTGACCATAGGCCGGAGCAGCTCCAGAACAAGTCTCTCCAGGGTCTTCTTGATGTGGGAGGTCAATGCCACCGGTCTGTAGTCATTGAGGCCGCTGGGGCACAGCGTCTTCGGCGCAGGGACGAGGCAAGACGTCTTCCACAATACAGGAACCCTCCGGAGCCTCAGGCTCATGTTGAATACGTGGCGAAGTACTCCACATAGCTGAGGGGCACAGGCTTTGAGCACCTTGGTACTGACACCATCCGGTCCTGCAGCCTTGCTTGGGTTGAGACGTTTCAGCTGTCTTCTCACCTGTTCAGCTGTGAAGCCCACCGTGGTGGTTTCGTGTAGGGGAGGGGTATAGTCATGCGAGAAGGGTGGGGGTCTGTGAGGAGGGGTAGGAGGGGAGAGTGGAATATGTGCTGGTTGGGGGCCAACAACAGATGGCTCGTGTGGGGGATGGGCAGGGGTCACAGTGTCAAATCTGTTAAAGAACAGATTAAGTTCGTTGGTCCTGTCCACACTGCCTTCAGCTCCTCTGTTGCTAGTTTGCCGGAACCCAGTGATGGTCCTCATCCCCCTCCAGACCTCTCTCATGTTGTTCTGCTGGAGTTTCCACTCAAACTTCCTCCTGTACCTGTCTTTAGCCTCCCTGATCCTGGCTTTCAAGTCCCTCTGTATTGCCCTCAGCTCCTCCCTATTTCCATCTCTAAACGCCCTCTTTTTAGCGTTCAGGATGTCCTTAATGTCCTTTGTCACCCATGGCTTGTTATTTGAATAACAAAGGACAGTTCTTGTCGGAACATTGCAGTTCACACAGAAGTTAATGTAATCAGTGATGCACTCTGTGAGCCCATCAATATCCTCTCCATGTGGCTTATGTGCATGTGCTGCTACCTGTGTCAGGTGTAGACACAGTGACGCCATTCCCAGTCTTTAGGAGCATTGTTGGCCTGCAGCATAGTGCTGTGACAACCTACCCTGGTTTGCACAGCACAGCCTGCTCTGCTGTTCTGTGGTAGTCTGGTCCCCAGTCTGGGACCACAGCTTACTCAGGCAGATTATGAGAGCATGAGCAGGTCATCTGGCTTCTCTCACTTGCTCATTCATTCAATGAGATTAATGAGATCACTTTCTTCCACTAACCTGCAAGTTGAAAGATATATTGACCACTGTCTTTTATATGACTATTAAATAATTTTATAACCTTTTTGGGTAGAGAATTCTATATATTCACCACTCCCTCATCCAGTCCTTGAAAGCTGGTGCTTAATCTGAGAACTTTGACCATCAGGTTCAAGACAATTTGAGCTGGGGAAGCATTGGTCCTGCGTCAATCCTGTAGGAAAACCACTTTTCATTTTTCCAAATTGTATCAACTGTGAGCCCAATGTTTAACCCTTTCATTGGCTCAACACTGTGACAAGTGTACTGATCCTACACCATTTCATCACCTTAAACTTCCAATTATCTCTGCCCTCCAGCACACCCAAAAACACCAGTCACCACCCATCATGCTCTGACCAGGATCTGACATCTTCCCAACCCCATCTGCAAACCTTGAACCCACCCCCCCCCCGCTCATCTTTGCGTGATTTTCCAGCACTTGGCTCCAGCCCTGGGTTTACTCTACTCAAATCTGTTGCACTGTGTAAATGATTGGTTCTCCCTAATTCAGCAGCACCTGAAGCCTTCGAATCTCCTGGATTTCCTCTGCATCGCAGGTTCATGACCAAAGTACACACTGGCACATTGCAAAGGTGACCAACTGCAACTGACTGCCAATGAATTTGCGAGATAAAAAAAATTTCAAGAAATTTGTTGTTGTTCAGAATTTAGAGAATTGTGCTTGAATCCAAAAATAGCTAGTAGAGTTGGCACGTAGATGAGTGTTTATTTAAGTAGTTTCAGTACAATTCAGCTTTCTCCTATCCTTGAATACTCTAAAGAGTTCTGCCAGCCATCAGAAGTTGAAAAGCTTCTTAAAAATGCTTTGAAGTTAAAGCTTTAAGTTGGTATGGATTTAATGGTCTGACAGTCCTATGTTTATCTCATTTTCTATCAAATCAGTTTTAAAGTCGCATTAATTTGGCCTTTATGCCTTGATGATTTTGTTTAAACAAATGCATTTAGATTGACTTGCGAATGAGTGCTAATCCCAGACACAGCAGCATGTCCAAAGAATTTAATTTAAATTTTGAAAGCAATCCCAGCTGCCACGCTATTTACTCAAATCCCCAAAGTATTCCCTAAACAAATATTTCAGGGCTGTTAGGTTTCAGCCAGAACGTCATCCTAGCACGTGGTCATTTACAGACAGGAATTCCATGTGGTACTGATTTCAATCACTGCCGTCAATTTAATTCCACCCAGAGACAGAATTTGGGGATAACTCAGGTGGGCAATTAAAATAAATGAATATCAGACCCTAACTTATTTCAATTATGCTGCCTCAAATTTTACTTTTCCCTTCTGACCAAATAGCAGAACTGAGGTAAAATTCAAAGTTCAAAGTACATTCATTATCGAAATACGTATACTATATACCACTTTGAGATTTGTCTCCATACAGGCAGTCACAAAACAAAGGGATGCAATAGTGCCCATTAAAAAAAGGCCGTCAAGCAACCAAGGTACAAAAAAAAACAAATAGGGCAAACGATAAAAATAAGCAAATAACATTCAGAATGGAAGTTTATGAAACTGAGACCACAGCTAATCCAAGAGCCGATTATTGCAGGTCACAACCTCGGTTCAGTTCAGAAACGAGTAAACCTCGCGAAGCAGCGAGCTGAAAACCAGCATGTCCCTCACCTCTGGCCCTGACACGCTGACCTTTTCGATCTGGCCCGGCACTTAATTTGGCCAGACAGTTGATCATTCCTTGCTCTCAGACCTGCCCCCTGCTGCTCCGTCTCTATCTCGCTTCAGTTCTGCCACTTTGAACCCTATGTGGTAAAGTCACTGATACTACCCGGAACATTGACTGGTGCTCTGAGCAGCAGCAGCATTGTATTTACCACAAGGTGAGGGAGAACAGAATCCCAAATAGATAGGCGGACATTTTCTACCCTGTCCTCATAGACCCAGAGGGACAGTAGCTGTTGTAAGGTAGGTACAGCGCTCACATTGGCATCCCTCAAAACTCACCTTGTCCTTTGTTCCTACCCAAATGTAGCACCACTTCACTCCAGCTCTCTCCCAAGTGGCTCCTGCCACCTCCAATTTTTGAGAGGGTTGAATCGCAAATGGGAATGAAGAACTTCAGAGCTTTCAAAACTCACCAGCACACCTTCACCCTCACTTCCACCTACTTGCCTCTGTCTGCCCCTACTCCACACTCACACCCTGCATGACCAGTTTCTACTGCCAATCATAACCAAGGGTGGCTTGACAGTCCACAACAATGAGCTTGAACTGGACAGACCTTGAGCCTTGATTCTAATTGAGCCACTAATTCAATGCATGTTTTTCCTATTAAGAGAAATAAACTGGCCCAAGCTCTCATTCCCAGTCATCACCTCGAGAATCTCACTGAATGGACTGAAGATTGGGCCGACAATGACTGTAATACCCTCCATTCGTTAATTGTATAGTTAGTGGGCTCATTGGGGAGTGGAGTCTGCAGTGGAGTGCTGTTGTCACTCGTTCACACACCTAGACATGCAGCATCAAGCACGCCAAATATATATTTCTGGCTAGCAGGTCTTTCACTGAATTGCAAACATGTTACAAACAGTGTTAGAGAATAGAAGTTACATGACACGGTGTCTTAAGGTAGCAGCGATGCAGAACCTTGGGGTTTTCCCACAATGACTCTTAAATCGGCAGAAAGGATGCAAGGAATCATTAGAGTTCAGTGTCCCACCTCAAACCCATATTAATTGCCTTTTAGTAACATTTTCTCTGATGTTGGAGCTTGAGATACAAGTGTATTGGACTCTCACCCAAATGGATCTGCAATGTTTTTCTTGTCCAGAAAAGCTGTTTGAGAGTCTTGACTAGCTGAAGCCTGATTATGAGAGTTGGTGACTGATAGACTCCTTGTTATAATTGATGCAGATCTTGAGTCTAGGCTGATCAGCAACTGGCCCAAACAGAGCACCATCATCTCAAAGCCTAAATCCCTGACTCACAATAAACTTACCTTCCATGGCCACTTAATTAAGTATCTCCTGTACCCAATGTGGCTACTGAGTGTACGTTCATGATTTTCTATTGCCCATCCACTTCAAGGTCCGACTTGTTGTGCATTCAGAGATGCTCTTCTGCACACTATTGTAGCACATGGTTATTTGAGCTACTGTCACCTTCCTGTGAGTTTGAACCAGTCTGGTCATTCTCTTTGGACTTCTCCTATTAACAAGGCATTTTTACCCTAAGAACTGCCACTCACTGGATTTTTTTTAAATTTCTCTCACCATTCTCTGTAAGCTCTAGAGACTGTTATGCACGGAACTCCCAGGAGATCCACAGTTTCTGAGATACTCAAAGCACCCCGTCTGGCACCAACAATCACTCCACAGCTAAAGTCACTTAGATCACATTTTTCCCCATTCTGATGTTTGGTCTAAACAACCTTGTCTGCATACTTTTACGCATTGAGTTGCTGCCGGATGATTGGCTGATTAGATATTTGCATTAGCGAGCAGGTGTACAGGTGGAGCAGGTGGAACAGGTTGCAAGCTACATTGAGATCCCACCCCAAGCCATTCTGACAACTTGCACTGCCAAAGGCATTTACGTACTTTTCAAATGTCTCGGAGAAAATTAGTCATATTCAAAGGACATATAATAATTAAAAATACTAAATATGGGGGCATAATAGTGTAATTTAAGATAAGGCTATTATAGGCATCCGTCAGTCTTGTGAGACCATGGATTTGCACCTTGGAAGGTTTCCAGGGCGCAGGCCTGGGCAAGGTTGTATGGAAGACCAGCAGTTGCCCATGCTGCAAGTCTCCCCTCTCTACACCACTGATGTTGTCCAAGGGAAGGGCACTGGGGCCGATACAGCTTGGCACCGGTGCCACTGCAGAGCAATGTGTGGTTAAGTGCCTTGCTCAAGGAGGCAACATGCTGTCTCAGCTGAGGCTCGAACTGGTGACCTTTAGATCACTAGACCAACACCTTAACCACTTGGCCACGCACCAACACGGTTATTACCGTTCCAGCAACCCGGGTTCAATTCTGCCACTGTACTGTCTTTAAGGAGTTTGTACATTCTCGCTATGGTCACAATGGTTTCCTCCAGGTGTTCCACTTTCCTTTCACTTTCCAAAGACAAGGTTAATGGGTTAATTGGACACAAGGGTGGAATTGGGCAGCACAGGCTCACTGGGCCAGAAGGGCCTGTATCTTTAAATAAAATAAATAGATAGATAGATACATTATTGATCCCAAAGGAAAGTACAGTGTCACAGTAGCTTTACAAGTGCACAGACAAATATACAAATATTAGAAGAGAAATAAGAAAGAATAAAAATAAGTTGCCTTAAAAATATGATGTACAAGTTTACAAGTCAAAGGTTAAAGATCACTTCCCTGGCTATAGGCTATAAGTTACTAACACAGCCTCTGAGTAGGTAATAAAATTACTAACAATTGTTTTAAAAAATAATAAATCCACATACATACGTTTGTAAAATGTAAATAACTAATCCAGGAGTTCCCAACCTTTTTTTATGCCATGGGCCCTTACTATTAACCGAGGGGTCCGTAAATCCCAGACTGGGAGACCCTAAACTAGTCAGAGTTAATTAAGTAATAATATTAAAGCAAGTAAAGTGAAAAGTAAACACATTACTTCACTTACTTCTTTAAAGAAGGTCTGTGCAAGAATCTGAGGGGCCAGATATGAAGTGCATCCAGCTGCTTGGCTCAGGCCCTTATGGAGAACCCCTTGGCTCAATAGTGAAGTCAGGGACAGAGCAGGAGATCAGATGAGCACATCTGGCCTTCAGCATGTTCTATACTTCAAGTCAAGACATGCTGCAACCCAGTCTGGCATTGTTATCCCCTCTTTGTCGCAATCGCTGATTTGACACCAGGTTAAACACCTGCTGCAGCATTCAGCCCTTCGGCCTAACCCAGAGCAAACACACTTTACAAAGCCCCTTTTTCTCTTCAGAATTGCTGACTAGCTGTCATTTAATTCAAACCTTAAAACCATTGGCTGGAATATCATGTCTAATAATAGAATGACAGATGGGTGCAAGATGGAATGAAAAGAAGTATTTGTATAGTTATTTCCTCTCTTATTCACCCTTCTAAAGTTAATATTATCTGAGCAGAAGTAGTGAAGCTTTAAAGCAGGAGTTCCCAAACTGGGGTCTACAGACCGCTCAGTTAATAGCAGGGATCCATGGCATAACAATGGTTGGAACCCCTCCCTCAAAGTCTGCCTCGGCAGCGGTGGGCAACATTGCTGACTTTTGTCATTTACTTTGATGAATTGGTCTTCAGTGACTCACAATATGTCTGTCTGAAGTTTGCACGTTCTCCCTATGAATGTGTGGGTTACCCAGGTGGCTGCAGTTTGCTCCAATATACAAAAGACATGCCAGGAGATTAATTGTTTGCTGTGTACTGTCCCTTAGTGTAGGACAGCACTAGAAGAGTCAAAAGGGAGTTTTTGGACATGTGAAGGAGAATGTGCTGCAGGGGTACAGGGAACTGAGTAGAAGAATACAATTGATGTAACTTCTCTGCTGGGAGTGGCCTTGGATACAATGGGCCAAATGGGCCTCCTTCTGTGTCCCGGTAAATTGGTGATGCCAGTTCGGTAAACAAGTACACGATTTTACAGAAATGAAGGTAAGAGCTTGTAAACTGAATTTGTCACTGTTTCACCCTGCCAAACACCCAGGTTCAAACTTGACCTTGGGTCTTGCCTGTGCGGAGTTTGCACACTCACCATCATCTCAGAGATATGTGATTTGCTTGGTTAATTGACCACTGTAAATTGCCCCCACTGTAGGTGAGTGGTAATATCGGGGATGATGGGGGGTGGAATTCATGAGAATTTGGGGGAATAAAATCAGTGGGATTAATGTAGAATTCATGTAAATGGTTGGTTGATAATCAGCACAGTCTTGATGGTCTGAAGGGCTTGTTTCCATGTTGTATCTCTCTGTGATTCCAAGACGCAATGGCAGGGGATATACTCATTGGAATTTAAAAAAGGTTTCTGGTATAGATTAGATATGAGACACAAAGGCAGGCTAATAAAGATACATTATCTGCTTGGGAAGTTGAGTAAGACACTGCATGTGGAAAGTGATGTCAGTAAATACTCTGGATTTTACTCCCTAAGGCAAAGAAGCAAGCTCCAGTAAACCATAATGCATCACAAAATATATTTAAATTGGACCATCTCCTGTCCCAATGTATATCGGCTTCCAATTGCTGCCTAACAGGGCTGGAAGCTTTCTCAGTTTACCAAGGTTCATTTGGATATCCGTAATGAGTTAGGGGAATGAGATTAGCACAGCTCGTCAAGTTTGTCAATGCAGAAAATAGTGGACTGTTTGTTAAATGAGCTGGGCAGACTGGGTGATTGAACGCAAGGCTGCTTAGTATGAAGGCAGGTTGCTTAATTCACAGAAATACAAAGTCTTAAAATTAGGGAAGGAAATGCCGTTAGAAAAATAAATAAATTGCACCAGAAAAGAGAATTGTAAAGTAATCTAATTGCTTGGGGGAATGACAAGGTTTAGTGGTGATGGAAAAAGCAAATATGATCTTTGGATGTGTGGCTTGAGGAAGATAGTACTGAGCTCAGACAGCTGTAATCAGTTTGCATAATGCACCATGACTTTTGTGTTACTGTTTTAGGGAGGAGGGGAAGCACTCCTGAACTTGGAAGGAATATGAAGGAGTGGAAATATGTTTATTTATTTATTTATCTATCGATACAGCATGGAGTAGGCCCTTCCGGCCCTTCGAGCTACGTCGCCCCAGCAACCTCCCGACAAAGCCCTCACCTAACCACGGGATGGTTTACAATGACTTATGTATGCATTTGGACTGTGGGAGGAAACCCACACATTCCACGGGGAGGATGAACAAAAACTCCTTACAGAGGGTGCTGGAACTGAACTCTGGCATCTGCGACGCCCTGAGCTGT
The DNA here is from genome assembly GCF_030028105.1 of Mobula birostris. Taxonomy (NCBI): domain Eukaryota; kingdom Metazoa; phylum Chordata; class Chondrichthyes; order Myliobatiformes; family Myliobatidae; genus Mobula; species Mobula birostris. Next base: position 169,327,060 of record NC_092370.1, on the reverse strand, counting down.
GATAGCGTGCGCTAATTACTACGCTGCCGTGATAAGTGACATACGGCATCTGAGCTCAGATGATGATTAAGGGAACCAGTGATGTTGACACTGGATAAACAAGAGAAATTAAGTCAGATTGAAGTATTTAAGATCTTCAAGGGAATTAGCAAACTGAACTTCAGATTTCATCAATATTACAATAAACCCAAAGAGTTTGGAAGTGATTAGTATATTGCCTGGAATTTCATTCAGTGTCGTGGTGCTGAATGCACCAGGTTGTTGAGGCTGTACATTTCATTCCACTTCCAAAATATAGTTCTTTTTTATTTTAGAGGCATTTGCTTTTAAAACACAGTGCATTTAGTGCTATGTCCTGGACTTTGAGGTGACAAAGATTTTTGCAGAACCAGAGTAATATGGCTTTGAGACAGGCCCAATTTTATGGAGCTGATCACTCCCAGCCCTGTTTAAACTGCAATTGCAAGGAAACTGAGGTGTATATGGGCTGGACATGGTCCAGTTTCAGTACATTTAGTAATGCATCATGGTTTGCCAGAGCTTGCTTCATTGCCTTGGGGAAGTTGGAGTAAAGTCCAGAGTATTTATCGACTTCAATTTCTATATGAGTTTTCTGCATCAACGATTTTATTGGTGAATTAATCTCAAACTCACTCACTGTTACATTTCCAACCCATCACGTTTCTTTTAATTACCTATCAATGAAAATATAAACCTTTCTGTCCGGTGCAAAACTCAAGCAAGTGATTTAGTGCATCTGAAATATGTTACATACTCAGCTTATTTGCGATGCAAATTACTGTTTTTGCATTGTATTCTTGGTTGTATGTTTTATCACACTGTAAAGAAAAAATGTATAATCAGTTTCCCTGTTCTGCATTCTAATTTATGGTTATTCAGTGGTAGTTTATTTTGCTTTTAAGGCAATTACAGCAACTGATATTGTAGCCTTCACCAGAAACATTGGCTGCCACAGCTCTTTATCACAATATAGTCACCATCATTTCAATTGTTCACAGACAAAGGTCAGATCTTAAATTAAAAACAAAAAGTACTGGAAATGTCTCCATCCTAAAAGAATAGCTGTTTCCTGTTCTACAGATGCTGCTAGATGCATTTCCAGTATTTTCTGTTTTAATTTTTGATTTCAAGCATTTTTGACCTTCAAAGGCAAATCTAGCCTCACAAATCCATTACAAGATCTTGGCTGTCCACCACTCCCCTCAGTGTAACAGCACAACAGCGTCTCTTCTACCTCAGGCGACTGAAGAAGTTCAGCATGAGCTCCCAAAACCTCAAGACCTTCTACAGAGGCACCAGTGAGAGCATCCTGACTGGCTGTATCACCACCTGGTACATGAACTGCACCAACCTTGATCACTGGGCACTGCAGAGAGTGGTACGGCCAGCCCAGTGCATCTGTGGATGTGAACTTCCCTCCAGTGAGGACATTTACAGCAGGAGGTGCAGAAAGAAGGCCTGAAAGATCATTGAGGACACCAGTGACTCCAATCATAAACTGTTCAAGCTGCTTACGTCTGGCAAACGTACCACAGCATTAAAGCCAGGACCAACAAGCTACCAGACAGCTTGTTTCTACAAGCCATTAAACTTACAAATTTACATGTCTGTACAATGCGACAGAGTCATAACATAAAGATTTTAACTCCCTTACGTTGTGGGTTGGATGTAAGGTTTAAATAAGTTCAAATTCAAATTCAAACCCTCCTCTACATTCTTGATACCTTCAGACACAGATCTACGGAGCCTGTACTTTACACTTCTGTCCAGTGCTGCTTCTGGAGAAAGGGGCTCATTAAAAACAATGACAATATTGTAAAAGAAAGTAAGGAAGTGACATAAATCATTATTAATTATGGATGAAACAAGAAGCACACATCCCTTCATAATTAAAATGATAAAAAATATTAAAAAAGGAAATAATGACCTTAAAGAGTGATGAACCATTTGAACCTGGAGATTTTCAACTCAGGATTTTAAAGAAAATAGATGAGTAGATTGCAGTGAACCTATTAATAATTTTCTAAAACCCTGTCAATTCAGAAACCACAAGTAGAGGCCATGGACTGTCATATCAGAGAATTGGGATTAAAATATTTGGCCACTGGGAATTTCTGCTTTTGGTGGACAGAGCGGAGGTGGTCAGCGAAGCAGTCCCTCAATTTGCAAAAGGTTTCAACAAAGTAGAGGAAGCTGCAGATGCTTCATCAAGCACCTCTGCTCCATGGCCTCGCCTTGTGGCCAAGATGAGGCCACGTCAGGGTGGAGGATCAACATCTTATATTCTATCTGGGTAGCCTCCAACCTCAATTTTTCCTTTCAGTAAAATTTTATTTCCCTCCCCCTCCCCTCTTCCTCTATTCCCCACTCTGGCCTTTCATCTCTTCTCACCTGCCTATCACTTCCCACTGGGTCCCCACTTCCTTCCCTTTCTTCTCTGGTCCACTCTCTTCTCCTATCAGATTCCTTCTTCTTCAGCCCCCTACCTTTCCCACCCACCTGGCTTCATTTATCACCTTCTAGATGGTTCTCCTTCCACTCCTCCCACCATTTTATTCTGGCATCTTTCCCTTTTCTTTCAAATCGTGAAGAAGGGCCTCGGCTCAAAATATTGACTGTTTATTCATTTCCATAGATGCTGCTGAGTTCCTCCAGCATTTTGTTTGTGTTATTTAAATACTTGTTGTTGATAAAGTACAGAACAAGAAACTACCTTGAAATCTCCCAGCTGAAAGAATGGTCTCAGAAATATAGGTAACTGATCTGATAAACCTAATTGGATTTCTCAGTATCGGAATCAGAATCAGGTTTAACATCACCAGCATATGTCGTGAAATTTCAAACAAGAGAAAATCTGCAGGTGCTGGAAATCTGAACAACACACACACAAAATGCTGGAGGAGCTCAGCAGGCCAGGCAGCATCTATAGGAAAGAGTACAGTCAACATTTCGGGCCAAGACCCTTCGGCAGGACTGGAGGAAAGAAACTGAGGAGTAGATTTGGTCAGTGGGGTGAGGGGAGAGAGAAACACCAGGCGATAGGTGAAATGTAGGGGGAGGGAGGAAGCAAAGCTAGAAAGTTGATTGGTAAAAGAGACAGAAGGCAATGGATGAAAGAAACAAGGGGAGGAAGGGGAGCAGCACCAGATGGGTAGGCAAGGAGATAACATGAGAGAGGGAAAAGGGGATGGGAAATGGTGAAGGGGGGAGGCATTACTGGAAGTTTGAGAAATCGATGTTCATGCCATCAGCTTGGAGGCTACCCAAACAGAATACAGGGTGTTGCTCCTACAACCTAAGTGTGGCCTTATCCCGACAGTGGAGGAGGCCATGGATGGACATATCGGAATGGGAATGGGAAGTGGAATTAAAATAGGTGGCCACTAGGAGACCCTGCTTGTCCTGGCAGACAGAGCATAAATTTGCTGTCTTTGTAGCAGCAGTACTACGCAATATGTAACAATAGAAAAAAAACTGTGAATTACAGTAAGTATATATATTCAATAGTTAAGTTAAATAAATAGCACAAAAATAGAAATTTTTAAAAAGTGGTGAGGTGATACTCATGGGTTCAACGTCCATTCAGAAATATGATGGCAGGGGGGAAGAAGCTGTTCCTGAAACGTTGAGTGTGTGCCCTCAGGCTTCTGTACCTCCTTCCTGTTGGTAGCACTGAGGATGTGGTTAAAGTACTGGAAAAGGGAATAATTATGAATGCTGACCATTTGGCTCTTCAGCTGAAATCAGAGCTGAAGTTCTTGGAACTGAGGACAAATCATTGAAATATTCAGGAACTGGCTAGGAGTCTGAGCAACAGGACTAAAAGAGTCATTACGACAGGCAGGTGTTCAAACGTGTAGGATGTGATTCGAAATGTTCCAAAGTGTTGTCCTGAGATCTCGATGATTGGCAGTATTTATTAACAACTAAAATGAAACAATGGAGCGCTTCGTGTGCAATATTGCTTATAGCACAGGGATAGCTAGCATTCCGAGCATTGAATCTGATAGCGTAAAACCATGAACATATTAACAACTAGTTAATGGCTAAAAGATGAGCAAATGGATATCAGTACAGGCAATTGTACGGTCATCCAGATTTGATCTTAAAGGGATAATTCAGTACCTTTCTAAATGGTGAAAATATGGAGGCTTGGGTCATTAAAATGTTTGGAAGAAATAATGATCAAAAACGTAAAAGAGTGCTTTACATTGAAGACTTATATTACAAAAGGTTATAAACTATGCCAAATTAAGCTTTGACTGGGCCACCACCTAGTCTAATGTGATGAGTTGTGGCACCAAGCCTTTGAGAAGTTTACCAGAAGACTTGGACTCTACATGTTAACTTATAAGGGAGTGTTCCATAAACTTGGTTTCTCACTGACTGTTTTAAGGGGTTGAGGTAATTTACTTAAAAATTCAAAAAATTATATTGTAAGGTAAATAAATACTATCTGATTGTATGAAAGTTTAGTGTGGAGAAGTGTGGATGATTGTATACAGAATAAAACGTCGTACCTTTCAGGTGTGCCAGTGGGAAACATTTCTCTATGCGAGGAATGGTAATTTTTATGAAGTTTTCTTTTGCAAGTGCAAGTTGTTGCTAGGAAGTTGTTAATTTTGAAGCTAATGGATATTTATTAACCCTAGAAACGAAGCAAGAGGGTGTAAAATCAAATGGCATTAGATCACAGATTAGCACAATTTCATTGAATAATGGAACAGGCTGGAGTTGTAATTGCTCACTCCAGAATTAAATTTGTAGATGATACCACAGTGGTGGGGCTCATCAGCAAAAATGATGAAACTATGTACAGGGAGGAGGTCAAACACCTAGAGAGCTGGTGCAGGGATAACAACTTGATGCTTAATGTCACCAAAACCAAGGAGATGATCGTCGATTTCAGACGGTCTCAGCCTGAGCACACACCCCTCAGCATCAGCGGCTCCACAGTGGAGAGAGTGGAAAACATCAAGTTCCTTGGGGTGTAGATCTCGGACAATCTCACCTGGTCCAGGAGCACCACTGGGATTGTGAAATGGGCCCAGCAGAGATTGCACTTTCTGAGGAAGCTTAAACAAGCATCACTCCCCACTAACATTCTAACTACATTCTACAGAGGCGTGGTTGAGAGTGTGCTGACCTTTTGCATCACAACCTGGTACTCCAGCTGCAGTGCTGTCGACAAAAAAGCCTTGCAGAGGGTGGTTAGGGGAGCAGAGAAGGTTATTGGGGTCTCCCTACCTTCCGTCCAAGACCTCTTTCAGAGTCGATGCCTGCAGAAGACAAGGTACATCATTAAAGACCTCTCACACCCTCTCTATGAACTGGTTGTTCTTCTGCCATCAGGCAAACATTACAGGAGCATCAAAACTAAAACCACAAGGCTACTAAACAGCTTCCTCCCACAGGCAGTCAGGCTGCTAAATAGCTGCTCCACCTGACTCCGCTTTGGACACTTTTAACTTGCACTGGGCACTTATAACTGATTTTAACTGACAGGTGGCTGTTGTGTTTTACTATTTATTGTTACGTTTATTATTTAGTGTTGCGTTTGTTATGTTATGATTGAACGGCCCCTGAGAAATGCTGTCTCATTCTGCCCTGCAGAGCTGATGTATGGTTAGAATGACAATAAAGTTTTTTGAATCTTGAATCTTGAATCTTTGAGAACATTTCTCTCCTAATGCTGATCGCAATAATGATGCCTAATAAAAAAGCCCTCACCCTGCATGAGTTGATGGCCTGATTCGCAAGGGTCGGCTCCTGTTGAGGATGAGCCTGTTTCAGAGTGTGCTATCAGCTTCATGTCCAGGTGAAATTTCAATGTTCATAGATTGGCTGGCTATGCTCCACTCTCTAACTAGATCAGCTTTCTTATAAATTGTGAAGTTTGTGTAGGGTATTGGATTTTGCACCCATAGAAGGAGAGATATCGCAAATTGATTGACTCTCTGAAATCACTTCAGTGGCAAATAAAACTCCATGGGACAGTATTTTGCTGGGATTTTATCTATTTCTTTGGATACCATTGTCCCGCTTGGTGGCACGATAATATCAGTGCCAGACTCCAGAGTGAAGGTTCCCGAATTCGAACCCAAGTCGGGTTGAGCGTCGAGCTAGCAACTCGGCCTCGTAAAAACAAAAATAGCTTGCTAGGGAAACACCGTCATGACGGTGCCCCAATAACTCCACTGCCGAGTTAAGGACTATTCTTCTTCTTCTCTTGGATACCATTGTCATACATCCTTGAGAAGCAGCACAACTGTGCCTAACTGAGTAGGAACAGGGCTGATCATAAACTGACTGTGCTGGGATACAAGTTGAGCATAGCATTACAAGGCAAGTGGAGTTAGATGGATTGCAGTCTTGGTTACCTGACAATCATTTGTATAAGAGACTGGTGTATAGTGCAGCTTTAGTTGGCGCTAAAGCTAGATTTATTCAGAAGTCTTATATGCAGTTTATAAATGGGCAGATTAGCTCTCTTCAAGTTCTACAATGAAGGATTGCTAAAGTGAGATATTGGTCACGGTTATTGACTTACTTTTGAGTTATTAATGATAAAAATGAAATCAGGATTTTCCTGAAGTAAATAAATTTGTTTTTGTTTGATTAAATAAGCAGAAAAGGAGCACTTTCTGATTGTGTCATCCTGTCTAGCCAGATGAGGACACAGGAAGAAAGTTTTGCTGAAGCGCAATGAATTTACTTGCAAATTACACGATCGATTTTGTTTACCTGTGAGTGAGCCATTCAAAACTGACAGTATCATTTGGTGTGACCTTTGATACATCGTTGTACCAGCTATCTGTTGGTTAAGAGTTCAGTGTATTCAGTAATGAATGTTCTACTGATGGCGCTCACCTTTGAAAACTGCCTTTGCAAGTGCTCACACCAAAATGGCAGCAGTCTACAGCAGTGGCTACTATTTACGGCTTAAACTTGGCTAAATTGATGAAATCCATATTCACATTTTGATCTTCTGCTGCTGCATTCTGGAAGAAAAAGATTCTCTCAGGCAACATGCTAATCTCACAGCAGGCAGAAACACATTGTACTGGAGAAATCAATTTTGATTTCCCACAATTTTGGTATATAAGAAAATGATGCAGAAAGTTTCTGCTCTTAGTTGATATCATTACTCCAAAATTAAAGTTAAGTATTGTGTGATGTGCAACTATAAATTGTGGGGTTAAATTACTAATTGCAGAAGATTAGACACCATCTGGAAATTGGTTCAGGAGCTCCCACACAAGATCATCAAGACACATTTTGGTCTGCATGAAAATTATTTGCCCTCCAGTTTAAGGAGATATCCGCTTGTGAATGCTGCTGACCAGTACATTCCAGGCTGCAGGAGTGTGTGCTGACAGAAATGCAGCTACCACAAATGTTTTATTATGAAGAAGCCCAGTCTAGGGTCACGCAGTCATTGGACACTGAGGGACAAGGCCCTGTGTAAGAAGCTCTCAAACACTTAATAGTTTTAAGGAGGAAATATGAATGGCATTGATGCATTATATGATAAATAGATGACACAATGAATGTAGAGAAAGGTGTGTATTACTGTATATAGTACATAAGAAATATACTTCTGAAGCAAAATAATGACAATTCTCTTTGTGCTGCTGAAGCATACATCACATCAATGATTGTACAATTGATTGTACTTGCATGACTTCTGACAACAATCGATTCTCCACAGGAAATGGCTTGATATGGAAACTCCAGTGCCCTGGAACAGAAAAGCCTACGAAGAGTGGTGGATGCAGCACAGGAAAAAGCCCTTCTCATCATTAAGCACATCTACAAAGAGCACTGCCACAAGAAAGCAGCATCCATCATCAAGGACCGCCACTTTCCAGGCCATGCTTTCTTATCGCTGTTGACATCAGGAAGGAGATACAGGAGCCTTAGCTCAGGAACAGTTATTACCCTTCAACCATCGGGTTCCTGAATCAGTATGGATAATTTCACTCACCTTAACACGGAACTGATCACTGATCACAACCTATGGACTCACCTTCAAGGTCTCTACAACTCATGTCTTCAGTATTATTTATTTATTTATTTCTTGTTTCTTCTTGTATTTGCACAATTTCTCATTATTTGTTTGTATTTTTTTTCACTGAGTCTATTGTACTTCTTTGTATCTACTGTGAATGCCTGCAAGAAAATCAATCTCAGGGTAATATTTGGTGCCATATTCACTTACAGAATAAATTTTGTTCGAACTTTGAAGTTTAGGACATTTGCTATTCACTTATTTATAATAGGTTCAGGGGAACATAATGAAAACAAAAGGGAGTGCAGACGCTGAAATCTAGAGTAACATGCCAGGAACATCATGCCAGGAATCAGTACTGAACCAGTCTTCAGTTTTATTGTATATTGCCAGCAGTAATTTGAAGTTAAATTGGCCCACAGGGTTAGAGATATACTTTGCAAAAGGGTGGCCATGATGCATTTGCATATGCATCAGTCAAATGAAAAGACAATGGGGTTGTGCTAATTGACCTGTAGAAATTGCACTGTCGTAAATAAGTTCATGGAAGCTTGCAATTAGAAAAAGTAGAAGATTCAGAGGTGTCTCCCATTGTAGACATGCAATTCCTTTGTTAGCTCAAAGTATTGAAGTAAATGATATCATTGTAACTATTGAAATTTTACTGAATCACCTGCTATTACCTTTGATCTTAAGGGTATAAAACTGTAACGTAGTTTTGGGTTTCTGAGCCTCTACCGAGAGTGTTTCGATAAGAATACCTGCTTGCTGTGCTGAATCACCAACTTCAGTGTCTCTCAAGTGACTTCATTCACAGTCACAACTTGAGGTAGGAGTATTCAGAAACAATGGAGGATTTCCCTCCCCTCCAGAGAAGTTTTATCTGCTGCTACACCTCTACCACCATTGATAGAATTCTTCAGGTGCTGACACACTTCCCAGTGAGACATGTATTTGGGGCATTATTAGTGGGTGAATTCCGGTTCCAAGGCACCTATGTTTTGATCATGACCCACACAAGAGTTCTCGCCTTCTGACATAATATTCCTTCATGGCCAAATATTTCAGAGAATTCAGTGAGCAACGCCGTTACACCATGCATATTGACTTCACCTGCTGGAAACAAGAAGTAAACAGAAGCCTTGCTCTTCACTGCACATCATGCTAAAGGGATTCAAACTTACTTCTGAGGCTGAAACTCTGTGCAACTTAACCCCTAACATAGCAATCTTATCTCTGTGCTATCATACACTCTCCATACTCTATCTGAGTGGCAGAAAGAGAGTAAAGCACCTGTTGTTTGTAGGGTGAGGCTATCCTTGACTTAGGGCACTGGAGTAATTCTCTTCTTTTCCTTCAAATGCTTCTGTGAGATTATTTATATCTAGCTGTGTAGTCAGAAGTGGTCCCAGCTTAATATCAGCACTTCCTACAATGTAGCCCTCCCTTGGTACTGCAGGAGCATCTGGGATTATGTACATTTGTACTCAAGTTTCTGGCATGGAATGGCAGAGGTCGAAATGCATTACCTTGAAGGAAATTTAAGCAATTTTAATCAAAATAATTGATCCAATAACTGCCACTACGCCTAACGTGAAGATGAGTCTGAGCAGAGAAACAAGGAGACAATGCAACGGGCTGTCTTTCCTCTCGACTCCCCAGCATACTCAGAAACTGACATGCTATTCAGTATAGTCAACCAACGTCATTTTAGACTATGCGTAGGCTAACCTTGAGAAAGACTTTCTATGTCCAGCTCATTAATATGCTGCTCCTTCCTGTGTGACTGTGAGATACAATAACTGTCAGTATTAATAATTACTCCGATAGGCCCACTATCAGAAAAGTGCAGATTTTCATTCTGCTCCGCCTAATCCATAAATCAAATAGATGGGAAATCCCTGCTTACTTAAATGATAAACTTGTGTTTTTTAAGAAACAGCTTGTACTGACAGTGCGAACGGAATTAAACTCAGCATATGGTACTCCCATGAATCTATCAACCTGACTCCACAGAAGGTAGACCAGCATTTATGTAGCACCCAGAAGGAAAGTGCATTGACGACGTTACTGTGATTAAACACAACACTGCCAGGGCGAAGCAGATACCATGGCTGACTGCACAGCTTCGTGCACTGCTAAGGGATCAGGACTCTGCCTTCAGATCGGGGGGCAGGACGGCCCTAAGGTCAGCAAGCGTTGCCAGGAAGGTCAGGAGGGCGAAGCATGAGTAACCACAGAAAATACACAGACACCTTTGTGACACCAGGCACATCCAGCACTCATGGCAAGGTGCACAAACCACAACTGATTACAAGTCCAGGCTGTGCCTCCCTTCCTGATAGCTGAATGCTTTCTATGCACAATTTGTCAACTGAATGATGTGACATCGAGCAAAGACCCCTCTCTTCCTGAGGAGGAGGCATCCGGTCTGAGCACAGCCAAGGTGAGGAGGACTCCAGCGAGGGTAAATTTATGCAGAGTTGTAAGGCTGAACAACATACTTGGTCAGGTGCAGCCCAGCTTAAAGAGGTCTTAATGAACATCTTTAACACCTCTCTGAAACAGTCCACTGTCCCTGCAGGCAGTTAACTGCACCCAAGAGACCAAGAGTAACTGGCCTAAATGACTACCACCCTGTGGCACTGACTTCAGTAATCATGAAGTGCTTTGAGCAGCTGGTAATCCCACTTTCCAGCTATATTGGACCCTTTCCAGTTTGCTTATTGCTCAAACCGGTCCACTGATGATGCCACAGCCCTCTACTCTGTCTTGTCTCAGCCAGAAAACGATGCCTCATGCGCTGGGCTGTTGTTCATCGACTGGCTCAGCGTCTAACACGATTGTCCCTCAGAGGCTGGTGGGTAAACTGTCACAGGGACTCAACAGCCCTCTCCGTAACTAGATTTTGGATTTATTGACCAGAAGTCCTCAGCCAGTCCGAGGCGGCAGCAACACCTCAAGCTTCAGCACACCAAGCACTGGTGCCCCGCAGGGCTGTGTGCTTGGCCCTCTGCTGTTCACGATGCCGAATTATTTCAGCACTGCCAGACCCAGCTCAAACCGCCTCACCAAACTCACTGATTAAACAACAGTGGTTGGCCTCATCAGCAACAATGAGTCGGCATATAGTGAGGAGGTTGAGAGGCTTGTCAGATATGCGAGAACAACAGTCTGAGCCTCAAAGTGGTATGGAAGCATTAGGATGAAGACTGCCAGACTGTGTAACAGCTTCTCCCCTCAAGCTGTGAGGCTAATGAATACCCTGCTACCACTGAGGTCTCGTCACTAGAAAAGAGAGCTATTTACAGTACTGTTTACTGTGCCACGCTTAATTACATGCATTTTGAATTACATTTTATTAACTTAATTATAGCGTAATATTTTGGTTTTATGTGCTGTGTGTGATATTTGTTGTGTGGGTGCACTATAGTCCAGAGGAACATTGTTTCATTTGCATGCATATACGTTCAATCAGGTGACAATAAACTTGAACTTCAACTTACTCATCCCTGATTGCCTCAAAAAGAGCAGCTTGCGGGGCTATTTCAGAGGGGCATTAATCCGACTCCTATGTCTTATGTCTTCGGCTCCTGTGTCCTATGGTTTTACCTGTGAGTAGAAGGAAGTTATGTGGCCTTTGAAATAATCTAAGATTTTGGTCCCACAACAAATACCATTATAGAAATGTTAGACCTGAGGAGGGCTAAGGTACTGGTGACCCCTGTTTCCATCCAGGGGGTCAGTGTGGACATGGTGGAGGATTACAAATACCTGGGGATACGTATTGACAATAAACTGGACTGGTCAAAGAACACTGAGGCTGTCTACAAGAAGGGTCAGAGCCGTCTCTATTTCCTGAGGAGGCTGAGGTCCTTTAACATCTGCCGGACTGTGCTGAGGATGTTCTACGAGTCTGTGGTGGCCAGTGCGATCATGTTTGCTGTTATGTGCTGGGGCAGCAGGCTGAGGGTAGCAGACACCAACAGTATCAACAAACTCATTTGTAAGGCCAGTGATGTTGTGGGGATGGAACTGGACTCTCTGATGGTGGTGTCTGAAAAGAGGATGCTGTCCAAGTTGCATGCCATCTTGGACAATGTCTCCCATCCACTACATAATGTACTGGTTGGGCACAGGAGTACATTCAGCCAGAGACTCATTCTACCGAGATGCAACACAGAGCGTCATAGGAAGTCATTCCTGCCTGTGGCCATTAAACTTTACAACTCCTCCCTTGGAGGGTCAGACACCCTGAGACAATAGCCTGGTCCTGGACTTACTTCCTGGCATAATTTACATATTACTATTTAACTATTTATGGTTTTATTACTATTTAATTATTTATGGTGCAACTGTAACGAAAACCAATTTCCCCCGGGATCAATAAAGTATGACTATGACTATGACTAGAAATGACCTCTTGATAAGAGTTATAAATAAAAAAAGACTAATTTAGCAGTTGGGATACTTTTTGTTCTAAGTACAATTACCTCAAAAGATTACTAGCGAAACTGAACTCTGATGCCCTAAAAGACACGCAGTAAGTGTCAAGAACAGATAGACCATCTCAGTGCTAATTTTAACAATGTTATCCCATCAGTACTAATCAACAAGCTTCTAAAACCTGGGACTGTGTACCTTCCCCTGCATCTGGATCATTGACATCCCTCACTGGGAGACAACAGTCAGTGCAAATTGAAAATCAAATCTCCTCCTCACATGCATACTTAGCCCGCTGCTCTACTCTCTCTACATCCATGACTGTGTGGGTGGGTAGACGCAGCTCTAATGCGTTCTATAAATTCACCGATGACTCAACTGTCGTCGGCAGAAATCTCAGATAGCGACAAGGAGGCGTACAGGAGTGAGATAGATCAGCTGGTTGAGCACTATCGCAGCAACAACCTTGCATTCAGTGTCAGTAAGATGAAGTAATTGATTGTCGACGTCAGGAAGTGGAAGTTGAGGGAACACAACCAGCCCTCACCAAGTGGTCAGCAGTAGAAAGAGTGAGCAGTTTCAAGTTGATGGGTGTCAGCATCCCTCAAAATCTCTCCTAGGCTCAACTTACGAATGCAATTATGAAGATGGCACACCAGCAGCTGTATTTCACTGGGAGTCTGAGGAGATTTGCTGTGTCATGAAAGACTCTATCAAATTTCTGCAGATGAATCATGACGAGCATTCTAACTGGTCGCATTACCTTCTGGTATGCAGATGCCGATGCATAGGATTGGAAAAACCTTGCAGAGGATGAACAACTCAGCTAGCTCCATCATGGGCAATAGCTTCCCCTCCATCTTCAAAAGGAGGCATACATCAATAAGGAACCCCCTCCCCCACCACCACCACCGTCCAAGACATGCCCTCCTCTCATTGCTGCTTTCATGGAGGAGATACACATTCAAGTCCCACACTCAATGATTTAGTAACAGCTTCTTCCCCTCCACCATCAGATTTCTGAACAGTCCATGAACCTATGAACACTACCTCGTGATTTTACTGTCTTTTTGCACTATTTACTTATTTATATTTCTTATTGTAACTTGTTGAATCAAGAAGATGAGACCAATTGGTGTGGTGTACTTGGATTGGGTATTAATACTGGCATTGGTTTATTGTCACATGTACTGAGACACAGTGAAAGTACTGTTAAATCATTTCACATTCATTGAGGTAAAATCAGGTAAAGCAATAACAGTGCAAAATAAAGTGTAACGGCGACAGAAAATGTGCAGGGCAGGTAAACAAGAAAGTGCAAGAACATAATGAGTAGATGGCGAAGTCCAATAGTTCTTGTCAGGACTAGGGAACCATTCAACGGTCTTATTACAGAGGGGAAGAATCTGCCCTCGAGCGTAGTGATATGCACTTTCAGGCTTTTAAATCTTCTACCCTATGGGAGAGGGGAGAAGGGAGAATGCCTGGGATGGGAGGGATCTTTGATTATGCTGGCTGCTTTACCGAGACAGTGAGAAGTATAGAAAAACTCCACTGAGGGGAAACGGATTTTCATAATGTGCTGAGCCATGTCCATAACTCCCTGCACAAAACAAAGAAACCCAAAAGAACCCATTCAAAAGACCGAACGTGCAGAAAAAAAGACAGATCATGCAAACAATAAACACAAAGCCCTTAGTTCAGCACAAAGCTGAATAAACATCACAAAGTAGGGAGCTGAACAGCCCGCCCCTCGCCTCAAGTCCAGACATCCTAACCTTTTCAAAGTGGTCCAGCACTTACTGTAAATCGTCATCGAAACATTGGGTTCAGTTGCTTCAGTACGTTCCGGGGCCTGGACCCCACTGCCTCAATTTGGCTTCTTCCCGACCTTTCCAATTCAGCCCGGCACTTCAATCTTCATCCAAACATCTGGTTCAGTTGCCTGTGCACCGCTGCCTCTATTCGGCCTATACCTGACCCTCAGTCTCCCAGATAAACACATCTGCACTACGCTGCAGCTCCTGAGAGACGTATTAAGGAACTGTAGCTGCCGCTCAACGACATTTGACTCATAGGGGAAAACGAGGACATGATAGACAGAAGCTAAAGGGAGGTAGTCACCCTGCGATTGCAGGAGACAGGTAACTGGGTGACAGTCAGAGGAAGGAGGAGAATTGCACAGGCAGTACAGAGTACGCCTGAGCTGTTCCCCTCAATAGTAAGTATACAACTCTAGGTACTATTGAGGGGGATGATCTACTGGGGGCGCCACAGTGACTGGGTTTCTGGCACTGTGTCTGCTGCTGTGGCTCAGAAGAGCAGAGAGGTGAAGAGAACTGCAGTGTTGATGGGAGATTCCTTAGTCAGACAAACAGAGACAAAGGCAATTTGGAGCAGATCCAAGTCTTTTCTCAGGCAGGAGTTGTTATATTTCATCACTGACCTCTCAATGCACTTCATCAAGATGGGTTATATGTGCAACTGGATGATAGTCACTGAGGTAAGTTAATACATTCCTCTGAGGCTCTAGTATAACTGAAGCCTGAGCAGGTGGGTACCTCAGACTGCCAAAGCAAGGTTAAAGATCTCAGTGAACACTCCAGCCAGTCGATCAGCACAGGTCTTTAGTGCTCGGCCAGGTACCCCATTGGGGTTGGATGCTTTTCACGGGATCACCCTCCTGCAGGATGCTCTCACCAGACCATACCTATTTGCTGAGACTGTATCTGTATTACTGTGCTGTTTGTTCTTGGCACTCTACCTCAAATAAAAATGCATTTATCACAGAAGGAATGTAGTCAAAATACACCATACCGGTTCCTGGGATGGCAGTGACGAACTGCAAAATGGGAGTAATGATATCAAGTCACAGTCGTAGGCTGTTTGAGGTCATGATCTGTCCACTCTGATTACTTTGATGGACATCACCTGTATTCAGGCTGTCAGTGCCACCAACCCCAAAACACACATAAGCCTGGGAATTAATTTTGCAGCAAGTTTGGTCTTCACAATCAGAATCAGAATCAGGTTTATTATCACCAGCATTTGTTGTGAAACTTGTTAACTTAGCAGCAGCAGTTCAATGCCATGCATAATATAGAAGAAGAGGGGAAAAAATAATAAATAAATAAATTACAGTATATGTATACTGAATAGATTAAAAATTGTGCAAAAAAAATTTGAAAAGTGAGGTAGTGTTCAAGGGTTTAAAGTCCATTTAGGAATCAGATGGCAGAGGGGAAGAAGCTGTTCCTGAATGCCTTCAGGCTTCAGGTTTCTGTACCTCCTACCTGATGGTAACAGTGAGAAAAGGGCATGCCCTGGGTGCTGGATGTCACTAATAGTGGATGCTGCCTTTCTGAGACATCGCTCCCTAAAGATGTCCTGGGTACTTCGCAAGCTAATACCCAAGATGGAGCGGACTAAATTTACAACCCTCTGCAGCTTCTTTCAGTCCTGTGCAGTAGCCCCCCACCCCCCAGCCCCCAATATCAGATAGTGATGCAGCCTGTCAGAATGCTCTCCACAGTATATCTATAGAACCAAATTACTGAGCCAAATTTTAATGTCTGAAAATAAGCCTTTGTATTACTTTTAGATAGCCTTAACCTGTTGACTATTAGCAATTTTTGACTGCCTCCTTGGCAGTTGATTGGAAGTAGATTGGAGTGGTCTGTGTGAGGAAATACCTGTTTGAAAAAGGACCGTGTGGAGATATATACAGTATGCTCATTTGCAGCAGCCTACATAGTTTTGTAGTAGTTACAGATTGCACTCAGTTTCTGAAATTCTGAATTTTGTAAGGACAATACAAAATACAATCTATGATATATTACAAAATTAAAAATAGTTAACTGAAAATATTAGAAACACTTAGCAGGCCTGGAAGCATCTGGGGATGGAGAAACTAATGTTTCAGGAAAATATCCTTTAGTCTGATTTACTGATCATTTCCTGTAAGACATTCTATTCAGTGTTGGCAGTCGAGAATGAATTTTCTTCTCATTGCGTTTCCATGGGTGTATGACACACATGCAAATCAGACCTTTAAACAAATGGATATCAATGAAGACATGCGAATTGAATAACACAGCAGTAGATTTTAATGTTCTACTGACCTTGAATCTGTTAATGATTGCTTGAATTCCATGCAGGGGATTGATTCTGCTGAAATTAAAGTACAGCCTTATTGTAGCTGATTGTAACTACCAATCCAAATTCATTTCAGGCTAACCAAAAGCTGAAGATCCCTTTCATGAGAGATGCCTTTAACACAGCCAGGCAAGCTGAATCCAAAAGGCCACTGGTAAAAAATGCATACATTTTACTGTTATCAATGCTCGTGGCTGATTTGATAAGGTGATGAATGACGGCTTCTTTAGGATTTGGCTGTCACAGAAAATAAAGCCTTCTTGATTCATCTCGGCAGGCCTGATCTGGTCAGCCTCTTCTCCTATTCATGTTTTACACCAGGCTCCAGAAAGACATATAATTATCTCGTTACTCTATCTACACTGTACCTTTTGAACGGCCATCTTTAACAATGTGCATATTACACAAACTCTACTACTCCCTATGTAAACAACAAGAATGAGTTGTTTCATTAAAAAAGTATAAGGGACATAGATATGTCTGAACTCATACATCGCCTGATGTCTAAACAAAATTAAAACTTGAAATAATTATGACATTTGCTTCAGGGTAAATGGGTAGCAGAAGATACCAGTGAGCATACTGGTTTCTCATCTAGTCTCATACTATCATGGTCAACATAAAACATATATGAAGTCTGATTAACAATTCATTAACAATACAAGTTACATTCTATTATCCCTTTCCCTCATTACTCTTCTTATTCTGTATAATTTGTTCATTATCCACCTCAGCCCTCCATATATCAGTCCACTCTCTGCCTTCCTTGCAAGATTTGACCTTTTGCACACTTTACGCTGTTTACCCTGTTAAACTGCACCACTAACGTCAAGCACATACAACTGGACATGAGAAAGCACCTAACAAATAACATGAAGTATTATGCCATCAATTCCTCTGGACAAACAGTGGATGAAATCCAATGTATTACAAACTATATATAATCAAAGAGAGAGATGGCACAAATCCAGCAGTTCACCATTCTGCCCAGAATACTAATTGAAGCAGTTCATTAGCAGTCATGATATTGACAGTGTGGTTCTCTATCCCACACAGCATTAGCGTTAGGCTATAAAAGTTCAGCTTTATTAATTACTCTTTGATGAGATACAATTTCATGAAAATTAATCATCCATCATGACTTTCAATGGGTGAGAATTCTTAAAACATTCATCACTGAACTACTGAGAAATAGCTACATCTGTTGCTGGGAGATTGAATCTTCTTTATTATAATCCTTCAGCAAATAAGAGTTAAGCCCAGCACACACTAAAAAAAATGGTTTCGATTCGATGCTGGTTAAGTGAACATTATTTGTGAGCTATGATTTTTTTCTCTCCATTAACTGCACAAAGCAGCAACAATTCAATTGAATTGATCTGTCATGGGAAAAATTAAAATTAAACACCACTGTGATGGGTTTTGATTGGGCATCGTTGTAAGTTCATGCTCATACCTTTCCAAATTAATTTCAATGTGTAATATTTATTTTTGAGAACCTGAACATTGTCAGGCCAGCACGTATTTTCTCCTGAGAAGGCAATGGTGATCTGTCCTGATTAAAAGGTCTCAGCCTGAAATGTCAACTGTTTACTCTTTTCCATAGATGCTGCCTGGCCTGCTATGTTCCTCCAGCAATGTGTGAGTGTTAGTGGTGATCTGTTGTAGATATTTTGAAACATTAATGTCTATTTGGTGAAGGTGCTGCTTGGAAGGGAGCTTTAGGATTTTAGACAATTAACAAAGAAGAATTGGTAATATCCAAGTCAAACTTAGTACATCTCTAAGTGGTAAGATATTGCAGAAAAATATATTTAAAATATTTTTAATCAGAATTTATATTAAGTTAACATTCTTTAGATTCCTCACAAAGAAATATCAAAAGAAAAGAGTGTTTGCCCCATCATCAGTATCTGATATAGATCCCCTCCTTAGAAGACCTTCATCCCTGGTACTTTCCTAATGAATCTCTTCTGCACCCATTCAAAGCCTTGACGTCTTTCCTAGAGGTGTCCAGTTTTGAGCACGAACTGTGTGTGATATCTAATACCGACTATAAGTGTTTAATATACCTTCTTTTATTTTCTATTCCATTTGTCTATTAATAATGCTAAGAACTTCATTTTCCTTCAACAGCTTACTCAACATCTCTTGTCACCTTTATGGAGTTCTTATAATATACACAACCCCCTATCCCCACCCCATCCAGGGCTCCCTGTTCCTGGATTTGTCATGGTCCGGTCCGAGAAGTCCGTATTCCAGTTCACGGTCCGGCCCGTGGACTCAGGACTCCGAGTCTTCTAGCTGTCCCTTGATTGAGTTAATCATAGGCACCTGATTCCCATTTTGGGGCTTTGAATATAAGTAGCCTTGGGGTTGAGTGTGTGCTGCTGGTTTGTCTTATCTGTTCCCCTTGGAGTAACCTGCTAATGGATGGCTAGTGAAAGCATTTGTGATCTCTAGGCCTGGTTGGAGGATCACTGCTTCATGGAGCCTTGTTGCCACTTGTTGGAGTAGTCTTTGTGGTATGGATTTGGCTGTTTCCTGGGCCAGCTGAGTGGCTGCCAGCCACTCCAAGCTAGGTAGGGATCTGGCTGTTTCTGTAGCCAGCTGAGGTTGCTGGCCGAACTGAGACTTGGAGCTACCCTGGATCAGAGATGGAACTGTTTGTTCTTCTTTGGTGTTTGTCTCTTGTCCTTGCCTCTGTGGGGTAAGCCAGGCTGTTTAGCTGTTACCCTGCAGGGAGTCCTATCTTGTCTTGTCCTTTCCTCCATGGGGTAAGTCAGGCTGTTTTGCAGTTGCCCTGTGGGGGATCCTGTCCTGTCTTGTCCTTGCCTCTGTGGGGTAAGTCTGGCTGTTCTGCTGTTACCTGATGGAGAGACCTGTCCCACCTTGGTGTGGAGATGAAGTTGAGTCCTGGCTTGTCTTAGGATAAGTCCCGGGTCTATGTTTATGTACTGTCCCGTGTCATGTTGGTGTTGTGTTAACGATGAGTCCTGGCTTTTTGAAGGACAGGTCCTGGCTCTATGTTGATGTTCAGTTCCCAGTCGGTGTCTCAGCTCAAGCCTCTGAGTTATCAGTCTCTGTATTTCAAGATGACGATCCTGCAGCCAAGCTCCAAGAACCCTAGCCTCGACGATCCTGCAGCCTAGATCCAAGAACCCAAGGGTCGAGGATCCCAAGCCAAGCTCCAAGAACCCAAGCCTCGAGGCTCCCAAGCTCAAGACCCAAGACCGCAACCTGCAGCCAAGCTCAAGACCCAAGACCGCAACCTGCAGCCAAGCTCAAGACCCAAGACCGCAACCTATAGCCAAGCTCAAGACCCAAGACCCCAAGCCTGGAGGATCCCAAGCCAAGCTCAAGACCCAAGACCCCAAGCCTCGAGGATCCCAAGCCAAGCTCAAGACCCAAGACCCCAAGCCTGGAGGATCCCAAGCCAAGCTCAAGACCCAAGACCCCAAGCCTCGAGGATCCCAAGCCAAGCTCCAAGAAGCCAGGCCTCAAGGATCCCAAGCCAAGCTCAAGACCCAAGACCCCAAGCCTCGAGGATCCCAAGCCAAGCTCCAAGAAGCCAGGCCTCAAGGATCCCAAGCCTAGCTTCAAGAGCCCAGGCCTCGAGGATCCCAAGCCAAGCTCAAGACCCAAGACCCCAAGCCTCGAGGATCCCAAGCCAAGCTCAAGACCCAAGACCCCAAACCTCGAGGATCCCAAGCCAAGCTCAAGACCCAAGACCCCAAGCCTCGAGGATCCCAAGCCAAGCTCCAAGAAGCCAGGCCTCAAGGATCCCAAGCCAAGCTCAAGACCCAAGAGCCCAGGCCTCGAGGATCCCAAGCCAAGCTCCAAGAAGCCAGGCCTCAAGGATCCCAAGCCAAGCTCAAGACCCAAGACCCCAAGCCTCGAGGATCCCAAGCCAAGCTCCAAGAAGCCAGGCCTCGAGGATCCCAAGCCAAGCTCCAAGAGCCCAGGCCTCGAGGATCCCAAGCCAAGCTCAAGACCCAAGACCCCAAGCCTCGAGGATCCCAAGCCAAGCTCAAGACCCAAGACCCCAAACCTCGAGGATCCCAAGCCAAGCTCAAGACCCAAGACCCCAAGCCTCGAGGATCCCAAGCCAAGCTCCAAGAAGCCAGGCCTCAAGGATCCCAAGCCAAGCTCAAGACCCAAGAGCCCAGGCCTCGAGGATCCCAAGCCAAGCTCCAAGAGCCCAGGCCTCGAGGATCCCAAGCCAAGCTCAAGACCCAAGAGCCCAGGCCTCGAGGATCCCAAGCCAAGCTCCAAGAGCCCAGGCCTCGAGGATCCCAAGCCAAGCTCCAAGAGCCCAGGCCTCGAGGATCCCAAGCCAAGCTCCAAGAGCCCAGGCCTCGAGGATCCCAAGCCAAGCTCCAAGAGCCCAGGCCTCGAGGATCCCAAGCCAAGCTCCAAGAGCCCAGGCCTCGAGGATCCCAAGCCAAGCTCCAAGAGCCCAGGCCTCGAGGATCCCAAGCCAATCTCAAGACCCAAGACCCCAAGCCTCGAGGATCCCAAGCCAATCTCAAGACCCAAGACCCCAAGCCTCGAGGATCCCAAGCCAAGCTCAAGACCCAAGACGCCAGCCTGCAGCCAAGCTCAAGACCCAAGACCCAAGTCCCCAGCCTGCAGCCAAGCTCAAGACCCAAGACCCCAAGCCTCAAGCCATGTCATGTCCTTGCCTGGTACCGGGGTCTGAGCCCGAGGCAAGACCCAGGTTCTGGGTCCTCGGGCTCGGAGTCGAAGCCTTGCCTCCTAGTCCATGATTCCTAGTCCTCGTCCAACTTTCCCTAGCCCAAGTCTGCGTTCTTGTCCCTGCTCCTGGTCTGAATCCTGTCACGTCCCTACTCTAGTCAAGTCCTGTTCCTTATACTTCAGTGTCTGTGGCTTGTATTTGGGTCCGTTCCCAGCACCCCACTGTGACAGGACTCCTTTGAAACTATGCCATCTTCTCCTCTTTAATATCAAAATGCATCACTTTATACTCCTCTAGGTTAAATTTCATTTGCCATATGCCAGCCAAATTTAAAACTCATTTGATGCCTTCTGTTACCATCCTCCTTGTCATTTCTGATTTCATTTTTTAAGTTATGACCAAGTCACTAATAAATATAAAATAGAGCAGTACTTCTGATAGGGATCCTTAATACAGACAAGTTGTTTCAGCATATTTACAGAAAAATCTTGAGCACCTATTTAGATTTCAAGAGCAGTCCAACATCACAGCATCTACGTGAAAAATACTTTGGAAAGCTAAGAGGAGCATTGAGTAAGTGCTTATATTTTCCAACCATCTTACTCCCTTTACAAAATGCTAGTTGATGTTAAGCAAAGGAATGGAATTGCAGCAAGGATAATCAATTTTCTGGAATCATGAGAGTAAAGGAATGGAATTGGAGGAAGGATAATCTTTTTTCTGGAATCGTAAGTTCATTATGCCCTGGCTTGGTTTAATTTAGGATGGCTTTTGCTAAGCTCCCAATTTAAAAGGAGTGGAGAAAACACATTAAGACATTTATCACAGTGTAGAATACAAAAAGCAGGCAATTAACAAACAAGTGAAAATCTGCAGACGCTGGAAATCTGAGCAATGCGCACAAAATGCTGGAGGAACTCAGCAGGCCAGGCAGCATCTATGAAAAAGAATAAACAGTCAACGTTTCAGGCCAAGACCCTTCATCAGGACTGGAAAGGAAGAGAAAACAGACTAAGAAGGTGGGGGGACAGGAGGAAGAAATACAAGGTAGTAGGTGATAGTTGATACCAGAAGAGGGTGAGGAATGAAGTAAGGAGCTGTTGTTGATTGGTGAAAGAGATAAGGGGCTGGAGAAGGGGGAATCTGATAGGAGATGACAGAAAGCCATGGAAGAAAGGGAAGGAGGAGTAGCACCAGAAGGAGGTGATGGGCAGGACATTACTAAGGGAGGACGTTAGAATAATGGATGTTTGCCTCACAAATTCTAACCACTGGAAGCTGTAATGTGACTGACCTGGAAATCTGGCATGGTGGATTTAGTTCAATTTAAGTAAGAATGACATTCATCTTATTACTCTCTGCTGTGGTGTGAGCAAAGCTTTCATTGATCAGGCAATAAATAGCATCACAAACAGAAAAAGAAGTAATTTTATTCACAAAGTGTTCTTTTAAATCAAAAATAAATAACCTTTTGAGGAGGAGGTCATTAATGAATACCTATGTCGATCGTCATTTGATTCTTCACATTTTCAATAGAAATTTTGTCTGCATAACTTGCACTTTCTGCTTTATCCTGCTGTCTTTCAAGAATTAGTTCCTTGAACTGGATGTCGTTGAAATTAATAGCATGCAGTCATATTAAAAAGGTTGGCTTAAAATGATAGAGCTTTGATTTCCTTTGCATGGATGGGTATACTGAAGAGTTGGATTACAAATTTCTGCTTTCTTCAGACATTGGAAAGTTCAAGTGAAGGACCGCAATGCGATAATGAATTAAATTAGGAAGCTGAGATTAAATATCAAGTTTGAAAATAAAAAGACTGCAAATCAATATTAAAGGAGGTGCGTAGTTCGAGAGTCTGAAAAAAGTTTTTGAGACTGAATGAGGATTATGAGATTTTACTGCAAGGTTTTTTCGTGAGCCACAGGGGTGGTGAAAGGGCAGCAGATAGATCTTTGCTTCGTTCATTTGAAATACAGCTTTTAGGTCTTTTGTTTCAGAGTGCTGACTGACCAAAGTGCATCAGGTTATGAGTTAGAGGCCAGGAGGATGGTTAGAGGCCACAGAGTGAATGAAGACATTACACTCAAAAGAAAACAGAAATTGTTCAAAGAGCAGAGTGAACAGAAAGTATGGTGACTTCTTCCAATAAAACCAGGGTGATGCCTTCAGCAGAGAAGATAGACATATAAACATTGTGCATAAAACGATCACAGTCACTGAAAGAAAGCAGTATAATCAGTGAGTCTGCTTGAAAAGAATATTATTCAGTCTTCACTTTGGATTGTTGCAGCATGGTCACATCTTGTGACTTTATTTTTTTTAATTTCTTTTGCTGGAGTTGGCAATTATTTACTTTTGAATTAGATATGAGGGTGTGTAAGTGTGGAAGGTTCTTTCTTGGGCTAGAACCAAAACTAGTTCATGTCCTGTCTTCTATCTCAATAATTTTCATTTAATTTTTCTTCCTCCCTTTCTTATTGCACAGTTAGGGCAGTAGGGGTGCAGGGCAGAATAGCTGAATGCTCCTCTTGTGGGATGTTGGAAAGCAGCGAGACCTCCAGTGTTCCTGACAACTGCATGTGCATCCAGCTGCAGCTTCCTTCAGACTGTGTTAAGGAACTGGATGAACTCCAGATTATTAGAGAGGCTCAGAGCCCGAGCAACAGGACAATAGCAACAGGGAGGTAGTTACACCCAAGGTACAGGACACAGGGTTGACCATCAGGAGGAGGAAAGGGGATGGGCAACCCTGTGGCCATTCCCTTCAAAACAAGGTATACCACTTTGGATACTATTGTGGGGGCGGAGATCAAATGATGCAGCAGAGAAAAGTCACAGCAGTCAGGTCTCTGGCACTGAGTCTGGCTGCATGGGGAGAAAGGGTGAGTTGTAGTGATGGGGAATTCATTGGTCAGTGGAACAGACAGGAGGTTTAGTGGATGAGAACAAGATGTCAGAATGGTATGTTGCCTCCCAGGAGCCAGGGTCAAGTATATCTCAGATCGAGTCCATAGCTTTCTTAAATGAAAGGGTGAGCAGCCAGAGGGTTGTGGTCCATGCCAGTACTAATGACATGGGTAGGAAGGGTGATGAGGTCTTCCAAAGTGAGTTCAGGGAGTTAGGTCCTACGTTAAAGGACAAGATCTCCAGGATTGTGATCTCAGGATTGCTACCTCTGCCACATGCTAGTGAGGCTAGAAATAGGAAGATCATACTGTTTAATACATGGCTAAGGAGACGGTGCAGCAGGGAGAGCTCGAGAATTTTGGATCAATGGGCTCTCTTCCAGGGAAGGTGGGACATGTACAGAAGGGACAGTTTGCACCTGAAACTACAAGGGAACAAATATCATTGGAGGAAGGTTTGCTCGTGTAGCACAGGGAGGGTAGGGGAGGGGAAAATCTAGAGCTGCAGGGGGATGGGACCCAGAGGAGAGGATGGGGTGATTTTGCGGAAAGATGTTGTTAAGCCCTCACACAAAGTCAGAAATCAAAAGGCTGAGCATGGTGGGAGTAATGTTCTGAGTTGTGCATGTTTTGATGCAAGGAGTATTGGAGGAAAAGTGGATGAGCTTAGGGCATAGATCAGTATGTGGAATTGTGATATTGTAGCCATTAGTGAGGCTTGGTTGCAAGAGGGGAGGACTGACAGCTGGGGTTCCATTGTTTTGGACATGATCGAGTGGGAGGGTTTAAAAGAGGAGGGGGAGCATTATGAGTTGGGCAAAATGTCACAGCAGTGCTCAGACGGTATAGACTGGAGAGATCATCTACTGTATATGGATGGAACTGAGGAATAAGAAAGGGATGACGATGTTAATGGAATTATATTATACACCACCAATAGTCTGCGGGATTTAGAGGATCAAATTTGTAGACAGATCAAGAAACATAAAGTTGTGATAGTAGGTGATTTTAACTTTCTACATATTGACTGGGTCTCTCATATTGTAAAAGGGCTAGATGAGATAGATTTTGTTAAATGTGTTCAGGAAAGTTTACTTAATCAATACATAAAAGTTCCAACTAGAGAGGTGCAGTACTAGATCTCCTATTAGGGAATGAGACAGGGCAGGTACAGAAGTTTGAACACTTTGCATTTAGTGATCATAATGCCATTAGTTTCAAATATTTATGGAGAAGAATAGCTCTGGCCCTTGGGTTGAGATTCTAAATTGCAGAAAGGCCAATTTTGATGATATCAGAAAGGATTTGGCAAGTGTGGATTAGGACAGGCTGCTTTCTAGCAAAGGTGTACTTGGTAAGAGGGAGCCTTCAAAAGAGAAATTGAGGATACAGAGTTTGTATGTTTCTGCCAGAATAAAAAGCAAGGATAGCAGGTTTAGGGAACTTTGCTTTTCAGGAGATACTGTGGCACTGGTTAAGAAAAAGAATGAGGCACACAGCAGATATAGGCAAGAAGCAAATGAGGTATTTAAGGAGTATAGGAAATGTAAGAGAACACTTAAGAATGAAATCAGAAAGGCTAAAAGAAGGCATAAGGTTCTGTAGCGAACAAGGTGAAGGGGAATCCTAAGGGTTTCTACAGATACACAAAGAACAAAAGGATAACAAGGGACAAGATTAGTCCTTTGGAAGGTCGGTGTGGCCATCTATGCATGGAGCCAAAAGAGATGGAGGGGATCTTAAATGGATTTTTTTTGCATCTGTATTTACTTGGGAGATGGACATAGTCTATAGAAATGAGGCCAAGCAGCAGTGAAGTCACGTACAGAGGAGGAGGTGTTTGCTGTCTTGAAGCAAATTAGGGTGTATAAATCCCCAGGGTCTGACAATATGTTCTGTCAGACCCTGTGGGAGACTAATACAGAAATTGCAGGGCCTTAGCAGAGGTACTTAAGTTCTTAGCTGTGTGTGAGGTGCCAGAGGATTGGAGGATAGCGGAATTTGATCCACTGCTTAAGAAATAAGAACTAAGAGTAAACCAGGAAATTATCAGGCAATGAGCCTGTCATCAGTAGTGGGAAAGTTATTGAAAGATATTCTAAGGGAGCAGATATCTAAGTACTGTACTTGGATAGACAGGGACTGATTAGGGATAGCCAGCATGGTTTTGTGTGTGGTAGGTGTGTCTAACTAATCCTATAGAGTTTTTCAAGGATGTCACCATGAAAATTGATGAAGGCAAGGCATTAGATGTTGTCTACATGGACTTTAGCAAAGCCTTTGACTAAGTCCCGAATGGGTGGTTGGTCCAGAAGGTTCAGTCGCTTGGCAGTCAAGGTGAGGTAGTAAATTGGATCAAACACTGACTTCACAGGACAAACCAGAGAGTAAAAGTATATGGTTGCCTCTCTGACTGGAGGCCTGTGACTAGTGGTGTGCCACAGGGATCAGTGCTGGGTCGATTGTTATTTGTCATCTATATCAATAATCTGGATGATAACGTGGTAAACTGGATCAGCAAATTTGCGGATGACACCAAGACTGGGAGGATGGTGGACAGCAAGGAAGTCTATCAAAGCTTGCAGTGAGATTTGGACCAGCTGGGAAAATAGACTGAAAAATAGCAGATGAAATTTAATGTAGATGAGCGTGAGGTGTTGCCCTTTGGAATGACAAATGTGGATAGGACTTACAGGGTGAGCGATAGGGCACTGAGGTGTGCAGGAGGACAGAAGGATCTTGGAATACAGATCCATAATTCTGTAGTGGTGTCACAGGTAATTAGGGTCATAAAGAAAGCTTTTGGCACATTGACCTTCTTAAATCAAAGTTTTGAGTACAGGGGTTGGGATGTTAAGTTGAAGTTACATAAGCCATGAATGAGGCCTAATTTGGAGTGTCGTTCACAGTTTTTGTCACCCACCTACAGGAAAGATGTCAATAAGAATGAAAAAATGCAGAGAAAATTTACGAGGATAACGCTGTGACTTGAGGGCTTGCATTATAGGAAAAGGTTGAATACGTTGGACATTATTCCCCAGAACGTAGACTATTCTGTGAAAATTTGATGGAGGTAGACAAAATTATGGGGGGGTATGGATTGGGTAAATGCAAACAGAGGTTGAGTGAGACTACAACTAGAGATCATGCATTAAGGGTAAAAGATGAAATGTTTAAATGAGGGGGAATTTCTTAACTCAGATGGTGGTAAGAGTGTGGAACGAGAGGCTGGCAGAAGTTGTGGATGTGGGTTTGATTTCATCATTTAAGAGAAATCTAGATAGGCACATGAATGGGAGGGATATGGAGGGCTGTAATCTAAATGCAGGTTGATTGGACTAGGCACGTTAATAGTTTGGCATGGACTAGATGGGCCAAAGGGCCTGTTTCTGTGCTGTAGTGTTCTATGCCTCGATTCCTAATGAGATATGTGAAATCATAAACCATTGCAACTAAGTCTCACTGAAAAAACCCTCCTGAAATCTGCAGTTTTATCAAGGAATTGAAACAAAATTCAGGAAACTTTGTGATCTGTTGTGTGTTAAATTGCAACTTTCATCACATTCCCAAGCAATCTAGCTCATCTCAAAACGGTTTCTTGACTTGGGCTTAGTGGTTTACACAGGGACTGTTTATAATGAACAACAAGGCTATGGAGGTCACTGGAGGTATGGGAAGATGGAATGAGAAGAAAAGCGAGGTTTCTTTTCTTGATCCAATTTAAACAGCTTGATTCAAATGACAGCTGTGATGGGATTTGAATTTGGGTTCCTCAAGTTGAAAGCCGAATGAGAACCTGACACTGATAACAATCCTGTACCAGATTATACAGTAGCAGAATTATCACACACACCAGGACTTGAGTGGGTTATCTGGATTGAGGGCTCACAACTGCATGCCCTGTACACACCACAGACTGAACACCTATGAAGTAGATGTAAAAGATACTTCATCTCTACACCAATGGGAGCTGCTACCATCCGGGAAACAGTACCGCAGCATAAAAGCCAGGACCAAAAGGGTCCAGGACAGCTTCTTCCACCAGACCATCAGACTGATTAACTCACACTGATTTGAGTGTATTTCTATGTTACATTGACTGTTCTATTTATTATAAATTTTAAATTACTATCATTGCATATTGCACACTTAGACAGAGATGTAACGTTAAGATTTTTACTCCTCATGTATGTGAAGAATGTAAGAAATAAAGTCAATTCGAAAGTTCTTTGTCACAGACTTGTCTTCAAAACTCAGCATCAAAAGTCGGTCAACTGGTCATGTGCATCCTTGCTGTTTATGTGACCTTACTATGTATGATGTAGCAGCAGAAACACCTCAAAACTTAATGCAAAGAGTGAGGCACCACAGGATGTCCAAGGTGATATAAAATATTACAGTAGATCCAAGTGCTTTCCATATGGATATCGCTCAATGTCACCGGGTCTCTATTACAGCCAAGGGAGCAATGTAATGGAAGCATTAAAGTGGAACGTTTTATGTTGTCTTAACTAGTGGGATAATGAAGGAACTCAACGGCATGGGAGGTAACTAGACCCTTGTGCCTATTGCAATTGAAATTTTCTTTTTGTGCTGAGTTTGATAGATCTCAACACGTTTGCGAAGAGGAACACTGCTCTGCAAACTGCAGTATGCTGATCTTAAACACAAGAAAGTCTGCAGATTCTGGAAATCGAAAGCAACACACACAAAATGCTGGAGAAGCTCAGCGGGTTAGACAGCATCCATGGAAATGAGTAGATAGACGACGTTTTGGGCAGAGACCCTTCTTCAGGACTGAAAGGATGGAGGAAGATGCCAGAATAAAAAGGTGGGGGGGCGCTATCATAAAGAGGCTAGCTGGAAGGTGTAAAGTGAATCTAGATGGGTGGGAAAGGTCAAGTACTGGAGAAGAAGGAATCTGATATGAGATGTGAGTGGACCATAGGAGAAAGAAAATGAGGAAGGGATCCAGGGGAAAGTAATTGGCAGGTGAGAAGAAATAAAAGATCAGAGTGGGGAATAAAGGAAGGGTAGTGGAATTTGTTTATTGGAAGGAGAAATCAATATTCATGCCAGATGGAATATAGATAGGTAGAAGGATACCCAGGCAGAATACAGATAGAGAGATAGATAGATACTTTATTGATCCCAAAAAGAAATTACAAGTGTACAGATATAAATATTAGAAGAGAAGTAGAAAGAATAAAAAACAAGTTAGCTCAAACAGTCTAACAGGAGGGGGTGTCATCACTTCCCCGGCTATAAGTTGACTTATTATAGAGCCTAATGGCTGAGGGTAAGAATGACTTCATATAGTGCTCCTTGGAGCAGCACAGTTGTCTTAGTCTATTACTGAAAGTGCTCCTCTGTTCAGCCAAGGTGGCATGCGGAGGGTGAGAAACATTGTCCAGAATTGCCAAGAATTTCCATAGGGTCCTTTGTTCTACCACAGCCTCCAGTGTGTCCAGTTTGACTCCTATAACAGAGCCAGCCTTTCTTATCTGTTTGTTGAGCCTGTCGGCTGTCACCAGGAGTGAACATGGCCCAAATGCGGAGTGAGAGACATTGAAGCAGGTTGATAGTTCACAGACTTTAATGTGAACAGTGTTAAAGGGAAAAGAAAACAATAAACGCTAGGCCAAACAGGGCTGTTAACTAAAACTCTCAATTGGAAAACGAAGCCTACACTGCGGCTGAAAAGAACAACTAAATATTAAATGAATACCGCTAGTCTTCAGAGTCAGTTGACTTGACAGTCCAATTTCTCAGGGAAGGGGGAATGCAAACAGGCAGCGAAGCATTGCTGTGCTGCATCCAAGTATCAACAACTACTACAAAGGAATGAATGGAGTTAAATACTACCACAATGAAATAATAATTAGCTGACATGTGCATATTCACAAGCGCAATTGCCATATCGACTGCGCTGCCGAATCCATGGCTGTAACATTGACATCGCCTGTGTTAATGCCATTGCCCCAGCACAACACCATATAGAAGATTGTACTGGTGACAACAGGCTGGTAGAACATGTGAAGGAGAAGCCTGCATACTCTAAAGGACCTCAGTCTCCTCAGGAAGTAGAGGCGACTCTGGCCCTTCTTGTACACAGCCTCTGCGTTGGTGCTCCACTTAAGCCTGTCATCCAGGTGTGCCCCCAGGTACTCATAGGTCTTCATCACATCCACGTCCTCACCATCAATAGTAACAGGGAGCAATGAAGCTTTAATATTCCTAAAGTCCATCACCATCTCCTTTGTCTTACTGATGTTGAGCTACAGATGATTCAGCTTGCACCATTTGACGATGTCTTCCACCAGAGCCGTGTTCATCCTCCTGTTTTCCCTTTATACACCCAACTATTGCTGAGTTATCAGAGAATTTCTGCAGATGACATGACTCAATATTGTATCTAAAGTCCAAGGTATACAGGGTAAACAGGAAGGGAGCTAATACAGTCCCGTGCGCTGATTATAGCCATGTCTAACACACAGCTCTGAAGCAATGTTCCTCCTCCACTCTGAGGGTGGCTTCATCTTGGCACAAGAGGACTGATGTTAATCTCTGTTGTAATAAGTTAGTAAGCTAGATTACAACATGATTAATATCCTTTGCTTCTTCAGACTGACGACGATTTATTTTGGAATTCAGTGCAGCATGAATCCATTTGAGCAAAATAGACAGAAATATCTAGATAAGGTTTCTAAGGTTTATCATTTGCTGTCCAACACTGCCATCATTATGATTAGAGATGTAGGCAGAGTAATATCTGAAAGATCATCCATGGAAACACACCATAGAGCCTGCAATTGTGCACATTCGATAATCCAGAATGGAACTTAATTAAATTTTAGGGAGTCATTGACCAATTAAGATTAATTAACCTCCTAATAAATTTGACATCAGCTCCCGAAGTAATACAAGCAAAGATAATTTCTTTTTCAAAAAGACTGGCAATAATAAAATATAGTTGTTTTATACGAGGTGATCTGTTTACACCACAAATGTAAATCAACATGCCAAAATCAGCAAACTGGACTAGAACTTCAATTGCACAAAATTGATTTTTTTTGGCATTTTGCAACTGAAAACATTTTTTCACAGAGTGAAATATTATTATTACCCTTTCTGGAAAGTTTCATCAGACAATTATTAATATAAACCACTAATATGATGTTGGTGTACGATTGCATCATTGTGGGGGTTCCTTGGTTCATATTTTCCTTAGGTTGTCCATAGTTGGGCACTTAAAAGACCCATGAACTTACCTGCAAAATACTAGTTAACTTAGCTACACCTT
Source organism: Mobula birostris (assembly GCF_030028105.1). Taxonomy (NCBI): domain Eukaryota; kingdom Metazoa; phylum Chordata; class Chondrichthyes; order Myliobatiformes; family Myliobatidae; genus Mobula; species Mobula birostris. Next base: position 169,295,518 of record NC_092370.1, on the reverse strand, counting down.
TGCTCCTTTCCCTCATCATTACACTATAACCATAACCATCACATCCTTCCCTAATTTCCAGCACAGCACTTTTATCTGAGCTCTTCCTCAGCTCAGCCTGCAAAATCTTTCCTCGATGTGATCCAGTCTCAAAGGAAGCTATCTTTCTCAATCACCTCCAGAAAATACTCCTAATTCCCTCCCATATCACTCTGATGGCCAACCTTCTCCCAACACCACCCAATCTCTGGAGAAACAAAACTTCGTCCATTTCAATTTTCTCTCCTCTCCTGCTCCTCTCTGCACCCACCCAACAACCTATAACCATATAAACATATAACAATTACAGCACGAAAGCAGGCCATCTCAGCCCTTCTAGTCCGTGCCGAACTCTTACTCTCACCTAGTCAAACCAACCTGCACTCAGCCCATAACCCTCCATTCCTTTCCTGTCCATATAGCTATCCAATTTAACTTTAAGTGACAACATCGAACCTGCCTCCAACCACTTCTGCTAGAAGCTCGTTCCACACAGCTACCACTCTCTGAGTAAAGTTCCCCGTCATGTTACCCCTAAACTTTTGCCCTTTAACTCTTAACTCATGTCCTCTTGTTTGAATCTCCCCCACTCTCAATGGAAAAAGCTTATCCACGTTAACTCTATCTGTCCCCCTCATAATTTTAAATAAATCTATCAAGTTCCCCCCTCAACCTTCTACGTTCGAAAGAATAAAGACCCAACTTGTTCAACCTTTCTCTGTAACTTAGGAGATGAAACCCAGGTAACATTCTAGTAAATCTATTATAAGATCATAATATATCATCATCGTCATCACAATGTGCATGGGCAATTATGGTCTTTCCATGACCATGATTGTTCTTGGCAAATTTTTCAACAGAAGAGGTTTACTATTGCCTTCTTCTGGGCCGTGTCTTTACAAGACAGGTGACCCCAGCCATTATCAATACTCTTCAGAGATTGTCTGCCTGGTGTCAGCGGGTGGATAAACCAGGACCTGTGGAATGCACCAGTTTCTCATATGACCAACCATCCACCACCTGCTCCCATGGCTTCATCTGACCTTGACTGGGGAGCTAAGCAGGTGCTACACTTTGCCCAAGTGTGACCTGCGGGCTCGCGGAGGGAAGGAGTGTCCTACACCTCCACCCTGCCACCCTATTAAGCCCATTGAGTATGGTCCACTGACTATTCATGGCTGAATTTTTTTCCAACACTATTCTCCTGTCCTCTGCTATAATCATCAATCCCTTTACCAGTAAAGTCTCTGCCTTAAATACATTCAATGATGACCTCAAAAGCCCTTTGTGACAAGGAATTCCACATATTCACCAAACTCTGGGTGAAGAAGTTCCTTGTCATCTCAATTTTAAAGGGATATCCCCTTATTCTGAGGTTGTGACCTCAGATCCTGGACTCTCCTACTAATGGAATTAACCTCTACAGATCCACTCCTTCTCATATTCCCCAAAACTGTAACTGCCATCCTTTCCCAAATTCCCACAGAAAAATTACTGAACTCCTATCCCTGATGTGTTTCCGCCAAACCAAAATGTAACCCTCTTGTTCCAGTTCCCCCAGATTTCACAGTCAGTAACCAACTTCCAGTTTGTCTTCCCCACCCCAACCACTGTACAATTGAGGACCTTCTGTTACATGCAAAACTACTGTGATTGAAGAAGACAAAGTCCTGTGCCTCAAATTTATAATGCAGCCATTAGAGTGCACCAGGTTCTCCATTCCCTACCTGTGTAATGAGCCTCGATCCACAGTCTATGGTCAGGATGTTGTGGGGAAGGGTGGTCATCGCCGCTCAATGTTTGGAATTGGGGTTTGTGGGTAGGATTAGCGTAACACAGGCTTTTGGTTGTTTGGGTACTGGGCAGGAAGTAAGGTTAGTAGTTGGAAAGGGATCTGGGATGGAAGATTGTCAGTGCAGTCATACTAAGTTTGCCAGCAAGAAAAGGGATATGAAATAATGGAACAAATATTGCTTTATGTTTGTTCATTATTATGCTTGACCATGAGTCCATTATTGAGATGAGGTTTCGGGCCACATGGGCCATAGGCCAAAGTCAGCATGGTTTCCTTAAAGGGGAAATCTTGTCTGACATATCTGTTGGAATCCTTTGAGGAAATAACAGCTAGGATAGACAAAGGAGAGTCAGTGTTTTGTTGTTGACATAGATTTTCAGAAGGCCTTTGACAAACTGCCACACATGAGTCTGCTTTACAAGACAAAGCCCATGGTACTACAAGAATGATACTAGTTTGGGTAGAAGATTGGCTGAAGAATAAAGAGCAAAAGGAAATCTGCAGATGCTGGAAATCCAAGCAACTTACACAAAATGCTGAAGGAACTCAGCAGGCCAGGCAGCATCTATGGAAATGAGTATAGTTGACATTTCAGATCGAGACCTTTCTTCAGGACTGGAGAAAAAAAAGATGAGAAGTCAGAGTTAGAAGGTGGGGGGAGGGGAGGAAGGAATACAGGGTAATAGGTGAAATCGGGAAAAGGGGGGGCAGTCTTGATGGTGGAGGAAGGAAAGCCCCCTTCTTTGAAGAAGGAGGACATCTCCCTCATTCTGGAATGAAAAACCTCATCCTGAGAGCAGACGTGGTGGAAACGGGGGAATTGAGAGAAGGGGATTGCATTTTTAAAAGTTAGAGGGTGGGAGGAGATATGGTCCAGGTAGTTGTGAGAGTCAGTGGGTTTATAATAGACATCAGTAGATAAGCTGTCTCCACAGTTATAGACAGAGAGATCAAGAAAGGGGAGGGAAATATCGGAAATGGACCAGGTAAATCTGAGGGCAGGATTGAAGTTGGAGGCAAAGTTGATGAAATCGACGAGCTCCATATAGAAGTAGGAAGCAACACCAATGCAGTTGTCAATGTAGTGTAGAAGAAGTCGGAGAGTGACACCAGCGTAGGCTCGGAACATAGACTGTTCCACATAGCCGACAAAAAAGTAGGCTTAGCTGGGACCCATGTGAGTACCCATGGCTACACCTTTTGTTTGAAGGAAGGGGTTGAAGCCAAAGGAGGAATAATTGAGAGTGAGAACAAGTTCCACCACATGGAGGAGAGCGGTGGTGGAGGGGAACTGGTTGTGTCTGGTGTCCAGAAATAAATGGAGAGCTTTGAGGCCTTCCTGGTGGGGGATGGAGGTGTATATGGACAGGACATCCATAATTAAAATAATATGCTCAGGGCCAGGGAACATGAAATCATTAAAAAATCAAGAGCATGTGAAGTGTCATGGACGTAGTTAGGAAGGGACTGAACTGGGGGGGGGGGTGATAAAACTGAATCGAGGTATGCAGATATGAGTTCAGTGTGCCAGGAACAAGCAGAAGCAATGGTTCTATCTGGACAGGCAGGTTTGTGGATCTTGGGTAGGGGGTAGAAATGGGAGATGCAGGATGAAGGAACTATGAGGTTGATGGCAGTAGATGGGAAATCCCCAGAGTTAATAAGATCAGTGATAGTGTAGGAGACAATGGCCTGGTGCTCCTTAGTGGGATCCTGTTAAGAGGAATAAATAAGATGAGATTAGGATTTGTGCAGAGAGAGTGGGGAGCAGAGTATTTGAAAGGAGTGAGGTGAGGTTAGGAAAGAGTGAGTGGAATAAAGAGGGCCTTTTCTGTTTGGCCACTGGTAACAAGTGGTGCTCCAAAGGGGTTGGAATTGGAATGGCTTCTTTTCACATTATATGTCAATGATTTGGATGACAGAATTGATAGTTTTGTGATCAAGTTTGCAGTCAATACAGGAATAGGTGGAGGAACAGGTAGGGTTGAGGAAGCAGGGAGTCTGCAGAGGGATTTAGACAGATGGGAGAATGGGCAAAGAAATGGCAGATGGTATACAGAGTCAGGAAGTGTATGGTCATGCACTTTGGTAGAAGGAATAAAGGCACAGAATATTTTCTAAATGGGGAGAAAATTGCAAAGGGACTTAGGAGTCCTTGTGCAGGATTCCCGAAAGACTAAATTGCAGGTTGGGTTGGTGGTAATGAAGGAAAATGCAATGTAAGCATTCATATCAAGAGGACTGAAATAAAGGAATAAGGACGTAATGCTAAGGCTATATAAGGCATTGATCAGACCATCCCTTATGCAAGAAGATATATGCTGGCGTTGGAGAAGGTCCAGAGGAGATTCATGAGAATGATTCTGGGGATAAAACGGTTAACATATGAAGAGTGTTTGCCAGCTCTGTGCCTCTACTCATTGGTGGGATAAGAAAGAAGGGTAGTGGGGGATCTCATTGAAACCTTTTGAATATTGAAAGGCCTAGATAGTGTGGATGTGGAGAGGTTGTTTCCTACATAGGGCGATTCTAGGACCAGAGGGCACAGCCTCAGCCTAGAACAGATATGAGGAGAACTTCCTTTAGCCAGAGGGTGGTGAACCTGTGAATTTATTGCTACGGATAGCTGTGGAAGCCAAGTCATTCCTCCATAGATGTGTAGTGGAGAGTGCATTGACTGGCTGCATCACAGCCTGGTATGGAAACACCAATGCCTTGGAATGGAAAAGCCTATAAAAAGGAATGGCAAGGGTGCAGCACAGGTGGAGGGGTGTGGCACAGGTGGTAGACAAGGAGGGCCAGGGGGAGGGGGGGTGCAGGTGCAGATTCCAAATTTGATTCCAAACAATTGGCTTATTAACCATTACAGAATGTCTCAGAAAGCCTTTCCCACCATTGACATGTCTACATGGAACGTTATCACAGGAAAGCAGCAGCCATCATCAATCATGCAGGTCATGCTCTCTTCTCACTGCTGCCATCAGGAAGAAGGTACAGGAGCCTCAAGACTCACAGCTCCAGGTTCAGGATCAGTTATTACCCCTCGACCATCAGGCTCCTGAACCAAAGGGGATAACTTCACTCAACTTCACTTGCCCCAACATTGAAATATTCCCACAACCTGTGGACTCACTTTCAAGGACTCATCATCTCATGTTCTTGGTATTTATTGCTTATTTATTTATAATAATTATTATTATTATTTCTTTTCTTTCTTTTGGATTTGCATAGTTTGTTGTCTTTTGCACACTGGATGTCTGCCATGTTAGTGTGGTCTTTCAGTAATTCTGTTATGATTTCTGGATATGTTGACTATGCCTGCAAGAAAATCAATCTGAGTATTGTATATGGTGACGTATGTGTATTTTGATAATAAATTTATTTTGAACTTCGACCTTTGGGTCATTGAGTATATTTAAAATGGAGTGTTACAGCTTCTTGATTAGTCAGTACATCAAAGGTATGGGGAAAAGGCAGGACAATGGGGTTGAGAGGGATAATAAATCAGTCATGATGGAAGGCGAAGAAGACTTGATGGGCCAAATGGCCTGTTTCTTCTACTCTATCTAGGGGGCTCAACCACAAGTTGTTCTAAGAAGCCATCTCGTAAGCTTTCTACAAACACATTTATTTTTTTGGGATCTGATTTTCCCACTCTACCTCCATATTGAAATCCTCCCATGACTATCGTAACATTGCTCTTTTTCATGCCTTTTCTGTCTCCTATGTAATTTGTCCCTCACATCCTAGCCACTGTCCGGAGGTGTTTATGCAACTCCCATTAGGGTGCTTTTAATCCTTGCAGCTTCTTAACTCTACCCAGACAGATCCTACATCTTCTGATCCTCAGGATTTGATTTCATTTTTTACTAACAGAGCCGCCCCACCATCTCTGCCTATGTGTGTGTCTTTTGTGTATGCTTGGATATTAAGCTCCTAACTATGATTTTCTTTCAGCCATGTCTTAGTGATGCCCACAGCGTCACAACTACCAATTTCTTAAATGCATTACAAGTTCATCTGCCTTATTCTGTATACTACATGCATTCAGACATAACACCTTCAGTCCTGTAGTCATCACCTTTTCAATTTTGCCCCTATGTTACCGGAAGGTAAATTCTTATCCCTTTTAAACTTTTTGTTGTTTTCCTTTTTTCTGGAGTCTTTTGTAACCTCTTCTGCACTCTTCTTCCCTTGTACTTCATTCTCCTTTTTCCAAACTATTGAGTGGTTGAACCTACTATTTAGTTTAAAGACACACTTCATCCCATCCCACTGACTGCAACTTAGTCGTATCATCTACCTCTCCTTCCTCACAGTCTCTCTGCACACTGCATCTACTTGTTTGCTAACTGTCCCATCCTTGCCCAATCACTCCATGTTGTCTCTCTCTCTCTCCACTTCTCACACTTCTCACTTCTCTGCTATTAAATTGCTCACTGACACTTATCCAGTTCGTTTCCATTCAGTCTTCATTATCAAGGGATGCAAAAAATACCTAACCAGTTCAAAAGGTAGTTAAAGCTTAACCACCACTTTTATACATATCAATTTCTTCCTCTTGCATAATGTTGCTGTATAATAGTCAAAATAGCCATGATTTCAGCTCCCTTCTTCCCCACAGTCCTCAATCCCCATCCACAGCTTGTCAATATCAGGGTGTGTTTAAAAATGCAATTGTTGTGGTTTAGTTTTGCTGGTGAATATTTGTTTCTGTCCATCACCTGCACCAGTCCAACCAAGAATTATAACTGCTTGCATTGCAAATCTGAAATGGAAATGCAAAATGTTGGAAAGTGCCAGCAGGGCACAATACACACATGCAGAGCAACGAAAAAAATGGCTCGATTTGCTTCGTAAGCAAATACTGTTGTGGGGTTTTGCTAAATATCTGAAACTACATGAAAAGATAATTCATCTGTAAACCCTTCTGGGATGTTTGGCTTGATAGTGACAGTATATATTCAAGATTCATGTAAGTATTCTCTAATGCTCATCATTTTTAATAATACCACAAATAGCAAAGACTTAACTAACATTCAGGCAGTTAGATTGAAACAGAAACCAGACGTGAGCAGATAAGTGGCTGATCAATTTTAGTGTTAGTAAGAGTAAAGTATTACATATAGAACGTAGAACTATTAGATATAAATATATAATGGTGGGTCTTCAGTTAGAAAGTGCACTGTATGAGAAGGATTTGGGCATCCTGGTAAACTCATCACTATCAACTTCTAGACAATGCACGGAAGCGATTGGGAAGGCTGATGGAATGTTGGGCTATATAATGCGCTCAGTGGAGTTCACATCTAGAGACGTTCTCCTTAAGCTGTATAATGTGCTTGGCTTGTGAGGCCAGACCTTGAGTATTGTGTACAATTTTGGTCTCCGTATCGTGTAGGGGATGTGAGGTACTAGAGAGAGTTCAGAGAAGGGCAACGAGCCTCATTCCAAGTCCACAGGGTATGAGCTATGAAGAAAGATTGAAAGAATTAAATCTTTTTAGCTGAAGTAGATATAGAATGAGAGGAAACATGATATAAGTGAGTAAAATCATTAATGGCATAAATAAGGTGGATGCCAGCTAATTCTTCAAAATTAATCCATCATCAATGAAACAGTGCATTAGGTGGAGACTGGTTAAAGGAAGATTTCAGACTAATATCAGGAAGCATTTCTTTGCACAGCAGGTTGTGGACACATAGAACAAACTACCTAGTTGTACAGTTAAGAGTTCTACCTTAGAGACATACAAATCTAAACTCAATAGTTATTTCAACAGTCTATGTGAACAGGAATTTGGCAACCTTTGTTGGGCTGAATGGGCAGTCTGTCAAAAACTTTCTAATGTACCTAATGTTCTAATGTATCTTACTAAATTTATTGTTGAGTAAAAATATGATGTTCTGATGCTAAGAGCACTTTTTCAGTGTTTCTCTGCAATAGTTCAATGGAACAAGATTTTAAAAAACACTTCAGTCAATGAGAAGTAGATCCAATTAGTTTAAGTAACACTTGATATGCTGGCAGCCCTGGATTCCTGTATTTCTAGCATTTCAAGTGATACTCTGACCAGCTTTCATTGCTGATGCCAAAGCTAATGTGATGTTTTTTTTGCTCATATATTCTGATGTATTATGAAGCAATGCTAATTTCTTCACATCCCCCCCAAAACCTGTCACTCTCCAATTTGTGCAATTAACTTAATAGTATTGCATCATGCAAGTGTGCTGGCACAAGTGGACGGTCAGGATACATTTCCAGCTGCCAGCATTTTTGTGAGGAAAATTATTGGTGTTTTAGATATGGTGGACCATACACTTGCAGCGTGAAGATAATAATAAGGTAGCAATCCACATGATTAATGTCCATTATGTAACATTCCCAAACTGCTCCAACTAGACTGAGTAAGTGATATACAGAAGCATTTCAATCCTACAGTAAATTGGGAATTACCAAATGGTAAAGTATAAACACAAGACATTCTGCAGATGTCCAAGTTCCAGGGCGACCCCCACAAAATGCTGGAGGAACTCAGCAGGTCAGGCAACATCTCTGGAACTGAATAAACAGTTGATGTTTTGGGCCAAGACCCTTCTTCAGGACTGGAAAGGAAGGGGGAAGATGCCAGAATAAAAAGGTGGGGTGAAGGGGAAGGAGAATAGCTAGAAGGAGATAGGTAAAGCCAGGTAGATGATTAAAGCTGGAGGAACTCAGCAGGCCAGGCAGCATCTCTGGAAAAGAGTACAGTCGATGTTTCAGGCTGAGACCCTTCAGCAGGTCTTGGCCCGAATTATTGACTGTCCTCTTCTCCATAGATGCTGCCTGGCCCACTGAGTTCTCCAGCATTTTGTGTGTGTTGCTCAGATTTCCAGCATCTGCAGATGTTCTCTTGTTTTTGTAGGTGGGAAAAGGAAAAGACTGGAGAAGAAGGAATCTGATAGGTGAGGAGAGTAGATCATGGGAGAAAGAGAAGAAGAAGGGGCACCAGAGGGAGGTGATAAGCAGGTAAGAAGAAGAGGTAAGAGACCAGAATTGGAAATAGAAGAAGAAGGAAAGGGAAGGGAAAAAATTATCATAGTCATAGTCATACTTTATTGATCCCGTGGAAAATTGGTTTTCGTTACAGTTGCACCATAAATTCAAAATCGTAATAACACCATAAATAATTAAATAGTAATATGTAAATTATGCCAGGAAATAAGTCCAGGACCAGCCTATTGGCTCAGGGTGTCTGACCCTCCAAGGGAAGAGTTGTAAAGTTTGATGGCCACAGGCAGGAATGACTTCCTATGACACTCTGTGTGGCATCTCGGTAGAATGAGTCTCTGGCTGAATGTACTCCTGTGCCCAACCAGTACATTATATAGTGGATGGGAGACATTGTCCAAGATGGCATGCAACTTGGACAGCATCCTCTTTTTAGACACCACCGTAAGAGAGTCCAGTTCCATCCCTACAACATCACTGGCCTTACGAATGAGTTTGTTGATTCTGTTGGTGTCTGCTACCCTCAGCCTGCTGCCCCAGCACACAACAGCAAACATGATAGCACTGGCCACCACAGACTCGTAGACTCGTAGAAGAAGAAGAAGACATCAATGTTCATGCCATCAGGTTGGAGGCTACCTAGATGGAATATGATTTGTTTCTCTCTGCCCTGAAAGTGGCCTCATCATGGCAAAAGAGGAGGCCGTGGACCAACACATCAGAACTGGTATGGGGATAAGAATTAAAATGGTTGGCCACAGGAAAAGTCCACTTTTGGTGCAGCCCCTTTAAGAGTTCAGGACCATCTCGCTAATTGGCAATTATGTTCTGGGTGCCAAGAACTGAGTATTTAAAGAGCTCCTGAACTGAGCCTCAGTGCTCAATCATAAGCCTAACTCCAGGTAGTCTAGTGTTTTGTTTTTGCTCAGTTCTCATTCCAGCTTTATACCGTGTCTTGATCCTTGCCCTCGGATATTCCAGCATTTGTGTCCCAACCATCCTTGTCAAGGTCTCTTGTCACAAATACTAAGGCAGAGTTAGAATGACAGGTATGGTACTGTGTAAAAGTCTTAGGCATATGTATATATAGCTATATAGCTCGGGTGCCTAAGAGTTTTGCACATTATTGTAGTAATTTTCTGCATTGCACTGTACTGCTGCCACAAAAAAAACAAATGTCATGAGATATGTGAGTTATGACAAACCTGATTCTGACATGGGCCTCGACTGTGGACTGAGATTGGAATGGGGGCAGGGAGAGGGGAATCATAGTTGGAAAAGGGGAAGGGACAGGGGAGGGAGTGGGAAGCATCAGAGAGACATTCTGTAATGATCAATGAACCAATTATTTGGAATCAAATTACTTTTCCTGGTGCCTCAGGACTGGGTGAGTCTGCACCTGCACCAACAACCCCCCTGCCCCTGGCACTCCTTCTCTACCACCTGTCCCCCACCCCTCCACCTGTGCTGCATCCTTGTCATTACCAACATCCTTTGCTCCCACCAGATTTACAGCACAAACGCACACTGTTCCGCGTTCACAAATACAGTGCTGTGCAAAAGTCTTAGATGCCCTAATATGTGCTTGCAACTTCTGCACAGTACTGTATTTTCAATTACTTACTGCTTTGACCAGGGTTTTGCTCATCAGCTGGTATACCCTCATGATTCTGTTACCTAGTTCCCCTTGAGGTATCCTCGGATAATTTTGCTGTATTATGAATGGAACTAGTAATAGCTTTGTCAACAAAACAAAATGCCAGAAGTCCCCAGGTGGAACTCAGACCTACAGCACTGACTTATGATGAGAGCATTACCAGCCATGGAACAGCGCTGTGGTGCAGCTGGTAGAGCTGCAGCCTCACAGTCCCATTGACATGCGTTTAATCCCATCTCTGAGTGCTGTCTGTGGGGTTTGCATGGTCCGCCGCGACATGCAGGTGGGTAGGCTCCTTGGTTATCTGTAGTGTGAATGGATGGCAGAGGTATTTGGGGGATAGGGGGCAAAAGAGATTGATGGGTATGTGAACATCAAGAGAAATGAAACTGCTGAATTTGCTCTGAGAGCCAGCATATACTCAATCCAAAAGCTAGCTTCTCTGCCTTGAAGTACATGAAATACTAAGCTATGACTGACAATCAGGCAGAAGAAATATGCCTTGGTGCCAGATCCCAACACCTGATTTACCAGTTTGGCACTGGCATCTGACTTCCTGTGTATTTGGACACATGCCCCAGCTCTTAATCTAACTAGCTTCCAGCTGAAAAATGAAGATATAAAAAACCAAATGAGATCTAATCATGAAATATGGCTGAAATTCCATGTTGCAGCCTACAAAATTAACCCTCACTTCCAATAGGTATTGAGTTGAATGTTCAGGTCACTTTACATCAGAATATGTTCTACCATATGGACCTAAATATTCTCCATTTCAATTTTGCAATTATTTTATTGTCTTTTGTGTAAACACAGGAGATTATCTTACTTGGTCAATCTTGATTGGATATACCAACTAACCTCATATGGAAATCTATTTCACTAGGAACAAAAGGTATCATGGACAAAGGAAATGCTGCAGATTTCCTCTCCACTGAGCAATGGCACCTTTCTACTGACCACTGTCACCTCCCTCTACCAGGTCACCTCTTTGAAAGACCACCAAAACCTCACTCCAGCCCATCACCACCTTCCATAGACAACTGACACTTCTCTCCGCCCTATCATCCCTTCCATAGACTGCTGGCATCTCTCTCTACTCAGCCTCACCTTCTAAAGACACCTGCCCCTGGCAATTTACCCCAAGCAACACATCTCTTACGTCCCCCACTACCAGCCACTTTACAGCTATGAACAGTACAGTAGCACTGTAGGTAGTGTAGCTGTCTCACAGCTGCAGTGATCTGGGTTCGATCTTGACCTCAGGTACTGTCTGTGTGAAGTCTGCATCGTGTCCCTGGGATCATGTGGGTTTCCCTCTTGTGTTTCAGTTTCCTCCTACACGTCAAACATATACTAGTCGGCAGTTTTGTTGGCTACTGTAACTTGCTCCCTAGTATAGGGTGGGTGGTAGGAGAGTACAGGGATTAATGGGACTGTTCTCTGTGGCGAGAGAAACCAAGCAAGTTTGATAACCTTTCATTGAAACTGGATTCTGATCGATTTATCGAATCACATGAAATAGAAACAGGTCTTTTGGTCCACCTACTATCACGCACAAACTGCTGGAGGAACTCAACAGGCTAGCCAGCATCTATGGGAAAAAGTGCAGTCAATGCTTCGGCCCAAAAGCATTGTACTCTTTTCCATAGATGCTACCTGGCCTGCTGAGTTCCTCCAGCGTTTTGTGTGCGTTGCTCGGATTTCCAGCATCTGCAGATTTTCTCTTGTTTGTGATTCCCCACTGACTATCACCTGTTTACACTGACGCTAAATTAATCCCACTTTTTTGTTATTCTCCCCACACTTTCGTTGACTTCAACCTGATTCTGCCACTCAGCTACGCAGTAAGGGCAATCAAAATATCAACTTGCAGGTCTTTGGCATGTGGGAGGAAACCCAAGTGGTCACCTGAGATCGGGACTGAAGCCTGGTCTCTGTCACTGTGAGGCAGACGCTCCACAAGCTGTGCCATTGTGTGCCACTCACTAAAGTCCATCAATGAAAACTTTAACTCTGCTTCCCAACCATGTCAAAAGTGATCAACATTCCCATGCTATCACACACATACCTTGAGCGCTAGCTGATCATACAAAGTTCCTTTGCAGACAATTTTAATGGAAATTCACTCTGCCCGTTTTAAGGTGGTTAACAATTTTGATGAAAAAATTGTCATAAAGTTCTCATGACAGCAGAAGATAACTGAAACGTTTGTCTGTATAAATCAAACTGCCTACCCAGTGCAATTAGGGATATTGGATTCTGTCTTTATTATTGACACAGAATCCTCCTTTCCTATTTCTATGCACTTTCTGCAACAGTGATGCAATATTTAGTCAAGCATGAGCTAATTCAGGACCCAGTGCACTCACTCTTAAGAAGGAAACTAATTCTAATTAAAAGCTTTAAAGTTAATGACACAGGGACTGCAAAAGAGCCAATGCAGTTAATAATGGTGTCTCATAATGCTGCATCAGTACCCTGACATATTTGTCAATCCTCCTTACCACAATACTTTTCCCGTGCTTCCAACAAAGCTTCCTGCTGGAGTGATGGTAATCTAAAGTTGTTCTCCTTATAGCAAACACTTCAGAACCAAGCAGCATGTTTGAGCTTTGTGCATGAAACCATAGAAACCATAGAAAAACTACAGCACAGAAACAGGCCTTTTGATCCTTCTTGGCTGTGCCGAACCACTTTCTGCCTAGTCCCACTGATCTGCACACGGACCATATCCCTCCATACACCTCCCATCCATGTATCTGTCCAATTTATTCTTAAATGTTAAAAAAGAACCCGCATTTACCACCTCATCTGGCAGCTCATTCCATACTCCCACCACTCTCTGTGTGAAGAAGCCCCCCCTAATGTTCCCTTTAAACTTTTCCCCCCTCACCCTTAACCCATGTCCTCTGGTTTTTTTCTCCCCTTGCCTCAGTGGAAAAAGTCTGCTTGCATTCACTCTATCTATACCCATCATAATTTTATATACCTCTATCAAATCTCCCCTCATTCTTCTACGCTCCAGGGAATAAAGTCCTAACCTATTCAACCTTTCTCTGTAACTGAGTTTCTCAAGTCCCGGCAACATCCTTGTAAACCTTCTCTGCACTCTTTCAACCTTATTAATATACTTCCTGTAATTTGGTGACCAAAATTGAACACAATACTCCAGATTCGGCCTCACCAATGCCTTCTACAACCTCATCATAACATTCCAGCTCTTATACTCAATACTTTGATTAATAAGGGCCAATGTACCAAAAGCTCTCTTTACGACCCTATCTACCTGTGACGCCACTTTTAGGGAATTTGGTATCTGTATTCCCAGATCCCTCTGTTCTACTGCACTCCTCAGTGCCTTACCATTAACCCTGTATATTCTACCTTGGTTTGTCCTTCCAACGTGCAATACCTCACACTCGTCTGTATTAAACTCCATCTGCCATTTTTCAGCCGGTCCAAGTCCCTCTGCAGGCTCTGAAAACCTTCCTCACTGTCTACTACACCTCCAATCTTTGTATCATCAGCAAATTTGCTGATCCAATTTACCACATTATCATCCAGATCATTGATATAGATGACAAATAACAATGGACCCAGCACTGATCCCTGTGGCACACCACTAGTCACAGGCCTCCACTCGGAGAAGCAATTCTCTACTACCACTCTTTGGCTTCTTCCATTGAGCCAATGTCTAATCCAGTTTACCACCTCTCCATGTATACCTAGCGACTGAATTTTCCTAACTAACCTCCCATGCAGGACCTTGTCAAAGGCCTTACTGAAGTCCATGTAGATAATATCCACTGCCTTCCCTTCATCCACTTTCCTGGTTACCTCCTCGAAGAACTCCAATAGATTGGTCAAACATGACCTACCACGCACAAAGCCATGTTGACTCTCCCTAATAAATCCCTGTCTATCCAAATGCTTGTAGACTCTGTCTCTTAGTACTCCCTCCAATAACTTACCTACTACCGACGTCAAATTTACTGGCCTATAATTTCCTGGATTACTTTTCGATCCTTTCTTAAACAACTGAACAACATGAGCCACTCTCCGATCCTCCGGCACCTCACCTGTAGACAGCGACATTTTAAATATTTCAGCCAGGGCCCCTGCAATTTCAACACTAGTCTCCTTCAAGGTCCGAGGGAACACCCTGTCAGGTCCCGGGGATTTATCCACTTTAATTTTCCTCAAGACAGCAAGCACCTCCTCCTTTTCAATCTGTACAGTTTCCATGATCTCACTACTTGTTTCCCTTAATTCCATAGACTTCATGCCAGTTTCCTTAGTAAATACAGACGCAAAAAACCTATTTAAGATCTCCCCCATTTCCTTTGGTTCCGCACATATCCAACCACTCTGATCTTCAAGAGGACCAATTTTATCCCTTACAATCCTTTTGCTCTTAATATACCTGTAAAAGCTCTTTGGATTATCCTTCACTTTGACTGCCAAGGCAACCTCATGTCTTCTTTTAGCCCTCCTGATTTCTTTCTTAAGTATTTTCTTGCACTTCTTACACTCCTCAAGCACCTGATTTACTCCCTGTTTCCTATACATGTCATACAACTCCCTCTTCTTTATCAGAGTTGCAATATCCCTTGAGAACCAAGGTTCCTTATTCCTATTCACTTTGCCTTTAATCCTGACAGGAACATACAAACTCTGCACTCTCAAAATTTCTCCTTTGAAGGCTTCCCACCTACTGATCACATCTTTGCCAGAGACCAAACTGTCCCAATCCACGCTTTTTAGATCCTTTCTCATTTCTTCAAATTTGGCCTTCGTCCAGTTCAGAACCTCAACCCTAGGACCAGATCTATCCTTGTCCATGATCAAGTTGAAACTAATGGTGTTATGATCACTGGAACCAAAGAGCTCCCCTACACAGACTTCCATCACTTGTCCTAACTCGTTTCCTAACAGGAGATCCAATATTGCATCCCCTCCAGTTGGTCCCTGTATATATTGATTTAGAAAACTTTCCTGAACACATTTTACAAACTCTAAACCATCTAGACCCCTAACAGTATGGGAGTCCCAATCAATATATGGAAAATTAAAATCCCCTACCACCACAACTTTATGTTTCCTGCAGTTGCCTGCTATCTCTCTGCAGATTTGCTCTTCCAATTCTCGTTGACTATTGGGTGGTCTGTAATACAATCCCACTAATGTGGCCATACCTTTCCTATTTCTCAGCTCCACCCATAAGGACTCAGTAGACAAGCCCTCTAATCTGTCCTGCCTGAGCACTGCTGTAATATTTTCCCTAACAAGCAACGCTACTCCCCCACCTTTCATTCCTCTGCCTCGATCACATCTGAAACATCGGAACCCTGGAATATTAAGCTGCCAGTCCTGCCCCTCCTGTAGCCAAGTTTCACTAATTGCTACAACATCATAATTCCACGTGTCAATCCACGCCCTCAACTCATCCACCTTCCCCGCAATACTCCTAGCATTGAAATATATACACCTCAGAAGATTTTTACCACCACTCACAACCTTTCTATTAGCCGATTTGCTTGAACTTTTAACATCATTTATTTTCACCCCAGCCACACTGTCAGCTCTGCACTCTGGTTCCCATCCCCCTGCAAATCTAGATTAAAGCCTCCCCCAGAGCACTAACAAACCTCCCTGAAAGGATATTAGTCCCCCTGTAGTTCAAGTGTAACCCGTCTCTCTTGTACAGGTCCCACCTGCCCCAGAAGAGGTCCCAATGATCCTGAAATCTGAAACCCTGCCCCCTACACCAGTTCCTCAGCCACTTGTTCATCCTCCAGAGCATCCTATTCTTACCCTCACTGGCACCTAGCACAGGTAGCAATCCTGAGATTACCACCCTCGAGGTCCTGCTTTTCAACTTCTTACCAAGCTCTCTATACTCTCTCTCCAGGACCTCCTCACTCTTCCTTGCTATGTCATTGGTACCGATGTGCACCACGACATCTGGCTGGTCACCCTCGCACTTCAGAATGTCATGCAAGCGATCAGAGACATCCTTGACCCTGGCACCTGGGAGGCAACAAACCATCCTGGATTCTCTGTCATGACCACAGGACCTCCTATCTGCACCTCTAACTATCGAGTCCCCTATCACTACCGCTCTCCTCTTTTTCCACCCTCCCTTCTGCACTGCAGAGCCAGACTCAGTGCCAGAGATCCGGCTACTGCAGCTTGTCCCAGGTAAGTCATCCCTTCCAACAGTATCCAATGCGGTATGCTTGTTGTTGAGGGGAATGGCCACAGGGGAACCCTGCTCTGCCTGCCCTTTCCTCTTCCCTCACCTGACAGTGACCCAATTTCCTGTCCTCTGCTCCTTTGACGTAACTACCTCCCTGTAGCTATGATCTATAATCTCCTCATTCTCCCGAATGATCCGCAGGTCATCCAGCTCCTGCTCCAGTTCCCTAACGCGGTTTGTCAGGAGCTGCAGCTGGATGCACTTCTTGCAGGTGTCGTTGTCAGGGACACCGGAGGGCTCCCTGACTTCTCACATCCTGCAAGAGAAGCATTCCAACATCCTGCCTGGCATTCTCTCTACTCTAAACAAACTGGACAGATAACTTACCGGAACCTCCCCTGGCCTCTGCCTGTTCTCGACGAAGCCTGTTGAGCCAAAGCCGTCCCACTCTGACTCAGTCCACTCCGACGATGGTTGCTACAATGATGGCTGCTGTATATGGTGGTCTGCTTTTAAACCTTGGCGCGCTACGTCATGCGCCTGCGCAGTGCAGACCCTTCTCCCCGAGCAGTGTTTAAAAAAAAATGACTTTTTCTACCCAATTTCTTCACTCCCTTCTTCCCAGCTGCTTGCTCCGACTGAAACAAGAACCATTGAAAATTTCTCTTTTTAAACCTTGGTGCTCGTGGAAAAAGCTCAAGCCCACTGTCAATTCATTCACTGTGTCAAATAAAAAGGTTGGCCATACACTCAACAGTCTCAGGAAATAGGTCCTCTACAAACCTTCCCTCGCTGCACTACATTGCCCTTTGATGATAGAGGTTCACAGTGTGTCCCAGGAAGATACCAGCTGCTTCCTATATCTTGGGAGGACAGACCTGGCACATATATATCGGTGGGAAGTATGATTCCTGTGCTCCCACATACTTCTCATGAATGGAATACCCACAGCAAGTACTGAAACACACTGGAAAATACCACTATTCCTTATTGTACAGATGCACAAGACGGAAAAGTGAATCAGCTTCAAAGTCCCTCCTCGTCACTGAGGACCTGATTAGTTATATTCAGTAGACAATGACATTTTGCAAGCCTGACACCAGGTTGCTGAAACAAACATTATTCTGAGTTCTGTCCTGGGAAGAGATTGCCAAAGGACAGGGAAAATGATTCAAGGGCATAATCTGAGCTTCCTTCAGGAAATAAAATACTTGTGTCTGTGTAATGAAAAATTCTGCTTTAGCAGTGGAAGGAGCACACTATCTCACAAATTTCCCACCTCTCTACCCTATCACACACCTTCTGCTTCCTCAGAAGAAGAGTTTCCAGTCCCCGTATCATCTACATCAGTCAGCTTGGAGCCCACCCAATTGGAGAGAAAGCAAGGTATCCATGATCCTGAGGGATTGCTGAAGAGCAGGAAGGAGAGCTTCAGTTTTGAGTTTAGACTATGTGTGCAACATTGAGATGGTTGAATAAGGAGCTTCAATTTATTCAAAAGGAAGTTTTAACTTCATGTCACTAACAGAAATAGCACCTTTGTTGACAAGTGTACCACTATCTGCTATTTAGTTCCTGCCCAGTTAGAGGTGAGACATTGCCTAAAATTTTCAACTATTAAGCAAATGCACTGCTAAAAAAAAAATCCTGTAACTAAATTGAGGGAGGAAAGGAGCCACAACTTAAAGAAATATTTTACCGTATGTCTTCAACTTGACCACCAGGCAACAGCTACTTAATTTCTTCAAAGTCTGCCTGGGGAGGGACTTCTTCAAGCGGCAAGCCGATGCATGTAATAAATAATGCAAATACATAAAAGATCAGCACTGAAATGTGTAGGAGGTGTTTGACACAGAAGACTGCAAGGCTTAAGGGAGAGATCTATGCTTCTGGGCTTGTGATAAAATTGATAGAATGATATTTTCCCCTCAACAAAATAAACAAAAAGAATAAAACCAAAATGTAAATTGCGCACTTAGGTAGAATCTGAGTTGCAAATTTAGTTACTAGTTTTTGATTATTCATTGAATCATGCAGCATGGAAACTGTCCTTCAGCCCTTCTGCTCCTACTATCTGCACCCATTGACATTAATCCCACTTTTAAACAAAATCTCTTCACATTCTATCAGCTCACCTCTGATCCTACCACTCATCTACATATCCAAGGGGAATTTACAGCAGCCATTCAATCTGCAAACCAGCACACCTTTGAGGTGAGTGCAAAATGGAAAGTGACTATGATGAGCAGGAGAGGGAAAACAAAAGGAAGACGAGGGAGTGGTGCAGATCAGAAAGAGTAATGAGCGAGAAAAAATACGGAGCCAAGTGGCAAGATGCCAACCTACAAACATGGAAGCAGGAAAAGAAAGCCATTGATGAAGAAAAAATGTGCCAGGCATGAGCAGAAGCAGTAAGGAATGCGAAGTGAGGATGAGAGAGGAGGAAGTTGCAATTATATATGCAAAGACTGCGAGTAAAGTCAGCTGGTGGACACTGACATGAACTTCCCAACCTTGGTAGTACTGTTTATGGGATGAGTTAAAGATGAAGAAAGAGATACACAGGGTGAGAGGGAGAGAAGAAAAATAACATTGAGGGAGCCAAGTACATCATGAATTAAAATGTTAAAGGCAATAGCCTGCATTGGCCCAAAGTTCAAAGTAAATTTAATATCAAAGTACATGTATGTCACCATATACCACCATGAGATTCATTTTCCAGTGGATATACTCAATAAATCCATAATAACTATAACAGAATCAATGAAAGATTGCACCAACTTGGGCATTCAACTACCGTGTAAAAGACAGAAACTGTGCACGTACAATAAGAAATTAATAATAAGTAAATAAGCAATAAATATCGAGAACATGAGATGAAAAGTCCTTGAAAGTGAGTCCACTGGTTGTGGGAATATTTCAGTGATGGAGAAAGTGAAGTTAAGTGAAGTCATCCCCTTTGGTTCATGCACCTGGTGACTGAATCTTCGCAAACTCCTAAGGAAGTAGAGGTGCTGCTGTGCTTTCTTCATAATGGCACTTACATGCTGGGCCCAGGACAGGTCATCTGAATGATAACACCAAAGAACTTAAAGTTGCTGAACCTGTCCACCTCCAATGAGGACTGCCTCATTGAGCTCTGGTTTCTCCTCCTGAAGTCAATAATCAGCTCCTTGGTCTTGCTGACATTGAGTGAGAGGTTGTTGTTGTGACATCACTCAGCCAGATTTTCAGTCTCCCTCCTATATGCTGAATTGTCACCACCTTTGATTCAGCCTATGACAGTGGTGTCATCAACAAACTGAAATGTGATTCTACCACTTCTGCTTTCAAAGCTTTGAAAGACGCCACAGAATTTAAAATTCTTTGATTAAACGTTTCATAATCTTTTCCATCATAGCTTCTGTTGTAGGTCTGGATATTTCATTTAGCTGATTTTTATACACAACACTTTTTAGCTAAAGGACAAGCATGGTACTTGTTTTGTAGTTAACTGGTACAAGAATTTTTTTTTCAATAGCAGAAGAAAATTGCCACGTATTCTTGCTTAGAAATGACATTTCAAGTTACAGTTGCCAGTGAAATGTACGGAGTATAACATAAAGGTTTCATTTATAGAACATGAGGTTTGAACTCAGTTTATAGTCTGGAGATTAAAGACTTCTCTCGTTGAACCAGTAATTGCAGAAAAGCAATTGCCTTACATTTGAAATTGAACAAGTTTCATTGCTGGGTCACCTCAAGAATTCTGTGAACTTTTGAATAACTAATCCTAGGACTGTCATTGTAGAAGCCTGTATTTCACAAGAAGTCACACTGGTTATAAAACCTAGAGCTAAACAAATAAGCCCTTCTGTGTAGTATGGAGGAAGACTCTAAACATTATACCGTACAAAGTTTATTTCATGGTTGGCTCTCTGCAATCTGTCTTTTTTAATTACGTATGTACATGTTTAAATTGTAACTCATTAACATAGAGGTTATTGTAACAACCACTTCACTTGCAGCATGAAAGAGCAGTTCATCAGTAGTCCTCAATAGTCATCGGTTCCTGGTGCACCTCAGTGCCCGTCGTTCTCTCATTCCAGTTTTCTACCTTTTCAGGCTCTTGCTGTGAACGTATAAGCTGATGATGTGAGTGGGCAAATTAAAACCAATTCTTACACTAAAATTTTCCTTGGATAATTGAGGGGTGTTCATCAAACCACTGCCTTGAGAACGGACTATCAGTTTGGTTTGATTGTTAGCTTTTTCAGTATGTGCATCACACATGGCCAAAATTTTGCATGGCATCTGACCCACGTCATCAATGCAAGCTCTTCCGTTAAGGTCACTGGGTATATGAAATGAGTTCTTTGGGCCACAGCCATTAATATTTAGTTCACAGGTGGAGATGAACTATTGGGATATGAAAGAAATGCACCTAGTAAATATCCTTTGCTATTTTTAATGATAGAATCACAGAATTAAAATAAGGTAATTTTGAAATTTAGTTTTGCATTTAATAACAAGGTTCCACAAAACCTAATTTTTTTTGGCAGCTGATGACTGACACATCAAAAAAGGAAGAAAGGCCCATTTGTTTTAGTGCCATCATTAGGAAATGCAGAGCCATTCCAGCAGGAATACCTATATCAGGCTGATGTCTATTGATTACAGCTCAGCATTCAACACCATCATCCCCTCAGTACTAATCAATAAGCTTCAAAATCTGGGCCTCTGTACCTTGCTGTGCAATTGGATCCTTGGTTTCTACGTCAGGAAACCACAGTCAGTGTGGATCGGAAATACATTAACATCTCCTCCTCACTGACAAGTTAGCCAGACACACCTCAGGGAGTCCGCTTAGCTCACTGCTCTACTCTCTCTACAATCATGACTGTGTGGCTAGGCTCGGCGCAAATGTCATCTGTAGATTCACTGATGACACAACTGTTGTCAGCAGAATTTCAGATGGTGACAAGCATGCATCAAGAAATCTTACCTGTAGTTGTGAACTTCCCATGATTCAGGACACTTACAAGGACAGGTGTGTAAAAAGGGCCCATAGGATCACTGGGGACCCAAACCATCCCAACCACAATCTATTCCAGCTGCTACCATCCGGGAAGCGGTACTGCAGCATAAAAGCTAGGACCAACAGGCTCCGGGACAGCTTCTTCCACCAGGCCACCAGACTGATGAACTCATGCAGATTTGAGTGTACTCTATAATACACTGACTGTTCTATTTATTATAAATTACTATGATTGCTCATAGATGGAGATGTGATGCAAAGATTTGTACTCCTCATGTATGTAAAGGATGTAAGAAATAAAGTCAATTCAAATTCAATTCAATTCAATTCAATGAGATATGTCAGATAATTGAGTGGTGTTACACTAACAACCTTGCTCTCAATGTCAGTAAGACCAAGGACTTCAGGAAGGATTGTTGAAGGAATACACACCAGTCCTTGTTGAGGGGTTAGTAGCTGAAAGGGTAAGCAGTTTCTGGGTGTCTCTGAAGATCTATCCTGGGCCCCGTCGTAGGAAAGGTGATTAATAGTGCTGAGGGTGAGGTAGCTAGTTTGCAAACGGAAGCAATGTGTAGTGAGGAGAGGCTGTTGATAGGGCAAAATTGCAGTCAACGAACGACAGTGTAAAAGGCGGACAAAATCGAAAAGGGTGAATACATGACTGAAGGTGATGTATCTGTATGGCACAGTGTACAGAATAAGGTAGGTAAACTTGCAACCAGGTGATTGGCAGGTATGATGTTGCAGGCATCACTGAATCATGGCTGAAAGATTACAGCTGGGAGCTTAATGTCCAAGGATACACATTGCATCAAAAAGATAAGCAGGAAGGCTAAGGGGGTGGCATTGCTCTGTTGGCAAAAGGTGAAATCAATTCATTCAAAACAGGTGACATAGGCTCAAAAGGTGTCGAATCATTGCGGATAGAGCTAAGGAACTGCAAGGGTAAAAAGATTCTGATGGGAGTTGTATACAGACCCCCAAACATTAGTAAGGATATGGCCTACAAATTACAATGGGAGATAGAAAATGCATGCCAAAAGGGCAATATTACAATAGTCATGGGGGATTTCAATATGCAGGTAGATTGGGAAAATCAGGTTGGTGCTGGATTATAAGAGGGAGAATTTCTAGAGTGCCAGTGAGATGGCTTTTTAGAGCAGCTCATGGTTGAACCCACTAGGGGATCAGCTATTCTGAATTGGGTGTTGTGCAATGAACCAGAATTGATTAGTGAAGTTAGGGTAAAAGAACCCTTCGGAAAAGTGATCATATCATCACTGAATTTAACCCGAAATTTGAGAAGGAGAAACTAAAGTCAAATGAATCAGCATTATTGTATGATGTATAACTGTTATACAGTTATATGGTTATTGTGGAGCGAAGCGAATTACAGAGCCATGAGAGAAGAGTTGGCCAGAATTGATTGGAAAAGAACACTGACAGGGATGATGGCAGAGCAGCAATGACTGGAATTTCAGGAAGAAAGCCGGAAGGCACAGAATATATACTGTCAAAGAGGAAGAAGTATTCTAAAGGAAAGATGTCACAACCGTGGCTAACAAGAGAAGTAAAAGCCAGCATAAAAGCCAAAGAGTGGGAATATAATAGAGCAAAAATTAGCAGGAAGTTAGAGAATTGGGAAGCTTTTAACAACCAATACAAGGCAACTAAAAAGTCATTAAGAAGGTAAAGATGGAATACAAAAGTAAGCTAGCCAATAATATTAAAAAGATTACCAGAAGTTTCTTCAGATACATAATGTGGAAAAGAGAGATGAGAGTGGATATCAGACTGCTGGAGAGGTAGTAATGCGGGACAACAAAATTTGTATTTGAATCAGTATTTTGCATCAGTCTTCACTGTGGAAGACATTAGCAGTCAGGTGAACGTTCCAGGTGTCAGGAGGCATGGAGTGGGTGAAGTGACCATAACTAGAGAGAAGGTTCTTGGAAAAGTGAAAGGTCTGAAGGTAGATAATTCACCTAGACCAGGTGTTGTACACACCAGAGTTCTGAAAGAGGTGCTGAAGAGTTTGTGGAGGCATTAGTAATGATCTTTCAAGAATCAGTAGATTCCAGCAGACTGGAAAATTGCAAATGTCACTCCACTCTTCAAGAAGGGAAAGAGGCAGAAGAAAGAAAACTATAGGCCAGTTAGTCTGACCTCAGTGGTTGGGAAGATGTTGGTCTCGATTATTAAGGATGAGGTCTCAAGATACTTGGAGGCACATGATAAAATAGACCATAGTCAGCATAGCTTCCTCAAGAGAAAATCTTGCCTGACAAATTTGTTGGAATTCTTTGAAGAAATAACAAGCAGGATAAACAAAAGGGAATTGGTTGATGCTGTGTACTTGGATTTTCAGAAGGCCTTTGACAAGGTGACACACATGAGGCTGCTTAACAAGCTACGAGCCCATGGTGTTACAGAGAAGTCTCTATTATGAATAAGGCAGTGGCTGATTGGCAGGATGTAAAGAGTGAGAGTAAAGGGAGCCTTTTCTGACTGGCTGCTGGTGACTAGTGGTGGTCCACAGGGGTTAGGACCTATTCTTTTTATGTTTTATGTCTGTGATTTGGATGATGGAATTGATGGCTTAGTTGCAAAATTTACAGATGATATAAAGATAGATTTGGGGGTAGGTAGTTTTGAGGAACATAGAACATAGAATAGTACAGCACATCACAGGACCTTCAGCCCACATTGTTGGGCCGACCCTCAAACCCGACCTCCCATTTAATCACCCACATTAAATTCCTCCATATACCTGTCCAGTAGTCTCTTAAATGTCACTAGTGTATCTGCCTCCACCACTGACTCAGGCAGTGCATTCCACGCACCAACCACTCTCTGAGTAAAAAACCTTCTTCTAATATCCCCCTTGAACTTCCCACCCCTTACCTTAAAGTCATATCCCCTTGTATTGAGCAGTGGTGCCCTGGGGAAGAGGTGCTGGCTACCCACTCTATCTATTCCTCTTAATATCTTGTATACCTCTATCATGTCTCCTCTCATCCTCCTTCTCTCCAAAGAGTAAAGCCCTAGCTCCCTTAATCTCTGATCATAATGCATACTTTCTAAACCAGGCAGCATCCTGGTAAATCTCCTCTGTACCCTTTCCAATGCTTCCACATCCTTCCTATAGTGAGGCGACCAGAACTGAATACAGTACTCCAAGTGTGGCCTAACCAGAGTTTTATAGAACTCCATCATTACCTTGCCACTCTTAAACTCTATCCCTCGACTTATGAAAGCTAACACCCCATAAGCTTTCTTAACTACCCTATCTACCTGTGAGGCAACTTTCAGGGATCTGTGGACATGTACCTCCCCATCACTCTGCTTCTCCACACTACCAAGAATCCTGCCATTTATTTTGTACTCTGCCTTGGAGTTTGTCCTTCCTAAGTGTACCACCTCACACTTCTCCGGGTTGAACTCCATCTGCCACTTCTCAGCCCACTTCTGCAACCTATCAATGTCTCTCTGCAATCTTCAACAATCCTCTACACTATCCACAACACCACCAACCTTTGTGTCGTCTGCAAACTTGCCAACCCCTCCCTTCTACCCCCACATCCAGGTCATTAACAAAAATCACGAAAAGTAGAGGTCCCAGAACAGATCTTTGTGGGACACCACTAGTCACAACCCTCCAATCTGAATGTACTCCCTCCACCACCACCCTCTGCCTTCTGCAGGCAAGCCAATTCTGAAACCACCTGGCCAAACTTCCCTGGATCCCATGCCTTCTGACTTTCTGAATAAGCCTACCGTGTGGAACCTTGTCAAATGCCTCACTAAAATCCATATAGATCACATCCTCTGCACTACCCTCATCTATATGCCTGATCACCTCCTCAAAGAACTCTATCAGGCTTGTTAGACACGATCTGCCCTTCACAAAGCCATGCTGACTGTCCCTGATCAGACCATGATTCTCTAAATGCCCATAGATCCTATCTCTAAGAATCTTTTTCAACAGCTTTTCCACCACACACGTAAGGCTCACTGGTCTATAATTACCCGGACTATCCCTACTACCTTTTTTGAACAAGGGGACAACATTCGCCTCCCTCCAATCCTCTGGTACCATTCCCATAGACAACGAGGACATAAAGATCCTAGCCAGAGGCTCAGCAATCTATTCCCTCACCTCGTGGAGCAGCCTGGGGAATATTCCGTCCAGCCCCGGGGACTTATCCGTCCTAATGTATTTTAATAACTCCAACACCTCCTCTCCCTTAATATCAACATGCTCCAGAACATCAACCTCACTCATATTGTCCTCACTGTCATCAAGCTCCCCCTCATTGGTGAATACCAAAGAGAAGTATTCACTGAGGACCTCGTTCACTTCCACAGCCTCCAGGCACATCTTCCCACCTTTATCTCTAATCGGTCCTACCTTCACTCCTGTCAACCTTTCATTCTTCACATAATTGAAGAATGCCTTGGGGTTTTCCTTTACCCTACTCGCCAAGACCTTCTCATGCCCCCTTCTTGCTCTTCTCAGCCCCTTCTTAAGCTTCTTTCTTACTACCCTATATTCCTCAATAGACCCATCTGATCCTTGCTTCCTAAATCTCATGTATGCTGCCTTCTTCCACCTGACTAGATTTTCCACCTCACTTGTCACCCATGGTTCCTTCACCCTACCATTCTTTATCTTCCTCACTGAGACAAATTTATCCCTAACATCCTGCAAGAGATCTCTAAACATCGACCACATGTCCAACATACATTTCCCTGCAAAAACATCATCCCAATTCACACCCGCAAGTCTAGCCTTATAGCCTCATAATTTGCCCTTCCCCAATTAAAAATTTTCCTGTCCTGTCTGATTCTATCCTTTTCCATGATAATGCTAAAGGCCAGAGAGCGGTGGTCACTGTCCCCCAGATGCTCACCCACTGAGAGATCTGTGACCTGACCCGGTTTGTTACCTAATACTAGATCTATTATGGCATTCCCCCTAGTTGGCCTGTCAACATACTATGACAGGAATCCGTCCTGGACACACTTAACAAACTCTGCCCCAATTAAACCCTTGGAACTAATCAGGTGCCAATCAATATTAGGGAAGTTAAAGTCACCCATGATAACAATCCTGTTATTTTTGCACCTTTCCAAAATCTGCCTCCCAATCTGCTCCTCGGTATTTCTGCTGCTACCAGGAGGTCAATAGAATACTCCCAATAGTGTAACTGCTCCCTTCTTGTTCCTGACTTCCACCCATACTGACTCAAAAGAGGATCCTGCTACATTACCCACCCTTTCTGTAGCTGTAATAGCATCCCTGACCAGTAATGCCACCCCTTCTCCCCTTTCCCCGCCTCTCTATCCCTTTTAAAGCACTGAAATCCAGGAATATTGAGAATCCATTCCTGCCCTGGTGCCAGCCAAGTCTCTGTATTGGCCACTACATCATAATTCCATGTATGTATCCAAGCTCTCAGTTCATCACCTTTGTTCCTGATGCTTCTTGCATTGAAGTACATGCACTTTACCCCTTCTACCTTCCTACCTTTACACTCCTTATTCTGTTTCACTTTCCTCAAAACCTCTCTATATGTTAGATCTGGCTTTACTCCATGCACTTCTTTCTCTGTCCTGTTGCTCCGGGTCCCATCCCTCTTGCAAACTAGTTTAAACCCTCCCAGTCAGGGAGTAGAGAGGCTACAAATGGGCAAAATGGCTGATGGAATACAGTGTCGGGAAGTGCACAGTCATGCACTTTGGTAGAAGAAAGGAAATCGTTGACTATTTTCTAAATGGAGAAACATACAATAGACCGAAGCACAAAGCAACTTGGGATTCCTTGTGCAGGATTCCCTAAAGGTTAATTTGAAGGTTGAGTCTGTGGTGAGGAAGCAAATACAATGTTAGCATTCATTTCAAGAGGACTAGAATATAAAGCAAGGATATAATGTTGAAACTTTATAAAGCACTGGAGAAGCATCACTTGGAGTATTGTGAGCAGTTTTGGGCCCTTATCTTAGAAAACATGTGCTGAAATTGGAGGGGATTCAAAGAAGGTTCACGAAAATGATTCCAAGTTTGAATGGCTTGTCATATGAAGAGCATCTGATGATTCTGGGCCTGTATTCACTAGAATTCAGAAGAATGACGTGTGACCTCATTGAAACCTATTGAATGGTGAAAGGCCTTGATAGAGTGGATGTGGAGATGATGTTTCCTATGGTGGAAGAGTCTAAGACCAGAAGACACAGCCTCAGAATAGAGGGACATAATTTTGGAATGGAGAAGAGGAGGAATTTCTTTAGCCAGAGAGTAGTGAATCTGTGGAATCTTTGCCACCGACAGCTCTGGTGGCCAAATCTTCATGCAATGTCTAAGGCAGAAGTTGATATGTCCTTGTTTGGTCAGGGCATGACAGGATACAGGGAGAAGGCAGGAGATTGGAGCTGAGAGGAAAATTGGATCAGCCATGATGAAATGGTAGAGCAGACTCAATGGGCCAAGTGGCCTAATTCTGCTCCTATATCTTATGGTCCTATGGTCTGATAATGATGTAATTATGAAGAAGTTTGAGGAGATTTGGTATGTTACCAAAGACTTTAGCAAATATCTACAGATGCACTGTGGAGAGCACAGTGGCAGGGTAGAGATACATCTCCACCAAAGGAGGTGTAGGTACTCCTTCCCACCCCTACTGTCACAGCCACGGACTCCGCTGCAGGGTCTGTAGGCAGGCTGCGCAGTAGATTCCGCAGTTGTGCTCATGACTGTGCACATGTCCGCTAATTACTGTTTCGTTATGGTGGTTTTTAACTCCCTTCTTTTCATTGTAGTGCTTGTCCAGACTTGAGCAAAGCACAGCAACGTTACACTGCTTGTTTGCATTCGGCCTTGCCTGAGAAAGTGGACTACTGAGTCGACTGACATTGGAGACCAGCAGTATTCATTTTGTATTTAGATATTTCTCTCAGCTGTGGTGTTGGCCAATGTTCCCTCTAAGGTGTGCACACACATCTTTTGCTACTAGTGCACAAAGGAATTTAAACTGTGCACAAAAGGTTGTCACCCTCTAACTTGTTGGCATATTGCGTATATTTCACGGTCATACACAATCACATTTCCTTTTCCGGTTTCTGATGCAGACGGTGTTGACAATGTGGTGTTTGCGACGTGTTGTCTGCAGATTTTGGAACTGGGTTACTTAGACTGTTTTTATTGAAGAAATTATTGACTCACTATGTAAAATTCCAAAGGAGTAAAAGGCGTGAAGCGCAAAAGAACTGCTGGTTCATTTAAAATGGAATGGCTTAATGAAACAGTAGAAACTGCTACACCGAAAGCTCATGGGGTCAGGAACTTGCAGCGGCGAGAAATATTTATGTACAATATAGAAACTGGTGTTACCTGCGTGTATTTTTGCAAAAGCTGCTGGAGAATTTACAAGTGGGAAGAAGTAGAAAGTTGACTTTTTAAATTTCACTTAGCAAGCAAATCACACGTGGATGGTGTGAAGAAACTCTGGCGAGAAAACCTTTCATTACCCACTACAGGCCTGCTACGTCTGTTTTGTGAGAGTGCAAATGAAATAGAGTGGAAACAATCAAGCCCAGGGGAGATTAAAGTTCTTATTGACGGTGATTTGTAGGCTATTAAAATGAATACCTTTATATATAAAATTCTGTGCGCCCACATTGTTGTCACAACACAAGATTTTTGCACTGGTCATTATATATTAGAGGGAACATAAGTGTTGGCATCTAATTTTCCATTTGGAATTGTAGTTAATTGCCTTGTTTGGCTTAGTGTTTATTGCTTTCTTTTCCCTTGAAATAATCTTCACGTTAAAGTCCGTGAACTATCGACCCACTTTGGTGTCTCTCCCACCGCACTTGGGCCATATCCGAATGCCTCGATAGCTAGCCTTGGGCAAGGTGTAGCACCTGCTTACCCTGCTGGTCAGGGTCGCGTGAAGCCATGGGAGCAGCTGGTGCATTTCACAAGTCCTGGTTACGACATTTTCAAAGGATGATACCTCAAAAGGTGGCATCCATTATTAAGGACTTCCACCAGCCATGATTTGCTTCTTCTCATTGCTACTATCTGGGAGGAGATTCAGGAGCCTGAAGACTTCCGTACCCCCTCTCAAAGTTTTAGTAACAGCTTCTTACCCTACTACAGTCGGCCCTCCTTATCCGCGAGGGATTGGTTCCGGGACCCCTCGCGGATACCAAAAAACGTGGATGCTCAAGTCCCTTATTCAACCCGTCGAAATGTGGTGGAACTTAGGACCCAGCGGAACCCCGGACCTTATTTAACCTGTCTCAGTGCAGAGGACATTACGACCTGGCAGCTGAGCTCTGAATCCGCAGTGATTCTGCTCACGAAAATAATCAGATCGCGATTTAAAATAACGTGGAAGTAATAAAGCGATTGGAAACAGGTGAAACGCCATCGGTCATTGGAAAAGCGTTAGGCTACAGTCAGTCAACGATCGGAACAACTTTAAAGGATAAAGTGAGAAAAGCCCTGCCCCGATTAAAGCTACAATTATTACTAAGCAATGCAGTGGTTTAATTATTGGGTTTTGGGGTTTTGGGTTTTTGATCCCTCACATCAACCCAGTACGGATGGAGAGTGCGCTCGGGAGCGGTCTGTCACTGGATCGAACTCGGGAATTTCCGTTCCCAAGCCCGGCGCTGAAACATACGTTTCTTAAGTGTTTTATATGCATAGAAAGTAAAATGTATACTATATACTAAGACAAACGTTTGACTAACTGACGCTAAATAATACCGGATGTACTTGTTCCGACTTACTTAGTAAGAGAACTTCCGGTTTTTTTTCGATCCCAATCCACGAAAACGTACACGCATTCTCCCGTATACTTTAAATCATCTCTAGATTACTTATAATACCTAATACAATGTAAATGCTATGTAAAATAGTTGTTATACTGCATTGTTTAGGGAATAATGACAAGAAAAAAAGTCTGCACATGTTCGAACAACAAGTGCTGGAAGAGCACTTCCGGGTTTTCTCGATTCGCGGTTGGTTGAATTCACGCATGCGGAACTCGCGGATAAGGAGGGCCGACTGTATACACACAAAATGCTGGAGGAATTCAGCAAGCCGGGCAGCATCTATGGAAAAAAGTACAGTTGATGTTTCAGGCCGAAACCCTTCAGCAGGACTAAAATTCAATTGTACTCTTTTCCATAGATGTTGCCTGGGCTGCTGAGTTCCTCCAGCATTTTGTGTGTGTTGCTTGGATTTCCAGCATCTGCAGAATTTCTCTTCTTCCCCTACTCCAACAGATTTCTGAATGGTCCAGGAATGCTACCTCAATATATCTTATGCATTGCACTCTACTGCTGCTACAAAACGACAAATTTCATGACATACAGTATGTCAGTGATAATAAACCCGATTCTGATTTCAGTTTTGATTCAGGTTAGTACCCAGCTAAATCTCTGATTAACAGGGTGGAATTCCAGTAGGAACTATATTCTGTATATATCTTACTGCTAGCAATGTCTGTGGACAAATTCTCAAAATATTCTCATGATGTTTCTTGGTTCAGCATTATAGTTCTGGAAATTTGCCCTACTGGCAAAGCTTAACATTCATTCTGTACTTGCCAATGCATCTTTGCAATGCACCTTCTCTGCTCCTTGCGCTGTATTAGACAGAAGAAATGCATGAGCTGTGAACTGAAGTTCTCTCTGCCAACCATCACCACTCCCGCTCCTGTCCATTCCCACCCCTCACCACTTTCGCCTCACAATGGATCCTGCTGGTTACCTGCTTAGACAGTTGTTTTGAGAGCAGCAGCAGGGTGCAATCTTTCCTGACAGGCAGTCATATCTGCCATATAAATAGGACTCTTCAGTGTGCCAGGTTGACAAGTGCATTGTTCACAGTGATTAAGGACAAAGCTTTCTAGATGAAATAAAATTCCTGTCAACAAATTTAAAAAAGGAATTCCTTTTGCCACAGTAGATCCTGAGAGTATATTTCTAGCTTTTCTTTCATTTTGTTTGCATTATGCAGTCACAATGAAAACTGTTAACAATGAAACAGTAAGAAGGAAGATCATTCATGCAATAATTCTATCTGATTTCTTCTTACAGGCGGGCTAAGGTTATGGTGTTAAAATGACCAAAAATTTGCATTTTTGCATTTGTTCTCAACTCCTACGTGGAAAAGAGAAAACAAGTCATCACACTTTTGCTGTACCCAAAAAAAAACACTTGGCTGTCACTTGCACAGTCTTTAGGCCTCGTGCTAGTGTTAATCTCAGGATGCATCCCATCAGCCTGTATCAGTCCTGTTCCATCCAGTCACAGAATTACCAATGCATCCAGATCAGTACTCCTTCAAGATCAAATCGTTGAAGACACAAGCACACATCTTACTGCCGTGCTTCAGGGTGGAACAGGTGCATTAAAGGAAAACACTGAGATGCAGAATGGAGGTGGCCTGATATTGCTTGCACTGAGCAACCATGAAAAGCTTTGTCCTCATTGTAAACTCTTAATATGTACCCTTTTTATTTGGTGATTCGGCAAACTGCGGGGATGTGACGGTATGATTATGAGTAACGATTAAGCAAGTTAGTCCCATACACACTGGATTTCAGAAGAACAAACTATGATCTCAATGAAATGCCTGTGACTCTGGAGGATTTGAAGTCGGTTGGATGAGGATATTTTCCCTGTTGGAGGAAGTTTAGAACTGCAAGCAAAGTTTAAAAATACCAGGTCTACTGTTTTCGGGGGCTGTGAATCTTTGGAATTCTCTTCAATGGAGAAAATGATTCATTAAGTACGTGCAAACATATAAAGAAGGGAAAGGACTAGATTCCTTCAACCCAAGTCGGCTATTCTATAAGATCATGGCTGATCTAATTCTAACTTCAATTCTATGTGATTGCCTTTCACACCCTTGTCTCTCAATAATCCATCAGCCTCTGCTTTAGAAATATTCAAAGTCTTTGCTTCAACTATTAAATTAAATGAGTAGCACATAAATAAAAATAGACATAAAAAAAGTAACGAGGTGGTGTTAATGGGTCCAATGTCCATTCAGAAATCAGATGGCAGAGGGGAAGAAGCTGTTCCTGAATTGCTGAGTGTGTGTCTTCAGGCTCCTGTACCTCCTCCCTGATAGGAACAGTGAGAAGAGGGCATGTCCTGGGTGATGGAGGTCCTTAATGATGGATGCTGCTTTCTTGAAGCTTTGCTTCGTGAAGATGTCCTGGATGCTACGGAGGCTAGTGCCCATGATGGAACTGACTAAGTTCACAACTTTCAGCAGATCCTAACGATCCTCTGTAGTAGCCACCCACCAACCTCCACCCCACTCCCCCACCAACCTCCGTCCCCCCTGCTCCTCCAGCCTCCACCCCCTCCCCCACCAACCTCTGCCCCCACCTCCTTCACCAACCTCTGTCCCCACCTCCCCTATCAACCTCCACCCCAAACTCCCCCACCAACCTCCACACCCTCCTCCTCCACCATCCTCCATCCCCACCTCCCCCACCAACCTCCACCCCACCTCCCTCTCCTCCACCAACCTCCCCCACCAACCTTCTCCACCAACCTCCCTCACCAACCTCCCCCACCAACCTCCCCCACCAACCTCCCACAAGAACCTCCTCCACCAACCTCTCACAAGAACCTCCTCCACCAACCTCCCACGCCAACCTCCTCCACCAACCTCCGTCCCCCAACCTCCCCCACCAATCTCTGTCCCCCAACCTCCCCCATCAACCTCCTCCACCAACCTCCCACACCAATCTCCCCCACCAACCTCCGTCCCCCAACCTCCCCCACCAACCTCCCATACCAACCTCCCCCACCAACCTCCCACAAGAACCTCCTCCACCAACCTCCCACAAGAACCTCCTCCACCAACCTCCCACACCAACCTCCATCCCCCAACCTCCCCCACCAACCTCCCACACCAACCTCCCCCACCAACCTCATCCACAAACCTTCGTCTCCCAACCTCCCCCACCAACCTCCCCCATCAACCTCCCACGCCAACCTCCCCCACTAACCTCCTCCACCCTCCACCCCCACCTCCCCTACCAACCTCCTCCACCAACCTCCACCCCCCACCTCCCCCACCAATGACCTCCACCAACCTCCCACCCCAACCTCCATCCCCCAACATCCCACACCAACCTCCCACACCAACCTCCCCCACCAACCTCCTCCACAAACCTCCGTCCCCCAACCTCCCCCACCAACCTCCCCCATCAACCTCCCACGCCAACCTCCTCCACCCTCCACCCCCACCTCCCCCACCAATGACCTCCACCAACCTCCATCCCCCAACATCCCACACCAACCTCCTCCACCAATCTCCGTCCCCCAACCTCCCCCACCAACCTCCCCCACCCTCCACCCCCACCAACCTCCCACACCAACCTCCTCCACCAACCTCCCACACCAACCTCCATCCCCCAACATCCCACACCAACCTCCCACACCAACCTCCCCCACCAACCTCCTCCACAAACCTCCGTCCCCCAACCTCCCCCACCAACCTCCCCCATCAACCTCCTCCACCAACCTCCCCCACCAACCTCCTCCACCCTCCACCCCCACCTCCCCTACCAACCTCCTCCATCAACCTACACCCCCCACCTCCCCCACCAATGACCTCCACCAACCTCCCACACCAACCTCCATCCCCCAATATCCCACACCAACCTCCTCCACCAATCTCCGTCCCCCAACCTCCCCCACCAACCTCCCCCACCAATCTCCCACACCAACCTCCCCCACCAACCTCCTCCACCCTCCACCCCCACCAACCTCCCACACCAACCTCCTCCACCAACCTCCCACACCAACCTCCTCCACCAACCTCCGTCCCCCAACCTCCCCCACCAACCTCCCCCATCAACCTCCCACACCAACCTCCCCCACCAACCTCCTCCAACAACCTCCCCCACCAACCTCCTCCACCAACCTCCGTCCCCCAACCTCCCCCACCAACTTCCCCCTCCAACCTCCTCCACCAACCTCCCCACCAACCTCCTCCACTAACCTTCCACACCAACCTCCCCCACCAACCTCCACCCCCCACCTCCCCGACCAACCTCCACCCCCCACCTCCCCACCAATGTCCTCCACCAACCTCCGTCCCCCAACCTCCCCCACCAACCTCCCCCATCAACCTCCCACACCAACCTCCCCCACCAACCTCCTCCACCCTCCACCCCCACCAACCTCCCACACCAACCTCCTCCACCAACCTCCCACACCAACCTCCTCCACCAACCTCCGTCCCCCAACCTCCCCCACCAACCTCCCACACCAACCTCCTCCACCAACCTCCGTCCCCCAACTTCCCCCA
Source organism: Mobula birostris (assembly GCF_030028105.1). NCBI lineage: Eukaryota > Metazoa > Chordata > Chondrichthyes > Myliobatiformes > Myliobatidae > Mobula > Mobula birostris. Next base: position 169,260,486 of record NC_092370.1, on the reverse strand, counting down.
CCAACTTCCCCCTCCAACCTCCTCCACCAACCTCCCCACCAACCTCCTCCACCAACCTCCCACACCAACCTCCTCCATCAACCTCCGTCCCCCAACCTCCCCTACCAACCTCCTCCACTAACGTTCCACACCAACCTCCCCCACCAACCTCCAACCCCCACCTCCCCGACCAACCTCCACCCCCCACCTCTCCACCAACGTACTCCAACCTCCCACACCAACCTCCATCCCCAACTTCCCACACCAACCTCCTCCACCAACCTCCCACACCAACCTCCTCCACCAATCTCCACCCCCACCAACCTCCTCCACCAACCTCCAACCCCCACCTCCCCCACCAACCTCCTCCACCAACCTCTATCCCCCAACCTCCCCCACCAACCTCCCCCACCAACCTCCTCCACTAATCTCCCACGCCAACCTCCCCCACCAACCTCCTTCACCCTCCACCCCCACCTCCCCTACCAACATCCTCCACCAACCTCCACCCCCCACCTCCCCCACCAATGACCTCCACCGACCTCCCACACCGACCTCCATCCCCCAACATCCCACACCAACCTCCTCCACCAACCTCCGTCCCCCAACCTCCCCCACCAACCTCCCCCACCAACCTCCTCCACCAACCTCCTCCACCAACCTCCCACACCAACCTTCGTCCCCCAACCTCCCCCACCAACCTCCTCCCCCAACCTCCCCCACCAACCTCCTCCATCAACCTCCCACACCAACCTCCACCCTCCACCTCCCCATCAACCTCCATTCCCCCTCCCCCACCAACCTCCACCCCCCACCTCCTCCACCAACCTCCATCTCCCACCAACCTCCGCCCCCCCTCCCCCACCAACCCCCCCACCAACCTGCACCCCCCACCCTCCTTCTCCACCCACCTCTACCCCCGTCCTCCCCTACCTCCTCCACCAACCTCTGCCCCCACCCCCTCCACCAACCTCCGCCCCCCACCTCCCGAACCAACCTCCAACCACCTCCCCCACCAATCTCCACACCCCAACTCCCCCACCAACCTCCGCCCCCCACCTCCCGAACCAACCTCCAACCACCTCCCCCACCAATCTCCACACCCCAACTCCCCCACCAACCTCCGCACCCCACCTCCTCCAACCTCTGCCCCCCACTTTCCCCACCAACCTCCCCCACCAATCTCCTCCACCCACCTCCTCCACCAACCAGACGGTGATGCAGCTTGTTAGAATGCTCTCCACAGTACATCTGTAGAAATTTCTGAGTGTTTTTGGTGACATACCAAATCTCCTTAAATTCCTGATGAAATGTATCTGCTATCATGCTTTCTTTGCAGCTGCATTGATATGTTGGGTCCAGGTTAAGTCCTCAGAGACACTGACACTCAGGAACTTGAAATGTTCACTTACCACTTTTGATCCCTCTCTGAGGACTGGCATGTGTTCCCTTGTCTTACCCTTTCTGAAGTCCACAATTAATTCTTTGGTCTTATTGACATTGAGTGCAAGGTTGTTGCTGCCGTTGACACCACTCAACCAGCTGGTATATCTCACTCCTGTATGCCCTCTGTTACCATCTGAAATACTGCCAATCATAGTTGTAGCATCAGTAAATTGATAGATGGCATTTGAGCTGTGCCTAGCCACACAGTCGTGGGTATAGAGAGAGTAGAGCAGTGGGCTAAGCACATCTCCCTGTGGAATGCCAGGGCTGATTGTCAGAGAAGTGGAGGTGTTATTTCCAATCCACACAGTCTTCCGGTAAGGAAGTGAGGATCCAGTTGCAAAGGGAGATACAGAGGCCGAGGTTCTGTAGCTTTTCAATCAGGACAGTAGAAATGATGGCGTTAAATGCTGAGCTGTAGTTAATAAACAGCATTCTGACATAGGTATTTGTATTGTCCAACTGATCTAAGGCTGTGTGAAGAGCCAATAAGATCGCATCTGCTGTAGACCCATTGTGCCAATAGGCAAATTGCAGTGGGTCCAGGCCCTCGCTGAGACAGAATTTAATTCTAGCCATGACCAACATCTCAAAGCACTTCATCAACGTAGATATGAGCAATACCTGATAGCATTCTCTTGGCTTTCCTAATTATTTACTGCACCTGCATACATACCTTTGGCAAATTATGTACTTCATAGTCCAAACTAAATTTATTATCCAAGTACATATATGTCACCAATACAACTCTGAGATTCGTTTTCTTGTGGGCATACTCAATAAATCCAATAACCATAATAGAATCAATGAAAGATCACACCCAAAAGGGCAGAAAACCACTGTGCAAAAGACAACAAACTGCAAATACAAAAGAAAAACAAAACTAATAAATAAATAAGCAATAAATATCAAGAACATGAGATAAAGAGTACTTGAAATTAAGTCTGTAGGTTGTGGGAACAGTTCAGTAATGGGGCAAGTGAAGTTATATCCTTGGTTCAAGAGCCTGATGGTTGAGGGATAATAATTGTTCCTGAGCCCGGTGGTGTGCATCCTAAGACTCTTATACTTCCTTCTTGATGACAGTAGCAAGAAGACAGCATAGCCTGGATGATGGGAGTCCTTGCTGATGGAAGCTGCCTTTCCTGCGACAATACTCCATATGAAAGTGCTCAATAGTGAGAAAGGCTTTACCCATGATAGACTGGGCCACATCCACTACCTTTTGTAGGATTTTCCATTCAAGAGCATTGGTGTTTCCTTCCCAGGCCATGATGCAGCCAGTCAATGTACTCCCCACCACACATCTATAGAAGTTTGTCAAAGTTTTAGATGTCATGCCAAACCTTCTTGAACTTCTAAGGAAGTAGAGGTGCTTCCATGCTTTCTTCGTAATTGCACTCATGAGCTGGGCCCAGGACAGCTCTGCTGACATTATAACACAGAGGGATTTAAAGCTGTTGACCCTGTCTGCCTCTGATCCCCCAGTTGTCCCCCAGTTGACCGGGGGGGAATACCATTGGGCACCAGATCTTTCTGCATATCAGAGCTCTACAATCTATCACCTTTCAGATAACATGCCTTGCTGTGATGCAGGTTTTTGGATTCTTTGGAATTGAGTATTATGGGGAACAAGGAGGAATATTGATTGAGGCCAAGTTCCGAACAGCATAGTCTGATTGAAAGAAGAGGAAGCACAAAGGGCTGATTGGGCTCCTGTTTCTTATGATCCTCAATAAATGACAAACTTGCCAGTGCTGGCCAAATCCAGAAACAGAATGGCAGTTGTCAACATTGATGTGAAGCAAAAAGGCTGATAGAGAAGCCAGAAAAATTACTGACAATGCAGACACAAGAGAAAGCAGATGCAGGAATCCGGAGCAAAGAAAAACGAACTGCTGGAGGGATCTCCTGATGAAAGGTCTTGATCTGATACTGCAATTATCCCCTTGCCTCCACAAATGCTGCTTGACCAGTAGTTTGTTTTTTTTTGTTTTACTTACAATACAGATTCTCCTGTCTTATAGCCACATTTTTAATAATCCTTATTTATCAATAATATAATCTGATACTGAGGTTGGCTCTTCATTATTGGTCAAAAAAGATTCTGTGCAGAATTAGGCTTGTATGCCAACTTGATTCTTTCAGATACACTCAACATGCCACAAATGACTGGTGACCACAATGTTTCACAAGAAGGTTATCGATGAGAATGGCCGCACTACACAGTAACTGTGTTATGTTTGTGGCTCAGAGTTCAAGAGACATATCGTTTTACACTGTTTCTGGATCCAATTGTATGAATTTGATCACTCACGCTCAACCCCTACAGCTCTTGGACCTCCTTCCCAGCGAAAGCCTCCCTCCCCATCCACATTGATTCCACCTCCTCCTTCCTCACCCCCAGCGCATCATCGCCCCTCTCATCCAACAGCAATTGGCTTGTCTCTTTCACTCTTCTTGACACAGCTTCACAGCGGTCTCCTCCTTCTGAGGTCTTCACTTCATCAATTCTCCAGACTCCATGCTTTCACTTCTGTTCAATCCCCTTCCTCACTTTCATCATTCTGGGTTTCTCAATACATGCAATGGTATCTTCAGATATTGTTAAAGCATCCATACAGAGGTAAATATTGAAATAATTCATGTATGATCTAACTGAGAATTGCTGGGGGTAACCGTGCGGCATGAAGCCATTGTAAGTGAACCTCTGACTACAAATGGATAGATAAGAACGAAATTGGTCAGTTCAAATGCTAGTATTTAATTTGTCTCAAATCAAATTTATTCAAACAAGAAGTTATTGTTAGATTAAAAAGGCTGCAAAGAAATTAATTAGAACATAAAGGGTGAGGCTGAATCCTGATGGTCCTATTCCTTTGAGGAATAGGACCAATCTCATATGGTCATGCAGTCCTTGGTATGAACATATGAGATTGGCCCTATTCCTTGGTCAGGCTAAAATAATGGCAACCACACCAGCAGGAAGCTTATTTTGTTACACACCAGTAGGAAGCTTATTTGGTTACACATTTGGGAGCGTCTCATCAACAAAAGCATTGCAGCTTGAAGAGCGGGAAAGGGATCAGGGAACAATTATGTGTGGGAATAGCTCATGAAACTGCCTGAAGCAACAGTCTGAGAAGGTGAGCTCGATCATTTTGGGTCTCAATGAGCCAGCCTGTATGAGATTAGTATTAAACTGTAATGCACTAATATTTGGACAAAGCACTTGATGCTGAGCCGTGAGAATTTATTAGAAGTTCCTCATACCATTCAGCTGTTGTGGACAATGGTGGATTTGACTATATCAAAAGCTGCAGACAGGATGAGGACAAGAAATAATTGCTCAAGACTATCACAATCATTTAGAAAGACATTACTGACATTCTTCCTCTTCTAGACCTTCAAAGCAATAGGATATTATTGGATAGGAAGTCATCCTAAAGTCAGGAATCAAATACATTGTACATCATGCTGAAAAAGTTCCAGCTAAGTTTCCTTTCTGTTGATTTCATGGGGAAAAAATGTTAAAACCCTGTGTTCCAATCCTATCATGAATGAGAACTAAAATTTACGTTTCAGCAAATTGTATGGACACAAACAGAATCAGTTCTCTTACATTTTTTTTCATGGAAGGGAGCTTGAGCTGACCTACACGATTTAAATCTCACAATCTTTGCAAATCTAAACAAAGAAAGCTGTGAAGGTACAAGAGGCTAGTTAACTGTATTTGATGGGCCGACTACATTGAAAGGTGTGATGGTAGACAAGAAAAAGTTAGCAATTAAAGAAATGATCCATGCCATGTGCTACAAAGGAAAATTTCTTTCAAGTACAGAAACAAAAAGTAAAAATGATTCATCTACAGCTAACAAAGAAATTGTTGATTCAAAGGAAGTGATGTACAAGTTTCCTGGAGGTGTGCATGAGTATTGACAGAATCAAAGTCATCACCATAGGAGGACCAAGAAACTTATAAAGAAAGGTAAGATAGAATGTAGGAGGAGACTTGTGGGAATACAGGCTGTAAGAGCTTTTACAGATATAGATGAAGGAAAAAGACCAGCAAGGGCAAATATGGGCCCTTTTCAGACAGAGATGAGAGAATTTATCATGGGGTATAAGGAAATGTCAGGCAAATTAAACAATTACTTTGCATCTGTTTTCACAGACATGTTACAGAATCAAGGGTCTTGGGGAATGAGGAACTGAATGAATTAACAATTAACTAAAATAGTGTTGCAGAAGTCAAAGAGTTTGAAAGCTTGCTTATTGGGTAGCATTGCTGTTCAAGTGGAATTAGGTGTCACTGAAGGCATATGCTAGTGCAATAAATAGATAGGAAGGTATTTACTGTAGACAGGCACATGAACATACAAAAATATAGGGTTATGGACCATGTGCAGGTAGTTCAACTTGGCATCAATGTTGTAACAGACATGGTGGACCCACAGGCCAGTTCCTTTGCTGTACTGTTCTATGTCCTTAACAGTGTGTTAGCCATTATAATAACAGTATTTTATTAAAAGATTAAGGAAGTGTTATTACAAATGTACAGGGCTTTGATGAGATCACACCCAATATAATATGTACAGTTTTGGTCTCATTACCGAAGACCTTGCTATAGAGATAGCATAGCAAAAATTAACTCAAATATGTCCAGGAGTGACACGACCGACACATATAGAGAGAGGCTGAGATTATATCTATATATTATTAAAACTTTCATGCTCTGTCTGCCTGATTGTCTGTTTGTGACCTCCAATTAGCGCAAATGGTGCATTACCATTTATTGACTAAGTCGAATTAAAATGTGCTAACTTACAGAATGCAGGCAAAGTTCAGGGTTATATATTCATATAAAATTGCTCATTCGCCAAAATCAACAGGCTCGTTTTCACCCGAGAGCCGATCTGCCATCGTGGAAAGCGGGACACGACAGCCCGATGCATGCGCAGGGCCAGCCTCAGCAGCGACACCTACTGGAGCAAAAGGGCAGGGCAGCTCTATTTCGAGGGGTCACATTCTGCTAATCACCATCAGCATGTGCAGGATTGGGACAGATCTAACTGCCACCCATCAATAAGAGATAATTAAATCTTATTGTAATGATGTACTTCGAGACTCCCATAAAACACTTTGCTGCAGCCAAAGGACAGCGGTGACTATATCAAGTCCACTTAGGAGAGCGCCAACCACATCATCAAGAATAATCAGCATCCTTTGGTGTTACTGCTTCGTATCTTCTATCCAGCATTAGGGTAAAGAAAATGGTCAGCCTAATTATGCCACATGGAAAGGGAAGGGGGACATTATGGTCAAGAGATGATGCCAAACATCATCGGGAAGCGGCAAGGAGAGGGAGACGTTAAGAATCGGATGAGACCAGGGCCACACGACTCCAGGATCAAAGAGTCAGGACAAAAAAAGATGAGAGAAGAAGAGACAGAGGAGGAGAGGCATGTGTGTCTCCAGAATCAGAGACAAACAACAAACAGCAGAAGAGATGAAGAAATGAAGAGACGGGGGATGAAGGGGCTGCTCGTCTCCAGAATGACAACGAGAGGCACAAAGGTGGCAGATAAACCAGAAATGATGCCAACAAAAGTGTCCTTCGTTGAACGAGGAGGAGCTATATTTGCTTTGCTACGCATTGCTCTTCTTTAATAAATTGAGGTTTTCTACTTCAGTTTCCAAAGCAAAGCGATACCAATAGCATTCAGGAAAATTTAATGTTCATTCTGGTCACATCAGACTGCACTACCCCTCTCTCAAAGGGTGCCCCAACGGGTCACCCCATTGTCTATTCTTTACTAAAACCGAAGTCTCTGAAGACTTTGGATTTTTACTTAGGTGCCTCTGTTTCTAAAGCTCCATTGCGCATGTGCTATTTTTATTAGTCCTTCCACAAAGCATCACCTCACACTTATCATGAAGAAATTCCAACTGCATTGCTCCACAAGTCTCATCACATTAATCAACATCAGTTGTAGCCTGACTACTGTCTTTACCAAAAACAACTTCACCAATTTTCACATCAAAATTGTTATTGCATACAACAGCACTGATCCCTGTTGTACAATCCAGTCACAAAAAAAGACCCTCCACCATCACTTTCTGCTTCCAATTGCTTACACAATTGTCAGTCCAGTTTCCCAACTTTTCCTGCCTCTTACAGATCCTTAGGCCATGTGGACCTATCAGAGTCTCTGTACACTAAAGGTTTTTAGAGATGAGCTTTATTTGTCACATGTACATCGAAACATGCAGTGAAATGCATCATCTGCATCAGATCAAATAGGCGAGGATTGTGCTGGGCAGCCAGCAAGTGTTGCTACATTTCCGGTGCCAACAAAGCATGCCCAGAACTCACTCATCCTAACCCGTACATCTTTGGAATGTGGGAGGAAACTGGAGCAGCCAGAGGAAACCCACGTGGTCACGGGGGGAATGTATGAACTCCTTACAGACGCTGGTGGGAGTCACAGCTAATAGTTCTTGGCACGATGACAAATGATCTTGATTCCATCCAAGATCTCAACCTTATCATATTCTGACTGGGGCAAGAGGTGGGTCTGGGATGGGGCGGTGTTGGGGAACTGAATTTCGACAAGCCTCCAGGAACAAGGAAGTACAACATTTGATTTGTAGGAGTGTTGTACCCTGAGCCACAATGGGACATGTTTCCACTTTCCACATCCAGGTCACAAGTATCCCCCCCCCCCCCCCCGCAACCATCTGCCCTCTATAACATTGGAGCCAGTATTAGAGGGCACTTGCATGATTAATCCCTTTGGATCAAGCAAACTAATATCTTTATTTTAACTCCACATATGTCATCTCATCCAACCAGGTTTGCTCTTTGAAATGATTAATGAGGTCAAAGCTCTTCTGTGGGGAGAATAGTTTAACATTTACATAAGTGCATTTCTTTCCCCCATTAAAGTCCTAATAATGTTCTCCTTCGTCCATTTTGATTTCCTCCACATCCCTGATTTTATTTGAGACTATACACTCAGTGGTACCCCTGTACATCTGCTTGTTAATGCAATTATCTACGCAGCCAATCATGTGGCAACAACTCAAAGCATTAAAGCATGCAGACATGGTCCTGAGGTTCAGTTTTTGTCCAGACCAAATATCAGAATGGGGAAGAAATGTGATCTAAGTGACTTTGACTGTGAAATGATTGTTGGTGCCAGACAGGATGGTTTGAGTATCTCAGAAACTGCTGATCTCCTGGTATTTTCATGCACTACAGCCTCAAGAATTTACAAAGAACGGTGCGCAAGACAAAAAACATCCAGTGAGCAACAGTTCTGTGGGCGAAAATGACTTGTTAATGAGAAAGGTCAGAGGAGAACAGCCAGACTAGCTCAAGCTGACAGGAAGGTAACAGGAACTCAAAGAACCACATTTTACAACAGTGGTGTGCAGAAGAGCATCTCTAAATGCACAACCCTTTGAACCTTGACATGGATGGGCTACAGCAGCAGAAGAGCATGAACATACAGTCAGTGGCCACTTGACTAGGCACAGGAGGTAGCTAATGAAATGGCCACGGAATGTATGCCACTATGATGTAGACACACACAATGCCTCCTTGGTGTACCTGAGAGCTGGCAAACATGTACGCCTCTGTTGTGGAGGCTATCCACAGAAGGATAAGTTCTTGATGAATCAGATGTTTGCCAAATTCTGTGATGACAAACTGTCACTGACTCAATGTTTGTGTGCCTATTTTTACAGTTTGAATCATTCAATAGCTGTGCCGAGGGATGTGACAGGATCATTAAAAGATGTGCAATGTGATTGGGCCCTAGTCAAAAAACAAGATGCACAATTCCTATACTGTACTTTGAACTTAATAATATTTTGTGAGCTTGTTCATATGTATGGGTGCCTACAGGTTATGTAGTAGTAAGTCGGAGGCAGTCTATAGTGAAAATGCGCAATGGGAAAATGGGCAATTCTCTATTGATGAAACAAGCAAAATTTAGTCTTTCAGTTTCGTTACTTAGATCTCAAAGAAAACAATGCTTAACAGTTAATTAATGCTAGTGCCCATGAGAAAACTGTATCTGCCAGTACTGCAGTCCAATGGCAGAGTAACCACCAGCCCTGTACATGTATTATATAATTTCATCGCTGTCCATCGGTCTGTGGTCCAGTATGGCACAAGTCTGTATCTATCAGTTTTGCGTCCAAATGTTCCACTGTAGCAGATAGGTTCCATCATTACAATCTAGTGATAGACCTTTGTCCAACAGTTACGCAGATACAATAGACCTGTATTTGTCAGTAGATTGCCCCAGTGTTATATAGTCATAGGGCTGCATTCAGAAGTACTCTGGCCTGCTTTTCTGTGGGAACAGACCTGTTCCCATCAGCTCTTTAGCAGTAGATCTGTATCCACCAGTACTGTACCACCATGTTAGACAGTGACAGGTCCGTGCTCTCCTTTATTATGGCCTTGTATTGTACAGTGACAGAACTACCTCTGCCAATTCTGTCACTAAATGTTGTACAGTGACAGACCTTTATCCACCAGCACTGTCTGCATCACCTTCTGGTATGAGGGGAGGGGAGGCTACTGCACAGGACTGAAATAAGATGCAGAGGGTCTGAACTTAGTCAGCTCCATTAGGAGCATTAGCCTCTGTAGTAACCAGGACATCTTCAAGGAACGATGCCTCATAAAGGTGGCATCCATCATTAAGGACCCTCATCACCCAGGCCATCCCCGCTTCTCATTGCTACAATCAGGTAGGAGGTACAGAAGTCTGAAGGCACACACTCAGCAATTCAGGAACAGCTTCTTCCCCTCTACCATTCGATTTCTGAAAGGATATTGAACCCATGAACACTACCTTGTACATTATTTTTATTTTTATTTATGCACTACTTATTTAACTATTTTATATATATAATAGTTAAGTAGTGTATAAATTTTTTTTTCTATTACTGTGTATTGCATTGTACCGCTGCCACAAAGACCACAAATTTTATGACATGCCGGTGATCTCAATAGCTCTTAATACAGCCTTGGACCACCTGGACAACACAATGTCGGGATGCTGTTCATCGACTATAGCTCAGCATTTAATACCATCATTCCCACAAACTGATTGAGAAGTTACAGAACCTGGGCCTCTGTACCTCCCTCTGCAAATTGATCCTCAACTTCCTAACCAGAAGACCACAATCTGTGTGGATTGGTCATAATGTCTCCTCTCGCTGACAATCAACACTGTGCATCTCAGGGGTATATGCTTAGCCCTCTGCTCTACTCTCTCTATACCCATGACTGTCTGGCTAGGCATAGCTCAAATACCATTTATAAATTTGCTGATGATACAACCATTGTTGGTAGAATCTCAGGTGGTGACGAGAGGGCGTACAGGAGTGAGATATGCCAGCTAGTGGAGTGGTATTGCAACAACAACCTGCCACTCAATGTCAGTAAAACGAAAGAGCTGATTGTGGACTTCGGGAAGGGTAAAACGAAGGAACAAATACCAATCCATATAGAGGGATCAGAAGTGGAGAGTGTGAGCAGTTTCAAGTTCCTGGGAGTCAAAATCTCTGAGGACCTGACCTGGTCCCAACATATCAATGCAATTATAAAGAATGCAAGACAGTGACTATACTTCATCAGGAGTTTGAAGAGATTTGGCATGTCAACAAATACACTCAAAAACTTCTATAGATGTTTTGTGGAGAGCACTCTGACAGGCTGCATCACTGTCTGATATGGAGGGGCTACTGCACAGGACCAAAAGAAGCTGCAGAGGGTTGTAAACTTAGTCGGCTTCATCTTGGATACTGGCGTACAAAGTACCCAGGACAGCTTCAAGGACCGATGTCTCAGAAAGGCAGCACCCATTATTAAGGACCCCCAGCACCCAGGGCATGCCTTTTTCTCACTGTTACCATCAGGTAGGAGGTACAGAAGCCTGAAGGCACCCACTCAGCAATTCAGGAACAGCTTCTTCCCCTCTGCCATCCGATTCAGCAGTATTGTATCCTTGTACTGAGAGCTGAAGGTGGATCTGGATTCTAGTCTAGAATATTAGCCCAACATTATCCCTGCTACAAGGCCCATGTTGGTCCCTAGGTCCCTAATCCATTCGTAACAATTGAACAGACTTCTGTTCATCGATCAAACATCATTGAGTTCCTACCACTTCTTAATCCTCACCACTTTCTGAAAACCCTGTAAATGATCTACTCTAGAATGTATGCCCAATTCCATTTTGAAAGCCCTGGCCATCTCTTTTTTCAAATCGACCTCCATAGTCAGTGCCTAAAATAGGTTTCTTTTCATAAACCAGATGCACCTTTTACTCAGAATTTTGGACCTGTGCTCCAAATAATCTCTCCCTGGTTCAGGTATAAGACCATAAGACATAGGAGCAGAAGTAGGCCATTCAGCCCATCGAGTCTGCTCCACCATTCAATCATGGGCTGATCCAATTCTTCCAGTCATCCCCACTCCCCTCCTTTCTCCCCATACCCTTTGATGCCCTGGCTAATCAAGAACCTATCTATCTCTGCCTTAAATACACCCAATGACTTGACCTACACAGCAGCTCATGGCAACAAATTCCATAGATTTACCACCCTCTGACTAAAGCAATTTCTCCAAGTATATTCGCAGTTGCTTGGGTGCAACAGGCAGCTGTGGAATTCCTACAAAATACATATATAGAATGCATCTGGTGACCAAAAAAAATCATAGAAATTCACAAAATTTATAATATTGAAGACAACTCACTTTGTAATTTACCCGCCAGTCAAGTAAATGTTCCTGGTCGCATGTCATCTTGTTCTCATTTTCCATAAACCCCTTTCACTTCATCCACTTAACCAATTTCACCTTGAATTACCAAGCCCAGGAGAATTCCAAAGGCTTTGCTAATTCTTGTGTGAAGATACCCTTCTGGCGTTCTCTTTTAAATCTCTTCCATTAACCATTTCTTCGGTAACCTCAGTGCAAGAGTGATTGAAAATGTTCTTCCTTTATCCACTATAACATAATCTTAAACACTTGCATCATACTGTCCTATATTTGAGGTAAATACGCAAATTAGTCGGTAATGAAGTCAGAATTGCGATATATCCTGAATTGGATGGTTTTAATGACAAAAATACACGCAGTAGGGACAAACTTGATGAAGATATCCTAGTCAGTCATTTAAAAAACACTAAATTACCAATGGATTGCTAATATTTCCAAGTATAATTAAAATAGAGTCTTCCTGCTAAGTTGCTAATGTTGGCAATATAACAAGTCCTTCCGTTTGATAATCCTACTCCAGCTCGAATTTATGATTTTGTTTATGAAATTTTTTCTCCAGAAATCAAAGCCCTTCATTGAATGTGTTTGTTCTTCATAGTCAGATCTCAGCATCCTGGGACAGGTACAGAGAAAAGTTCCCTTTGCAATGTGCCCTATAATGTGCATCTCAACAGAAGTGTAACTCCAAGAAATCTTCATCAATCTCAGTCAGGAAGTGCAGCCGAGTGAGGCAGATGGAGAAACAGACGGGAGGGGTGTCCCAGCTGACGGGCTCAGGGCAGCAGCCTGAAGGAATAGGTGAATACCCACCACTGCTTTATTTGCTTCATGGAAAGACCATTGTCAAAATAAGAAGGGAGAGGAGTGCAGCAGGCAGGGAGGGGCCCTGCTGATACTCTAACCAATGGGGAGAAGAATCTCTCCTTATACACCTCGCTTAAGGCCTTGCAGAAAGTCCTTAGAAACCTGCAGCAACAGATGACACCTTCCTGTTCCACTCCCACAGTGGTGTGGCCAGGGCTCCCAGCACTGTTCAGCAACTTTTTTCTCATCTGGGAGACCTGAGGCCTTTTAGAATTATTGCAATACATTGGGGAAAGGAAAATGTAAAACGATGGGTGGCAATAGTCAATACCGGGGCTGAGCACTCTCATCATCCCAGGCGACCCCACACTTTCATCCCAGGTGACCCCACATTTTTATCCCGGGCGACCCAACACTTTTATCCCGGGCGACCCGACACTTTTATCCCAGGCAACCCAACACTTTCATCCCGGGCGACCACACACTTTTATCCCGGGCGACCCCACATTTTTATCCCGGGCGACCCCACATTTTTATCTCGGGCGACCCGACACTTTTATCCCGGGCGACCCCACACTTTTATCCCGGGCCACCCCACACTTTTATCCCAGGCGACCCGGCACTTTTATCCCAGGCGACCCGGCACTTTTATCTCAGGCAACCCCAACAGGTGGAGAGGTCCCCAGGTGATGAAACGAGGACTGGAATGTCACTTATCCCGGCCCATGCTGTTACTGTAAGGACGTATATCAGCTCAGAGCAACCAGGACCTATGTCAGTGCTGGTCTCAGCATCACCCGAGTGCATTTTGGGTATGAATGCGCTGAAAGGTAGGTCCATCTAGAGGCAGAGCGAAGTTAAGATGGCGCTAAACGGCGACTCCCTTGCTTGCATTTTGGAAACAGCTCTACTTCCATCTTTAATATCTTTATTTTTCCCTTTCAGGGTTCTTTTGAAGACCCTGACCTGGAGTTTGGTTCGACTTCAGTTCTTTGCGGTAATGGGACCCGTCCTCGGGGTTTCAGGACTGACCGTTGTTCGGCACGCTAAGGGTTCGGCCTGAGAGGCCGGCTCAGATTTGGAAGTCTAAGATCTCGGGGCTCTGGAAATGGGCGGATCGAGGGTCAGTGTCATGGCAGGAGACCCATGTGTCATCGGAGGAGTCAGAAAGTCTACCTCTGCATGCCTAAGGACCCGGGACCTTTGCGATCTTTGGGAACAGAGCTCGGAAAAAGCGATGCAATGGACCTTTAACATTATAAACCATCGAGTTGTTTGTTATGTCTCCCCGCTTGCTGGGAAAAATGGAGACACCTCCTTCTCCCTTATTAGGGAGATAAAGTGCCTGTAGTATGTTGAATGCCCGGTGAAACTCAAAGTCTTTGGGGTAACTGTAAGTCTGTGTCTTTGCTATTGCTTTGCTCATGCTTGAGCGCTTGGTGGTGGGTGCTGATGCTTTTATTTTGCTGGTGGGGTGAGGGGGATTGTTGTTTGCTGCCATTTACGTGCAGGAGGGAGTGGAGATGGGGGGGACTTTGGGATTCATATGTTTAACTGTCATTCATTCTTTGGGTCACCTCTCTGCTTTCATTGTTGTTTGGAAAGGAAATGCATTTCAGGATGTATATTGTATATATTTCTCTGACATTAATTTGGACCTTTGAACCTCTGAACCTTTGAATATTTGAACCCTGCAGACCGATAGTTTTACTTTTGGGGTGTTGGAGCTGGCCAAGTGGAGACCCTCATAATCCCGCCTCTGACCAAGGTGGTGAACATGAAACAGTTCCGCATCCCGGTGGCATCAAGAGACCATGGAAACAGTGAACGTACTGTTAAAGAAGGGGTTATTTGGCCAGTAATGTCCCCCGTATAATATCCCAGTGTACCGGTGCAGAAGGGGGATGAGAGATAATGAAGGACTTCAGGCAATTGAATAAGCATACCCTGTTCGTCACAGCAGCTGTCCTGGAAGTGGTGACCATTGTAGGAGACATAAAGGGTAGGGAAAGGAAACATTGGTAAACTGTAGTGAATTTGGCCAATACTTTTCCATTCCCAAGTCCCAAGACCAGTTTGCATTTTCATGGGGAGGCAAACAATATACCTTTTGTCATCTTCTGCAGGGATAATGCACAACCTGACCTTGTGCCACGGCACTATAGCTGGAAACCTACAAGGGATCTCGCTTGACCCAAACATCTCAGTCTCCGACTACTATTGCAGGGGTCCTTGGAGGAGATGGTGCAGGAGGCATTAGGCAAGCAGATTACCTCCCTGAGGGAGAGGGGATGGTCTATTTTAAAAAAAAGTATGGGTTACTCCTGAATCCGAGGGGGACTAATATTACTGTGGATGGGTTTGCTAGAGTTGTTCAGGAGCATTTAAACTAACTTAGCAGTGGGATGGGAACCAGAGTAATAGTGCTGAGGGTGAGGTAGTTGGTTTACAAACAGTGGCAATGTGCAGTGAGGCTGTCCGCAAGGAGAAGCTGATGACAGGGCAAAACTACAGTCAGCAGGATGAGTTGCAAAGTGAAAGGAGGACAAAATCGAAAAGGGTGAATACAGGACCAAAGGTGTTATACTTCAAAGTGCACAGTAAACGGAATAAAATAGATGAACTTGTAGCACAGTTACAGATTGGCACGTGGACATCACTGGATCATGGCTGAAAGAATATTATAGTTGGAAGCTTAATATCCAATGATACACAGGGTGTTGAAAGGACAGGCATGTAGGCAGAGGGGTTGGCATGGCTCTGTTGGTAAAAAATGAAGTCAAATCATTAGAAAGAGGTGATATAGGGTTGAAAGGTGTTGAATCATTGTGGGTAGAACTAAGGAACTGCAAGGGTAAAAAGGCCCTGATAGGAGTTGTATACAGACCCCCAAAAATAGTAAGGATATGATCTACAAATTACAACAGCGATACAAAATCAATGTCAAAAGGTCAATGTTGCAATAGTCATGGGGTATTTCAATATGCAGGTAGATTGGGAAAATTAGGTTGGTGCTAGATCTCAAGAGGCAGAATTTCTAGGATGCCCTACCCTAGCTTGGATTTTGTGTTATGAACTGAGAGAGCTTAAGGTAAAGGAACCCTTAGGGTCAGTGATCATAATATGATCGAATTTACACTGAAAATTGAGAAGGACGTAAAGTCAGACATATCAGCAATACAGTGGAGTAAAGGGAATTACAGATGCATGAGAAAGGAGTAGGATATATACATCCCAAAGAGGATGAAGAATTCTAAATGCAGAATGACACAACCGTGGCTAACAATAGAAGTCAAAGCCAACATAAAAACCAAAGAGAGAGCATATAATAGAGTAAAAATTACTGAGAAGTTGGAGGATTTGGAAACTTTTAAGAAACAACAGAAGGCAACTAAAAAAGTCACAAAGAAGGAAAAGATAGAATATGAAGATAAGCTTGCCCATAATATTAAAGAGGAACCAAAAGTTTCTTCAGATACATAAAGTATAAAAGAGAAGCAAGAGTAGATATCAGACCACTGGAAAATGATGTGAAGAGGTAGTAATGGGGGACATGGAAATAGCAGATTAACTGAATAAGTATTTTGCATCAGTCTTCACTGTGGAAGACACTAGCTGTTTGGTAGAAGTGTCAGGAGACAGAAGAGAGAGTAGCTGCCATTACTATGGAGAAGATGCTTGGGAACTGAAAGGTCTTATGGTAGATAAGTCACCTGGACAAGATTGACTAACTACACCCCGAGTTCTGAAAGAGGTAACTGAAGAGATTGTGGAGGCATTAGTAATAATCTTTTGAGAAACAATAAATTCTGGATAGTTCCAAAGCACTGAAAAATTGCAAATGTCACTCCACTCTTCAAGAAGGAAGAGAGGCTAAAGAAAGGAATTTATAGGCCAGTTAGTCTGACATCAGTAATTGGGAAGATGTTGTAGTTGATTTTTAAGGATGTGGTTTCAGGGTAGATGGAGACACATAACATAGGCTATAGTCAGCACGGTTTTCTTAAGGGAAAATCTTATGGACAAATCTGTTGGAATGCTTTGAAGAAATGGACAAAGGGGAATCAGTGGATGTTGTGTACTTGGATTTTCAGAAAGCCTTTGACAAGGTGCTGCACATGAGGCTTCTTAACAAGTTAAGAGCCCGTGGTATTACCGAAAAGATACTAGCATGGATAAAGCAGTGGCTGATTGACAGGAGGCAAAGAGTGGGAAAAAGGGAGCCTTTTCTGGTTGGCTGTCAGTGACTTGTGGTGTTCCACAGTGTTGGGACCGCTTCTCTTCATGTTATCGGTCAATGATTTGGATGATGGAATTGAAGGCTTTGTGGCCAAATTTGCAGATGATATGAAGATAGGTGGTGGGACAGGTAGATTTGAGGAAATAGAGAGACTACAGAAAGACTTAGGCAAATTAGGAGAATGGGCAAAGAAGTGGCAGATGGAGTACAGTGTCAGGATGTATATGATCATGTATTTGGGTAGAAGAAATAAAAGGGGTAGACTACTTTCAAAATTGAGAGAAAATTCAAAAATCTGAGGTGCAAAGAGTCTTGGAAGTCCTCGTGCAGGGTTCTCCAAAGGTTAAACTGCAGGTTGAGTTGGTGGTGAGGAAGGCAAATGCAATGTTGACATTCATTTTTAGAGGACTAGAATATAAAAGCAAGGTCATAATGCTGAGGCTTTGTAAAGCACTGGTGAGGCCTCACTTGGAGTATTGTAAGCAGTTTTATGCCCCTTATCTGAGAAAGGATGTGCTGACATTGGAGGGGGTTCACAGCAAGTTCACGAAAATGATTCCAGGATTGAAAGGCTTGTAATGTGAGAAGTGTTTGATGGCTCTGGGCCTCTGCACACTGGAATTCGGAAGAATAAAAACAAAGAAACATAGAAAACCTACAGCACAATACAGGCCCTGCGGCCCACAATGCTGTGTCGAACATGTACTTACTTAGAAATTACCTAGGGTTACCCATAACCCTCTATTTTTCTAAGCTCCATATACCTGTCCAGGAGTCACTTAAAAGACCCTATTGTATCAATCTCCACCCTCATTGCCGCCAGCCCATTCCACTCATTCCCCACTCTCTGCATAAAAAAACTTACCCTGACATCTCCTCTGTACCTACTCCCTAGCACCTTAAACCTGTGCTATCTCGTGTAAGCCATTTCAGCCCTGGGAAAGAGCCTCTTACTAACTACACGATCAATGCCTCTCATCATCTTATCCACCTCTATCAGGTCACCTCTCATCCTCTGTCGCTCCAAGGAGAAAAGGCCGAGTTCACTCAAACTATTCTCATAAGGCATGCTCCCCGATCCAGGCAACATCCTTGAAAATCTCCTCTGCACCCTTTCTATAGTTTCCACATCCTTCCTGTAGTGACGTGACCAGCACTGAGCACAGTACTCCAAGTGGGGTCTGACCAGGGTCCCATAAAGCTGTAACATTAACTCTTGGCTTTTAAACTCAATCCCACGATTGATGAAGGCCAATGCACTGCATGCTTTCTTAACAACAGAACCTGCGCAGCAGCTTTGAGCGTCCTATAGACTCGGACCCCAAGATCCCTCTGATCCCCCACACTGCCAAGAGTCTTACCATTAATACTATATTCTGCCATCATATTTCATCTACCAAAATGAACCAACTCACACATCTGGGTTGAATTCCATCTGCCACTTCTCAGCCCAGTTTAGCATCCTATTAATGTCCTGCTGTGACATCCCCACAACCTTTGTGTCATCAGAAAATTTACTAACCCATTCTCCACTTCTTCATCCAGGTCATTTATAAAAGTCACGAAGAGTAAGGGTCACAGAACAGATCCCTGAGGCTCTCCACTGGTGACCAACCTCCATGCAGAATATGACCCATCTACAACCAATCTTTGCCTTCTGTGTGCAAGCCAGTTCTGGATTCACAAAGCAATGTCCCCTTGAATCCCATGCCTCCTTACTTTCTCAATAAGCCTTGCATCGGGTACCTTATCAAATGCCTTACTGAAATCCATATACACTACATCTACTGCTCTTCCTTCATCAATGTGTTTAGTCACATCCTCAAAAAATTCAATCAGGCTCGTAAGGCATGACTTCCCTTTGACAAAGCCATGCTGACTATTCCTGATCATATTATGCCTCTCCAAATGTTCATAAATCCTGCCTCTCAGGATCTTCTCCATCAACTTACCAACCACTGAAGTAAAACTCATTGGTCTATAATTTCCTGGGCTATCTCTACTCCCTTTCTTGAATAAGGGAATAACGTCTGCAACCCTGCAATCCTCCGGGACCTCTCCCGACCCCATTGATGATGCAAAGATCATTGCCAGAGGCTTAGTAATCTCCTCCCTCACCTCCCACAGTAGCCTGGGGCACATCTCGTCTGGTTCCGGTGACTTATCCAACTTGATGCTTTCCAAAAGCTCCAGCACATCCTCTTCCTTAATGCCTATATGCTCAAGCTTTTCAATCCACTGTAAGTCATCCCTACAATCGCCAAGAGCCTTTTCCGTAGTGAATACTAAAGCAAAGTATACATTAAGTACCTCTGCTATCTCATCCGGTTCCATACACACTTTTCCAGTGTCACATTTGATTGGTCCTATTCTCTCACGTCTTATCCTCTTGCTCTTCACTTACCTGTAGAATGTCTAGGATTTTCCGTAATCCTGCTTGCCAAGGCCTTCTCATGGTCCCTTCTGGCTCCCCTAATTTCATTCTTAAGCTCTTTCATGCTAGCCTTCTATTCTTCTAGATATCTATCATTACCTAGTTCTTTGAACCTTTTGTAAGCTTTTCTTTTCTTCTTGACAAGATTTTCAACAGCCTTTGTACACCACAGTTCTTGTACCCTGTCTCATTGGAATGCACCTATGCAGAATGCCACACAAATATCCCCTGAATATTTGTCACAGTTCAGCTGAACATTTCCCTGAGAACATCTATTGCCAATTAATGCTTCTAAGTTCCTGCCTGATAGGTTCATATTTCCCCTTACTCTAATTAAACATTTCCCTAACTTGTCTGTTCTTGTCCCTCTCCAATACTATGGTAAAGGAGGTAGAATTGTGATCACTATCTCCAAAATGCTCTCCCACAGAGACCTGACACCTAACCAGGTTCATTTTCCAATACCAGATCAAGTACAGCCTCTCCTCTTGTAGGCTTATCTACATATTGTGTCAGGAAACCTTCCTGAACACATCTAACAAACTCCACCCCATCTAAACCCCTTGCTCTAGGGAGATGTCTATCAATATTCGGGAAATTAAAATTCCCTGTTATTATTTCATCTTTCCAGAATCTGCTCCTTGATGTCCCTCTTACTACTGACTGGTCTATAAAGAACACCCAGTACAGTTACTGACGCCTTCCTTTTTCTAACTTCTACCCACAGAGACTCAGTAGACAATCCCTCCATGACTTCCTCCTTTTCTGCAGGCGTGACACTATCTCTGATCAGCAGTGCCATGCCCCAGCTCTTTTGCCTCCCTCCCTATCTTTTCTGAAACATCTAAAGCCTGGCACTCTAAGTAACCATTCCTGCCCCTGAACCATCCAAGTCTCTGTAATGGCCACAACATCATAGCTCCAAGTACTGATCCACACTCTAAGCTCATTCGCTTTGTTCATGATGCTCCTTGCATTAAAATAGACACATCTCAAACCATCGGTCTGAGCACATCCCTTCTCTATCATCTGCCTATTCCCCCTCTCATACTGTCTCCAAGCTTTCTCTATTTGTGAGCCACCGCCCCTTCCTCCGTCTCTTCAGTTTGGTTCCCACCCCCCCCAGCAATTCTAGTTTAAACTCTCCCCAGTAGCCTAAGCAAATCTCCCTCCTAGGATGTTGGTCCCCCTCGGATTCAAGTGCAACCCGTCCTTTTTGTACAGGTCACACCTGCCCCAAAAGAGGTCCCAGTGATTCAGAAATCTGAATCCCTACCCCCTGCTCTAATCCCTCAGCCACACATTTATCCTCCACCTCACTCTATTCCTATATTCACTGTCACATGGCACAGGCAGTAATCCCGAGATGACTACCTTTGTGGTCCTGCTCCTCAACTTCTTTCCTAACTCCCTGTAGTCTGCTTTCAGGACCTCCTCCCTTTTCCTGCCTATGTTGTTGGTACCAATAGGTACCATGACCTCTGACTGTTTTCCTTCCCACATCAGGATATCGTGGATGCGATCAAAAACATCCCAGGACCCTGGTACCTGGGAGGCAATCTACCATCCGTGTTTCTTTCCAGCATCCACAGAATCGCCTGTCTGACCCCCTAACTATAGAGTCCCCTATCACTGCTGCCATCCTCTTCCTTTCTCTCCCCTTCTGAGCCACAGGGCCAGACTTTGTGCCAAATGCGTGGCCACTGTTGCTTCCCCCAGGTAGGCCATCTCCCCCAACAGTACTCATAGAGGAATACTTATTGTTAAGGGGGACAGCCACTGGGGTACTCTGTAGCATCTGACTCTTGCCATTCTGTCTCCTGACTGTTACCTACTTACCTATCTCCCCAGGTCCCGGTGTGACTACCTACCTAGAGCTCCTCTCCATCAGCTCCTCACTCTCCCTGATCAGACGAAAGTCATCAAGGTGCAGCTCCAGTTCCCTAACACGGATCCCTAAGGAGCTGCAGCTCGACACACCTGGCGCAGATGTGGCCGTCCGGGAGGCTGAGAGACTCCAGGACTTCCCACATCTGACACTGAGCACAGAACACCGGCCTCACACACATACTTCCTGTTTCTATTCTTCACAGGTAACCTACCTTGCCTTGACCCTTTGAGCCAAAGCCCTCTTACTCTGTCTACTCCTACTCCGTCACCTGCTCCTCTGACACCCGTTCTATAAATCTGTCTCCTTTTAAACTCTTCGCGCTGGCCTAACTCGCTGACATCCGCATGCTTGCGTAATCGTCCCTCGATCAAACCACTGAAGGGAAAAGCTATCTCCTTTTAAGCTCTTCAAGCTGGTCTAACTCGCTGACGTCCACGCGCTTGCGCAGTCGTCCCTTGATCAAACCTCATCAAGAATGAGGGGTAACATCATTGAAACACACCAAATGTTGAAAGACCTCAACAGAGTGGATGTAGAGAGGGTGTTTCCTATTGTAGAAGAGTCTAAGACCAGTGGACACAGCCTCAAAATAGTTTTAGAACGGAGATGAGGAGGAGTAACTTCAGTCAGAGAATGGTGAAATGTCAGGAGGCCAAGTTATTGGGTATATTTGAAGGTCACGTGTTGTTGTGCCATTTATCGGGCACTTCCCTGAATAACTCCTACAAAAGCTTCTTTACAACCTGTTTATAAGGCTCTCATATAACCTCAATAAAAGCAATGGTTAAAAGGAAAAATTGTGGAAATCCTACTGGCGCTATCACTGCTGGCCCTGCACTTCCGGGAGCGTCTGGAGTTGAGGGACACGGGAGCAATGGTGATGAGGCCTGCTCGTCGGATGGTTCCTCTGAGCCTGTGGAAGGTCCGAGGGTGGCAGCAGGGCGACATGGTGGCCTCGCGGCCACGATTCATGAGTTAGCCAATGCAGTCCGGATTTTAACCGGTAGGATGGACAAATTCGAGAATCATTTAGACCTTATCATGCAAGAATCTAAGGAAATGAAGCAGGCTTTGGAATCTTTAAATTTGTGAACTCAGGATTTAGAAGATAATATGAAGGATATTGTGAATAGATTACAAAGCCTGGAAAAAGAAAAAGATTCCTGGAGGATTGAGAAAGTAAAAATAATGGACAAACTGGACTCCCTTGAAAACTATAGCAGAAGAAATAATATCAAAATAGTGGGTTTAAAAGAGGGATTGGAAGGAAGAGACACAGAGACTTTCTTTCAAGAATGGATCCCCAAAGTTCTGGGGAAAAAGCATTTTGACAAAGAATTAATCATAGAAAGAGCCCACAGGACTTTAAACCCCCGATCACCTCCAGAGCAAACGCCGCGCTCTATACTTACGCTTTTTGAAGTATCAAGATAAACAAAAAGTATTACAAGCTGCTGCAATAGAGGCCAGAGAGAGAAATGGCCTACTAGAGTTTTAAGGGGGAAAGATATTCCTCTTTCCAGATATTAGTGTGGCCTTGTTAAGAAAAAGGAAAGACTTTGACTTAACAAGGAGGTTATTAAAGAATAAAGGTCTTCAATATTCTTTATTATATCCAGCAAAACTGAGAATTACTCTGTTGGATGGAGAGAGGAAATTTTTTACTAACCCCCAGGAGGTGACAAACTTGATTCAAAAAATATCTGAGGCATTGTGATTCAGAATATTCTTCTGGAACAAGAGGCCTAGAAAGATGTATCTTGGACAAAATATATGAAGAAATTTATTTGATTTTCTTTATTAATATAGATTAATTATAACAACATTATAATCTTGACCTTCAAATCTATATGATTATGGATGAAGACTATTTGTGATTTAAAATATTGATTATGTATGGTCTTTTTGAATTATACTACTTAGGAACTATATAGTTCATCTAATTTTGTTATAACTAGTATAAATAGCTTTGATTATATAGATGTCATCTTTTGATATGTTTAACTTTTGGTATGATAGATATGTATTGTCATAGTATTTAGTGTTATATTTAGTAAGTTTCTTTGAATTCTATTCTTTATTCGGATATATTGCTATATTAATGATATTTACTTTCAATACTATAGATTATTAGATATTTAGTAATAACGGGTGTGGAATATAATTTATTTTTACAGATGTTTAATTAAGGGGCTATTGGGGGAGTGGATAATTTTTTCGTCTCTTTTTAAAAAAAGATCAATTATGTTATATGTTAAAGAATGCCCATCTTTAGTGCGATGTTTATCGGACCCCACAGTAAGAGGGGTTAAGGTGCCGTGGATTTGGAGTGCCAGTTGGGAGGGATTTTCTCCCTTTCTTTTTCTTTTTTTTCTTTCCTCTTTGGTTTCTTTTCTATTTTCTATACTCCATTGAGAATGGCACCAAATATCTCAGAGTCACTCAAAGAAGTGGGATTAATTTTTATTTTTTTGTGGGCAGGATTTATCAACCGATAAAATCTGGTAACTATGAATACAGCAATTAAATTTTTGTCTTAATGTTAATGGGATAAATGGACCAATAAAAAGGAAAAAGGTCCTGGCATATCTTTAAAAAATCATATTGATATTACCTTCCTTCAAGAAACTCATCTTACAGTGACAGAACATAACAAATTAAAGAGAGGATGGGTTGGTCAAGTAATAGCATCCCCCTTTAATTCTGAAGCCAGAGGAGTGGCTGTATCGATAGGGAAGAATTTGCCAGTGGAGGTGGAGAGTACTATCATATATCCAGCCGGGAGATTTGTTATGGTCAATTGTCAAATATATTCAGAATCCTGGACACTTTTGAATTTATATGCCCCCAATTATGACAATGAGAAATTTATCCAAAATATTTTTTTAAAGTTGCTCAAGGATATGAAAATATCTTAATTGGAGGGGATTTCAATTTTTGTCCAGATCCAATTTTAGATAGATCAGTTGAAAAAGTCGTGAAGGTCAGGGCAGCAAAAACCACCCTGGCCTTCATGAAGGACTTGAATATAATAGATGCTTGGAGATGGCAGCATCCAAGGGAAAGAGACTACTCTTTCTATTCAAAACAATATGATTCCTACTCTAGAATTGTTTCTAATATCAGGGTAAATTCAAACAGAATATGCCGCTAGACTACTATTGGCCATTCACATATAATTTTATCAATTGAAATGCCTGATAAACAAAATACATTATATAGATGGCGTTTTAATCCTTTGCTGTTGAACAGACCAGAGTTTTGCTGTTTTATTAGGCCTCAAATAGAATTGTTCGGTGAGACGAACTCACCCTCTGCTGCCAATAAGAGGAGAAGATGGTGACGTGACACAGCACGCACGGCCGCTCTGAAATGATATCGTATTTGTGAAGTAGGATGCCATGCACAATCTTGATTCCATGGAGACAGCCGTGACAAGCATGGAGGAACATCTGGAGAAACTTCTGAAATAACCGCTTCGCTGCCGCTACTACTGTGCGATCGAGAATCTCTGGAGGGGGAGGCCCCAAATCCTTGGCTTTGCCTATTGCCTGTTGCTCGGTGTTGGAGGCTCGAAGTTTTCGGACGGACTCAAGAGTCAGCTGTGGTCGGGTGCTTCCAGGGTGCTGCATCGGCAAGTTTGCGGTGCTGGAGGCTCATGGCAGGAAGAGAGTTTCTCTTCCTTCTACCATCTGATTATGTTGTAATTATGTGGTTTTTGTTAGTTTTTCAGTCTTGGTTTGTCTTGTGTTTCTGTGATATCATTCTGGAGGGACATTGTATCATTTCTTAATGCGTGCATTACTAAATGACAATAAAAGAGCACTGCGTGTCCTCATAATCTAATCTAATCTAATTATGAGACACATTAAAAACATACTCAAGAGGACGGATAATTGGATATGTTAAGGGTATAAAAAATAAATATGTAACAGAATTAAAAGAATTGGAGAAAGAAATAACACAATTAGAAAAAGATTTTCAGAATTTAACAACGGAGGAAAATTATGAAAAATTAATAAATAAAAAATTAGAATATAACACAAAACAATCCTATAGAATAGGAAAAATGATACTAAGGTCAAAACAACAATATTATGAATTAGGAGAGAGAACCCATGAAGGACTATCTTGGCAACTGAAGGTGGAAGAAACCTCTAGAACAATGAATGCGATTCAAACAGAGGAAGGTAAGATTTCATATAAGCCAAAAGAAAGAAATGATACTTTTAAGCAGTTCTATTCGGAACTATATAAATCAGAATCAGTGGGTGACTCACTGGAAATTGATGATTTCTTGTCTAATTTACAACTTCCCAAATGAGTCAACAAGATCAGGAAGAATTGAATGCTCTTTTTTCCAGGGATGAAATTGAAAGAGCCCTAGGCTTATTACAGGCTAATAAATCACTGGGAGATGATGGTTTCCCCCCTGAATTTTTAGAGAATTTAAGGATCAATTAATGCCCCTTTTTATGAGCATTGTCACTCAGGCTGAGGAGACCCATACTCTACAGGAATCCTTTTCAACAGGAATTATTACATTAATTCTTAAGAAGGATAAGGATCCGCTAAAACCAGCATCTTATAGGCCTATCTCACTTTTAAATGCGGACTATAAAATTATAGCAAAGGCATTGATTGGCTAATAGACTAGCTCAATATCTCCCAAAATTAATTAAATCCGATCAAACAGGATTTATTAAAAATAGACAATTATCTGATAACATTGGCAGACTATTGACTATATTACATTTAGCTAGGACGAAGGTGGACCCAACTGTAGCAGTGGCTTTAGATGCTGAAAAAGGCCTCTGATAGACTTGAATGGGATTTTTTATTTAAAGCAATGGAAAAATTTGGTCTAGGCCAAATATTCATAAATTGGATAAGAGCACTTTACCATCAGTTTAAGGCCAAAATAATTACGAACGGGCAGATTTCACCAGTTTTCTCTCTACATAGGTCTAGTAGACAATGTTGCCCACTATCTCCAGTTCTATTTGTTCTGGCAATACAGCCATTGGCTGAGGCTATTAGACGGGATCCAGATATAAAGGGGTTTAAAGTGGCCCAGGAAGAATATAAAATTAATTTATTTGCTGATGACATTTTAGTATATTTGGCTGACCCGGCCGGCTCTTTGGTAAGACTTACGGCCTTGCTGGACAATTATGGTATAGTCTCGGGATGTCAAATAAATTCGAATAAAAGTGAAATTTTACCTTTAGGTAGACGAGACTATGCCCAATATCAATATGGCACTCAGTTTAGATGGGTTAAATTCAATATGAAATATCTGGGGATTAAGTTTAATTGTAATTTGGATGACCTTTATAAACTTAATCATCTCCCCTTGCTGCGGAATGTCGAGGAGGACCTACGTAGGTGGATAAAGCTTCCCATCACACTGATGGGCACGGTAAACTGTATAAAAATGAAGATAATGCCAAGACGTCAGTATTTTTTTCAGTCTTTACCTATCCCATTATCCAATAATTTTTTTAAGATTCTCAATGGACATATTCGTTTATTTTTATGTTGGGTTAAATATCTAGAATCTCCATGGAAAAATTGACCTGGGACTATAAATTGGGAGGGTTAAAATTACCAGATTTAAAAAAAAATTATTGAGCTGCACAAGCACATTTTATTGCTTCTTTTTTTGATGAGACAACTATTCCTTCTTGGGTTACAATTGGCTTACATATGGTAGAAGAGATGGCAGAAGGATTTATAGATAAATGGGACTCCAAATTAATTAAGAAGAAAACAAATTTATATCTGGGAAAAAAATTAAACAATTTATGGGTCTAAAAAAAGGAATATCCTCAAAGACGCCTCTATCTCAGAACAGATTAATACCCATGACTCTGGGTAATAAATTTCTAGTCACCTGGTATCAACATGATATCAGGCGCATTAAAAATTGTTATAATCAGCAGAAGCAATTTATGTCTTTTGAGGGACTTAAAACTAAATATAATTTATCTAATAACATATTCTTCTGCTATCTCCAATTACGATCTTTTTTGAGGGACTGTTTGGCTCCATCACTGGCCCTACCAAGGTGCTCAGACATGGAGATTCTAATTCCCTTATTATAAGCTAGTTTCTTCAATTTGTATTTTAAACTGACTCTGAGAGCTGGATGCCTACTCTTCTTTTTCTTTTTTTTCTCTTTTCTTTTTTCTCCTCTCTTTCTTTCCTCTGTCTTTTATGTTTTTTTTTCTCCCTCTTTTTTTCTAAATGAGGGGAGATGGTGTTGGGATAGGTGTTTTTTTTCTCTCTCTGGGACTTATTAATGTATTTGAATTAATTTTTTTCAATATGTATTAATTGTTGTATTAATTGAGTCCTTATATTCTTCTTTAAAAAATTAAATAAAATATTTTTTAAAAAGTTATTGGGTATATTTAAGGCAGAGCTTGATAGGTTTTTGATTAATCAGGGTATGAAAGGATACACGGAGAAGGCAGGAATTTGGGGCTGAGAGGGAAAATGTATCTGCCATGATAAAATGACAGAGCAGACTCGATGGGTCAAATGGCCTAATTCTGCACCTAGATCTTGTATTCTTAATGCCTATTAATCAAAGATTCCAAGGTTCATTAATTATCTCGGTATGTATGCAGTACAGAACTCTGAGATCCACCTTCTCCAGATAGCCACAAAACAAAGGAAACCATGGAGGTCTTTTAAAGAAAAGTATCAACCCCCCCCCCCACACACCCCCACATGAAGAAACTTATAAATTGCCCCAAATTTAAATCGCAATGTCAACAACAGCATCAAACCACCCCCCCCACAGAAATACAAATTGGTGAAGTGCAAGAACATCAAACCCCAACCCCCCCCCACACACACACAAAAGAACTACAAATTGTACCAAAGTTAAATTGCTCTGACACCAACCAAAACGAGCAAAAACACAGAATATAAAAGACATAAAAGTGTCCATTCCAATCCATAAATCACAGAACTTCAGTCACATGCTTTGGGGGGGGTGATCCCGTGGGAAAACATATGGGACACCCAGCGTTGGCAGGTCACTGTTTATCACGTAGGTGCCCACACTTCATGTGACATGGAGGAGGCTGCATGCAACACTTACACAGGAAAGGTAAGGGCACAGCAACCAACTAGGCGGCCAGAGAGGGAGTGGCCTGGGGCAGGGCAATAAGTGGTGGGTGGCACTTTGAGGAGAACAGGGAATAGTGTGTCTGAACACCCGACAATTAATTTAAATAGAGTGATAGTGTGCTTCCCTTCATTGCAGAAATGCCCATCACCACAACAGCAATGGTGGTCATGACTAATACCTTTCTCAGAATGTTGTACAAGTATACTTATCGAAATGTTTGGGTGTGCTCCTGGACTCTAACACTCAGTCATGGGAGCACTGATCACCATCCCTCTGAATGACACTGAATACTAGACATGAAATGAATTCCTCAAGAACTTTTCATCTAAGACTGTCAATGGGACAGTAAAAGGGGGACAGTTTAAGGGATGGGATGCACCAGCATATAATCAGATGTTGTGATGTTGTGTTATATGTGTATCACATATACAATCTGGCTAAACACCCCACCCACAAGTCAAAACATCAGAAAATGGTATCACAGAGGCCAATCAGTTCTGGATGAAAGTATGGAGCTCCCCAGTTATCATCTTTGATGGCCTGAGAAAGAATAGAATGGCATTGGATTATATCCTGCAAAGGAAGGAGGTACTTGTGCCATAATAGGCCGGGTCTGTTGTACTTATGTCTCCAATGAGTCAGAGAATATAACAGATTTGACCATATCCAACAGTCGGTAGATAAGATATGTAAGGTGAGAGATCAGTTCCATAAAAGTGAGGTAGTTGTTGGCCCTTTGGAGCACCAGGAGGTTGGTGGGCTGCTGGAGTACACTGGGGTATTACTACATCCATTTTGCTTTTGTGCTTAGTAGTTTGGCATTTTGCTTGTAATATGGTGGGGCATCTGTTGGGGTTGTATAAAAGCCTGTGGACCGGATGTAATGGGTTGCAACATTCAAGGAGTGGAATGTATTGTAAAGGGTTCATCTTTGTGCATGGCAAATGTCTCATCACCACCATGTTCTGGAATGTAACAGAACTTTGATTGCTACTGTGGAGTACAACCATGAGAATGCAATACTACCATGGGAACATGGAAGTTAGTTGAACACAGGGGTGCGAATCGTGAACAGTGATGATTGGTTCTGATTCTGTGGTTTGGGCTGGTGTTAATATATTAGTCCACTTATTGCAGAATTTCATATCAGTAGAGACGGTATAAAAGTAGAGTGATTGGAGGGCCTAGGAGTAGTTATTCAAGGCCTCACTGACAGGCTGGTCATGACTAGAGTCATGGATTGAGTGGGAGGTGTGCTGCAGTGAGAGGGGCCCGTGCACACCTGGATAAGTATTTTAATGCTTGCTCTTTTCTATCCATAATCATAGTTTTAGGTAGATAATTGGATTTTGTGTCTTTTCTGCCTATCTGAGCCAGATCCGAGAACCTATTGTTTTAATGGAACATCCTGCTCATGATTTTCTGATTTCCAACATCATGACACATCCTATTTTACTCTTGCCCTCTTCTAATTTCTGCTTTCTCCCATTTCATTTCCTAACCCGCCCTTCTCTTGCCGGATTCCCCTACCTGCTGACTCTATATACCCTTCACAAGATAACCTCTAATGATCATAGTCATGTTGATTAATGAAACTTTCCCACAGCTGCATTTGCCTTGTTTAAGTATGTTTGCAAAAGATGACGTGACAAAGTAACACACACAAAATGCTGGAGGAACTCAGCAGGTTGGGCAGCAGCTATGGAGAGGAATAAAGAGTTGACATTTTGGGCTGTGACCCTTCATCGGGACTGGAAAGGAAGAGGAAAGAAGCCAGAATAAGAAGTTGAGGGAGGGGAAAGAGTACAAACTGGAAGGTGATAGGTGAAGCCAGATAAAGGGAAAGATGAATGAAGTGAGAACCTGGGATGTAATAGGTGGAAAAGGTGAAGGGCTGAGGAAGAATGAATCTGATAGGGGAGGAGAGTGGACCATAGGAGAAAGGGAAGGAGGAGGGGCACCAGAGGGATGTGATAGGCAGGTGAGGAGAAGAGAAGAGCTAAGAGGGGAACCATAATGGGGAATGGAAAAGGGGGAGAAATTACTGTAAATTGGAGAAATCAATATTCATCCCATTAGGTTGCAGGTTACCCAGCTGGAATATGAGGTGTTGCTGCTCCAACCTGAGAGTACCCTCATCATATCAGTCAAGGAAGCCATGAACCAACATGCTGGAATGGAATGGAGAATGACATTAAAATAGTTGGCCACAGGGAAATCCTGTTGTGGACAGAATGAAGGTACTCACAAAGTAGTCCTCAATCTCCATTGCGTCTCACCGATGTAGGGGAGACCATTCTGAGAACACCAGATACAGAAGATGACTCACAGGTGAAGTGTTGTCTCACTGGGAAAGACATTCACTCATTCACTTCCCTCATCCTGTGTTAACACCAGTTCTGCTGCCACACTACAGAAAGTACGTGTCTGTGTAGTGCAAAAAAGTGATTCTTTTGTTCCATGAATTGGATGACTAATTTGAAGAAAATTGTGTTCCAGCTTTTAAGCCTACTTGCTAGAGTTTTTTTCAGTCTGAGACATTCCTCGTTTACCCTTTCTTTGAACCAGGGAAAAATAGAGAGGGTACAGAAGAGATTCCCCAGCATGTTACCTGGTATGGAGGGCTGTACTTGTAGGAAGAGATTGGATAGGCTGGGTTTACTCCTACTAGAATATCAGAGCTTGAAGAGTGACCTGATACAGGTTTATAAAATTATGAGGGACATGGATAGGATAAATGGAGTCTTTCTCCGAGGGAGGAAGAATGTAGAATTAGATGGTTTACGGATAGAGGGGAAAAATTTAAAGGAGATCTGAGGATTAAATTTTTCACACATGAAATGAGCTGCTAGAGGAGCTGGTAGAAACAGGTACAATCATGATGTTTCAAGGGCATTTGAACACATACTTAGATAAGAAAGACATGAGGATATGGGCCTATTATAGGCTCACATGCTCAGTGTTGATAGGCATCACAGTCAGCATGGATGGGGAGGGCTGAAAGGGTCTGTTTCTGTGTTCTATGATTCTGTGATTCACTTATAGCTGATAGCTAACATCTATGAGAAGCTAAACTGTTCACTGGAATATAAGTATCGAAGAAAGAGAGGAGATTTTATAGAAACATAAAAAAGGTATGAAAGTAATTGATAAGATAGAGCAGGAAAGTTGTTTCCACTGGTAGGTGAGACTAGAACGAGGGGACATAGCCTCAAGATTTGGGGGAGCAGATTTAGGACGGAGTTGAGGAGGAACTGCTTTTTCCAGAGGGTGGTGAATCTGTGGAATTCTCTGCCCAGTGAAGCAATGGAGGCTACCTCAAGAACTATATTGAAGACAAGGTTGGATAGATTTTTAGGGAATTAAGGGTTATGGGGAAAAGGCAGGTAGGTGGAGATGAGTCCATGGCCAGATCAGCCATGATCTTATTGAATAGCAGAGCAGGCTCAATGGGCCAGATGGTCTACTCCTGCTCCTATTTCTTATGTTCTTATGTTAAGTAGGAGGTGCCTGGCTCTTTCTCCCACTCGTGGGAACCCATGAATAGATCTATGAAAAGCCTGTGTCCAAGTATATTACAGCAGAGTGCAAAAAAAACTACACAATCCCATTCAAGCAAGGCAAACACAGATTCCTAAACTCTTCTGTGTAAGGATCATAAGGCAATGGGTTACTGCCATCTCTTAATGGTGACCTACTGAGCCTACTGATTGCCTTGCAAAGCTTCATTAATGAGACATTTTAGCAGCTTTCAGTACTTTAGTTTTTGGAAATAAATCTGGTTAGGAATTAATTTGATGTGTGAGAATTCAAATGTCTGGATTAGGAGTAGGAACATGCCACATAAACCCCCAAACCTGGCCCACAAATCAATATGATCATGTCTATGAATATAAACTCAACACATTCCTGCTGACTAACTCCACACGCCACCACCCTCCCTCCACTAGTGATCTTTCACTCCCTTGTTAGCCACCTCTGCCCTAAAAATATTCAAAACCTCTTAAATTCATCACCATTTCAGGAATCAGAATCAGGTTTAATATCTCCGGCATATGTTGTGAAATTTGTTATTTTGCGGCAGCAGTACAATGCAATACATAATAAAAAAACTATAATTGACAATAAAAATAAAATAAGCAGCACAGAAAGACAGCAAGCAAATCGAAAAAAAAAGTGTGGTAGGGTACATGGGTCATCATCCATTCAGAAGTCTGATGTCGGAGGGGAAGAAGCTGTTCCTAAAGTGTTGAATGTTGTCTTTAGGCTTCTGTACCTCCTCTTTGATGGAAGCAATGAGAAGGGGGTTTATCCTTTTAAACAAACAGAAGCCAGAACCCCACCAAGCAATACAGTGCAAGACCCCACAGAAATGTTGCCAGACGGGGCACTGCTTGACAGACGGAAGTGGTGCACTCTCAACAGAGCGAGAGCAGGAGTTTATAGGATGGGAGACAATATGGTGAAGTGGGGTTTAAAGACCAGTGAATCCTGTGAGCGTGGCGAAAGGGTGCAGAACATTGAATACGTTCTGCGTAGCTGCTCACTCTCACCTGATTTAGCTGACACTGACCCGCTCAATGTCAACCAAACAACACTAGGGTGGCTGGCTGTCTGGTGTGACAAGCTACGATGAATGAGAAGCGGGTATATCCTGGGTGGTAAAGCAATGGAGAAGAGGGCGTATCTTTTTAGAGTCATCATATTTTGAAGATGGCCTCAATGCTGGGGAGGCTAGGCCCATAATGGAGCTGGCTGAGTTGGCTGCAGTGTGCAGCTTTCTCTGATCCTATGCAGAGGCCCCTCCATACCTGATGGTGATGCAACCGGTTAGATTTCTCTCCACTGTACATCTGTGGAAATTTGCTAGCGTCTTTGGTGACATACCAAGTCCCCTCAGACTCCTAATGAAATATTGCTGCTGACGCGCCTTCTTTGTAATTGCATCAATATTTTGGACTCAGGATAGATCTTCAGAGATTTTGACAACCAAGAGCTTGAAACTGCTAGCCCATTCCACTTCTGATCCCTCAATGAGGACTGGTGTGTGTTTCCTCAACTTCCCCTTCCCGAAGTCCATAATCAATTCCTTGGGTCTTACTGATGCTGAGTGCAAGGTTGTTGTTCTGACTCCACTCAACCAGCTGATTTATCTCACTCCAGTACGCCTCCTCGTCACCAACTGAAATTCTGCCAACAGTAGTTTTGTTATCAGCAAATTTATAGATGGTGTCTGTGCTGTGCCTAGCCACACAGTCATGGAGCTGGAGAGAGTGAAGCAGTGGACTAAGCAACATCCTTGAGGTGCGCCAGTGTTGACTGTCAACGAGGGGGAGATGTTACTTCTGATCCACACTAACTGTGGTCTCGCGATGAGCAGGTCAAGGATCCAGTTGCAGAGGGAGGTACAGAGGCCTAGATTTTGGGGCTTGTTAATTAGTACTGAGGGTATGATGGATTTAAATACCGAGCTGTAATCAATAAACAGCAGCCTGACATGGGTTTCACTACTGTTCACATGATGCAAGGTCAAGCAGAGAGCCAGTAAGGTTGCATCCTCTGTAGACCTATTCTGGTGATAGGCAAATTGCAGTGGGTCCAGGTCCTTGCTTAAGCAGAAGTTGATTCTGGCCATGACCATCTTCTCAAAGCACTTCATCACACTAGATGTAAGTGCAACTGGGCAACAGTTGTTACGGCAGCTCACCCTTCTCCTCTTGGGCACTAATATGATTGTTGCCCTTTTGAAGCACTGCTCCAGCTGCAGCAGTGAGAGATCGAAGATGTCCTTGAGCACTCCTGCCGGTTGGCTGGGACAGGTTTTCAGTGCCCTACCAGGTATGCCACCAGGTCCTGATGCCTGGTGAGGGTTCACCCTCTTAAAATATGGTCTGACGTTGGCCTCTGAGACAGAGATCACAGGGTCAGCAGATGCTGTGGGTGAAGATTTTCTAAAGCTCCCTCACGATTGTACTTAACTAAAAAATCCTCTCTTTCTTCTAAAGGGTTTCGGCCCAAAACGGCGACTTTTTTCCATAGGTGCTGCCTGGCCTGCTGAGTTCCTCCAGCATTTTGTGTGTTTTGTTCCAAAGGTGAAGACCCAACATGCTTGGCCTACCTTGAAAGGTCCACTGAATTTCCAATAAACTCACAGGAAGTGAGTGGCCATAAATCCATTTGGTTACCAGGGTGAGGAATGTGTCACAGAGTGGCTGGATTTAGAGCTCTGATAGCAGGTCACTTGGTCTTAATCATGAAGATTACATGGCATGGATAGACACAAGAAAGAGGGAAACAAACCATAATGTGAAGTAATAGCATTTATATACCCTGAAGTCTTGAAATAGGGGGGAGAAACCTGTTTTGATTGAAAACTTCACACTGTGATATAGGCTACAACAATATTGGAATTGTGCAAACACCTTAATGTGGATGTAATTTGCTAGCTACAACCATCTGAACTAGTGACAGAAAACAGAAATGTGCTTAGCCCTTAGAACCCGGTAAATAACAGTATCAATCAATCACAACAATTTTTATATCAATAAAGTGATGATGCATGCAGGGAATTCTTGATTAATAAACCATCCACAAACCAAAGGCTCAAACAGTTAAGCAGTGGGGAAGAAAAGCAATTATTTAAGGATTAAGAAACAAGGATCAGAAAGGGAGTGGGGATAACACTGGAAATTATAGACCAGTGAGTCTTACTTCAGGGATGAGCAATTTATTAGAAAAGATCTTTAGAGACAGGATCTATGAGCATTTGGAGAAGCAGAGTCTGATTAGGGATAATTAGTATGGTTTTGTGAGAGATGAGTCATGCCTCAAAGTCTGACTGAATTCTTTGAGGATGTAACAACGCATATTGATAAAGGGAGAACAGTGGATGTGGTGAATATGGATTTTAGTAAGGCATTTGATGAGGTTCCTCATGGTAAACTCATTCAGAAAGTCAGTAGCCATGGGATCCAGAGCAACTTGGATGTGTGGATACAAATTTGGCTTTTCCATAGAATCAGAGGGTGATAGTAGATCGAGTATATTCTGCCTGAAGGTCAGTGACCAGTGGTGTTCCACAGGGATCTGTTTTTTGACCCCTGCTCTTTTTATAAAGGACTTGGATGAGGAAGTGGAAGGGTGGGTTAGTAAGTTTGCAGATGACATGAAGGTTGGTGGTGTTGTGGATAGCTTAGAAGGTTGTCAAGGATTTCAGCGAGACATTGACAGGATGCAGAGCTGATCTGAGAAGAGCCAGAGCAGTTCAACCCAGGAAAAATGTGAAGCAGTTCCTTTTGGAAGGTCGAATTTGAAGGTAAAATACAGAGTTAATGGACGGATTCTTAGTAGTGTGGAAGAACAGAGGGACTTGGGGTTCATGCCCATAAAGCTGCTGTGCAAGTTGATAGGGTTGTTAAGAAAGAGTACGGTGTGTTGGCTTTCATCAGTCAAGGGATTGAACTCAAAAGCCACGAGCTAAAACTCTGATTCGACCACACTTGGAGTATGGTTCACTTTCAGTCATCCCATTGTAGGAAGGATGTCGAAGCTTTAGACGTTAATGTAAAGGTGATTCGAGGAAAGTATAGGGGAGATGTCAGATGTAGGTTTTTGACACAGAGAGTGGTGGGTGCATGAAATTAGAGACATTTAAGAGACTCTTAGATAGGCACATGAATGATAGGAAAATAGAGGGCTATATGGGAGGGAATTGTTAGGATAATCTTAGAGTAGGTTAAAAGGTCAGCACAACATCGGGGCCGAAGGGCCTGTACTGTGTTGCAAAGTTCTATAGTCTACATTCAATGACATTTTTCATCACTCTATAAATTACATTTGTCTTTGGCAGGAAATACCGTGCTTTCCTGTGGGGCCTGGTGAATGGACCGTTGCAACAAGTTAGCATATTCAAACAGACTAAACACTAGATTTGTGACACAATAGACCTGTTTGTACTTGCAACTTCTGATGCTGTCCTTGCAGTAATTTCAAAAGGTAAAGGTTCCCTTAAGTTTTGAATTCAATTGGAATTTAGTTCTCTTCTATACACACAGCTCAGAGACAGAATCCAAAATATTAGTGGTCCCCCAGTAAGCATCACATCATTAAATATAAGAACCCTAAAAATTCCTTGAAGAAATTAGTTTTCCCAAGAAGAAACAACATCACTTTCTCCACTTCTGTTGGAGAATATGTTTAAAAGTGAAGGAGACTGAGTGATCAGTAAAGGAGGCTGAGATTTCAGCAAACCGGCTGCAGCGATGGTGTTGGGCAGGGCGCTGCATTTTGTCTTCAAAGTTGGCGATCGCAGTCGCAGCACTAGGTTTTACAGAGATGTCTTAGGCATGCAGGTCCTGCGACACGAAGAGTTTGAAGGAGGCTGTAAAGCAAGCTGCAATGGACCCTATGACGGCAAATGGATCAAGACCATGATTGGCTACGGCCCCGAGGATACGCACTTCGTGTCTAAGTTAACGTACAATTACGGAGTGGGTGAATATCGCTTGGGCAATGACTTCTTGGGAATTACGCTCCAGTCGAGTCAGGCGGTGAGCAATGCCAAGAAGGAAGGATGGCCGTTGACTGAAACTCACAATGGAGTGTTTGTTACTGAGGCCCCAGGGGGATACAAATTCTACTTGGTGGATAAGGAGCAGCCTGGGTCAGACCCGGTGCAGAAGGTGACCCTGGCTGTGTCAGACCTGCAGGCCGCAGTCAAATACTGGTGCGATTTACTCGGGATGAAACTCTATGAAAAGGACGACGCCAAGAAGCAGGTCTTGCTGGGTTACGCCGATGATCAGTGCAAGTTGGAACTCCAGGATATCGGGTGCCCTGTCGACCACGCCACAGTCTATGGAAGGATTGCGTTCTCTTGTCCAAGAGAGCAGTTACCAGGTGTAGAGACCCAGATGAGGAAAGAGAAGCAAAAGATTCTGACGCCGTTGGTGAGCCTGGAGACCCCAGGAAAGGCGACGGTGGATGTGGTGATCCTGGCAGATCCGGACAGCCATAAGATCTGCTTTGTGGGCGATGCAGCTTTTCGTGGACTCTCCAAGGTGGATCCCAATGCTGCCAAACTACCAGACGATGCCATAGCAGCAGACAAGAGCAACGAGTGGTTTGCCGAGCATCGTAAGCAAAAGCCGTCTGCGTGAAGGGGTCTGGAGGTGCTCGTGCATGGATCATGCTGACTGTGTTTCCGAGGGGCTGTGTTGTTTAAGGAATGATTTCATTTCTCTGTTTCCCTGACATGGAAAATGGTCACCAGAGACTTCCACCATGTTCTTTGACAAGTAAACCTGTCCCCCCTACCAAAGTTGTTTATTATTTCACAATAAAGTTTGGTTATAGTTACACTGGTTGGTGGAAATGTTGAAAAAAAAGAAATGTGTCACATAGTATTCAAGACAAAGGTTTCTTTTTGGAGTTTAGATTAAGGCATTTACATCAAAAAAAGGGGGAAAAAACCTGGAATAGAATAGCAGAACAGCAAAGCTTAACCAATAAGACAAGACAAATCTTCCTTGGGATAACACCGATAATGTTAAATTACTGAATGTTCCACTGTGAGTATAAAACCAAAAAGATAACATTGCCTGTTCTGCCCTTCATGCAATTCATTTATATTTTTCTATGTGATTAAGCATATTTAGCTTTTGTTTTAATGGGCATTTTCTGTGCTGAATTAGGTCACTTCCTGTGCAACCAGGAAGCAGTAAGTAGAAAAACACAATGGCTGGTAGTAGGCCAGAGGTTTATGTGAGGAGCAAAATAAGTTTCTGTTTAAGTCCATCCTGTTGTTTCTCCATCAGAAGCATTGCTTGTAAGTTGATGTTATATTGTGGAGAAGTTAATCTGAAGGTATCAATAAGATTTTACTGAAATAGAATGTTATTTTTGAGTTTATTGGACACTAATATAGATGCTAATAGTTTACACATATTATTTACCTGTACTATTTACTTGTTGGAATCTTATACTTACCTGCAGGAAACTTAACTAAGTTCTTAATTATCTATGTACAGTATATTTACATGTGTGAATGGAACAGTAGGGCAATTGCCCTGTATTTTGTTGTTGTTCAGTTTCACTCCCTATTCCTATATCACGCCATTGAGTGTGCAGTAAACCCTTGGAGCTGGGAGGCTATATCCTGACTCTCTTGTCATTTTTGTATGGAGTTTGGCTGGCTGTCTAGTTGATATTACAACACCTCAGTGAGGGCAGTACATTTGCCTTATTGGTAAACTGAGTATAAGACACCAAGATCAATATAGGCCACTTTACTCTTGGAAGGATGTCTCAACAAAGGAGGGAGATCAGAATAGACCCACTATGAGGCTACCAGAAATTAAAAGGACTAAAAGGCTGTTAAAAGAAAATTGAAGAAAACCAGTTTTTTGCCTATGAACAAAGTATCTTTGAAGGAGCTTTAAAAGCTAGTGCAATCTTTGGCAGGCTCTGTAAAAAGTAATCAGGGAGAAAATTGTTTGTTCATCAATATGGAAATGAAGATTTAAAATACAGAAAGCAGAGACTCTTTTAATAGAGTATGCAGTTAGTGCATGTTTGTGAAGATTTGGATGTTAGGCATTCTTAGAGTGGCAAATGGGAGCTACACATAGCTCTAACACCAAATCCCAAGTATCAATAAAATTTGGAGTACCTTTGCCTTAAGAAGTTATGACGACAGTTTTCACCCTTTTAAGAATGTTTAAACCTAGCCTGTGCATCCCACACAAGGTAGCTGTTTTCTCGATGGTCAGCAGCTCAGTCGTTCACAGGAAGTGAGTTAGTGTTTTTAAAAATGATCTTGTGGCATCTATGGAGACAAGGGAAAACTGGAGCATGGGGAAAGTGGAAGAATTATTGTGGAAAAATTGGAGGGGAAAGGGGGTAAATGGAGGTTTTGGCTCGGTGGTCTCCAGGGGAAGGCCCCCACCCCTATACGAGTGGGCTCAAACATTATCTGTGGCTGTGTGTGTTTCCGAACCCCTGTGATCCATAGGTTCATGGATCAAGTTGATCTCTGAACAATATTCCTCGGTTCACAAACCACACGGCTTTCTCACAGTTATATTAGCAATAGTACTTAAGCCAAAAATTGAGAGAATGTTTTTATAAAAATGAAAACAACATCCAGAGAGTTCACTACTGCATAATTTATTACTTTCAAATGTGACACACACATCTTGTTACTATTGTTACTTAAAAAAAAAAGTTGTATGACACAACTTTTCAATCTAACATCCAGGAGTATTTTCCTGGCCAATGCGAAATAGGAGCTAACACTTCCGAATGGGTATAAGTGCTATTCACACTTGATTCCTGAATTAAAGAAGCAGGCACAAGTGGTTACAGTTCAGGGCAAAAAAAGGCCAAGTAAAACAGATCCAGAAAAAGATTAAAACACCTGATGGAATTGAAAATGGATTTGGGAAAAGGCAGAAGAAGAGACGAAGGCTGTAAAAGTAATAGAAGCAGCAGATAATTTAATCACTTGACATCTGGGTTTATAGCAAGTACTTGGAGATGCTTCCTGTTGCTAGTACTTGGAGATCTTCATTGGAGGCATGAAATCTAAATCACAAACTCACTTACAGCTGCAATCTGGTTCCTCACTTAAGGCTTTCCTCCACTTTGGGGGGCAGGAAGACTCACTGGTTGATTCTATTAAATTCAGCTCAGGTTTTCAAATGCATCTGCTGCTGTTTTTCAAAGGTGAGCAGAATATACATGGTATTACTGCCAAAAAGGCCTCCATATTCAACTAATAAAGTAGGCGGCTACAGTAGGAATCCACACCAATCCTTTACATAACCTCACTATTATAAACCCAGCTACCTCCTCCCAACCAAACCTCACAACTGCCCCATCTGCTTATCACAACAAACACACTTTCCTATCATTTGCCTGCACTACCTGCATAGTTGATGGGATATGGTACAATATATATATACCATACATCACCTCTGAAACCCACTTCCATTAGAGTCAATTGAGCACAGTTTCAGAACATAGTATGACACGGGTGAGTCATCACATTTCTCGTTTGATGTGCATAACTGAGCACAATTATCGTTCCTGTTTTGTATGAGACAAAAGCCCATCCACCTTTGCTGCTAAGATGAACACTCCTATCACAAACATGAGATGCTGGAAATCCAAAGCAACACACACAAAATGCTGGAGGAACTCAGCAGGCCAGGCAGCATCTACGGAAAAGTGTACGGTCAACGTTTCCGCCGAAGGTGTGGTGGGAGAAGCAGTCAATTGAACGCGAGTACCTAGGGTCCTCAAATAGTCCAAATTGAGACACTTGAAAACAAACCTGGAAACAGTGTGTTACAAGCTGGTGGTAAAGACATGTTCCCAGGAAGAATACATTGCTGTGGTAGCGGGTCTGAGCAAGCACATGGTCACCCGCCGAAGGGAAGATTTAAACTACTTCAGGGTAGGCATCCCTGGAAGAGACTTCGCAGTGTAGTAATCCAATCACAAACAAGAAAAAATCTGCAGACGCTGGAAATTCAAGCAACACACAAAATGCTGGAGGAACTCAGCGGGCCAGGCAGCGTCTAGGAAAAGAGTACGGTCAATGTTTCAGCCGATGAGCCCTCCCATGGCAGCTACTGGACAACAAGCATTTCCAGTATTACGGCAGTACCATGTAGGGTTTGTCTGTAAAGCACTTTAAAAATAAAGAAATTTAAAATGTTCCAAAAAAAATTCATGTATAAATAAAAATATAATTTTTCCCTCGCAACTCCAAATAATGTAGGGTTGCAATTGTTCCAAAATTCCAGAAGTATGCATGTAGTAAATGAAGGTGCATTCAGATTACCAGCAAAACCGATTGGGATTAACTGGAAATAGTATTCCTGTTTCTTTTTAAGATCCTGGTGAATGGTGCAATACAGACTGAGCGCACAGTTGGGCTGACTTGCGTCCATTCCATCAGTTAAATGAATTGTCACCGCACACTGCCAAAGGTCGACTGTGAGCTGAGTTTGGCAAGACTCTGGATCCCCAGCAGATGGTTAGCATTGATAAAAATCATCCCTCAAAACAAACTGAAACAGGAACTAAAAATTAAATTTGCTATTTAAATTATTACCCCCCCCCCCATACTTTTAGGAGGTGATAACAAATGTACAATAACATGAATAACAATTCATATCTATCCTTACTGCCAGTCCTATTCAGTCAGTGTCTTCTCCTGGGAAGAAAGCAACTACAAAAGTGGTGAGGCAGACTGATAAAATGGTTTGTGCAAAGATGAGCTTCATTATGGGCAGCATAGTAGCACAGCTCGAAGAGCTGCTATGAACTGTTTGATCCTGGACTCCAATGCCGACTGCCTGGGGTTTGTACGTTCTTCCACATGCTCATTTCACATCTAAACACATGTGGGTTGCTGGAGCTGCAGAATCCCAGAAGTAAACAGTTTAGGCTGATGACGACACTAATCCCACTTATCAACACTTGGTCTGTAGCCTACCAGGCCTTGGCAATCACATGTGCTTATCAGATGCTGCTTTAATGCCATGGTAGTACCTTTTCAGGCAGCGTGTTCCAAATTGTAACCATCCTATCCACTGGGTGAAAATTCTTCCTCAGAGTCCTCTCTTACTTTATACTGTGCCTGTTCCCTTTGGTCTTCAATGTCTGTCTTTGGGAAAAATTTCTTACTATCAACCATATTTATGCCTCTCATTATTTCTATATACCTCTATCAAGTCATCCTTCACTTAACCATGGAAAACAAACCCAGACTACCTGATC
Organism: Mobula birostris; assembly: GCF_030028105.1. Classification (NCBI taxonomy): domain Eukaryota; kingdom Metazoa; phylum Chordata; class Chondrichthyes; order Myliobatiformes; family Myliobatidae; genus Mobula; species Mobula birostris. The sequence continues at coordinate 169,217,956 of NC_092370.1, read as the reverse complement.
TGAAACACCCTCACCCTCTCTTCTGCAATGACATCCTTAAATCCACCGATTAAGTCCCTAGTATGTAGTTGAATAGTAGAATCTAGAAGGATAATGCAAATGTGGGGAAAAATAAAAACAATGGGATTATTATAGGATTAATATAATTGGGTGCTTGATTGTAGGCATAGGCTGGAGGGCCTTTTTCCCCTGCTATATCACTCTGTGTCTCTAATGGTTGAAAAATCACTGAGGTAGAATTTCTATTGCTGGATAAAATTTTCATGAGTATTGCGTGTTTGAACTACTTGAGTAAACTGTCTGCAATCTCATAACAAAGTTTTCAAAATTGCTTCTGGGTCATTATGTGCATAATGTACTAACTTTGTCCTCTCTCAGAAAGTCCATCATAGCATACAGCCTGTGGACAGTACGGGTCGAATGTAAAAGCAGGCCTTCACGACAAAAATGGTTTCTCCTGGAAAACTGAGACAACTGGCTCCAAACCTGGTACATATTTCAGTTCTCAGAAATGATGGACATCACACATATTTCATTATATCACACCAACAGTGCACACAGTACAAGCAAAGAGTAGGTAAATGGAGTGGTTATGATTCGAGAGGTTGGAGTCCTGGTAGCATTTGGATAGGGATAGCGGCTGAGGGCCAAGTAGCTGGATGAGCTACAGACTTCATATCCATGCCATTATCAAGACCGCCATATGTCATATAACCATATAACAATTACAGCACAGAAACAGGCCATCTCGGCCCTTCTAGTCTACGCCGGACTCTTACTCTCACCTAGTCCCACCGACCTGCACTCAGCCCATAACCCTCCATTCCTTTCCTGTCCATATATCTATCCAATTTAACTTTAAATGACAACATCGAACCTGCCTCAACCACTTCTGCTGGAAGCTCGTTCCACACAGCTACCACTCTCTGAGTAAAGAAGTTCTCCCTCATGTTACCCCTAAACTTTTGCCCTTTAACTCTCAACTCATGCCCTCTTGTTTGAATCTCCCCCACTCTCAATGGAAAAAGCCTATTCACATCAACTCTATCTATCCCCCTCATAATTTTAAATACCTCTATCAAGTCCCCCCTCAACCTTCTACGCACCAAAGAATAAAGACCCAACTTGTTCAACCTTCCTCTGTAATTTAGAAGATGAAACAGGCAAGATTTTAGTAAATCTCCTCCGTACTCTCTCAATCTTATTGACATCCTTCCTATAATTCGGTGACCAGAACTGTACACAATATTACACAACTGTAAACAATGTCCTCTTACATAATATTACCAACTCTCCTTAAATTCAGTTCAGCTGCTGCAAAAGCCCTTACCTGGAACTCTGCCAACACCTATGATAAAGCCCTTCTCTGACCTAGTCATGGGAACTTTGGAAATGTGGTGGGAAGAGGTGATTAAGCCACAGATGGTACAGTTAAGTCCCTCTGTGCACTCCCGAATCTTCACATTGTTTCACCCCATTTCATCCAAACCTTTTCTGCATATGGCCTAATTAGCACAAAATCCCATTAACGCTTGGACTCTGTTCCATAAGGTCAAAATGTATCCTAATTTAACTTTCTGATCTTTATAAATCTTTTTAAGGTCTCATACCTCCCTATTTCATTAAGCTCCACCAGACTTTTAACCCTCTGAGATGTCTGCAAGAACATTACATATCTTACAATTATCATAAAATTAATTTCTACCAATTCTAAGCATACCTGCAGCTGCAGATCCCCTTATTTCAATGCATCATTTGAAACTCAGCTCCAAAAATGATATATGTGTATCAAACACCCTATAAAAGATGCACAGTGCAGATGATCCATGGGCCAACATCCTCGGTCTAGCACAAGATCGAAGATGTAAAAGGCCTTTTCTCCACCAGCTGCCTTTGTAGGCCGTTGGTTGCAAGGATAAGGAATAAAGGCCTGAGAATAAACTGTCAGAGGCATTCACTAAGAGCATGGTTTTGAACTGTCGGATCTGCTCAAAGTTGCAGTAGCAGAAAGCTGCATTACAAACTGATTCAGCTGATTAGCATGACATTGTTTGAACTTGAGTTACTGCAAGCGTATCTGCTATTTTGTCCTGTCTGTCACTTACGGTAGCTGTAGTGTGACAGTTGTGCAATATTCTGCTGAAGATCTCCAAGTGTTTTGGTGGGTATCTTGTCCAATGATGCCAGCATAATTTAGAGTACATTGCATCATGCACTGGTAACAAAGTTCTCAGTGCAGTAGGTGGAATCAGTCACAAGTATTTAAATAAAAACACCTAGGGGCTTTTTCAGGTTATTAATGGACCATCAACAACAGGTAACTGAACAGAAGATTAACTTTCACCTTGTTTCTCAGAACTGAAAAGCTTGCTCATACATGTAGGGCTTAACGCTTAGCTCCAAGCAATATCCATCAGTGGCTAGTTTATTAGATATACCTTTACACCTGTTCATTAATGCAAATGTCCAATCAGCTAATCATGTGCAGCAGCTCAATGCATAAAGGATGCAGACGATCAAGATACTCAGTTCCAAAGTGGGTGTTTGAAAAAGCTGATTGGGGTAAGTTCCAGAAGTTGAGTGAAGAAGGGTTGACAAAGATTGATATGTTTGGAAAGGTAGATGAATTAAACAGTCAGGTGACTTCAGCAATTATCATGGCAGCAGAAGGATCTATACCTAGGAGTAAAAATAGGATGAATAGAAAACTGGTACCATGGTGGACAGAGGAATGTTGTCAGGCTGTAAAAAACAGAAATAGAGCATTCAGGCTAGTTAAAAGAACCCATAATATGCAGCATTTGGTTCAATATAAGAAAGCACAGGCAGTGGTGAGAAGAACTATACGTCAAGCTAAAAGGGCAAGTTGGAGGAGTTTTTGCGGCAAGGTAGGAAGAACAACACCTGTGGGAGAGATATGGGGAATGATTAAGAGGATGGGAGAAGATAGAAGGGAATGGGAATATCCAGTAATGATATCTGAGGAGGAAACTGCAGTCTCCAGTAGGGATAAGGCTGAGGTCATGGCCAAGTCATTTGTACTGATACACAGTTCAGAAAATTTGTCTGAAGAAGGGAGGAGAAGAAGAAGGGAAAGAATAATGAGCCAACACCCAGGTGTGTTAAGCAGGAGGGAAGGAACAGATGATATAATTGATGATCCATTTACATTAGCAGAAGTGGTGAGAGCAATAAAGAGATCGAGACCAACCTCCCCAGGGAAAGATCTGATGTGCTCTGTGATGCTAAAAAATCTAGGAGAAGGAGCACTCTTGAAGTTGCTGCATTTTTATAACAGAGTGTGGGAGGAGGGAAGATTACCAAGTGCATGGAAAGAAGCAGTAGTAATTCCAATAAGGAAGCCTAGCAAGGATCTGTCAAAACCCACTAGCTACAGACCAATTGCATTAACATCAAGTATATGTAAGATAATGGAAAGGATGATAACAGAAAGGTTATCATATGAGCTTGAGAAAAGAGGAATGCTGGCAAGTTATCAGAGTGGTTTTAGAAAGGGAAGGAATTCCATGGACTCAGTGATTATGTTAGAGACTGAAATAAGGAAGGCCCAGGCAAATACAGAGTCAGTAGTGGCAGTGTTCTTTGACATTGAAAAAGCCTATGATATGATGTGGAAGGAAGGATTATTAATTAAACTGCACAAGATGGGGGTTGGTGGGAGAGTTTTTAATTGGATTAAAGATTTTTTGTTTGGTAGAAAAATTCAAGTTCGGATTGGATCAGAATTATCAAAACAGTACATAGTGGAAAATGGCACACCTCAAGGTAGTGTGATTAGCCCATTACTTTTCATGATTATGATCAATGATGTCTTCACAAAGGTACCAGTGGATATAGGTAGGTCACTATTTGCGGATGATGGGGACTTTTGGAAAAGAGGCAGGAACATGGACCATATAATCAGGAAACTACAAGAAGCAATTGATGAAGTGGTGGAGTGGGGTTATGATTGGGGATGTAGATTTTCAGTAGACAAAACTCAATCTGTATTTTTTACCAGGAAAAGGGTTGAGGTAGGGAAGAAGTTAAGGATATATGGGGTTGAATTAGAAAGGGTTGCATCATTTAAATTTCTGGGAGTTATATTTGATTCACGATTAACATGGGCAGACCATATCAGGAAAGTTGAGGAGAAATGTAAAAAAGTAATAAATGTGATGAAATGTTTGACTGGTAGGGAATGGAGAGCAAGTTGTTCAGCTTTGAAGAGAATGTATGTGGCTTTAGTAAGATCTGTATTGGATTATGGAAATATAGTATATGGATCAGCAGCTAGGTCTCTTATAAGGAAACTGGATGTGATTCAGGCTCAGGCCTTGAGAGTGTGCAGTGGGGCTTTTAAAACATCACCAGTGTCGGCCCTACAGGTAGAAATGGGAATAATGCCTTTGGAACTAAGAAGTATGCAACTGATGGCAAACTACTGGGCTAACTTGCAGGGGCACAATGATTCTCACCCTACTAAAGGAGTGTTGCAGGAGTGCTGGGAAAATGGGAGGTTTCAGAGGGATACCTTTAGTCGGGTAGGGAATGATATCGCGAAAGAATGTGGAGTATTTGATCTGAGGATAAGTCCTTCAGTAGTTTATCCGGTTGTAGCTCCATGGAAGCTTGTATGGCCTGACATAGACTGGCATTTGTTAGAGGTAAAAAGGAAAGAAAGATATAAAACAGATTTGGTAAATGCATTTAACTGTCATATGATGGAAAAGTATAGTGATTATACTCACATTTATACGGATGGTGTGAAGGAACCTGCAACAGGAGTGACAGGGTTTGGGGTGGTCATACCAGCAAAAGAAATTGGAATCAGCAGAAGAACATCTAATAAGTTAGGAGTGTTTACAGTGGAGATGCTGGCGGTGTTGGTTGCGTTGCAATGGGTGCAGAAAGCCAGACAAGTCAAAGCATTGATATGTTCAGATTCATCCTCAGTTCTAGCAAGTTTAAGGTCTTTTCACACAAACAGTTGGCAAGATGTACTTTATGAAGTCCTTCAGTTAGTTACAAGAATTGCAAATCAGGGAGGTCAGGTAAAATTTCTATGGGTTCCAGCACATGTAGGGGTGAAGGGGAATGAGAGGGTGGATGAGTTGGCAAAGAGGGCGTTAAAGAAAGAAAATGTGGAAATGCACATTAGTATCAGTAAAGCAGAGGTTAAGTGTGTAATCTGGGAAAAAGTCAACCGAATGTGGCAAGAAAGATGGGACAGGGAGGGGAAAGGGAGGCATTTATATCAAATACAAAAGAGTGTTGCTAGGGTAGTTACTAGGGTAGGTAATGGAAACAGGAGAGAGGAAATTGTGTGGACTAGGTTAAGGCTGGGGCATTGTGCATTAAACAAAACATTGAAAATGATAGGGAAACACCAGACAGGATTGTGTGAGGAATGTCAGGAAGAGGAGTCAGTAGAACATGTAGTTTTGTGTTGCAGGAAGTATGGGATACAGAGAGAGATGATGAGAAATAAATTAAGGGAGTTGGGGATGCAGGAATTCACATTAAAAGGGTTGCTGGGCATGGGTGAGAGAGCACGTCTGGGTATTTTTAGCGTTTTTAAGGGGTACAGGGGTTTTTTATTGAATATGACGAATAAACAGGAATAGGATACTAGGATGGTCAAAGATGGGAGGGTGAAGTGTAGGTTTGTGTGTGTGTGTGTGTGTGTGTGAGTGATTGGGTGAAGGGATTTAGAATGTATGTCTAGTGCACATTCTGGAGCAGAGGGTTGTGGTAATGCACCATTAAGCTGAATGCCAACCGCCGTAAAACAAGATACAGACAGACAGAAGATACTCAGTTGTTGTTCAGACCAAATATCAGAATGGAGAAGAAATGTGATCTAAGTGAATTTGACTTTGGACTGACTGATGGTTGCCAGCAGTGGTTTCAGTATCTCAGTAAATGCTGAGCTTCTGGGATTTTCACGCACATCATTCCCTGGAGTTTACAGAGAATGGTGCGAGAAACAAAAAATATCCAGTGAGCAATAGTTCTGGGGGTGAAAATGCCTTTTTAATGTGAGAGGTCAGTGAAGAATGGCCAGACTGGTTCATGATGACATGTGTTACAACAGTGGCATGCAGAAGAGCATCTCTGAATGCACAACACATCGAACATTAACGTGAATCAGCTACAGCGGCAGAAGACCATGAACATACACTCAGTGACCACTTTATTACAAACCCCATTTCCAGAAAAGTTGGGATATTTTCCAAAATGCAATAAAAACAAAAATCTGTGATATGTTAATTCACGTGAACCTTTATTTAGCTGACAAAAGTACAAAGAAAAGATTTTCAATAGTTTTACTGACCAACTTAATTGTATTTTGTAAACATACACAAATTTAGAATTTGATGGCTGCAACACACTCAACAAAAGTTGGGAGAGGCATGTTTACCATTGTGTTACATCACCTTTCCTTTTAATTACACTTTTTAATCGTTTTGGAACTGAGGATACTAATTGTAGTAGATTTGCAATTGGAAATTTTGTCCATTCTTGCTTGATATAAGACTTCAGCTGCTCAACAGTCCATGGTCTCCGTTGTCTGATTCTCCTCTTCATGATGCGCCATACATTTTCAATAGGAGATAGATCTGGCCTGGCAGCAGGCCAGTCAAGCACACGCACTCTGTGTCTACAAAGCCACACTGTTGTAGCCCGTGCAGAGTGTGGTCTGGCATTGTCCTGCTGAAATAAGCATGGACGTCCTGGGAAGAGACGCCGCCTTGATGGCAACCTATGTCTCTCTAAAATCCTAATATACGCCTCAGAGTCAATGGTACCTTCACATACATGCAACTCACCCATGCCGTGGGCACTGATGCGCCCCCATACCATCACAGATACTGGCTTTTGCACCTTTCACAGATAACAATCTGGATGGTCATTTTCATCTTTGGCACGGAGAACTCGACGCCCGTTTTTTCCAAAAACTAGCTGAAATGTGGACTCATCTGACCACAGCACACGGTTCCACAGTCTTTCAGTCCATCTGAGATGAGCTCAGGCCCAGAGAACTCGCCGGCGTTTCTGCATAGAGTTGATGTATAGCTTCCTCCTTGTGTAATACAGTTTCAAGTTGCTTTTCTGGATGCAGCGACGGACTGTGTTGAGTGACAATGGTTTTCCAAAGTACTCCCGAGTCCAGGTGGCTACAATTGTCACAGTATCATGAGGGTTTCTTAGGCAGTGCCGCCTGAGGGCTCGAAGATCACGCACATTCAACAGTGGTTTCCGACCTTGCCCTTTACGCACTGAGATGTCTCTGAATTCTCTGAATCTTTTCACAATATTATGTACTGTAGATGTTGAAAGATCTAAATTCTCTGCAATCTTGCGTTGAGAAATGTTCCTTTTGAACTAACAATTCGCTCACGAATTTTGGCACAAAGGGGTGAGCTACGACCCATCCTTGCTTGCAAAGACTGAGCCCTTGATGGATGCTACTTTTATACCCAGTCATGATACCTCACCTGCTACCAATTAGCCTGCTTAATGTGGAGCCTTCCAAACTGGTGTTACTTGAATATTCTGTGCAATTTTCAATCTTATTTTAACTCTGTCCCAACTTTTGTTGAGTGTGTTGCAGCCATCAAATTCTAAATTTGTGTATGTTTACAAAATACAATTAAGTTGGTCAGTAAAACTATTGAAAATCTTTTCTTTGTACTTTTGTCAGTTAAATAAAGGTTCACGTGAATTAACATAGCATAGATTTTTTTTTTGCATTTTGGAAAATATCCCAACTTTTCTGGAAATGGGGTTTGTAGATAAATGAGGTACCTAATAAGGCAGCCATTGAGTGTACTTATGATCTGTCTGCATGGCATGAGAACGATGATTACTTGCTGTATCTCACTACATTTGACAATAATAAACCAATTACTAATAGTTTTTCAGTGTTGATGGATTCACTTCACTTAAACAGCAACCAAATTGGAAACACGATAGTAAATTTCACAGTATCATAAAAAAAGTAGACTCTATGTAAGCTCATTTTATTAAGCATATAAATGTTTTCAGGATATTTTTCTTCACTCTGCTTGCTATTTATAGTTTCATTGCTTATTGAAGGATGGTGCAGTTTCAGTGCCATAGGTACTGGGCAGAATATGTCTATCAGTGGGGTGCTGGAGGGAGGGTGAGGGCTGGAGAGAGTGGTGTGTATGTGGGTGCTTACAGAATAAAGTGTGTGAAATAAAATGGGGTTTCTGGATAAGGGAAGGCCGTTTATGACAGAAGTGAGGAGTATGTGGAGAGGACGGGGTTTACCTATAGGAGGGAATGTGAGGCTGATGGGAATAATTTGTGTGGTTATAGGCCCCAATGAATGACAGGTACTTGGAGGGTTGATTCCTTCGACAGTGAAGTGTTGATAGTGGAACTTTTCCTGTGGTAGGGTGAAGAGTAGGATGCTACTCACAATGTGCCGAGCTCTCATCACTCTGATCCAGTGTTAATGTGCTGGACACGATAACATGGGGCTATTCATGATTATGTCCAAGAGCAATAGAAGTATTGTTGAGGCACAGGATGAAAACATTTGAAAAGAACTAGATTGTTCCAGCCTTAGCTGCCTGTGCCTCACTATTTCTGCTATCTGGTACAACTAAAAAGATGAATCAATAAATTCCTTGTCTGTACAACTTTATTATATCAAGCCTCAACATGAGCAGGCATCCAAAGGGGAAATGGCACAAAACCTGTAAGAATCTCCGTTCAAAAATGTAAGACGTTATCAATCAAAGTGGAAAAAATCCAATTTTAAAAAAAGGAACTGGATTGAAATCTAGGCAAGTTAACAATACTATACTGCAATTAGGAATTATCAAAGCACCTTTAACTTAGTAAAAATCCCAAAAGGACAATTATGAAACAAAATGTGTCAAAGTCTCTCAGGCAGATACTGGATCAGATAGCAGAGAAAGATAAAATTTTAAAAATGTAGACCTTAAGAAGATGAGAGAAGAACAGAGGGAATTCCAGGCTTAAAATTGGGTAGTTTCCAGTCCCTTGCAGAACTATCAGTGATACAACATTGAAAAGTGGTGGGGGGAGTTGCCAAAGATGTCAGAGGTGGAAAAGTGCAAGCATGGCGGAGGATTTTGAGGTTTTACAGGTAAGAGAGGCCCAATGCAAAAAGGAATACTGAAAATAACATTTAAAAGTCGAGGCTGCCCTGGAGGTCAGAGCTGGAAGTGTGCAAGCATGGCAGAGGATTTTGGGGTTGGAAGGTGTTTTGCAGGGAAAGAGAGGGCCATTGCAAAAAGGGATCCTGGACACAAGGATAAGAACTTCGAAAATCTCTTCATTGGTGTCATTGGGTACTCAGTAAGCACAGAGCTGACTGGTTAAGAAGCATCGTGGTTTCAATATCCAGTAAAATTTGGAAGTTGTCAAGTTTGTTCGAAGTCTAATGGATTGAATGCACAATGACAACAAAGATGAAGACTTGGGAGCCCAGGAAGGACAATTACTCTCAGCTTCCTAGGGTCTGGCATGGGAAAAAATACAGATGGGTGTTGTTCTTGACCTCAGATACAACCAGTCGCCTCACTGGGTTTGTGCCATGCTGGATATTGGATGTGAACAGGCCTGAGTTAAAAGGCTCATTGGTAAGCCACCTGAGGAATTACGTAGTACAAGGAGTCACCCCTTCAGGAGAGGTGAGGAAAGGGGAAAATCAGAGAGCAGGAACACTGCAACTGAGTTTCTCTACTTGCATCAACTTTATGTTTAGGTTTCAATGTGTGTTCAGGGCTATTAACAAACAGATTAGTGCAATAAAATTAAAATTGGTTTAAAGACAGTTATTGTAATTGGACCCAATCTCGCTCAAGTCCAATGAAAACACTGACAATGGGAGACTTTCCAGCTTTAATTAAGAATATATAGCCCAGTCAGTGACATGTAGATATTAGTCTTCAGCTAATCAACTAATTAAAACATTACAGTTTAACACCCATTCATTAAACACTGAACCAGCTTGTCTGAACATAGCAAAGAGCTTACATAAATCTGTTTACCCAAGAGTAATATCTAATTGAACTTTTACTGTAGGTCAGACTCTAGTAACATTAACCCAAAAGCACCGATAACCTAAAGGTAAATACAATTAAATTTGCTAGTAACATAGTGCTGTAATTATACAGGGTACTTGTATTTACACCAACACAGTTGTTTTTAATCTAGTGTATTTTCACACAATTTTACATCATATTTTACAATATATATTTTATACAAAGCAGCTATATTTTTAAATTCACACTCTTAAACTTAGGTTGAAAGTACATATGCAGAATACAACTCTGAGATTTGTCTTCTCCAGATAGCTATAAAATACAGAAAACCATTGAAGTAGTTGAACGAAAGACGTCGAATCCCCCCACCCAACAACAGGAATTCTGCAGATGCTGGAAATTCAAGCAACACACATAAAAGTTGCTGGTGAACGCAGCAGGCCAGGCAGCATCTCTAGGAAGAGGTGCAGTCGACATTTCAGGCCGAGACCCTTCGTCAGGACTAACTGAAGGAAGAGTGAGTAAGGGATTTGAAAGTTGGAGGGGGAGGGAGAGATCCAAAATGATAGGAGAAGACAAGAGGAGGAGGGATGCAGCCAAGAGCTGGACAGGTGATTGGCAAAAGGGATACGAGAGGATCATGGGACAGGAGGTCTGGGAAGAAAGACAAGGGGTGGGGGAGACACAAAGGATGGGCAAGGGGTATATTCAGAGGGACAGAGGGAGAAAAAGGAGAGTGAGAGAAAGAATGTGTGTATAAAAATAAGTAACAGATGGGGTACGAAGGGGAGGTGGGGCATTAGCGGAAGTTAGAGAAGTCGATGTTCATGCCATCAGGTTGGAGGCTACCCAGACGGAATATAAGGTGTTGTTCCTCCAACCTGAGTGTGGCTTCATCTTTACAGTAGAGGAGGCCGTGGATAGACATGTCAGAATGGGAATGGGTTGTGGAATTAAAATGTGTGGCCACTGGGAGATCTTGCTTTCTCTGATGGACAGAGCGTAGATGTTCAGCAAAGCGGTCTCCCAGTCTGCATCGGGTCTTGCCAATATATAAAAGGCCACATCGGGAGTACCGGACGCAGTATATCACCCCAGCCGACTCACAGGTGAAGTGTTGCCTCACCTGGAAGGACTGTTTGGGGCCCTGAATGGTGGTAAGGGAGGAAGTGTAAGGGCATGTGTAGCACTTGTTCCGCTTACACGGATAAGTGCCAGGAGGGAGATCAGTGGGGAGGGATGGGGGGGAACAAATGGATAAGGGAGTTGCGTAGGGAGCGATCCCTGCGGAATGCAGGGGGGGGGGAGGGAAAGATGTGCTTAGTGGTGGGATCCCGTTGGAGGTGGCAGAAGTTACGGAGAATAATATGTTGGTGGGGTGGTAGGTGAGGACCAGGGGAACCCTATTCCTAGTGGGGTGGCGGGAGGGTGGAGTGAGAGCAGATGTACATAAAATGGGGGAGATGCGTTTAAGAGCAGAGTTGATAGTGGAGGAAGGGAAGCCCCTTTCTTTAAAAAAGGAAGACATCTCCCTCGTCCTAGAATGAAAAGCCTCATCCTGAGAGCAGATGCGGCGGAGACGGAGGAATTGCGAGAAGGGGATGGCGTTTTTGCAAGAGACAGGATGAGAAGAGGAATAGTCCAGATAGCTGTGAGAGTCAGTAGGCTTATAGTAGACATCAGTGGATAAGCTGTCTCCAGAGACAGAGACAGAAAGATCTAGAAAGGGGAGGGAGGTGTCGGAAATGGACCAGGTAAACTTGAGGGCAGGGTGAAAGTTGGAGGCAAAGTTAATAAAGTCAACGAGTTCTGCATGCGTGCAGGAAGCAGCGCCAATGCAGTCGTCAATGTAGCGAAGGAAAAGTGGGGGACAGATACCAGAATAGGCATGGAACATAGATTGTTCCACAAGGCCAACAAAAAGGCAGGCATAGCTAGGACCCATACGGGTGCCCATAGCTACACCTTTAGTTTGGAGGAAGTGGGAGGAGCCAAAGGAGAAATTATTAAGAGTAAGGACTAATTCCGCTAGACGGAGCAGAGTGGTGGTAGAGGGGAACTGATTAGGTCTGGAATCCAAAAAGAAGCGTAGAGCTTTGAGACCTTCCTGATGGGGGATGGAAGTATATAGGGACTGGACATCCATGGTGAAAATAAAGCAGTGGGGGCCAGGGAACTTAAAATTATCAAAAAGTTTAAGAGCGTGAGAGGTGTCACGAACATAGGTCGGAAGGGATTGAACAAGGGGGGATAAAACCGTGTCGAGGTATGCAGAAACGAGTTCGGTGGGGCAGGAGCAAGCTGAGACAATAGGTCGGCCAGGACAGGCAGGTTTGTGGATCTTGGGTAGGAGGTAGAAACGGGAAATGCGGGGTGTGGGAACTATAAGGTTGGTAGCAGTGGATGGGAGATCCCCTGAGCGGATAAAGTCGGTGATGGTGTGGGAGACAATGGCCTGGTGCTCCTTAGTGGGGTCACGATCGAGGGGTAAATAAGAGGAGGTATCCGCGAGTTGTCGCTGTGCCTCGGCAAGGTAGAGGTCAGTACGCCAGACTACAACAGCAACCCCCTTATCGGCGGGTTTAATAATATGGTTAGGATTAGTGCGGAGGGAGTGGAGAGCAGAGCGTTCGGAAGGAGTGAGGTTGGAATGGGGACAAGGTGCGGTGAAGTCGAGACGGTTGATGTCCCGTCGGCAGTTAGCGATAAAGAGATCCAGAGCAGGCAGAAGACCAGAGCGGGGTGTCCATGAAGAAGAGGAGGGTTGAAGACGGGAGAAGGGGTCATCGGTGGGGGTGGAAGAGTCCTTGCCGAAGAAGTAGGCTCGGAGACGGAGACAGCGGAAGAAAAGTTCCGCATCATGGCGAACACGGAACTCGCTGAGGTGTGGGCGAAGGGAGACAAAGGTGAGGCCCTTACTGAGGACAGAGCGTTCTGCCTCCGACAGTTGAAGGTCGGAGGGGATGGTAAAGACCCGGCACGGATGAGAGCTGGGATCAGAGGGGGGAGGGGGGAGGCTGGGGGTGTCAACGGAGAGTGGAGGGTTGGAGTGAGAGGAAGATGGAGCCTCTGAGGACCCAGGAGTTGACGGTGGGATCTGAGGAAGACAGGGCTGCGGAGTGGTGGTGGGGGAAGGGGAGACGGGAGTCACAACAGCAGCACATAAAGACCCGGCCTGGAGTTCAAGGCTGGAGTCGCAGTTGGTGGTTGCGCAATCGCTGTGAAGGTGTCCATGGTCGTTGCTGGAGTCCGGGTTTTGAATATACCCTGAGGTGTTGGAGCCGCCGAGATCAGTGGCAGGGGCCGGAATCTGAAGTTCATGCCTGTTAGCGTCGGGGCCGGCAGGCTCTGGAGTCGGTAGATGTAGGATCTTGCAATCTTTGCCTAACATGACAAAGTCAAAAAAACGGCGATTGCAGGCGTGAATCCGACGGAGGATGAAATAACGGGTAGGACCATTACAGATGGCGAAGAAAGTGTCCTGAAGGTGTGGAAGGGTCTGGGATAGGGACACCAAGTACCTCCTCATGGCGGAGAGAGTCGCCTTCAGAGCTTGACGGGAGAAGCGGCGAGAGGCAGAGTCAATAAAATGTGAGTACCTGGGATCCTCAGAAGGTCCAAATTGAGAGGCTTGGAAACGAATCCTAAAGCCAACTGGAGTAAGTTGGCGACGGAGGCACGTTCCAAGAAAGGATATATGGCTGTGATAGCGAGTCTGAGTCAAAGTGTGGTCGAAAAGTTGAAGAGCCGAAGAAATTACAGATGGGGAGCAGTGAGAGATGGTTTCACTGAAGTCCCGTCGAAGAGGGGATCTAAACTTCTTCGGTGTAAGCATCACCGGAAGAGGCTTCGCAGTAGTGAATTTAAACGCAAACAACAGGAATTCTGCAGATGCTGGAAATTCGAGCAACACACATCAAAGTTGCTGGTGAATGCAGCAGGCCAGGCAGCGTCTCTAGGAAGAGGTACAGTCGACGTTTCAGGCCGACATGAAAAGAAAAAGAAACAGAAACTCACAACCCCCAACACCCCCCCATTTCCTCCCTCACTAAAAAGTTAACCGGTCACCCACATGAAGAAACAACAGCAAGATCTTCAAACCCCAAACTTCCAGCCTGCCAATCAGCAACAAGAGAGAATGGGTGAGAACACGAGAAAAAGCATAGAACTAAGGGAGGCCAATATGAAGTACAGTCCAATTCTTAAATCTCAGAATTTCAGTAACATCTCTGAGGGCAGTGACTCGAACCAGTGACCGCAAACCAAGTGTGAAGAAGCTATCTTCCTTTCTCTGTATCTTAAAGGTGAGAACGAGGATACATGATTGTAATCTTATTTTATACATGCAGTGTTAAATCTCCATGATATATTGTTTATATCACATGGTTATTGCATCGTATATCTAGGGGGAGCATAACACTTAAAAATGCCAGCTCATCTTCTAACCTCTTTTGCTTGGAACAGGTGCTGCTTCTCCTCCAGTATTGATTCATTATTCAAATACACTCCATAATATCATGACCGAGTTTGTCCAATGAGCACATAAATAAGTTTCCCAGCCACTATTACTAGATAATGACAAGGAATATTAAGAAAGATTGAACCTGATACATGCAAATCCTCCAGCTAAAGATCAGGTAATTATTTCTTTTACTCATTTTTCAGACCTGGTGTTGCTGCCAGGGCCAGAATTTATTGCCCATCCTTCATTGTCTTTAAGAAGGCAGCAGCAAGCTGCTTTCTAGAACTGGTGCAGTTCCTCTGGTGAAAGCACTCCTGCAGATTCATTGGGCGGCAAGTCCCAGGATTTGGGCTCAGCAACAGTGAAGGACCAGTCTATACTTCAAAGTCGGGCGGAGGGTGACTTAGAGGGGAAGCTGGTGTTCCCGCATACTTGCTGCCCTTTTCCTGCTTTGCTGTGAAAGTTTGCGGTTTGAGAGGTGATGTTGGTGTAGATGGACAGTGCACTTTGTAGATAATATATATTGCTGCCAATGTGAGGTGACAGTGGAGGCATTGAATATTTAGGGTTGTTGAGAGGTGCCAATCAATTGGGCTTCTGGAGAATTGTCGGAGCTGCATCCTTTCAGCCAACTGGAGAATATTCCACAACCCTCTTGTCTTATTAAATATGGTTGAGAAGCTTTGGAGTGTCAGGAAGTGAGTCACTCACGGCAGGGCAACCAGTCTCCAACCTGCGCTTGAAACCTCTGTATTAACATGCTTGCAACAGATGAATTTCAGATCTCCGATGACCTCAGGATGCTGATCCACAATATCAAGAAATCAGCTTCATTTGATGTAACATGTGTCTCTACAGCACTTCAAATGTTGTATTTCATCCCAACCTGCCACCAGGAGCACAATTAGACTGAGCATGGAAGCACATTTCAAACAGTACATCGATAGTACTTCACTGATTGACTACCTCAACTGTGCACAGCACCTTACAGCATCGCTGGACAGTTCCCAATAGACACTGAAGAAAGGTCTTGGCCTGAAACGAGACCTTATTCATTTGAAATAATCAATAAATAATTTCCATGGATGCTAGCCGACCTGCTGAGTTCCTCCAGCATTTTGTGTCTGTTGCTTTGGACTGCCAGCATCTTCAGAATTTCTCCTGTTTAAGATACCCTTGTTTACAATGAAGAGAGGGCAGATAGTCACTGGACAGCAATCATAAATAGGAACCCTGCGAAAAGTACAAAATACTGGTCTTAAGGTGTTATACTTAAATGCACGCAGCATTAGGAATAAGGTGGGTGATCCTGTCGTACAGCTACAGATTGGCAGGTATGATATTGTGGCCATCACAGAGACCTGGCTAAAGGATGCATGTCTCTAGGAGATGAACGTCAAAGGATCACACTGTGTTGGAAGGATAGGAAGCTAGGCAGAAGGGGAGGCGTGGCTTTATTGGTAAGAAATGATATTAAATCATTAGAAAGAGGTGATATAGAATCGGAAGGTGCAGAATCTTTATGGGTTGAGCTAAGAAATCGCAGGGGTAAAAGGACCCTGATGGCAGTTATTTATAGGCCTCCAAACAGCTGCAGGGATGTGGACTACAAATTACAACAGGAAATAGAAAAGGCTTGTCAGAAG
Source organism: Mobula birostris (assembly GCF_030028105.1). NCBI lineage: Eukaryota > Metazoa > Chordata > Chondrichthyes > Myliobatiformes > Myliobatidae > Mobula > Mobula birostris. The sequence goes on along the minus strand of NC_092370.1, from coordinate 169,201,799 downwards.
GGCAGTATTATGATAATTATGGGGGATTTTAACATGCGAGTGGATTGGAAAAATTAGGTCGGCACTGGATCTCAAGAGAGAAAATTTGTAGAATGTCTGCGAGATGGCTTTTTAGAACAGCTTGCTGTTGAGCCCACTAGGGGATCGGCTGTACTGGATTGGGTATTGTGTAATGAACCGGAGGTGATTAGAGAGATTGAGGTGAAGGAACCCTTAGGAGGCAGTGATCATAACATGATTGAGTTCACTGTGAAATTTCAAAAACAGAAGCCGAAATCTGATGTGTCGGTATTTCAGTGGAGTAAAGGAAATTACAGTGGCATGAAAGAGGAACTGCCAAAGTTGACTGGAAAGGGACACTAGCGGGAAAGACAGCAGAGCAGCAGTGGCTGGAGTTTATGCGAGAAGTGAGGAAGGTGCAAGACAGGTATATTCCAAAAAAGAAGAAATTTTCGAATGGAAAAATGATGCAACCATGGTTGATAAGAGAAGTTAAAGCAAAGAGAGGGCATACAAGGAAGCAAAGATTAGTGGGAAGGCAGAGGATTGGAAAGTTTTTAAAACCTTACAAAAGGAAACCAAGAAGGTCATTAAGAGGGAAAAGATTAACTATGAAAGGAAGCTAGCAAATAATATCAAAGAGGATACTAAAAGCTTTTTCAAGTATATAAAGAGTAAAAGACAGGTGAGAGTAGATATAGGACTGATAGAAAATGATTTTGGAGAAATTGTAATGGGAGATAAGGAGATGGCAGAGGAACTGAACGAGTATTTTGCATCAGTCTTCACTGGGGAAGATATCAGCAGTATACTGGACACTCAAGGGTGGCAGGGAAGAGAAGTGTGCGTAGTCGCAATTACGACAGAGAAAGTACTCAGGAAGCTGAATAGTCTAAAGGTAGATAAATCACCCGGACCAGATGGAATGCACCCGTGTGTTCTGAAGGAAGTAGCTGTGGAGATTGCGGAGGCATTAGCAATGATCTTTCAAAAGTCGATAGATTCTGGCATGGTTCTAGAGGACTGGAAGATTGCAAATGTCACTCCGCTATTTAAGAAGGGAGCAAGGAAGCAAAAAGGAAATTATAGACCTGTTAGCTTGACATCGGTGGTTGGGAAGTTGTTGGAGTCGATTGTCAAGGATGAGGTTACAGAGTACCTGGAGGCATATGACAAGATAGGCAGAACATAGCATGGATTCCTTGAAGGAAAATCCTGCCTGACAAACCTATTACAATTTTTTGAGGAAATTACTAGTAGGCTAGACAAGGGAGATGCTGTGGATGTTGTATATTTAGATTTTCAGAAGGCCTTTGACAAGGTGCCACACATGAGGCTACTTAACAAGATAAGAGCCCATGGAATTACGGGAAAGTTACATACATGGATAGAGCGTTGGCTGATTGGCAGGAAACAGAGAGTGGGAATAAAGGGATCCTATTCTGGTTGGCTGCCAGTTACCAGTGGTGTTCCACAGGGGCCCGTAGTGGGGCCGCTTCTTTTTACATTGTACATCAACGATTTGGATTATGGAATAGATGGCTTTGTGGCTAAGTTTGCTGACGATACAAAGGTAGGTGGAGGGGCGGGTAGTGCTGAGGAAACGGAGAGTCTCAGAGAGACTTGGATAGATTAGAAGAATGGGCAAAGAAGTGGCAAATGAAGTACAATGTTGTAAAATGTATGGTTATGCAATTTGGCAGAAGTAATAAATGGGCAGACTATTATTTAAATGGGGAAAGAATTCAAAGTTCTGAGATGCAACGGGACTTGGGCGTCCTCATACAGGATATCCTTAAGGTTAACCTCCAGGTTGAGTCAGTAGTGAAGAAGGTGAATGCAATGTTGGCATTCATTTCTAGAGGAATAGAGTATAGGAGCAGGGATGTGATGTTGAGGCTCTATAAGGCGCTGGTGAGACCTCACTTTGAGTACTGTGGGCAGTTTTGGTCTCCTTATTTAAGAAAGGATGTGCTGACGTTGGAGAGGGTACGGAGAAGATTCACTGGAATGATTCCGGGAATGAGAAGTTTAGAGTATGAGGAACGATTGTCCGCTCTTGGACTGTATTCCTTGGAGTTTAGAAGAATGAGGGGAGACCTCATAGAAATATTTCGAATGTTGAAAGGCATGGACAGAGTGGATATGGCAAAGTTGTTTCCCATGATGGGGGAGTCTAGTACGAGAAGGCATGACTTAAGGATTGAAGGGCACCCATTCAGAACAGAAATGTGAAGAAATTTTTTTAGTCAGAGGGTGGTGAATCTATGGAATTTGTTGCCACGGGCAGCAGTGGAGGCCAAGTCATTGGGTGTATTTAAGGCAGAGATTGATAGGTATCTGAGTAGCCAGGGCATCAAAGGTTATGGTGAGAAGGCGGGGGAGTGGGACTAAATGGGAGAATGGATCAGCTCATGATAAAATGGTGGAGCAGACTCGATGGGCCGAATGGCCGACTTCTGCTCCTTTGTCTTATGGTTTTATTCAATTAATCCTCTGTGTATCCCAGGAAGCAGAAAGAACACATTCTCAGTGAAATGCACCTTACACAAGCACAATAGCATAGTGGTTAATGTAACACTATGACAGAATCCTTAAGATTGTTAGAGCTGGGGGTGGTAATGGGGAAAAACTCCCACTACCTATTAAATGCTCTCAATGACGTGCACCTCAAATAACCTCTGACAACCAAATCCAGCTCCTGGCCTTCACATGTGACTTAACTACTAAGCCCAGCAGAACCATTTCTGCTGACGAGAAAGGGCAAAGGGAGCTCGTCAGCCGTGGTTGACAACTCATCTAGGAGAAGGAAAACTCTGATCTCAAAGTTCTGCTGCCTTGCAGCAAAATACACTCATAGGAAAGACTTTGGGAGCAAACCCCAAGGAAAAAATCTAGAGCTGGATTCCCTAAGGCAGCCCTACATTGAGTTCAATGCTGACTGGCAACCCCTGCGATGTTGCTGATACAATCTCTGCCATTCTTTTGGGTACATCAGATGCATGGAGAGAGGGAGCTTGCTGTATGGGCAACAGCTCGCTCTGCATAACGTACTGCCCAGGCTTGCATATCTAGACAGCTAGGATGCAATATCCATAGTCGCCCTATTCAACGGAGCCCTCACTCACTCATGACAGCATCGTGACCCAGGTTCAGTTCCACTACTGCCTGTAAGAAATTTGAGTGTTCTAGAGTACCTAAGACTTTTGCACAATACTCTATTTGTCAATGTGGAGTGGAGAGCGAGTTTGTAAATCTGGTGGGAACAAAGGATGTTAAAAAAGGTAAGAGTGGAGTGCCGCTGGAGGGGTGTACGACAGGTGGCAGAGGAGTGCCATGGGTGGAGGGTGGTGTAGGTACAGATTCACCCAGCGCTGAAACACCAAGCAAGGTAATTTGATTCCAACAATTGGTTTATTGATCATAACAGAATGTCTCTCTGGTCCTTCCCACTCCTTCCCCTCTCCCTTCCCCTTTTCACAAACATAAGTCAAAGTATTGAAAGAATTGAAAGTATATTTGTTATCAAATATATAAATGATACAACCTTAAGATTTGTTTGCTTACAGGCAGTCACAAAGTGAGGAACCCAAACGAACCCAATTAGAAAAAAGACCAACCTACCCATAATGCACAGAGAGAAAAAAAAAACAAATCATGCAAACAATAGAAGCGAGCAACAGCATTCCAAAACAAATTGAGTCCTTAGATCCAAATCCTTGGAGCAGCCCAGAGTAGGCCCAAAGCCTCAGTATTCTTGTTCTGTTCATCATATTAGCGGGACAAATTGGCGCAAAGTTCACAGACACGAAGCGCAGCAGCCTGAGGCAGCCTCACAGGGTTAGTGTCATGGGGAGAGGATCCGCCAGTCTGTCTGCGTCAGCGATTAAATTGTCCAAGCAGCAGATCACGCCTCATACTAGGACCTGGGCCCCACCGCAGCCAATCGCTCCAGGCCTAGATTTTGCTGCCAAAGCCGTTCATGACCTCTCCAAATCAGCTTGGCACCCGGAGCGATCCAGCCTCGCCCTACTCTCTGCACCCAGCCCTTCCAGTCTATATGGGCTGGCATTTAGATTATCCAAACAGCAAATTCAACCTCACATTAGGGCTTGGGCCTTGCTGCAGTGCATCACTCGGCCTTGTATGCACCATCCAGCTATTCACTTGGACCCGGATTTCACTGCCGAGGAAGCCATTCTCGACCTCTCCAAATCAGCTTGGCACTTAGAGCAATCCACCCTCGCATCTGGACGGGCATCGGAACTCCTCTGTCCCATCTTCTCCCCTCCAAGTTGTCCACTCCAACCAGCATAGCTCCAACTCCAAGTGCGTCGTTGATCCTCTGGGAAAAGCAGTTCCCCCTCATCTCCGTCCTAAATCTACTCCGCTGAACCTTGAGGCTATGTCCCCTAGCTCTAGTCTCACCTACCAGTGGGAACAACTTTCCTGCCTCTATCCCTTTCATAATTTTATATGTTTATTTGTTTCTATAAGATCTCCTCTCATTCTTCTGAATTCCAGTGAGTACAGTCCCAGTGATATTTTCTCCCTTATAAATTTACTTAAGTATTGTATCCATGGGATGTATTATTTCAGTGGAACGGTGGTGCATCGGGTAGAGCCACAGCCTTACAGTGCCACTGATGCATGTTCAATCCTGGCCTCAGCTGCCATCCGTACGGAATTTGCATGTGGTCAAGCGGGTCCAATTTCCTCCCACAATCCAAATGTGGGCTGGCCACTGTACACTGCCCCTCATGTACAGGTGAACAGAGAATCGGGGGGAAGTTGATGACAAAGTGGGAGAATAAAAAGTGGGATCGCTATATGATTAGTGTAAATGGCTAACTGATGGTCAGCACAGAGTTGGTGGGTCCAAGGGGCCTGTTCTCTGGTGCATCTCTCTGTGAGCCCATGACTCTTAAGTATATAAATGCAGTCATTCACTCACTGCCAGTTCCTGTGGCAATGCCATTTTTCAATGCATTCCATTTATTTTTTCATTATTCAGTTAAATGATTTAAAGATTCCCATCACTGATTTCAAATCCTCCTTAGTCTGATTACGTGCTATCTAAATGATCATCCAAGGCCATATGTTCCAGTTCATATTCTCTCCCCTCCTGACTTCAATTACTATTACTGAGATTATTCCTGCTGTCACAAACCCTTGACTCATTTGCTCCCCTCCTTTGCCCAGGCAGAATGTCATTGCTGCCATTTCTCTGTTATTATTTCAATGCACTCCCTGTTGCTAAACATTAGCAGGTATTTCCCATTATAACAGGTGTTGTACTGGGATTTGACCTTGACCTTAACCCACATTCACCCAGGTGCCTTTCTCAGCCACTGAGTAATGGAACAGGAAAATGATTTTCCTGTCCAAAAGGGAAGCTCTCAGAGGTAAACTGATCCAATTCTTCTGTTAAATTTACATATCCTATTGAAAGTCTCTAATGCAACCCACACAAAACATTGGCAAACTCAGCAGATCAGGCAGTATCTTTGGGAAAAGAATAAACAGTCGGCAATTCGGGCCGAGACCCTTCTAAGGCTCCAGCTGCTGCTTCATCTGAAGATTCCATCAAACTGCTCAATCATAATCCTGAAGAAGGGTCTTGGACCGAAACGTCGATTGTTTACCCTTTTTCCATGGATGCTGCCTGTCGTGCTGTGTTCCTCCAGTGTTTTGTGTGCATTGCTTTGGATTTACAGCATCTGCAGACTTCCTTGTGTTTGTGCTCGACCCTAATTTTTGATCATCCTCTTCCCTCCTTATAAAGCACTTGGAGGTAAGTAGGATGCTATAGAAATGAAAGTAGTCAGTCATACCTGTACACTTATCCTGTGGGCAGTAATGCTACAAATAGCTCTCAAGCCATTAGTGATTCTCCTAAGGTCACATCAGTTCTAAGGTTCTATTTTGGGTTTGAAATGCAATAGCTAAAGAAGATAGCTTTTGATTTTGCTGATGTATCCCGTTCTGCCTTTTACTGCTTCACTCAGTCAATCACCAGATACGGCCTTATTTTTAATTCATTTGTGGGGTTGAATGTCACTAGCAAAGCCAGCACTTGTTGCCAACGATAACCAATTGGAAGGGTAAGCCTACTTCAGATAGCAGCAACAACCCCCTGTCTCCGTGGGGTACTTAGTTCAAGTGTAATCCAGACAGCAAGTTAGCAAGGCACCAACATAACTGAGTGAACCAGTTGATTTGTTACGTCAGTTCTCCACCTCCATGACCATTTTTATTAATACCAGTTCTTTAGGAAAGATTGCACAAACAGGTGATCTTTTCTGTGGAAAAGGTTGTGGGATGAACTCCAGAGTAAATTACAAATTATCTTCCATTGACCTGGACTCAAATAATAGGGGAAGAAACTCAGGAGTAATAATTTTATTCAGGGATTAGTCAGACAGTGGAACTTTCTCTAATGTGGCGTTGTTTGAGGTAAATGATATAGGTACATTCAAAACAAAGCATTTGTGAGATAAAGGAACAAAATAATATAATAAACACAAAAAACACACATCAAAGTTGCTGGTGAATGCAGCAGGCCAGGCAGCATCTGTAGGAAGAGGTGCAGTCTCTTCCTACAGATGCTGCCTGGCCTGCTGCGTTCACCAGCAACTTTGATGTAGTGTTGCTTGAATTTCCAGCATCTGCAGAATTCCTGTTGTTTGCATTTAATAAACACAAAAGATTATTTTGACCAACAAAATAATATAATGAACGCACAAAATGCTAGAGGAACTTGGCAGGCCAGGCAGCAGCTATGGAAGGGAATAAGGTAATGGCAGATTTGGATGAAACAAAGTTGAAGAGGGTTGCTTAATTTGATTAAAGCTGCCTTAGGACTTCAGAGGTAATTTCTTTGCTCAAATTCCGTATGTGGCGGAACAGTAGCATAACGGTTAGTGCAACCCTTTACAGTACCAATGACCTGTGTTCATTTCCTTCCTGTCTTTACTGGCCCTGTGACCATGTGAGTTTCCTCTGGGTGCTTCAGTTTCCTCCCACAGTTCAAAGGCGTACCAGTTGATAGGTTAATCGGTCTTTGTAAATCGTCCCATGATTAGGCTAGGGCTAAATCGGGGGTTGCTGGGTGATACAGTTCGAGGGTCCGGGAAGGCCTGTTCCACACTGTAGCTCAATAATAATCATATTAAGCTAGCTGGGTGAGATTGACTCTGTTCTCTGCATTATTAATTTTGTCATCCACAATCCTTGACTAGCAACATAACCAGTGCACTGTTTTACTCTATATTAGGCACCGAATGAGGGTGATTCTCCTAGCCAAATGCCATTGACATGGAATGTGAATCTTCTAAAGCACAGTGAAATGTCATGCTTTGGTCTGATCAGCAGGGGGCGCCTGAGTCCTCCAGGCTGTGATGTTCCTCCTCCCCTGATTATTAGTTGCTTATTTTCACCTGTGTCTTGTTTCAGTTATCAATGTGGCTGTGCCTTGTTTTGTTTCCCCATTTAAGTTCTTGAGTTTAGCTAGCAGGTGTGTAGTGATTCTTTACGAAGCAATCGACAAGTAAAGATTCTTTATTCAATCCCATCCTTCTCTCTGCTCATGATTCCACTTGGTGTATGTCCCTCCTGGTAGTCCATGGGTTAAAGATATGAAGTTTTTCCATAATAGCCCTGGTTCAACCTAGCCAGACAACAACCTTCATTACAGTGAAGACTGCAATTTATATATAGAACAGGAAATACAAAAGACATTGAGGTAGGTCTGGCCAAACTTTGATCTTGGCTCTCCGTCTGGATTTTTCTCCCACAAGTTAAAATAACGCTTTCCAGAGCAGCCGATATGCTGTTTTTCCAAGACTGGTGTTTACAAGCACTAAAATGGCTCAAAATTTGGTTTAGAGTAATGGGGAGGCTAATTGTCCTTGCTGACATGTGTATGTAAACACTAGTGAAATTTCAAGAGAGGGCTGATCCCATATTAAACAGATATCAAAGCTTGCCATAGATCATTCTGCTAGTAACTTGCGAAAATGGCAAATTGTTGTTGTCTCTCCACTGAAGTGTAATTAGAGGTTTGGAGTAGCTGTTTGTTTTTGCTTGATAGGTGTGAACTGAATGCCAGAGATTACCTGAAGCAGTCTGCATCCTCTCAACATGCTAAATGTTAATTACTGCCAATCAATCTCTCTAGCACTGGATTACTAAAGAGGAGTTTCCTTCCTTTGGTTCTAAGTTATTGTTTCAAATTAAATTAAATTTTTATTAAAAAAAGCTCCCCCTTTCTGTCTCCTAATCTAATCTTTGTATCCCTCTCTTTGACCCTCTTTCTGTACTTGTTTTAACATGGAATTTACCTACTAAATTGAGAGCTGTTTCTGTCTGACTGATTAAACATATCCAGTTTGCCTTGCTCATACAGGCCCGTTATCGGCTTGTCAAGCTGCTATTAGATCTTAAACAGTAAATTGTCATCCATGGAGTCAGTTTTAGATTCACAGAACTCCTTTGGTTTATCTGCCACATCTTCTATATTTACCAGACCAGTTTGTAGAAGCCCTAGAGCACCGATCAGGAGCAACAATTCAAACTGACCATGGCAGTTGAGGAAATTAAGTTTAAGTTATTAAATAAATCTGGATTGTTTATAAATATAACTTCAGGATTAATGAGCATAAAAGACTAGATTGTCATAAAATGCATCTGGTTCATTGATGCTTGACAGGAAAAAAAATCACCATGCTTGATTGCTCTGACATGCATGTTACTCTAAAACCATTAACTTTGACTCTTAACTGCCCCTAGGGTTCTGGACAACAATGCTAACCTTTCCGGTGGCAGCTACACATCCTATGAATAAATCTTTTTTTTAAAGTTGTATTTTCTTCAAGCTTCAATGTGAAACTGACTAATTAGTTACTGTGCCTACTGGGAAGCAGGTTATATTTTTACCTGCTTAATATCAAATAAAGGAAAGTGGGACCTGCAATGTCTAGGACCGTGGTGTTAGTGAACAGGCTGACAAAGCAGTAGCCCAGTCCAGCAGAGCTCTATTCCAAGCACCTCATCAGATTCTCCAGGCTCTGCTAATAACTACTCTAAGCTAGAGAGCTGTCAATCGTATGACCTATGATAGTTACCTTAAAGGTATAGTTGCCTTCTTACAATCAGTAATTAATGCACTAGAATTCTCCTCCTTTTTAATATGGATGGAAGAAGATTGATAGATGTACAGTACAGCTACAGAATTAACAATATCTTGGGTGCTCTCACTCTCTCCAGGAAGAGGGCTCCTCTCCATGCCTATTAGAGGTGGAAATAACTAGCAATACTCGTCTTTCTGCAACGCCAATGAATAAACTTTACTTTATTGTCGCCAAACAATTGATACTAGAGCGTACAATCATCACAGCGATATTTGATTCTGCGCTTTGCGCTCCCTGGATTACAAATCGATAGTAAATATTAAGAATTTAAATTATAAATCATTAATAGAAAAGGGAAAGTAACGTAGTGCAAAAAACAACTGAGAGGCAGGTCCGGATATTTGGAGGGTACGGCCCAGATCCGTGTCAGGATCCGTTCAGCGATCTTCTCACAGTTGGAGAGAAGCTGTTCCCAAATCTGACCGTACGAGTCTTCAAGCTCCTCAGCCTTCTCCCCAAGGGAGGAGGGACAAAAAGTGTGTTGGCTGGGTGGGTCGTATCCTTGACTGGTCGTGCCAATGAATAAAGATAACTGAAATTCCATCAGATGGCCATCCTTCACACTGGTTATCTCAGGAACTCTTCAGAACAACATGGTCAACAATTTTATCCAGAATCCTAAATGCTAGTACAATATAGTTCATGGCCAATCACAAGCATATCCAGATGCATCTTCATCCACCGATGTCCATGCCCTTTCAGGTACTCCTCATAGCCCTGTGAGAGCACATTGCTTTGTTCTTCAGGCAGCCTTCCTCCCTGACTTGGCTGCACCCCACTTAACCTCTAGTCTACCACTGCAATGTGTCAAGCACCAAAACCTGAGCTGGTAGATGAGAAGAGCAGTGTCTTCTTCTCCCTTCCTGGGATGCTGTACCTTGGCAAAGATACTGCCTCAAATAGGATGCCCTATACTTCTGAAGTGATAACGCATCTGGTCTTGGGGAGGGTATACACATGGGTTTCATTTGGATCTCCCAAATATTATCAGGCACTGACAATGAAGGAATATGAGACAAAAGAGCTAGATACAGGTATAACATCACCTTGAATACATTCTGATCCTCTGATGGTCACCATCTTTATGTCAGCCAGGTCTTTGACTGCAGGCACCCCTGTTACAAACGGGAGAGCCACTGGCTTTGGAGGGAACGTCTGCCACTTGCTGTTGCAATCTTCAGTTACTTGCAACATTGAATTGAATTGACTTTATTTCTTACATCCTTCACATACATGAGGAGTAAAAATCTTTGTTACGTCTCCATCTAAATGTGCAATTGATAGTCATTTGTAATAAATAGTATGTACAACAGGACAGTCATTATAACATGGAAATACAATTGTATCAGCATGAGCTGATCAGTCTGATGGTGGTGGAAGAAGCTGGCCTGGAGCCTGTTGGTCCAGGCTTTAATGCTGCAGTACTGTTTCCCATATGGTAGCAGCTGGAACAGTTGTGGTTAGGGTGACTTGGGTCCCCAATAATCCTTCAGGCCACTTTTATGCACCTGTCTCTTTAAATGTCCTGAATAGTGGGACTACAGATGTGCTTTGCTGTCCGCACCACTCTCTGCAGAGTCCTGCGATCGAGGGAAGTACAGTTTCCATACTAGGCAGTGATGTAGCCAGTCAGGATGCTCTCAATTGTGCACTTTTAGAAAATCCTTAGGATCTGGGGACTCATACCAGGCTATTTCAACCGTCTGAGGTGAAAAAAGTGCTGTTGTGCTTTTTTCACCACACAGCCAGTATGTACAGACTACGTGAGATCCTTGGTGATGTATATGCCGAGGGACTTAAGTTGTTCACCCTCTCAACCCCAGATCCATTGATGTCAATAGGGATTAGCCTGTCTCCATTCCTCCTGTAGTCCACAACCAGCTCCTTTGTTTTTGTGACATTGAGGGAGAGGTTGTTTTCTTGACACCACTGTGTCAGGGTGATGACTTCTTCTCTGTTGGCTGCCTTGAGATTAAATCAATGTAGTGTCATCAACAAATTTAATTAGCAGATTGGTGCTGTGGGTGGCAACACATTGCTGGACATACGGAGAGTAAAGGAGGGGGCTTAGGACACAGCCTTGAGGGGCACCTGTGTTGAGGGTCAGAGGTGAGGAGGCCCACTCTTACCACCTGCTGGTGATCTGACGGGAAGTCCAGGTTCCAGCTGCACATGGCAGGGTGAAGGCTGAGGTCTCTGAGCTTCTTGTCAAGCCTGGAGAGAGTTATGGTGTTGAATGCTAAACTATAGTCCAAGAACAGCATTCTCACATAAGCATCCTTCTGCAGATGTGTAAGGATGGTGTGTAGACCTGTGGCTATTGCATCATCTATTGATGTGTTGTGTTGGTACGTGAATTGTAGGGAGTCCAGTGTTGGGAGTAGCAAGCTGCAGATGTAGTCCTTGATCAGCCTCTCCAAGTATTTGCTTATTATTGAGGTGAGTGCGACAGGACGGCAGTTGTTCAGACACGTTACCTTGGTCGTCTTAGGTACAGGAACAATGGTGGATGTTTTGAAGCAGAAGGGTACTCTACACTGGGAGAGGAAGAGATTAAGAATGTCCAGTTGTGCTGCACACATCCTGAATACCCACCCTGGGATGCCGTCCGGTCCCACAGCCTTGCGACTGTCCACTTGTTGGAAACACCTGCGTACTTCAGCCTCAGAGATGAGCAAGGTGCAGGTCACTTCAGCGGCTCTCCTCAGTGTTGGTGACATCAAACTGAGTGTAAAAAAGATTTGGCTCAACTGGGAGAGAGGCAGCGATGTTGGCAGCACCACAGCGCTTAGCTTTGAAGTCTGTGATGGTGTACAGACCTTGCCACAAGTTGCATGTGTTGCTGGCGGAGAGTTGTGTCTGGATCTTGTCCCGCATTGTCATTTCACTGCCTTAATGACTTTGCATAGATCGTAGCTACATTTTTTGAGTTCCTGTTGGTTACCAGCAATGTAAGCTCTGTCTCACGTGATAAGTGCTGCTCGCACAGAACTGTTGATCCAAGGTTTCTGGTTTTGGTAGACCCTGACCGATTTCTGGGGGACGACATCTTCCATGCACTTCTGGATGATACTTGTGACCTGTCCGTGAACTTGGAGACATCCTCATCACGCACGACATTCCAGTTGACGTCATCAAAGCAGTCCTGCAGCATGAAGACTGATTGGTTGGACCAACAGTGGACGGTTTTAACTATGGCCACCTGTACATCGGTAGAAGCAAGTTGGACAAGTGATCCGCCTTTCCAAATGGCGGATGGAGGAGTGCTTTGTAAGCATTGTGGAAGGGAGGGTAGTAGTGGTCAAGTATACTATCTCCCCGTGTCCTCACCTGGATGTGTTGACAAAACTTAAACTTTAGACAGCGATGCTCTGTTAATGTCTCCGGCAATGATGTAAGGGTGAAGAGAATATTGTATGTAACAGACCTTACGATGGAATTTGAGGCTGCATCCATTTAACCCTATTCATGTGTATGGGTTCATTAAATTTTGTCCATGATGCTTCTCTTGCCATTTACTTCTCCTATAACTTCCTCACACTGCTACTCCATCTCAGCTAGAGGAAGACTTCCAGTACCCGTTGGTGGGCTGGATCTCCCTACACCTCTGGATATCACCTGTTAAACCACAATCTCAATATTGCATACGTTTCTAGTCACCACATTACAGGAGAGGTACTGGAGAGGGTGCCGGGGAGCCTGACATTTCCAGAAGTGGAATCTTTTACCTGTAAGAAAAGACTGTATGGGCTGGGGTTGTTCCTTTACAGATGAGGAGTTGCTGTGGAGAGGTTTGGTTTAAAAGGAGTTAAAATTAGAGTCCTGGAATTGTAGAGCACAGAAACAGGTCCTTCAGTTCACCATCGTTTCTATTTTTCCTAATCCCACTTTCATGTTTGAATTTCGTATCCCTCAATCCTCTGCTCATTCAAGTGCCTATCAACAGCTTAAAATTGAGGACTTGGATGTGCAGTGTTTATCCAAGTCCCGGGGGAGTGAGGGATCCAGAACTTGGAGCCATGCTTGACGGTGAACATAGACATCCCACACACTTAAACAGTATTTGGAAGTGCTCTCAAATAGCACAGATCGAGTGCAGGAAGATGGGATTAAGCTGAGAAGCTCTTATAACTAATTCAGACCCAGGGGGCTATGTGGCACGCATCTGTTATGTAAGCCCTCTATGATCCCATCTACCATCTAGAAATGACTTTGTATGCAGTTCTTCAGTGACAGCAGGTGTACTTTGGATCTGCAAATCCACTTCACCTCCCCTTCACTTTCACATGACTTTTGAGTGTAACTAATTTGATAAAATGACAATAGACTTGACGAGACCACCAGGCAGCACTCTCTCACATCAGGACTCACATCGGAGGATTGCGGGACACACTCCAGTCCGTGTGCTGCCATTCAGGTGAGGAATGGCTGGCCAGCAATACGCAGACTTCCAGTGGTGGTTGGATTCAGTGCTCACCTCTAAGAGGTGGAGCCATACTGTCAGTTAGTTAGCACTGATTGATAATCTCAATGGACATCAGTCTCACCCTAAAGCACCGGAAAGTCACTTAGACCTCTTAATGCACGAGGTCCACACATAAAACACACGCAGTTCAATCTGGTTAGGCCGCATGTACAGTATTGCATCAATTCCTTTTACTTCATTAAACAAAGGATGTGGAGGCTTTGGAGAGGGTGCAAAAGCGGTTTACCAGGATGCTGTCCGGTTTAGAGGGCATGTGCTATTAGAGATTAGACAAACTTGCTTCTTCCCCCTCTGGAGCAGTGGTCCCCAACCTCCGGGCCGCGGACCGATACTGGGCTGTGAAGCATGCAGGGGTGCAGCAGTAGCCAGAACGCACCCAACACATCTTTAAGAAAAAAGCCGAAATAAACAAGCTAATTGATTAGGTGCCGCCCGGCACGTAAATGTCGGCTCAGAACAGAGGCGATTGATGATTTTTACACTACCTTACTTCCCATTTTTCTATTTTTTTATTTATGATTTATAATTTAACTTTTTAATATTTACTAATTTTAACTTTTTAATATCTTTAATATTTAATATTTGTAATCCAGGGAGTGTGAAGCGCAGAATCAAATATTGCTGCGATGATTGTACTTTCTAGTGCCAATTGTTTGGCAACAATAAAGTATAAAGTATACCCAGGGGATCATACCTGGTCATTCCCCATTCTCCAGCTCCTCAGGTTTCCTGGTCATATTTTCCTCTCTTCATCCCCAAACTTGATTTTTTTTAAAGAAAACATTTGCTCAGGTTTTTCTCCTTCTAATCTCTAGAGAAGTTTGAATATGAATGAGAATTAGGTCATCGACTTTATTATCACTGACATATCTGCATGTCATGAAATGTGTGGTTTTGCTGTAGCAGTACAATACAAGACATAAACATTATGATACATTATGAAGTAAATAAATAATGCAAAAGATGAATAATGAGTTAGTGCTCATCGGCCCATGGACTGTTTGGAAACTTGATAACGGGGGAAGAAGCTGTTCTTAAAACACTGACTGAGTCTTCAGGCTCTTGCACCTCCTCCTTGATGGTAGTAACACAAAGAGAACATATCCCAGAGGGTGACGTCCTTAATACAAGTTGCTGCCTCTTAAAGATATCTTTGATGGCAGGTAGGGTTGTGCCCATGAGGGAACTGGCTGAGTGTACAACCCTCTCTACCGATCTTGTAGATTGGAGTCTCCATACCAGATGATGATACAGCCAGTCAGGATGCTCTCCACCACACATTTGTAGAAATTTGCAAGAGTCTTTGGTAACATACCAATCTCCTCAAATATCTAATGAAATAGATAATGCTGCTGTTCTTTCCTCATGATTGCAACAATATGTTGGGCCAGATGTGCTGCAGTTTCAACACACAGTATTTGATACATGACTTTTTTTTTAAGCTTCTCTGTCAAACAATTGTGCCACTAGGCAGGTAGAATTAAAGCACATCATTCAGCTTTTTGGATTTGGGTGTCAATCTCAGGTTGCAGAAACAGTCCTGTCTGTGTAATAACTCCTTCAGTGTTTGGCTTCTAGTATTGCAGAACTTTTAACTAAGTTCTCACTTTCTGCTTGAGCCGAGAAGAACAGCCATCATTTCTTTACGTGGTGATTAACCAAAGTTGTAAATTATCTCCGCCATTCAGGAGCTTTCATCGAAAAAACCACTGTCAACTTAGAGAAGGTTCCACAATTTTTCTGAATGGAGAAAGACAAATAGCAAATCTTCCATGGAAGATGCAGCAAAATTACTTTCCACACAGATTCACAAGCACATACTACAGAATATGAGGTAGAACGACCTCAGTATCCACATTAAAATTATCTTTGATTCTCGAAGACCTCTAGTAATTTGGAAAACAGCCTAGGTAATTAGATGCATTGGCAAATTTTCTTTTCAACTATGAAATATCCGTGAGAAAATCAATTGCATAACTCCTTTCTTCAGCACTGCACATGAAAATCAATTTTCCCCCCAGAGAGAAACACATTGATGATTATTTCTGTGCCACTTGTATCACTGCAGAAATTGGACCAGTGATTTATGAAGCGTCACCTTTGCACTTTAAGTGTCAGCACTGAGCAAGATAGTATTGTTGCCTGAAGAGGTGTTGGAGGCAGATATTTTCACATTTCAAAAGCACTGAGACAAGTACTTGAAATGTCAAGGCAAAAGTGTCAATGGACCTAATGCTGATAAATGGGATTAGTGTAGATAGGTACAATAGGACATGTAGACTATAGGACCTGTTTCTGTGCTGTATTCTCCGTTTGACTTTCCATTTAGTGCATTACAGGATAAGTCAGGCCATAAAGCTCCCAGAGGGACTGTCATGAGATAATCCTGAGATAGCCGAGACTTCCCAGTGTGAATAAATACCTTGCTCACCTTCATATTTCAGGCTTAGCTCCAGCATCCCAAACATTTAATCCGCTCAGATGCCACCACCTCCTCACACTTCAAAATCCCCACCCCATTGAAAATCTAGGGCTGCATCCTCTTCTCCTGACTTTACACCCAATACACTCAGGACTGTGTGGCTTGATTCTTCTGTGACCCCATCTACAGGTTGCCAGATGATACCACTGGAGTGTACTGAATCTGAAATAGTGATGAGTCGGAGTGCAAGAAGGAGATAGAGAGCCTGGTGGCATGGTGTCATGACACCAACCTTTCCCTCAATGTCAGCAGAGCTGCTTGTTGAGTACAGGAAGGGGAGCAATGCACATTCTCCTATTTGCATCAAAGGTGCTAAGGTCAGGAGGGTTGAGAGGCTTCAGGTTCCTAGGAGAGAACATCACCGATAGCCCGCCCTGGTCTTACCTTAGCCAAGAAAGTGCACCAGCAACTCTACATCTTCAGGAGGCAAAGGCATTTGACATGTCAACTTTGACCCTCAAATTTTTACAGATGCACCACAGAAAGCATTCTACCTAGACACAGCACAGAAATCAACCTCCTGTCCATGGACTCTTCCTGTGCTTCTCGCTGCCTTGGTAAAGCAGTCAACATAATCAAAGACCTCACCCACCCCTGATGTTCTCTCTTCGCCCCTTCACATTAAGCAGAAGATGGAAAGACCTGAAAGTTCTAACAAACTGGGCTCAAGGACAGATTATTTCCAGATGACTAATGAACAGTCCCCTAGTATGATAAAATGGGCTCTTGACCTCTCAAGTAATTCACTTAATTTCTTCCTTCTCAATACTTTCTCTGTAAGTGTAACACTTTATTCTGCATTCTGTTATTATTTTTCCCTTGTACTGTACCACCTCAATGTGCTGATTCAAATGATCCATAAGGACGGCATGTAAAACAAGGTTTTTCACTCTACCTCAGTGCATGTGACACTAATAAACCAATTTATCTCACAGACACACTGCCCTGATCGATTCCAACTGCTAATTGAGACAGCCCGCCCCTTCTCCCAATGCCCATAATACAATCTGGCTCCAATTCGCCTGGCACCTAGAAGCTCAAAGAGGTCTGTTGCTAACAACAACCACCGCTCCCAGATTCCAGACCCTGGAAGAAGAACAAGGTGGTACATCCACCGCTCTGAATCATGAGGGTTATTCATTGAAATAGCTGCTGTACATGTCTAGCACACCCCTCAAAGCACTGGAAAATACACGCAACATGTCTTAAGGTTCTTGCATTGCTAATCTTTCCCTATTAATCTTGTCCAGACCTTTCTTCCCCAACTACAGTAATACTTTTGAACCTATTACCTCTTCACATTCCCTTCCCAGCGGGGAACGCCGACTCAGACTACGAGAGGCCTGCGTTGGGCATTTTCATGCCTTACAAGGCGCAGATTGGAAGTCTGTGTGGGGCGCCACTCCTCGCACAAACTAGAGCAATGTGTGATTAAGTGCCTTGCTCAACGGCACAAACACACTGCCACAGCTGAGGCTCGAACTAGCAATCTTGAGGTAACTAGACGAACGCCTTAACCACTTGGCCACGTGCCCAACACCTTCCCAGAGGTGCTACCATATTCTCAGACTCCCAATTCTACCTCACTCAATTATTCCATTATTGTCACTTTAATATTTCCTTTTGCATTACATATGATTGCATTTTAGTCTATATACCATTATTTTTATTTGTGCTCAATGTTGTTCATATTATTGTATTTATTTGTATTATATATACTGCTTACGTTGTGAAGTTCATGGGAGCAAGGGATTTCATTGCACCCTGGTCTATATGACAATTAACTAAACTAATTTTATGTTTACCCTTTTCAAATAAACCCTCAACTTCCTGGATTAACCTGTAGAAACTCAGTAAACCTTAGTCCAGAACATAATTCCCTCTAAGCTGTGCATGTGTGTGCGTGCGCACACGTTTTTCAACCAGCACACAAAGGAAATTAATGTATACACAAAAGGTTAGTTATCTAAAATAATGTAGTTGTTAATAATTATACTTATTGAAAATAATCTTTTAGCTAACTGTTTCTGTTAACTAGTTAGTCGGTTTTTCAAATACCACAATGCACGTCACTAATTTACGTCACCTCACCTATCCTGTTCTGGTTTGTACAACTGCATCATGGCGGCAGCCATGTTTGGCGGACAGTGTTCATATCGTAAAGTTTACAAAGATCTGTTTCAAATCCCGTAGATAGCTTACTAAGTTTTTATTGGAAAAAATATTGATTCACTATGTTGAATTCAAAAGAAGTGAAGGGCGTGAAGCGCAAAAGAATTGCAAATTTGTTTAAAGTTGAAAGGCTTAACAAGATAGTAGGAACTGTTACACCGAAAGCTCATGAGGTCATGAATGTTCAGCTACGAGAAATATTTATGTATGATTCAGAAACTGGAGTTATCTGTTTGTATTGTTGTGATGTGAAAGTTGCTGGAGAATTTGCTAGTGGAAAGAAGTGGGATGATATTTGGAAACTTGACTTTTTGAAGCGTCATTTGGCAAGTAAATCACATTTGGATGGTGTGCAAAAGCTCAGGCAACAGAACCCGTCATTACCCGTTACAGGAGTGCTACGCATGTTACGGTTGAGTGCAGATGAGCGAGAGCGAAAACGATCAAACTCAGAGGAGATCAAAATTGAGGTCAAGAATGGTCAGCTTTTGATTTCTCCGCAATTGCAGATTGTGACTTCACATTTGGCGATGAACAAGTTAATGCCTTATGTCTAAAATATCATGATTTTCTAGCTGAAAATATTATAATAGACAATTTGATGATTTCAAATTTCCCATGCAAGAAAAAATTAAATCCAAACCGATTTCAAACTTTTCTCAAATGGTGGCATTTGTACTTCAAAATGAATAGTTTTGCGACTTTGCACAGTTGATGGACATTGAGGGAACCTTTCTTGCGTCTAGTGCGGACCGTGAGCAAGGTTTTAGCCTAATGAATCAACTCAAAAACAAGCTGGAAACCGTTTCGGTGAAAGTCATTTGGATATGTTAATGAGAATCAAAAGCTATCAATGCGATGGAAGTTCTATTAGTCGAGAAAGAGTTTACAAAGAATGGGTGAATGCCAAAGACAGGAGAGAAAAAATAACTGAGTGACTTA
The DNA here is from genome assembly GCF_030028105.1 of Mobula birostris. Taxonomy (NCBI): domain Eukaryota; kingdom Metazoa; phylum Chordata; class Chondrichthyes; order Myliobatiformes; family Myliobatidae; genus Mobula; species Mobula birostris. Next base: position 169,182,526 of record NC_092370.1, on the reverse strand, counting down.
AATATGATAAAAATTAATATCTCCAACTTGATGGCATGAACATTGACTTCTCTAACTTCAGTTAATGCCCCCCCTCCCCTTCGTACTCCATCCCTTAATTATTTATTTATTATTATCATTATTATGATTTTTTTCTTTCTCTTTTTTCTCTTTTTTTCTCCCTCTGTCTCTCTCACTATAACTTCTTGCCCATCCTCTGGGCTTCTCCCCCTCCCACTTTCTTTCTCCCTAGGCCTCCCGTCCCATGTTCCTCTCCCTTCTCCAGCCTCGTATCCCTTTTGCCAATCAACTTTCCAACTCTCAGCTCCATCCCTCCCACTCCTGTCTTCTCCTATCATTTCGGATCTCCCCCTCCCCCTCTCACCTTCAAATCTCTTACTACCTCTTCTTTCAGTTAGTCCTGACGAAGGGTCTCGGCCTGAAATGTCGACTGTACCTCTTCTTAGAGATGCTGCCTGGCCTGCTGTGTTCACCAGCATTTTTTGTGTTTCAGACTTAAATATGTATGTTATTTTGTTGTTATTCTGTGCAGTTTTATGTCAAGTATTTTGTAAACCTACATAAACTGTCCAATGTGTGCATTCAGTGCGCACATACTTTTGTCACAGGAAAAAAAATTGCACAACCTAAGATTTTTGTGCACACTGACTACTAAAAATTAGAGGGAACATTGGTCCAGAACTTTTTGGTTCTCTCTAACAATGGAATTGCTGTATTCCATTTTTCATCTAACTTGTTTTTGCTTCTCAAACTGCTAGTAATATAAGCTGATGATAAGTAGATGGGGCATAAATCTCTACTGAATGACAGAGGCATAGGGAAGTGAAATATAAAGTGTGGAAGAAGGAACAAGATTGTGCAGAAGAGAATTTAACTAGAATCAAGTTGGAGGCAGAAAGAGAAATATTAGGTTTTTTCAAAAAAGACCAAATTTCTATTAAAAGCACAGTCAGAAAAAAAATGCAAGAAAATGTATATTTCACAAAACCCCTGGCAACAATTTGTGTCGTGAGCCTTCATGGTTATAATTGTTGTCTCTAAGTTGAACAGCACATTAGGACCAATAGATTCTCCTTTGAAAGGAATCTTTTAGTTCTGAAATACCCATTCTAACTCCCTGCCGTGACTTTAATTCATTTTTATAAACCAAATTTAGCAATTTCACAACAATCTCTTTTTATGAGAAATAGGACAAAGACATCCAATAACACATAAGGATTTGGAACACGGTTTATTTCTTTCTCCTCATAATTGCTGCTTTTCCTTAACACACTAATAATTACTTCTTTGAAAACACTGTTCATCAGCAAATTTTGGGCTATTACTAACAATAGACTTTGACCAGTCAAGCTGGGAAGTCCATTTTAACTTGCTTTAGTGCTAGCAAGTTTATTTAGACCAGGCATTCCCCCTTCTTGGAAAACACGTGAAGGACCATTAACTTTTATGTCTGTTGGACTTGTACAGACACTTCAGAACAATCTTTTAGCAGAACATTGCAAAAACCTTCAATGAACTCTTGTGAAAGATAGGAGTGTAAGAGCCGTGATAATAAATTGCACCTTGGGCTTGCTCCTGCTGATAATCTGATTCCTTATTTTTCCTGAGTTGGTAGCCAAGCTGGCGAATCAGCTCCCTGCTGTTGCCCTTATCAGCTCCTCTCACTCAAATTCTTCCTTTTAATGCCACTCTCTCTAAACAGCATTCCCTATACCTTGGAGTAAATATTCATACATGAAAAGAGGAGAGGAGCTTGGCACTTGAAGCCTGCCCTGACAATCAATATGATTGTGACTGATTTGAACTGCTGAGAAATTACTGGGATAAATGTTTGAGACTTCCTTCCCATTGGAAATAAGTCAATCTCCATTAATTCACTTGGGTATTTGCTGGCAGATTTTCCCAACTGTTTCCCAATTTTCCCAACCATTTTCCAAGATTTTACCAACTATTTCACTGGCAGAGTTTCCCAATAACCAGCTGGGAAAATGGACCAAAAAATGTTTGTTAGAGTTTAATGCAGACAAGTGTTAGGTGTTGCACTTTGGGAGGAAAGCGCAGAGCAGAATTTACACAATGAACCACTCTGGCAGAAAATTCCAAACACCCACCATTCTCTGTGTTTATTTAAAAAAAAACCTTGGATATTCCCTCACCCTAACTTTTCCTCTAAGCACCTTAAAGTTATAACCCCTCAGATTAGCCATTTCTGCCCTAGGAAAAAGCCACTGGCTGTCCACTCTATCAATGCCTCTTATCATCTTGTACACCTCTAACAAGTTAGCTCTCATTTCCTTCCCTCCAAAGAGGGAAGTCGTAGCTCTCCCAGCCTTTCCTCATAAGGCGTTCTCAAATCCAGGCAGCATTCCAGTAAATTTCATTTGCATCCTCTCTAAAGCTTCCTTATTTTTCCTATAATGAAGTGACCAGAACTGAACACAATATTCCAAGTGTGGTCTAATGTAATTAGGGGTTTTATAGAGCTCTCAGTGTTTGAATTCAATCCCCCGACTATTGAAGGCCAACACACCATACGCCTTCTAGTTAATAATACCAATAGTGGGCTTCAAATGCAGAAAAATACTCTTTCTCCCCCTATGCTGATATACTCCTCTGAAAAATACAACATTTGCTTAGCCATCCATAATGGATAAAAATTGTTCTGCCTTGTGTCGAAACATGGTTTCTTCCTGAGGTAATTTGAGCACCTCAGATTGATTTGCTGTCCACACAGACCACGATTAGAGTGAGCACAAGAAGCACTGAAGTAATTCCAGCCTCCATAAACGTACCCTCACTTAATGAAATGGGAAGCATGTGGCAGACACTGCCATTTGTATTGTGGAGGGTTGTGGGTGCAATCATATCTCATACTTATCACTTTTGTCCTCTGGTAGAGAAATTTTAAAAAGTATCAGAAGCAGAGAAGTGATCCACAGCCTTGCTTTGTTGCTATTGAAATCAGTGGTGGTTCTACACTTGATGTAATTCGTTGATGGCTAGAGGAGATTAGAGCAGTCAGATCACTGTCCTACTGACTAACAGCTTACAGGGGAATCTGGCCAGAATGTGTTGGCCATTTACATGTTAGCTTTAAGCTTACCTGGCCAGTCCTTTCCCCCTAACTCCATATCTGCTGAGAATGTTGCCACCATATCATTATCACAATCCTATAGTTAGTCTGGGGTAAGTCACACTCTGCACTGCTTTCCAGCCCCCAATTTACAAGACGCTTTGCCTATTGATTCAGACACATCTACCAGGGATGTGCATCATCAGACCTCACCTAGATTACATTCTTATTCTCCTGTTTGATACATTTATTATCAAAAATTCCTGCCAATGGCAACAATTTTCCAGATCAATCTTTTCCTCTTCTCTACCTGTGCAATTCAAGCTTGGCAAAGTCATTAAAGCACATTTGTCAAAAATCTCTTTGGCTGTTTCCAAACACGTCTATTGAAGATGCAGTCAGCAGTATTGCGCATCAAGTTACTTAGGTGCATTTGGGACCTCCTGGCAGGTGCCTTGTCTAAGATAACATTCTCTGCTGCAGGTGTCATGTTGTTGTTAATGACATGATCATCAGTGATAGATAAGTCTGGTGGATGCAATGTGTCCATCTTGTTGGACGCAAATGACCCAGGTGTGTTCTTTGGCTGAACATCCAGTATCTGTTCCACATGCCATCTCCATGTCTGATCTCCAAAATCCACTGTGTACATCAGTGGTCCAGTTCCTGGATGTCCAATTATCTTACTGGTAATCACACACTAGGACTTCATGTCCAATCTCAAAGCTCCTTGCTGATGTATTTGGCAACTGGCTGAACTGTTTATTCTGCACTTCCCTCTGTAGATCTGGTTGCCATCTCAGATTTCTGCTTACGAACAGTATTGCAGGTGTTTGATTAGTCTTCGCATGAATAGAGTTCTGATGCACATCTTGACTGCGTACCCAGGTGTCCTTCATGCAGATTTTGGTGCACAGTTTAGAGGGAACCACAACACAAGTTCCACACATCAGGGTTCTTTGACATACAGACAGTTGGTTTCGTCTCACTGAGAACTCTGGAAACATAGGATTACCGTGAGCTGGCCATCCTTGCAGGGTGATTTCATAGACTTTTGCCAATGTTGTTTGGTACCTTTGTTTCTCTTGGTATTTCAGAATTTGTTACCAGCAGTTGGTCCACCGATGTTGTATGGAACACCTCTGCTGGGTCACAGAATGAAGACTTCATCAGTTGTCAATAGTGGAAGACATGACAGCCGTCAGCAATGTTGTGTTGTTTGGTACCCTTAAACTCTATGTAATAAGAGTGAAAAGTGCCCAACATTGCAACCGGTTAGCAGATATCACTGGGATTGAAAATGGACACAAGGGGCTGGTGGTCTGTCACTAGGGTAACTTTTATCAAGAGCAGTAGTGATGGAATTTCCTTACTCCCTATACTAGAGTAAGGGCCACTCAGTCAATCTGCGCATAGTTGCACTCTCGCTCATCAGTGATCTTGAAACAAATGTAATCAGACATTCAGATCCATCTTTCATATTGTCAGACAAGATGGCACCAATGCTATAAAGAGATGCATCGCATGCCAGACTGATGGTCATAATGGGTGAGAAGTTCATCTCATGTTATTAGTCCCTTTGTTTCCTTGAATACTCTTTCACATCTTTCTGCCGACTCCTACTTTGCTCCTGTCTGCAAATGTGTATTCAATGGGCGCAGAATCTCGCAAGATTTGGGAGAGATCAGTGGTAGTTTACAAGGCCCAAGTATGAGCTGAGTTGTGACGCATTTTCCAGTCTGGGTGCCTGCAGCGCTGCTTCAGTCTTCTTTTGTGACTTCTGTAAGCACATGCTTGTCAATGACGTGTCAAAAATATGAGATTTTATACTCGAAAAACTCACATTTGTTTCTCTTTGCACGCAGACCATACTCATTCAGCCTGGTAAGCACTTTACCAAGTTTCTGGAGGTGCTCTTCATCATTTTTGCCAGTCACAATGATCTCATCAAAGTAACATTTTGTTCCTGGGATATCTTGGAGCACTTGGTCCATTGCTGTTTGCCAAATAGCTGGAGCTGATGCAACACCACAGATGAGAAAATTATACTGAAACAGTTCCTTGTGAGTGTTGATTGTCAGGAACTTCCCAATGAACTCCTCAATCTCCATTTGCAGATAGGCTTGTGACAAGTTAATCTTTGAAAACCTCTCCCCACCTGCCAATGATGCAAAAGCGTCTTCTTTTCTATTCTATGCAGAGTACACAGCACAGGATTACTGCTCACTTTGAAGTCCTCGCATATGTGAGCAGCTCCAGCCTTTCCTTTCCTGATCAACAGGACAATGGGCATGACTCAATCACTCTACTCAACCTTAGAGAATGCCAGACTCCTCCAGGCTCTAAAGTTCAGCATCCAGTTTAGAACGTAATGCATAAGGCACTGGATGCGCTTTATGGAATCTTTGTATTGCTGCTTCATCCAGTTCAATTCTGGCTTTCATGCCTTTGAGTTTACCAATATGCTTCTCAAACACCTCATTAGCATTAAGAATCTGTGCCAGTCTCTGGTTAGTGCTACCATTTGGGCTGCAGTTGCCTGTTGATGACACATTGAGAGCTTTGATTGAGTGCCAGTCTAGTTGGATTTTTCTCAACCACTCATGTCCGTAAAGTACTGGCCCTCCATTTATCAACACATGTAGCTCTAACTGCTGTGTTTCGCCTCCCTATGTCCATTAACTTTCAGTTTGCCTTTGGGGAGATATTTTTTCGCCTGTGTAGGTCTTTGGTATCACCCAGGTCTTTTCTAATGGTAGCTTCAAAAACAGTCTGTTGTAGTCAGCCTCTGAAATTACAGTCAAAGCTGACCCTGTCTCCAGCTCCATTTTAATTTTTACACTGGACACATGTATCATGATCCATGTGATTTTGCAATCTGCTTCAGTAACGCTAGACATGACAGCTCACCTTGTAGACTCTGTGTGGTCTGATTCAGTTTCACATTTGGTCGTTTATGCATTTGTTTACTTTTGTGTTTGAAACTTTTCACTCTGTATGGTTTTTGTCTGACTTGCACACTGTCTCTATGTGACCTTGTCTATGACACTTCCTGCAAACTTTTTTTTGACCAGCAGTCATTTGCATCATGAGAGGATTTGCCACATCGACAACGTTTGACTTTTCTTGCACCATTCAGGGACATTTTGTGCATTTCACATTCTAAACTCTGTTTCTGTAGTTCCCTCGCATTCTTTGCTGCTATCTCCATTGATATTGCAAAGGTCAATGCCCAATCTAAGGTTAGATCTCTTTCTGATAGAAACCTCTTTTAAATGCTTACCACATACAAGCCTATCCCTTAATGCGTCTATAAAGTCACAATATTAGGAAAGTTTGTGCAGTTCTGAAATGTATTCAAAAATGCTTTTATCCTTTGACTGGTTTCTTTTGTGATATCTAAATCTGTCAGCTATTACTAGTGGTTTTGGGCTCAAGTGATTTTGTAAAATTTCAACAATTTCATCGAATGTCTTGCTGGCTTTTCAGGAGTTACCAAGTTGTGTAAGAGACTGTACATTTTAGCTAAGAAGTGTGGAGACTTTCTTCCCCTCATCCACATTGTTAGCAGTACAGTACAGTTCAACCCTCTCAATATATGATTCCCAGTCCTCATTAGTACTATCAAATTTGTCAACTTTTCTGACTAAGGCCATCATCACATTGTTTTCATTTTTGCTTTGCTAGTTGTGCGTCTGTCACTGTGTACTGTGCACTGTCACTCATGCATCCCCGTGACTGCCTTCTCTGTACTGGTTCACTCTTTCCTCTTGCTTCTTTCTCCCTTCCTCTTGCTGTCTTTCTCCCTTCCTCTGAGTTCTGTCATCTCGTAACTGTCAGTGCAGATAGTGATATTTGCTGACATTCTGGTTCATATTCATTGCCAATTTGCTGTGTCTGACAACTACATATCAAATAAATAAGGCACACACTCAGAGGTGAAGTTAACTTGTGTGTTCACTTTGCAGAGAGAACAATAGAGCAATGCACATGGGTAAGTTATCAGTCAATAATTAGTGCCAAGGGGAGTCATAGTACAAAAAAAAATCATACACTTACAGACACAGCCTCAGAATAGAAGGCATCCTTTTAGAATGTGGAGGCCAGGTCATTGGGTATACTTAAGGCAGATGTTGACAGATTCTTGATTAGTCAGGGCGTGAAGGAATACAGGGAAAAGGCTGGAGATTGAGGCTCAGAGGGAAAATGGATCAACCATGATGAAATGGTGGAGCTGACACAATAGGCCGAATGGCCTAATTTTCCTCTTATATCTTATGGTCTATCCAGCAGATCTGCTGACATGTTGTCACATTAAAGATTCAAGATTGTTTATTGTCATTCTTCTATATACAAGAATGAAATGGCTGGTACTCCAAATCCAGTGCAGCATAAAAAGTACACAATAAGCATGAAGAACACAGTAAAAAAAACCTCTAAGTATAAACATAAAAGCAAACTTATGAAACACAATGGACAAGTGACTGTTATATACACATACAGTGCCTCTTATACGATTGCTTTCATATTTATTTTTATTTACTGAGCATAGTTGACTGTTACTTCATACTGTACATAAGGTACTCTTACAAATTGTATGGGCTATCTAATCGCACTGTAGTGCAGACTGTAGCACAGGGGTGTGCAAAGAATATCTGATTTCCTATGTGGGTAAGAACACCAAATCCATAAATTAGAGTTGATAATAGGGAGATGACCACCTAACTCTGTTTGAATCCAGGCCATATACAAAAATACAGGAAAGTAATGTTCCAAGATGACACTGCGAAGTAGTAAGTTGATTGTTAGCTATGACTTGGGGAGCCACTAACACAGAAGATTCTGGGTTGGCTGATGTCCAGGGTATTACTGAACGAGCATCATACTGTTGTAAATACCAACTTTTAGATGAGATGTTAAGCCATAGACCCTGAACCCTTGCAAATGGATGTGAAAGATCCCATGGCTCTATTTCAGAGGACAACAAGAAACCCTTGAATTTTTGGCTAATGATTTTATCAAGCACCATTTAAAAAAAAATCAGTTCTTCAACTCAAACCCAGATTTTAGTGAATTACTTAAATTTCTGTTTCCTCAGCTGTCATTGTCAGATTCAAACTCATGTCCCTGATCAATGGTTCAGAACACTAGATGGATGTCCAATACTCGCGTATCTTAGTCTGCTGAGAGCTCCTCAGTTACACTGTTTGTCCCAGCAATAAAATGGAGATTAACTTGATTTGATCTGAAGTTGTCCTTTTTCAGTGGAAATCTTTACTCTAAGCTTTCTGCAAATGGATTGTTTATCTAAACTGACATTATTGAAAACCAACAGGAGACCATAAGCATTACCTTGAAGAAATGGAACTTAAAAAAAATCACACACAATCAAGATGGACTCTTGGCATTACAATCTGCCTCGTTATGATTTTGCATTTACTTGCATTGTACTCGTCCGGTAGCTTTTACACTTTATCCTACATTGTTATTGTTTTACCTTATTCTAGCTCAATGTACTGTGTAATGATTTGATCTGTACCTTGGTACATGTGATAATAATAAACAAATAGCAGTGCTAATCCTCCAACAGGACAACATCCTTGTCATAGGGATTGGAAGCTTGCGTGCCTCAATGACCCAGAGAGCTATGTTGGAGTCAGAGCCTTGTGCTTTGACTCTTGGTATGGTCACCCATGTAAAAAAAGGAGAAATGGTAGAGGCCAGACTAAGAGTGGTCCACTGGTCCTCCAGATTCAGGGTTTCAGCTCTGGGCTAACACCCCAGACGTGAGTGACTCTGTCTCGAAGCAGCAAGGAAGATTGAAGATCCAGGCGAATGCAGAGGGGGGTCAGTGATGGCTTGGCATGAGATGGCTGGCAGCTGGTTCGATGTGTTTGGCCCAGGGTCGGGTGGGCGGCGTCTGGCGCTGGATCAGCGGCCCAAGTCGGAGGTCACTCTTTATGGAAGGACTGAGTTCCTGTGGATGCTCTTTTCATATGCAGTGAAAAGATGTTTCCCATATTCTAAGATTTATGTGCTTTTTGGACTGTACTTTATATTGATTTCCTTCAATTTTTGGGCGTTTTCTTTCTTGTGGTCAATTGGCGGGAGAGAGATCTGTTAATTTTTGTGTGTAGGAGGTGGGGTTGGGGATTTGGCACTACTGTTGCTGTTCTTTTCTGCAAGTGAGAGTGTCGGGGATTGTTATGTGCAGAGGATGGTTGATTTTTTTTGTAGCTTTTTCTGCTATGGGGGAGGGTGGGATTTTTGGGTTCTGCGAGTTTTGTTTCTTTTTCATGCTGGTTGGGGATGAGGGTGCGTTGATGTATTTTCTTTCTTCTGTATTTCATGGCTATCTGGAGAAGACAAATATCAGAGTCGTATTGTAATGCATACTTTGACAATAAAATGAACCTTTGAACCATTAAAACAAAATTGTTACAGAAACAGCAATCCTTCTGTATCTTTGAGTCACCACCCGGGACTTGCATGACTGACAGCAGTGAAAACTGAGAGGTAACTACTGGCATGATGAAGGAAGCCCTGAACACCACCAAGACCAAGACCAAAATTGGTTTTGATGGCTCGGAATAGACAGAGATGGAGGACCTCCATTGCTGCCCTAAACACTAGCAACATAACGAGCAGTAAGAAGACCAATACTAATATTGTTCTGCGTGCTTATGAGTGATGCTTGATCTTTAAAAGGACCCCCTGACTCAACTTACCAGTGTGAACCATCCAGTTCTTAGCTATTCAAAGAAAAATATTCAGGAAAGAACATATTAGGAAAGACATAGCTCATCTTAACAACATTTCAATGTCACAGAATTGTCATCTACCATGTATTAATGTTTAATATATGATAGATAACAGGCTTATTAAAAAGATTCTAAATTATGCACTAGAATGTATCACACTCAACACTACTGTACCAGTGGTTTTTCATGGTGTCACTTGATCCTCCTTTAAGTTGGGGCAGAATGAGCACTCTAGAATGGAATTTGGTTATAAACTTAAATGTTATGAATTGTATTAATAGAGTCTTCATTTACTAAATTTGAAATTCCACATAGGGCACTAGTCAGGAATTCTTAATGGAAAATTAAATTCTGATTAAAAACAAACTCTAATTCTTGTTTTGTGTCCTTACCAAAATGGAGAAGATTTCTTGATTTTCTGACTGCCCACTGAAAGATCAAACAGCCATTTGGAATTTGTGAAAGATTTCACTTCTGCCCTTGTTCCTTGGAATGCATCCTCAGCACAAAGCAATGTATCAGTGTGCAGCAATATAAACATGGATACTGAAGCTGATCTGTCTTATAATTTTCAGACTGGAGACTCATCAGAACTAGTAAAGAGGATCTCTGATCTGAAATGTTAACTGTTTCTCTTTCCAAAGATGTTACCTGACTGGCTGAATAGTTCCAATGTTTTACAAAATAATTTCAGGTTTCGAGCATCAGAAGATCCGAAATAAAACATGCAAATTTAAGCAGTGATATATGAGTAGAGATTGAGTCAATATTGCCATTTTACACCACTTCATCTGAAGTCCATCTTACCCCTACTGATGAAATCCACAAAAAGAAGCGACCGACCTGAATAAAATACAGGATGAGAAGTACGGAAAACAAAAGTGGAGTTAAAGGTATTAATAGGTAATCCTGTTTCAGGAAACAATTGACAGTTATAGATGCTTGTGCATTGCCAAACAATTTAGAATTTTTCAATCAGTTCATTGATTTGAAATCACTTGTAAGGCATCCGTTATCTATTATCTATACAGAGTGTTGTCACAGGAAAGCAACAAATCTCACTTCAGCAGTCAGAAGTGGAGAGGGTCAGCAACTTTAAATTCCACCATGTTATTATTCTGGAGGCCCGGCACACAAGTGTAATTACAAAGAAAGCCTCTACTTCCTTAGGAGTTTGTGAAGATTCAGCGTGGCACTTAGAACTCTGACAAACTTCTATAGATGTATAGTGGACAGTATATTGACTGTCTGTCTCACAGCCAGGTATGGAGACACCAATGCCCTTGAACGGAATATCCTACAAAGAGTAGTGGATACAGCCCAGTCCACCATTGTGCACATCTACACGAAGCACTGTTGCAGGAAAGCAGCATCCATCAATAGGGTCCCCCACCACACAGGTTATGCTCTGTCTTCATTGTAAATGGTGACATAAATACTTTGATAATAAATTTACTTTGAACTTTGATGCCTGTGATGTTACTGATGAGTATAATATTCTTATTTAGATTGGTAGCACAGGGACAGGAAAACTGAATTAGTTTACTCATAGACTCCACATCTGACTAAATCTAAGCTTTTAAATACTAAAGTTTATTTTTGATGTTAAGTGCCAATCTACTTGAATATCTCTTTTTAAGTCTGGCTGGTTGTTTAACTGATGGTCTTGCAGATTTGTGTGGAATTGTAATGGCCATCTTCTGTGTCTGTTGTTAACTCTTAGATTGGTTGAGCTCTTGTCCTCACATGGTTGGAAAAATACAATCTAAAGGCTCTGTTCAGAAAAGTTTTGACAAAAGAGTGTACATTGTCCAAATTAATTAGTTCGAAAATAATCAATTTCGTTTCCAAAATAACATGGATGTTGTTTGTAAATCAGCTGAAATCCTTGGCAAGCTTCTGTTTTGTTATAATCCATTACCATGATGTCATGGTATGTGTATGCCAATGAACTGTCTCATAATTGCGAGTTGCAGATTTATGATGTTGGTTCACCTTTATTTTCACCTACTTATACTTATGGTTTGGGCCTCATTGATATACTTAATTCTGCAGATAGAGAAACATAGAAAACATAGAAAATAGGTGCAGGAGTAGGCCATTCGGCCCTTCGAGCCTGCACCGCCATTCAGTATGATCATGGCTGATCATCCAACTCGGAACCTTGTACCAGCCTTCCCTCCATACCCACGATCCCTTTAGCCACAAGGGCCATATCTAACTCCCTCTTAAATATAGCCAATGAACTGGCCTCAACTGTTTCCTGTGGCAGAGAATTCCACAGATTCACCACTCTCTGTGTGAAGAAGTTTTTCCTCATCACTGAGGAAGTTTTTCCTCATCTTTCTCTATATCCCTTGGTCTTCAGATTCATCTACTGTCATAGGTTCAATATGATGTCATTGATCTTTTCCCCTTTTTCACTAATCCTCATATCCTCAGATCCCACTGGAATGCTATTACCCATGCTGTGAATCAATCAATATTTCAACTTTTACTCTGAGTAGCTAGCAGAAGAGAAACTTAAGATTTATTTTTACAGATGCCTTAAAGTAGCAATGTCTGCTCTAACAAATTCCTCATAAGGCTAGAGAACACTGTGGCTTTGGGAGGTCAATGCATAGCAACATTTCTTGGAACAATTCAGATTTAGAGCTGAATTGTCTGGTTCAGATTCATTCATCACATATACATCGAACATACAGTGAAATGCATCGTTTACATTAAAAACCAATACAACTTAAGGACATGCTAGGGGTAGGACACATCTGTCACTACACATTCTGGTGCCAAGATAGCATGCTCACCATGTTTAGCAGCATAACACAAGCAGCAACAACAACAACAAAACAAACCCTGTCCCATCCTCCCATCCACCCATCCACCAACTCATTCACATGTAGAGATGGGTCTTCAATCCCAAGAGATGCCATCGCCAGGCTTCCGACCACCAGTTCCTGGCTCCAGACCCTGAGACTCACAGATACTGGGTCTCCAACCTTCAGTCCCTGACCTGGAATCGCAGACTTGCAGACTCCAACCCAGGGGCTTCGACCTATGGACCTCAACCTCTAGATTCACTGGCTTCAGTTTTTGACCCTTAGGCTTTGACATCTGGACTTCCTAATCTTTGGACTTCAAACTCCAACTGACTTGGGGGACCAACAGCCACTGCCCACAGGGTTACTGACCATGGGGATCACTGATCTTTGCCTCTGTCCCTGCTGACCCAACGTCTGTCCACGTGGATCACTGGTCTTTCACCTCAGTGTTTGCCAATCCAAAATCTGTCCTCGGGGATTGGTGGCATTCAACCACCGAGCATTCCTACCTGGACTCTGACCACCAGCTCCTGACTCTAGCTCTTCATTTACTTCTGATCTCTCACTACCCCTTACTCCTGTGCCTAAACAGTAACCTGTCAAAATTGTGACACGTATAGAGATAATCATCTAACAGCCAATTCAGAAAGTTAACAGACGATATGAAGCAATTTGTATCAATGTTGAAATAAACTAGATTGGCAGGGGTTTGGGATTCCAAGCTTCAGTGAGGAAAATGAGAGGCTGGGAAGTGATGCGGGAGTTAATGATAGCAAGCTGAATAGGCATGACAGACAGGAGAACGGTCAGCAGTAAGCAAAGTCTATTGGATTAAATTGTACTTGCTCTAATGCAAGAGGTCTCACAGGTTGGGCAGATTCTAACCATTATGGAAATGAGGCTGAGGGAGGGACTCTGGTGCCAGCTTAATGTTCAGGTTACAGGTATTTTAGGCAGGATAGAGTCAGAGGAAAGAGAGGAGGGGGAGTTGTATATTTGACTGAGGGATGTCATAACCGTAGTCAGATGAAATTACCAAAGGAACATCTGATAAGTCTTTACAGGTGGAGCCGAGAAATAAGAAAGGGATGTACTATAGTCAAGAGGAATTAGAAACATAGATATGTAGGGGATTCTGCAGAGCTGTAAGTATAATAGGTTATAATAGTAAGTTTAAGGGGAGCGGCCATTGTTGCCATGGGTCAGGGAAAAGTGGAGATGTTGAGGCTTTGGCTCAAGAGGTTTCAGCAAGAAGAGGTGGAGGCAAAAGTAAGTTTCCTCTAGTTTCCTTCTTTCTTGTTGCACAGTTAAAGTAGTGGGAATGAAAGTCGGGTCAGTGGAATGCTCCTCTTGTGGGATGTTAGAAGACCTCCGGTGTTGTGTAGCTGCAGCTTCTTACAGACCGTGACAGCAAATTAGAGCTAGATCTGGATACACTTTGGATCATTCAGATGGCTGAGTGATTGTTTGACAGGAGATGCAGGGAAGTAGTTATATCTAAGGAGCAGGACACAGGTAACACTGGGTGAGCATCAGGGAACTGAATGGGGATAGACAGCCAGGGCAAATGTACCTGCAGCCATCAGCCTCAATAACTATTGTTTTGAATACTATTGGGGTTGGGGGAATGACTTAGCAGAGGAAAGCCACAGTAGCAAGGTCTCTGGCTTTGTGTCTCAGAAAGGAAAGTGGAGAAGAGACAATCAGTAGTGATAGGGATTCGTTCATTAGAGGTACAGAGAGGAGACAATTCACAGGTAGTATTGATGCTTCTTAGGTGTCAGGGTCAGGGACATCTCAAATCAAGTCCCTATCATTCATAAGGAGGAGGGTGACATTGGTGCCTCTGTCATCTGTACCAATGACGTAGGCAGGAAGAGTGAAAGGTCCTGCAAAGTGATTTGAGGGAGTAAGATACTCAGGAATTCCAGGATGGTGATCGCAGGATTGCTACCCATGCCACGTGCTGATGAGGCCAGACTAAGAAGCTAATATAATTTAACACATGGCTAAGGAGATGGTGCAGGAGGGAAGGCTTCAGATTTCTGGATCACTGGGATCTCTTCCGGGTAAGGTGGGACCAAGACAAATGAAACGATTTGCATCTGAATTGAAGGTGGGCCATTATCCTTGTGGGAAGGTTGTAATGCTGGTCTGGAGAATTAAACTAGAAATGCAGGGGGATGGAAACCAGAATTCCAGGGCACACAGTGCAGTGGTTGAGGGGTAAAACGATGTTAAGTCTACATACAAATATAGGAACCAAAATGTTGAGCGTGGTGGGAGTAATGTTCCGAATTGCATCAATTTCAACGCAAGGAGTATTATAAGTAAGGCAGATGAACTTAGAGGATGGATCAGCATGTGGAATTATGATATTGCAGTAATTAGTGAGACTTGGTTGCGGGAGGGTCAGTACTCAATGTTCCATGGGTATGGATCCGTATGAGTCCTAGCTATGCCTGCCTTTTTGTTGGGTTTGTGGAACAACCTATGTTCCGTGCCTATTCTGGTATCTGTCCCCCACTTTTCCTTCGCTACATTGATGACTGCATTGGCGCTGCTTCCTGCACGCATGCAGAACTCGTTGACTTTATTAACTTTGCCTCCAACTTTCACCCTGCCCTCAAGTTTACCTGGCCCATTTCCGACACCTCCCTCCCCTTTCTAGATCTTTCTGTCTCTGTCTCCGGAGACAGCTTATCCACTGATGTCTACTATAAGCCTACTGACTCTCACAGCTATCTGGACTATTCCTCTTCTCACCCTGTCTCTTGCAAAAACGCCATCCCCTTCTCGCAATTCCTCCGTCTCCGCCGCATCTGCTCTCAGGATGAGGCTTTTCATTCTAGGACGAGGGAGATGTCTTCCTTTTTTAAAGAAAGGGGCTTCTCTTCCTCCACTATCAACTCTGCTCTTAAACGCATCTCCCCCATTTCACATACATCTGCTCTCACTCCATCCTCTCGCCACCCCACTAGGAATAGGGTTCCCCTGGTCCTCACCTACCACCCCACCAGCCTCCGGGTCCAACATATTATTCTCCGTAACTTCCGCCACCTCCAACGGGATCCCACCACTAAGCACATCTTTCCCTCCCCCCCCTCTCTGCATTCCGCAGGGATCGCTCCCTACACAACTCCCTTGTCCATTCGTCCCCCCCATCCCTCCCCACTGATCTCCCTCCTGGCACTTATCCTTGTAAGCGGAACAAGTGCTACACATGCCCTTACACTTCCTCCCTTACCACCATTCAGGGCCCCAAACAGTCCTTCCAGGTGAGGCAACACTTCACCTGTGAGTCGACTGGGGTGATATACTGCGTCCAGTGCTCCCGATGTGGCCTTTTATATATTGGCGAGACCCGACGCAGACTGGGAGACCGCTTTGCTGAACATCTACGCTCTGTCCGCCAGAGAAAGCAGGATCTCCCAGTGGCCACACATTTTAATTCCACATCCCATTCCCATTCTGACATGTCCATCCACGGCCTCCTCTACTGTAAAGATGAAGCCACACTCAAGTTGGAGGAACAACACCTTATATTCCGTCTGGGTAGCCTCCAACCTGATGGCATGAACATCGACTTCTCTAACTTCCGCTAAGGCCCCACCTCCCCCTCGTATCCCATCTGTTACTCATTTTTATGCACACATTCTTTCTCTCACTCTCCTCTTTCTCCCTCTGTCCCTCTGAATATTCCCCTTGCCCATCCTCTGGGTCCCCCCCCCTTGTCTTTCTTCCCGGACCTCCTGTCCCATGATCCTCTCGTATCCCCTTTTGCCAATCACCTGTCCAGCTCTTGGCTCTATCCCTCCCCCTCCTGTCTTCTCCTATCATTTTCGATCTCCCCCTCCCCCTCCAACTTTCAAATCCCTTACTCACTCTTCCTTCAGTTAGTCCTGACGAAGGGTCTCGGCTTGAAACGTCGACTGAACCTCTTCCTACAGATGCTGCCTGGCCTGCTGCGTTCACAAGCAACTTTGATGTGTGTTGTTCCATGGGTTCCGTTCTTTTAGATATGATAGAGTGGGAGGGGTGGCATTACCAGTCAGAGAAAACGTCACAGCTGTGCTCAGACAGGACAGATTGGAGAGCTTGTCTGCTGAGTAAACTATATGTGGGTGGAACTGAGGATTAAGAAAGGTATGACCATGTTAACTGGATTACGTGATAGGCAACCCAATAGTCAGCAGGATTCAGAGGAGCAAATAATGTAGCGAGACAGTTGTAAGAAAAATAAGGTTGTGATAGGTGATTTAAATTTTTTACATATTGACTGGGACTCCCACACTGCAAAAGGACTGGATGGAACAGAGTTTGTTAACTTTGATTGAGTTTGTCATTAAAGTGACTCAAATACCACATAGATAAAAGACAAATGGAGGACTCTGTGGGAAGGAAGGGTTAGATTAATCATAAGAGTAGATTAAAAGATGGGCTCAACATTGTGCGCCAAAGAGTCTGTAATGTGCTGTAATTTTCTGTTATTCTAAACATGCTCAGAAAAGTCTCCAATAATCAATATATAAAGATCCTAACCACAGATAGTGTGTTGCTGGATCTCCTGATAGGGAACAAGAAAGAGCAGGTGTAGGAGAACATTCATAATTTCACTAGTTTTAAGATAATTATGGATAAGGATAGGAGTGGTCTTCCAGTTGAAATTCTAAATTGGAGAAAAGCCAATCTTGATCGCATCAGAAAGGATCTGGCAGTTGTGGATTGGGATAGGTTGCTTTCCGGCAACAGGATGCTTGCTATGTGGGTGGCCTTCTAAGGTGAAATTTTGAGAGTACAGAGTTTGTATGTTCCTGTTAGAATAAAAGGCAAGGATAACAGGTTTAAGAAACCTTGGTTTTTAAGAACTATTGAGTCCTTGGTGAAGAAGTTGCAGAACCGGTATAGGCAGCAAAAAACAAGTGAGGTACTTCAGTATAAGTGCAAGAAATATTTAAGAAGGAAATCAGGAGAGCTAAAAGAAGGTATGAGATTGCACTAGCAGACAAGGTGAAGGAGAATCTACCGGGCTTTTACAGATACTGTGTATTAAGTGCAAATGGATAGCAAGGATCAAAATTGACCCATTTGAACATCAGCATGGTCATCTATGCACTGAACTGAAAAAGATGGGAAAGTCTTAAATGGATTTTTTTGCATGTCTGTTTCAGTGGGTGATTGACACTGAGTCTACAGAACTGAGGCAGAATGGCCATGACATGATGGACCAAATACAGATTACAGAAGAGAAAGTGCTTGCTGTCTTGAGACAAAGAATGGTGGATAAGTTCCCCTCCGACCTTGTGGAAGGCTAGTGTAGAAATTCCAGAGGCCTTAAAAGAGATATTTAAAATGTCCTTGACCACAGGTGAAGTGCTGGAGGAATGAAGGATAGCTAATGTTGTTGCATTGTTCAAAAAAAGCCAGGAAATTATAGGTCAGTGGGCCTGACATCAATAGTGGGGAAGTATTCTAAGAAACAGGACATAAAGTATTTGGATAGACAGAGGTTAATTAGGGACAGTCAACGTGGCTTTGTGCATGGCAGCTTGTGTCAAACCAATCTTATAGAGTTTTTCAAGGAGGTTACCAAGATAGTTGATGAAGGAGAGGCAGTGGAAGTTAGCTACATGGACTTTGAGGTATTTGAGAAAATCCCGCTCGGGAAATGGTCAAAGATGGCATTCAGGATGAGGTGGTAAATTGAGTTCGACATTGGCTTCGTAGGTGAAGCCAGAGAATATTAGTAGATGGTTGCCATTCTGACTGAGGGCTGAGACTAGTGGTGTGCTGCAGGGATCGGTGCTGGGTCTATTGTTGTTTGTCATCTATACCGAAGATTGGGGACATAGTAGACAACAAGGAAGCTTGCAGCGGGATCTGGGTCAGCAGGAAAAATGGGCTGAAAAACGCAGATGGAATTTACTGCAGACAAGTGTGAAGTTTTGCTCTTTCAGAGGACACACCAGAGTTAGACATATACAGTAAGTGTTTGGGTACAGAGGAATGCAGTAGAACAAGGGGATCTGGAGACACTGATCCATGATGCTATAAAAGTGGCATCACATGTAGAGAGGGTCATAAAGGAGAGATTTTAACACATTGGCTTACATAAATCAGAGTATTGAGTACAGAATTGGGATGTTATGTTGAAGTGTATAAGACAATGATGAGGCCAAATTTAGGGTACTTTGTGCAGTTCTGGTTACCTACCTACAGGACTGGTATCAATAAGACTGAAAGAAAAAACTTACAAGGATGTTGCCAGGACTTGAGTTATAGGGAAAGGTTGAAAAGCTTAGGACTTTATTTCTTAGAGCGCAGGGGAATGAGGGGGAGATTTCATAGAGATATACTAAATTGAGGATATAGATAAACAGACTTTTTCTACTGAGGTTTGGTAAGACTAGAACAGGAGGTCATTGGTTAAGGGTGAAACGTGAAATATTTAAGGTAAACCTGAGGCTTCATCACTCAGCTGGTGGTGCAAGTGGGAATGATCTGCCAGTGGAAATGGTGAATGTGACTTCAGTTGCAACTTTTAAGATATGTTTGGATGAGTACATTGATGGGAGACACATAGAGGGCAATGTCCAGTTGTGGGTCAATGTAACTATGCAGAATAACAGGTCAGCACAGACTAAATGGGCCAAAGGGCCTCTTTCTGTGATGTAGTGCTCTTTGACGCTATGATTCTAATCTTTGCTACCATCAACCAAAGCCTAGTGAGAACTAACATCACCAACTTTAATATTTTGAATATGCCCCCTCTTATTTATATCACCATCAATGGATTTGCCTTTAACTGCCTGGCTTCTGATCCCAAAATTAATTTCCCATATCTTCCCACTTCTCTCGCCGCCTTGAAAGTACATTCTAAAACCTTCCATTCTACCAAGCATCGGTCACCTGTCATAATAGCTCCATCATTGGATTGGTGTTCATAATTTGTCTAAATACACTATGTTATTAATGTTCATAATAATTTACTTTGATCCAGGCACTTGCTAAATACAGGCTACTGCTGCTGGACCAGCATGCAGTCTATTTATTCGACCATTTATCAATTGCTCAATAAACTGATCTGACAGTCGTAGCTGAAAATAACATTGGTTTTATAGATTTATTCTAATGTTTCTATTAGGTGGGAGAGCCAAAGTAAGCAAGTGTTGGGTAAGAAATGAAAAAAAGAGAGGTTATTTGTTTATTGTCCTTGGCAGACCAGCCTGCCAGGGGAGCCAAGAACAATCCAGGAAAATTTAAAAATCCAGTGTGATTATAATGGGAAAAGGATGAAACAAGCAACATGTAATTATTATAGAGAACTTCAGGCTAAATCCTAAAGAAATTAAACTATCCTTAACTATTTTAAATAAAATAACCAGAGAGAAATATCTTAGTTGCTTGACGATGAGAGAAGAGCTTCCAAATGAAGTCCCTGGGAACACAGTCCATTTAAGAATTGTTACTCCAGATGGTTGGTTCCTTATTAGGTTACATAATCTCTAATCTCACTTAAATAAAAAAGAAATCCAAAATCTGGTTGAAAGTAAGTGCTTATTTAAGGGGAGCAGAAAAAAATTAAAACTAGAAGTTAGGGTTACAGACATTGAGTGGATTTGAATTTTTGCCATATCCTTCACTTCTTCCAGCTGATAGGAAGTACTCCACACCCAAGTAATTATTCTTGTATTATAGCCATTACTATAATGAAGCATTCACAGTATTCGATACATGCAAAACAAGATCACATAATTGCCATTAAAAAAAGAAGAGAATATATACACAATGCCATGGGGTAGAAATGAGCTCCATTTCAACAGAAAATGTTGACCATCTTCAGGAAAATACACAAAAATCACTCTATGGTAACCCTGCCTCATAGGAACAAACACACAAAGTCATAGAACACCTCAGCACAAAAACAGGCCATTTGCCCTATCTAGTCCATGCCAAGCCATTAATCTGCCTAGTCCCATCGACCTGCACCCAAAGGATAGCCCTCCATGCCCCTCCCACCCATTTACCTATCCAAGTTTCTCTTAAATGTTAAAATCAACCCCACATCACTTGTGTTGGCAGCTCATTCCACATTCTCACCACCCTCTGAGTGAAGAAGTTCTCCCCTCATGGTCACCTTAAACATTTCACCTTTAACCCTTACCCCATGACTTCTAGTTGTAGTCTCATCCAACCTAGTGGGAAATGCCTGCTTGCATTTACCCTGTCTACAGTGCCTTGAAAAAGTATTCAGCCCTCAACTCTTTGTTCACATAAATGAATATTACCACCAGGAATATTAATCATTCTAACTGAAGATTTTTATTTGTGAATCATATGCTTCCTTTTTCACGGTGAAGTCCAAAAAAACAGGGAAAATTGTAAAGCATGAAAAACTAGAAATCCAAAAACTGAAATGACAGCATTTCAAAAGTATTCAGCCCCATTTTTTCAGGCAAAGTTGCTCAACCTGTGCCAGGTTAGTTGGGGAACAGCAGTCGACATCAATCTTGAGGTCTTGCCAGAGTTGTTCGATTGTGTTAAGGTCAGGACTCTGACTGGGTCACTCAAGGCCATCAATTTCCTTCATTTGAAGCCACTCATGGTTGCTCTGGCAGTGTGCTTTGGGTCATTGTCATTGTCCTGCTGAAAAACAAACTTCCTCCCCAGTTTAAGATTTTTTGGCAGAGGCTAGCAGGTTTTTATTCCAGAATCTCTCTGTGTTTAACAGCATTCATCTTCCCATCAATCCCTGACTAAATTTCTAGTCCCTGCTGCTGAAAAGCAGCCCCATAGCATGATGCTAATTCCACCATACTTTCCAGTAGGGATGGTGTTACCTGGCTGATGTGCAGTATATATATTTACAGTACATACATTGCTTAGTGTTGAGGCCGAAAAGTTCCACTTTAGTCTCATCTGACCACAAAACCTCCTTCCAAGTGATGCTTTGCAAAATATTTATAGCAAGGACATGTTTTTTTTAAGGCAGGGCTTCTTCCTTGCTGTTCTTCCATAAATACCCTTTTTGTGCAAGGCCTTAGAGATTATGGAGCCATGAACTTCATCTCCAGTGGCAGCCACTGAGTGACTGTTGGTATCACAGTACCCTCTTTTACAAGTGCCATTCTTCTCTGGCAACTAAGTTTAGAGGGTCGGCCTGTGTGGCTGTGGTTTCATATAGCTTCCACATTTTCACAGTGCATTACAATGAGCTCTGAGGTATGTTCAGTACCTTTTGAGATGGTCTTTTACCTTTCCTTAGATTTGAGCTTCTCCATTATCATTTCCCTTGTCTTTACACTCTTCTGTCTTCATTTTGGTTTGGTCTTTATGCTCTCTTGTCTTCATTTTGGTTTGGTCTATTGAAAATCTACCACATTGTTGGATCTTACAGAGAGAGAAGGTATTTATTCTTACGAATACTTTGAAAACTGGTGATCCTCTAATTCTCTACATCAACAAATTTGGTGAGTTGGTAAGGTAATATTGCACATGAGGAAAGTTAGCGTAGTAATTACAAAGGGGACAAATACTTTCTCAGCCTCATAATTTTTGATAAATTGTTGATAATTTTGGAATTTATCTTTTGATTTGACATGATGCACAATATTTTGTAGATTAGCTCAAAAATCCAACTTCAATATATTTTACATTTAGAAAATGAAACAGTAAAATATAAGTATAGTTGTGGGGGCTGAATACCTCTTCAAGGCATTGTATACCCCATCATTTTGTATATATGCACATCAGATTTAATAATGTTATGGGAGCTCGATCATATACTGTATATGAGTGTCTCTAAGTCAGGTGTTCTTAAACCAGGAACCACCTATAACACAAATTACTTTAGAAGTTTGCAAGACACCTCCTGAGAACTTAAATGCTTAAGCCACAGATAAAAAATGTAGGAAACACCAAAACCAATTTGCATATTGAGATGCAATAAACAAAAATGCAATAATGGTAATAATTTAAGAAAAGAGAATCTGTTTACAGTGATCTTGGTTAAGAGATAAATTTTGGCGAGTCTTCTTGGAGAACTTTACTGCTGATTTTAAATACTGTTGAGGAGCATTACAGTTTTGTCATGGATTAATACCTCATCCAAAAAACACCTCCCCCAGAATAGTGCTAGACTACTATCCTAGTATATATATATTAATATCTTCGGAATAAGATTTGACTTCATACACTAATTTAGATGGGAGAGTGATGATATGGATAGTAATCCCTCAGTAAGTGCCACAAAAATATATTTGTGGTTTACTGAGGGGTTACTACTGGTTCAACACTGATGGACTTCCCATTCATTTGTTAATGTCAGCAGAGCTTCCTTTCTACTGCAATTCTCTGTCATGAAAGAAGTTTTCCATCAGCTAATTGAAATGTCTTTCATTGACATATGTAACTGTATGCTTGGCAATGCATTGTGGCTGTGGTTTGTGATCTTTTAAATGACATTATTGGTAAATCAACTATTTTGTAACAAGCTTTATATAGCAATGGCTGTTCTGTTTCAGTGTTGTAAAATCACTTTATCAAGCAAGCCTAACATTGGAATTTACCCTGCTCCAGAAAGGTTATTTGACTGATACAGCCAGGTTAATATTTAAAATCCAGAGATTTGGCTGAAAATTCAGGTAAGGAATGGAAAATTCTGGTGGAATAATGCATTGTATATCATACCTGGGAAATATTAAAAGATTGCTGATTACTACAAGATATTATCGTGCATCCTTTGTTTTTATTATGAGGACTTTGAAATATCAATAGGGTTGATTATAGTCACTACTTCTTCACTGACATTTCATACATCATGAGGCTGGTCCTGGCTCATCTCCTACCCCTGGTTAGATCAGCCCTCAATCCCCTGCAGTTTGCCTAACAGGAGCCTAATGGAGTTGACAATGCTGTCATCTACTTGCTGCGCAGAGCCTACTCTCATTTAGATAAGCAGGGCAGCACTTGAGTATTTTTCTTAAGTGCCTTCAGTAATACAGCCCTCATTGCTGGGGGAAAACTCCATTCAATGCAGGTTAACACTTCCATTGTATCCTGGACAATGGACCACCTGACTGGCAGACCACAGTTTGTGCAGCTTCAGAGCTGTGTGTCAGACACTGGGGCCCCACAGGGGACTGTACTGGCTCCCTTCCTGTTTACCCTGTATACCCCAGACTTCAGATACAACAGTGAGTCATGTCAGCTGCAGAAATTCTCTGATGGCTCAGCAATAGTTGGGTGTATAAAGGGAGGACAGGAGAATGAATACTGTACTAGGCCCTGGTGGAGGACTTTGTCAAATGGTGCAAGCTGAATCATCTGCAGAGCAACATCAGTAAGACAATAGTGATGGACCTTAGGAAGATTAAGCCTGCACTGCTCCCTCTCACTACTGATGGTGAGGACGTGGATGTAGTGAGGCCCTACAGGTACCTGGGGGTGCACCTTGGTGACAGACTTGAGTAGAGCATCAACACAGAGGCTGTGTATAAGAAGGTCCAGAGTCATCTCTACTTCCTGAGGAGACAAGTCCCCTGAGTATGCAGACCTCTCCTTCACATGTTCTACCAGTCTGTTGTCATCAGTCCAATCTTCGATCTGGGGGTGTGCTGGGGCAATGGCATCAACATGGGTAATACCAACAGGCTCAATAAACTGATTAGAAAGGCTGGTTTTGTTATAGGAGTCAAACTGGATACACTAGAGGCTGTGGTAGAACAAAGCACCCTCCAGAAAATCCTGGCAATTCTGGACAATGTTTCTCACCCTCTGCATGCCACCTTGGCTGAACAGAGAAGCATTTTCAGTAATAGACTAAGACAACTGCACTGCTGCAAAGAGCGCTATATGAGGTCATTCTTGCCATCGGGCATTAGGCTCTATAATGGGTCAACCTATAGCCGGGGAAGTGATGACCCCTCCTCCTGTTAGACTGTTTGATGTAACTAATTTTTTATTCTTTCTTACTTCTCTTCTAATATTTATATCTGTCCACTTGTAATGCTACTGTGACACTGTATTTTCCTTTGGGATCAATAAAGTATCTATCTATCTTAATTACCATATATATGAATTATCAGTAATAAATTTACAGTGATAACATACATGCCAAGTGTCCTGAGTAAGATAATTGCTTGTGCCAGGCTCAGCAAAGGTGTAAAGAAAAAAATCCCCTAAGTGCTCAGACACAATCATTGTTTTATACAGCCAATGCTATTCTAGTTGTGTCCTGTTAATCAGCCTTCAGCGACAGTAAGATCTGTTTCTTGGTCATTCACTGGAGAAAGACTTGCATCCATTTAAATTTTCCAGACTGCACCATATCTCGATGACTTCACAGTCAAAGGAGTTCAAAGAGTAGTTACTATTCCAGAACAGTGTATTTCCCACAACATGCATACAAAAATCTTCATAACAACAAATGACAGTAATGACAATGTTCATGAAATCTATGATTTTTTGTGATGATGTGCTGGATAAATATTAGCCTAGGAATGAGAAGAACTTTCCTGCTATGTTTCAAAATGATGCTATGTCTAAAAGAGATTAATATCTCATCTGAAATGCAACATTTCCAAGGGTGCAATACTGCCTCAGTATTTTATAGTGGGGTGGGACCAGATTTCAGCAATCTGGGGCTTCAACCCATAACCTTCTGATTCAAAAGCAGTTATCCACTGTATTATAGATGATACTGTAGTCGATGAAAAGAAATAGTGAGCGTCAGTTATGGCATTCCTTACTTCTTCATTTTTAATGCAACCTATCTATATTATCTCATTTCTCTTTCCTTAACTGAATTTTCTTTAACTTAATCTTTTCATGAGAGATAAATAAAGTAGGTGTAGAAATTAAAACACATAATGCAGTTTTGTTCAACATTATGTCAGAAACATTTTTTTTCAAATTTCAAACATGATATAGGTCATTTCCACAGGAGATTTTGTATCACTCTGGGAATGTGACTAGGCACGTCCAGTTGTGAATCACCTCTGTGACTGTCTCAGTTTCAGCATCAGAGTGTCTGGAGTAGCAACATTCCCTAACCAGTGTGCCTTTTGGAGTACTTCAGATAGCTAAGAACACATTCCAATGGAAGTAATCATCATTGAGTACACCCAGGAAAACTAGATCTTCTGGGCTGCCTAATTCCATCTCTTCTCCTTGTCCACAATCCTAATCCACCAATTTACATTTCATTGTAAATTCTTCAATACAGTAACTGTTTAATCTTTCCACTGTGGTGATATGATCCTAAGTAATATTGTGATACCTTTTGATATATTCACACATTCTCACCAAAGAATAATAATCAAATTTTCAAAAATATAAATTAATTGTTGCTGCACCCTAGGGCTGTACAAAGAGTAGCTCAAAATGAAGTCCTCCCACACATTAAATTACAAGTGTCCGAAATTCAATGGTCCTTGGAATTATAACAATTTTGAAAAAAAAATCAATTTTATTGTAGAGACCTTGATGTATCTCAATACTAGTGTATTGACAAAACTGAAGATGTTTGATGCTTTGGCTAACAACCAGCAGTTTATTCACCATCTGATGTTGGAATCTGACTGAAGGAACTAATGATTCTTTCTCAGGATGTATTTATGCTGGATGTGATTGAACTTCCCACTTCTAAGTAGCTTTAAGTTCTGGAGTGTCAAATGAATGGCCAGTTTGTTTTTTTATTAAAACAAAGCACCCCAAACAGCAAAAATCCACAAAACTAAATGTTTTGCAACATGGCAATTTTTTTCATATGTAGTACACTGCAGGCTGCAGATTTATCCATTGTACCTTTAAAGCCATTTGTCTTCTGGCTTGTGAAATATATACTGTACGTAATTCAAATATAACACACTTTAAATACCAATAGTACATCTATTTTCCTTTGCAATTATGCAATTCACTGATTTTAAAAAATCTACAACTTGTTCAACAGGATGATCATAATTTTACTGCATTTGTCATGTTGAAATTGGCTGTTCAATTTTAGCTTATCTTCAAGCTCTCCTTGAGATTCTGGAATTCTATGACATTGAAAAATGTCTCTTCCAACTCTAAAACCATCGAAATATATATCATGTCTCCTGTTGAAAAACACGAGACAGCTCTTCACAGATCCATCCTTTAAACCCCAGTATTAATCTTAAAGGCTTTCTCCAATGACATAATGCAAACTCCCCTTGCAATAAGGATAACAAAGCTGGACATGATTTTCTCAGTCTCCCTACATTTCTAATGAATTCTTTCACTTTGTGATGTACCCATGTTACCAATATCTTTTTGCTTTCTGCCCCGGGCTATTGATACTGGCAAACTTTCCTCTACCAACCTCTTAAGGTCTTCTCTTTCTCTGAACTTGATTTCTCTCACTGAGCAAAGATACTGCTTTTAATGATTTTCAGCCAGAGTCCAGAATTTAAATTTATTTGGAACTTGTATTTTAGTTTTTGTTTGTTTTTGCCTAAAAGTTACACAATATTTGAATTAATATCTGAATTGATTATGTTTTTTTATTGTCATATACATAATGGTACAATGAAAATTTGTCTTGCATGCCATCCATGCAGATCAATTTATTACAACAAAGCATTGATGTTTTACAAAAACAATAACAGAATGCAGAATGAAGTGTTACAGCTACAGAAAAAGTGCATAGCAGATAGACAGTAAGGTGCAAGCTCATAACAAGGTAGATTGTGAGGTATTTTATCATGCTAGGTAGTCATTCAATCGTCCCACATCAGCAGAATATAAGCTGTCCTTGAGTTTTGGGGTATGTGCTTTCAGGCTTTTGTACCTCTTGCCTGATGGGTGGGGGGTGAAGAGAGAATGTCTGGGGTGGCTGGGGTACTTGATTATGTCAGATTCTTTACCAAGGCAGTGAGATGCATAGACACTGTCTATGGAGGTGAGTCTGGTTTCTATGACGTGCTGAGCTTTGTCCACAACTCTCTGCAGTTTCTTGTGGTCATGGGTAGAGCTGTTGCCATAACAACCTGTGATGCATCTGGATAGAATGATCTCCATAGTGCGTTGATAAATTGCTGTGGGTCAATTAATGAATTAAATCATTTCTAAAATGATAAATATAGGTGATATTAACACTGTTGCCTGATTTAGCATTAATTTAGAATCTTTTTGGACTGAGAGCAGCATTAAACCACTCACCCCTTGAACTTACTTCATTCATTATTATGGTTATATTTGATACACAATTCATCTCTGATTTTGCACCTCTACTCCACATTTCTTGACATTAATCTTGTTCCTTCACCAGTTCCATTGAGGAAAACGTCACTGATGCAGACCCTAGTCCTCTTTAGGGTTGCCAACTGTCCCGTATTTGCCGGGACATCCCGTATATTGGGTTAAATTGGTTTGTCCCATACGGGACTGCCCTTGTCCCGTATTTCCCCCGCTAAGGTACAGCTTTCGTATGAAACCGTTTGTAAGCCGAAATGGTGTAAAGCGAAGAAGCAATTGCCATTAGTTTATATGGGAAATATTTTTGAGCATTCCCATACACAAAAAATAACCTACCAAATCATACCAAATAACACATAAAACCTAAAATAACACTAACATTTAGTAAAAGCAGGAATGATATGATAAATATACAGCCTATATAAAGTAGAAATAATGTATGTACAGTGTAGTTTCACTTACCAGAATCGGGAAGATTAAACCAAAACTGATTTATAGGAGAAAATCAGCACGTACACGCATACACACGTCACGCATGCGCACACAGGTGCTCGTGCAAGGCTTCATGGTCATGGTAGTCTTTCTTGGGGTAAACACAGGTGTCCCGTATTTGACTGCTACGTTTGTCCCTTATCTGGGAGTAAGAAAGTTGGCAAGCCTAGTCCTCTTCCACCTTAAATCACAGAAACCTGCTTGTTTTAATTCTCTAAAAATCTTTCTCCATTATGACACTCAGCCTCAGCTTCAGTGTTTTTTCTCTCTACCCCCTTCTGACTGGCAGAACTTCTTCAGTTGCTTCATTTCCCACAAATCTTTCTATATTCTTCCAACACATTCAGTTCTCATTTAAAGCCATAACTTTGCTCTATACATGAAGTGCTGACCACACACTTCCCACTTACTCTATGTCCTTAAATTTAAAAAAAACACTATTTCTTTCAATTTTTGGAGCTCTTTTTGTGCTTGTTTCCACTGAAGCTAAGAGAGTTCTCAACACTTCTGACATTTTTTTTGCTTACCTATGTCCTGTGAACTTGCCCCAGTTTTAGAATGATATCCTTGTTCGTGAGTTGTACACAGTGACCCAAGGTTATGAAATGGAAATTTCACCTTGATGCTACACATGTTGTTCTTTCATCGAACCAGAAAGGATACAATTCCCCACTTGCCCAGTGGTGACACTGGATAAAGAGTTGTCTAACTCGCTGGTTAATGATAGAATTCCCCAGAAGTTCAGAACTATTCTTAATTTCTAAAGGAGTGCAACTGTCAGGTTATAATGTGAGTCCAGTACTGGTATTTAGATCTGCTCCACCAGCAACTCTCATTCATGTTCTTGGAGTGGAAACCAGGGGCAAATCTGACTTTGAGTGATTATAGTGTGCATAATAGTATGTTGGCAGCGTGGCTTACACATACCTTAATTAATAATTTCCTCTGTTGCCTTTAACGGCTTAAAATGTCAGGAGAAACAACCAGCCTGTTGAAAAGTTTTTACTTTTCATCATTATGTTTTGTTATGTCAGTGAAGAGGGCCTTTTGGCCGACTGAGCTTATGTTGGCTCTTACAGCTATCTGGTCCCTCACATTAACCCAGCTAATTACATAAAGATGTAACAAACTTGGACGGCAGAGAGCTAATCTTTCCCTTTCCTCCAGTTTTCAAACTTTCTCATTTACACATTGTCTTATTCAGTGATGTATTCTCTGATATATCTGCTCTCCAGAATTTTGATTAGTTTTACTCGGCTCTTAATCCAGGCTTGTGCAGACAACAAAAGACTTTTCAACAGTTCTCTTTGGCCTTTCACACCGGCCACAATCCCGTACATTCCAAAACTCTTGCCCCGCTTTCTAGCTTACACGCTGGTAGGTCAATTTCCAGTGCTACTTAACATTATGATTCGTGACAGCTTTCACTAAGCAACATGAGTAATACTCTCCAAAATTAGACATTCCATAAACTACCGGGATGAATCATGTCACTGCAAAAACAGTAAAAGCTGAAGCTCAGTATCACATGCGTTTGTTTTTTTGTCATATAATTGATGACCTAAATTATTACTACTGGCCATATTAACCTTCTGGTAATGAGGCAGTTAAAATGTTCATTTGGCAGTGCTCAACTCAATAGTGGACTCCAGAACCACCTCTCACAGACACTTGACAGATGCGCACTCTTTCTTGTTGGGAATTTTGCATTCGTTTCCATAAATAATGAGAGTGCTGGTAAGTATGAGTGTCCAGTACCAATTTCTTATAGCTTGTTGTCCAGCATTCCTTGTCTACAGATGGCAACTAACTTTAGAATATGGTAGAAATGCAGGATCAGGTACTATAGATGTTGCATTGGTGGGTCCTGTGTCTGTTTACAAATAGCTGCATAAGAATAGAATGGAGACTTGTACTCAGTGGCCACTTTATTAGGTACACCTGTACACCTACTCATGAATACAAGCATCTAATTAGCCAAACATGCAGTAGCAACTCAATGCATAAAAGCATGCAGACATGGTCAAGAGGTTCAGTTTTGCTAAGACCAAGCATCAGAATGGAGATGAAATGCAATCTAAGTGACTTTGACCGTGGAATGATTGTTGGTGCCAGAAGGAGTGATTTGAGTACTTCAGAAACTGTGGATCTCCGAGGATTTTCATGCACACCAGTCTCTGAGGTTTACAGAGAATGGTGCGCAAAACAAAAAAAGTTCAGTGAGCGGTAATTCTGTGAGTGAAACTGCCTCGTTAAAGAGAGAGGCCAGAGGAGAATGGCCAGAGTGTTTCAAGCTGACAGAATGGCAACAGTAACTTAAATAATCATGTGTTACAAAAATGGCGTGCAGAAGAGCATCTCTAAACGCACAACATGTCGAACCTTGAAGTGGATGGGTTATAGCACTGGAAGTCCACAAACATGCACTCAGTGGCTACTTTATTGGTACTCTTGTACCTAATAAAGTGGCCACTCAGTGTAACTCCAATACCTTAGTTATAATGCCCACTAAGATACTGAGGGAGGAACAGCTATGCTGGTAGATTATGGTAAGGTGTGAAAACAACAGGGCTGTTGCCTTGGGAACCTCCAGCTTAAACTGGCACCTTTTGAGTGCAAAAGGTTTCAGTGGGGTAGAATTTGTTAGGTGCCATCAGGAGAATTTCTTAAATCAATATGTAAGATAGTCCAACAAGAGGAGGGGCTGTACTTGATCTCATGTTGGGTAATGAGTCTGTCCAGGTTTCTGACCCTTCAGTGGGTGAGCAGTGACCACAACTCCTTAAGCTTTAAGACAAATATAAGTAAGTATGGAGCTTGCAAGAGAGTATTAAACCAGAGCAGGGCAAATTATGAGTGTACAAACTAGGGATAAATAACTGGAAGCAACTGTTTTTGGGCAAGTCCACATCTGACATGTAGAAGGTGTTTATAGACCAACTGCACAATGTACAGAGCAGGAATGTTCCAGTTGGAAGGAAGGACAAGGATGGCAAGGTTAGAGAACCTTGGATATTGAGAGAGGTGATTAATTTAGTCAAGGAGAAAAAGGAAACGTATGTAAAGCTTCAGAATCTAGGATCAAACAGAGCCATTGAGGATTATAAAAAAGCCAGAAAAGAAATCATGAGGAGAATCGGAAAAGCCAAGAGGGGCCATAAAAAGTCCTTGGCAAGTCGGATTAAAGAGAATCCCAAGGCATGCTATACATACCTCCGAAGCAAAAGGCTAACTAAGAAGAAGATAGGACCACTCAAAGATAAAGGGGAAAACATTTGCTTGGATGCGAAGGACATGGGTGAGATCCTTAATGAATACTTCATATCATTATTTACTAGGAGAAGGATGGGAGGATAGTGAGATCAGTGCCAACAGTATTAATATAATTTTAATATATAACTTCAAAGGAGATATGAGGGGCAGATTGTTTCCCCCACAGTGAGTGCTGGATGTCTGGAATGCGCTGCCTGGGGTGGCAATAGATGCAGACACATTAGGATTTCTAAAAGACATCTAGATAGACACATGATTGTGAGGAAAATGGAAGGATATGGAGAGTGTGTAGGCATGAGGGATTTATTTAGTTGGCTATCTGATTACTAATTTAAGTGGTTCAGCACAACATTATGGGCCAAGGGGCCTGTTCCTGTACTGTATGTTCTATGTCTATGCTCTATAATATAAAAGAACTTTGTACAAACCATTCACTCCAATCATGTTGGGCATTGATGCCAGATATCGCTGGCACAGAGCACATTATCCACTGATGGGCAGGTTTATGCCAAGAATCAATCAGCACCATGGGAGTGGGAGGGGTGGGAAGAGGCAGGAGAAAAGCTGACCCAAGCCAGCCAGAGGCAAGATCGCTGTCAGTCACTGAATTCAAACAGTTATTTCTATGCAGAGGTAAATCTCACTGTTGGTGCTTATAACCAGAAAGCTAAAGTCATCTAGTCAATGGACTACTGCAATTAGAATAACTGCAGAATAGTTGGTGGTCTTTCCATCTGCTGCTTTACGCCAAGAAACTCTGAAACGCGGTTAGCTTGACTTAAGTAGAAAGCTAATGGTGCTTCTTTATGCATCAGTGGATTGCAAACTGCAAAATGTTGCAAATACCTAAAACATCTAGCATAATGCTGTCAAATGCATTAATAGTTCATTGTTTCAGTCACTTTGACAGCTTTGGAAATGTGGTCTTTGCCCAACTCAGACACTAGTTTTACCTGGACTATGGGACAGATTCAGAAAGGACGTTCTTATTAAACGACCCATTCCTCAAATCTTGCCCAAAGAATCTGTTGTTATCAGTGCAAATATGCTGAAGGCATTTTGTATCCAAGATCCAATGTAGTATACTTGCTTAGTGTCCATTTTATTACATACAGGAGTGAAATCAGGTGTGGTTTTCTGTTGTTGCAGCCAATCCACTTCAAGGTTCAATGTGTTATATGTTCAAAGATGCTCTTCTGCATATTATTGCTGTAATGCGTGGTTATTTGAGTTACTGTCGCTTTCCTATCAGCTTGAGCCAGTCTGGCTATTCTCTTGACCTGTCTCATTAAAAAAGCATTTTTGCCCACAGAACTACTGCTCACTTGACGTTTTTTTTTGTTTTTTCACACCATTTTCTGTAAACCCCAGAGATTGTTGTGCGTGAAAATCCTAGCAGATTATATTTCTTCCACATTCTGATGTTTAGTCTGAACAACAACTGAACCTCTTGACCACGTCTGCATGCTTTCATGCATTGTTGCTCTCACATGATCAATTAATTAGCTATTTGCATTAACGAGCAGACATAAAGGTGTATCTGAAAAAGAGGAAACAACAGGAATTCTGCAGATGCTGGAAATTCAAGCAACACACATAAAAGTTGCTGGTGAACGCAGCAGGCCAGGCAACATCTCTAGGAAGAGGTGCAGTCGACATTTCAGGCCGAGATCCTTCGTCAGGACTAACTGAAGGAAGAGTGAGTAAGGGATTTGAAAGTTGGAGGGGGAGGGGGAGATCCAAAATGATAGGAGAAGACAGGAGGGGGAGGGATGGAGCCAAGAGCTGGACAGGTGATAGGCAAAAGGCACACAAGAGGATTATGGGACAGGAGGTCCGGGAAGAAAGACAAGGGGTGGGGGGGACCCAGAGGATGGGCAAGAGGTATATTCAGAGGGACAGAGGGAGAAAAAGGAGAGTGAGAGAAAGAATGTGTGTATAAAAATAAGTAACAGAAGGGGTACGAGGGGGAGGTGGGGCATTAGCGGAAGTTAGAGAAGTCGATGTTCATGCCATCAGGTTGGAGGCTACCCAGACGGAATATAAGGTGTTGTTCCTCCAACCTGAGTGTGGCTTCATCTTTACAGTAGAGGAGGCCGTGGATAGACATGTCAGAATGGGAATGGGATGTGGAATTAAAATGTGTGGCCACTGGGAGATCTTGCTTTCTCTGACGGACAGAGCGTAGATGTTCAGCAAAGCGGTCTCCCAGTCTGCATCGGGCCAATATATAAAAGGCCACATCGGGAGCACCGGACGCAGTATATCACCCCAGCCGACTCACAGGTGAAGCGTTGCCTCACCTGGAAGGACTGTAACGGGATCCCACCACTAAGCACATCTTTCCCTCCCCCCCCCCCCCCCTGCATTCCGCAGGGATCGCTCCCTACACAACTCCCCTGTCCATTTGTCCCCCCCATCCCTCCCCACTGATCTCCCTCCTGGCACTTATCCGTGTAAGCGGAACAAGTGCTACACTTCCTCCCTTACCACCATTCAGGGCCCCAAACAGTCCTTCCAGGTGAGGCAACACTTCACCTGTGAGTCGGCTGGGGTGATATACTGCGTCCGGTGTTCCCGATGTGGCCTCTTATATATTGGCGAGACCCGACGCAGACTGGGAGATCGCTTTGCTGAACACCTACGCTCTGTCCGTCAGAGAAAGCAGGATCTCCCAGTGGCCACACATTTTAATTCCACATCCCATTCCCATTCTGACATGTCTATCCACGGCCTCCTCTACTGTAAAGATGAAGCCACACTCAGGTTGGAGGAACAACACCTTATATTCCGTCTGGGTAGCCTCCAACCTGATGGCATGAACATCGACTTCTCTAACTTCCGCTAATGCTCCACCTCCCCCTCGTACCCCATCTGTTACTTATTTTTATACACACGTTCTTTCTCTCACTCTCCTTTTTCTCCCTCTGTCCCTCTGAATATACCCCTTGCCCATCCTCTGGGTCCCCCCCCCTTGTCTTTCTTCCCGGACCTCCTGTCCCATGATCCTCTTGTGTGCCTTTTGCCTATCACCTGTCCATCTCTTGGCTCCATCCCTCCCCCTCCTGTCTTCTCTTATCATTTTGGATCTCTCCCTCCCCCTCCAACTTTCAAATCCCTTAATCACTCTTCCTTCAGTTAGTCCTGACGAAGGGTCTCGGCCTGAAACATTGACTGCATCTCTTCCTAGAGATGCTGCCTGGCCTGCTGCATTCACCAGCAACTTTTATATGTGTTGTCTGAAAAAGAGGAAATGGGTACCCAAGGGATGTCAGGGGTACGTTTTCCCACACAGAAAGTGCTGGGTGTGAGGAATGCACTGCCACCGGCGGTGGTGGAAGTGGATACAATCAGGTCTTTTAAGAGCCTGTTAGATAGGTACATGGAGCTTAGAAAAATAGAGGGCTATGCACTAGGGAAATTCTAGGCAGTTTCTAGAGTAGGTTACATGGTTGGCACAACATTGTGGGTTGAGGGGCCTGTAATGTGCTGTAGATTTCTATGTTCTATTAACAGTTTCTGAGATAGTCAAACCCCTACCCCCACCACTCCCGTCTGGCAACAACATTCATTCCATTATCAAAGACACTTGGATCACATTTCGTCCCCATTCTGATGTTCGGTCTGAACAACAACTGAACATCTTGACCATATCTGCATGCTTTCACTTGATTGGTTGATTAGCTATTTGCATTAATGAGCAGACACAAAGGTGTACCTAAAAAAAAGAGGCAACTGAGTGTATATGCCAAAGCATCAGGTACTAGTGAATGGACCCTTCACATCTACTTTCATGTGTTGCACCACTGCAGTGCAAGTAAAGGAAGATTAGATTTAGGGATGGGTCTAGCAACCTCAGTCTTGGAACAGGTCACAGATTCCAGGTTCAATGAGATATCAGTCTGGGGTTGAACTGAAGAGTCTGAGTGAGATTTGAGAGTGATTAACGATTCAGAGCTGGGATTAGTAGGTGGGAGGAGGACCCAAAGGAGAGGATGAAAGGAAGGGAATTAACCAAATTAGTATTGCTATCATCACCTAAACTCATCTACTGAGGCTTTATGGGTGGAAATGAGGAATAAGAAAGTTATGAGCACATTAATGGGGCTATATTATAGACCACTCAATAATCCACAGGATTTAGAGGAACATGTTTGTACAGAGATCACAGGCTAATGCAAGAAACATAAGGTTGTTATAGTAGGTGATTTTAACTTTCCACTTATTGACTGGGACTCCCATACTGTAAAAGAACTAGATGGGATAGAGTCTGTCAAAAGTGTTCAGGAAAGTTTCCTTCATTAGTATTTAGGAATCCCGACAAGAGAGTGTGTAATACTTGACCTGCTATTACAGAATGAGACAAGGTAGGGGATAGAAGTTTGTGTAGATGAACAGTTTGCACCTAGTAACCATAACACCATTAGTTTCAAAGTAAATATGGAAAATAATAGATCTGGTCTGCAGGTTGAGCTTCTAAGGTGGAGCAAGGCCAATTTTGATAGTATCAGAAAGCATCTGGCAAGTGTGGTTTGGGACAGGCTGTTTTCTGCCAAGGGTGTACTTGGTAAGTGGGAGGACTTCAGGGTGAAAATTTGAGAGTACAAAGCTTGTATGTATCTGTCAGAATAAAAAGTAAAGATAACAAGTTAGGAAACCTTGGTTTTCAAGAGATATTGAGGCCCTGCTTAAGGAAAAAAAAGATGTATAGCAGGTTTAAACAGGTAGGAACAATTGATGTACTTATGCAGTATAAGAAATGCAAGAGGACACTTCAGAAAGAAATAAGGAGGAATAAAAGAAGACATGAGATTGCTCCAGCAGACCAGGTGAAAGAGAATCCCAAGGGATCCTACAAAATGTTAAGAGTAAATGAATTGCAAGGGGACAAAATTGATCAGCTGGAAGATCAGAGTGGAGCCAGACGAGATGGGGGGATCTTAAAAAGATTTTCGTATCTGTATTTATTTGGGAGATGGACAAAGAGTCTGTAGAAGTGGGGCAAAGCAGCAGCGAGATCATGCTTCTGTACAGATTACAGAGGAGGAGGTGTTTGCTGTCTTGAGACAAATTTGGGTGGATATATCTCCAGGGTCTGACAAGCCATTCCCACGGACACTGTGGGAGGCAAGTGTGACAGGTGAGGTACTGGAGGATTGGCAAATAGCTAATGTTATTCCACTGTTTAAGAAAGGCTTTAAAAATAAACAAGAAAATTATAGGCCAATGAGCCTGACATCAGTAGTGGGAGTTATAGGAAGGTATTCTAAGGGACAAGATATATGTGTCTTAGGATAGACAAGGACAGATTAGAGATAGTCAGCATGACTTTGTATGTGATAGGTTGAGCCTAACCAATTTATAGAGTTTTTGAGGAAGTTACCTGGAAAGTTGATGGAGGTAAGACTGTGAATTTTGTCTACATGGATTTTAGCAAGGCATTTGTTAAGGTCCCACATGGAAGGTTGTTCAAAAAGTCCCTTAGCATTCAAGATGAGGTGGTAAACTGGATTAGACATTGGCTTTCTGGGAGAAGCCAGAGAATGGTAGTAGATGGCTGTCTCGCTGACTGAGGCCTGTGACTAGTGGAGTGTTACAGGGATCGGTGCTGTGTCTGTTGTTGTTTGTCATCTATATCAGTGATCCGGATTATAATGTGGTTAGCCGGATAAGAAATTTGTGGGTGACACCAAGATTAGATGTGTAGTGGACAATGAGGAAGGCTATCAGAGCTTGGAGTAGGATATGGACCAGTTGGAAAAATAAAGGATAGAATTGAATGCAGACAAGTTTGACGTGTTGCACTTTGGTAGGATCAACTAGCATAGGTCTTACAGAGTGAACGATAGGGCACTAAGGAGTGCGGTAGAATAAAGGGAATACAGGTCCATAAAGTGGTGGTACAGAGAGACAGGGTCACAAGGAAAGCTCTTGGCGCATTGGTATTGAGAGCAAGAGATGGGATGTCATGTTGAAGTTGTTTAAGACATTAGTGAGTATTGTGTGCAGTGTAGGTCACCAATCCACAAGAAAGATATAAATGAGGTTGAAATAGTACAGAGAAAATTCACAAGGATGTTGATGGGACTAGAGGGCCTGAGTTATAAGGAAAGATTGAACAGGTTATGATTTTATTCCTTAGAACATAGAAGATTGAGAAGAGATTTGATAGAGGTATATAAAATTATGAGGGGTATTGATAGGGTAAATGCAAGCAGGCTCCTTCCATTCAGGTTGGGGGAACTACAGCTAGAGATCATGGCTTGTGGGTGAAAGGTGAAAAGTTTAAGTTTAGAGTAGAACAAGCTGCCAGTGCCAGTGATGCATGCAAACTCAATTTTAATGTTTAAGAGAAGCTTGGATAGGTGCATGGTTGAGTGGGTATGGAGGGCTATGGTCCAGGTGAAGGCTGATAGGACTAGGCAGTTTAAATGGTTCAGCATAGAATAGATGGGCTAAGGGGCCTGTTTCTGTGCTGTGCTTTTCTATCACTCTATGACTCCATGGTTGATCAAAGAATATACTGTATCTGATGCACCTAAGAACATCAAATCTTAATTTCCCTGTCAGTCTTCAGAGAGGCACATATAAGATTATATTCCATGTGTATTTGGTGCACCAATCACATCTTTAGTGCAAATATCACATCCTTAGTACAGGTACAATTTTTGACCAAATTTCTGGAGTAGAGCAGATTGATTCAGAAATTGTCACAATTGTGTTCCACTCCAGAAATGGCTGATGTAAATATAATTATTTAAACATAAATTTCTTGGCCTTATTGCTGAGACACAGGGAGAAGGAATTACTTCCTGTGTGCCTTGTGCAGAAATGGCCTCATATTGAGAACTGCTTTGCTTCCTTTCCACACCCGCCTTTCAAACATTTTGTCCCATTGTGCATCGTCCTCTGCCAAATCCCCTATTAATGCCACACTGCAAGGTGAATAGCTGCACATAAACCTATAACTGAAAATTGAGATCAGAGAAATTCCTTAAGCACTTTGCACACAATTTCTTCTTGATTTAGGTCAACTGATGTAACCATGCAAACTACAAAACTACTTGGTGAACCACAGCAAATGGTACAAAGAAATGAACCCAGCAACAAACTGGCAAATAGTGACCTCTAATTAATGCTGGAAGGTACTGCTACTTGCTGCTAACATTGTCCGACCGTGCAGTGTTGAGTGGGACCATGATGGAGCTTTCCAGCTCCAAAATGTCATGGGCCCATGTCAATACTATATACTGCTCCTTACTCCCTGCATGACCTATGGGTGTCCTTTTGCAGCTCCAGTTGTGGTTGTAGCACCCGGAAAGGGGTACTCGTTTCTAATCATTCAGCTCATGCTACAAAGTAGGGTACCATGTACAATTCTGATTTGATGGAGGCAGATGTGAGAGTACGGAGGAACATCCAGAGAAATTTCTGAAATGCCCACTTCGCTGCCGCTGCTACTGTGTGGTAACCGGAATCTCCATAGCAGAAGGCCCAAATCCTCTGCTTTGCATGTTTCAACAGCCGGGGCGGGGTCGAAGGCACTTGGGAGGCTGTATCGGAGGGGCTGGTCGGAGGCTCGAAGTTTTCGGATGGATGGACTCAGTGTCGGCTGTGGTCGGTGCTTCCAAGGCATCGGCAAGTTGTCGGTGCCTGGAGGTTTACGGCAGGAAGTTTCTCCCTTTTGCCGCCTGCTATTGGGGACTCGGGAGTCGATCGACTCGGGGACTTTGAGGCTTTTGTTTTACCGTGCCCATGGTTTGTTCTTCATTAAATTATGGTATTGCTTTGCACTGCTGTAACTATATGTTATAATTATGTGGTTCTGTCAGCGTTAGTCTTTGCTTTGTCCTGTTTTCTGTGATATCACTCTGGAGAAACATTGTATCATTTCTTAATGCATGTGTGCATTTCTAAATGACAATAAAAGAGGTCTGAGTGTTCTCATAATCTAAAAAAAAGTCTATTACAGCAAATAATATTTTAACTGTGCTTCAAAATTTATTAACTAATGACTGGTTTATTGGACTGCTGCAATCAGTATTTAACAGGTCTTGTGCGATACAAGATTAGAAGTAATGATGCACACAAACTTACACTAATTGTCGACAATTAGCCATAAAACATCTGAGCTAACTTGCCACTAATATAGTTTCTTTCTTTTCAAATCTTTTTATTATTATTATCCAAAATTAACAAAAGTAAATCGAAGTAGGAAAAAAAACATTGTTTTAAAGATTGAAAAAATTTTGGTGACAAAAACAGAGAAAAAAACCCTACTAAGGAAGGAAAAGTGAGGAAAAAAACCCCTTTAGGTGTTCAACCCTGGAGCCATGCATCATACAACAAGCTTCTAAAGACAAACATCAAACCACCAGCAAGAAAAAAAAATGTACCAAAAATTTACAATTAAATCGTGGAGGAAATCTATCAATTAACTCAAATGATAGTAATGAGCAAATGAACCTCACCTTTTCTCAAAATCAAACATAGATTCCAAAGTTCGACTTCTAATTTTCTCCAAACAAAGACATAGCATCACTTGAGAGAACCATTGTGACAGAATGGGAGCCGATGTATCCTTCCACTTCAACAAAATGGCCCTCCTAGCTATCAATGTAACAAATGCAATAGCATATTGGTCAGACAAAGAGATACCGCGGATATTTTGAGGAATTATTCCAAAAAGCACAGTTAATTTGTTAGGTTGTAAATTCATTTCAAGTGTTTTAGAAATTGTAGAAAAAACTGATTTCCAGAATTGTTCCAGTATAGAAGAGGACCAAAACACGTGTGTCAGTGTAGCTGTCTCAGTTTTATATCTATCGCAATAACTATCAACATTAGGACACATTTTAGACAATCTCTCCTTCGTCACATAGTAACAATGTACAATTTTAAATTGAATCAGTGAATGACTAGCACAGATCAAAGAAGAGTTAACCAACTCCAGAATCCGCGTCCAGTCCTCCATCATAAAAGTCAAATTAAGTTCCTTTTCCCAATCTTGTTTAATCTTAAATAAAGGACGCTTATCCCATTGTAATAGTAAATTATAAATTCTTCCAATCGAACCCTTCATCAAAGGGTTCATACTCATAATAGTTTCTAACAGGTTGGCATCCAATATGTATGGAAAATTACTTAAATATTTTTGTAAGAAATGCCTAACTTGAAGGTATTGTAAAAAGTCTGAGTATGAAAGAGAATATTTATCAACTAATTGTTCAAAAGACATCAGTCTATCTTCTTTAAATAAATCCAGAAAAGAATTAATACCTTCATTTTACCAAAGTAAAAAAACTGGATCACTCAAAGAAGGCTTAAAAAATGTAATTTCAATAAATTAATCTACAAAGTTTAAATTTTTTAAGATTCAAAAAATTACGGGACTGGAGCCAAGTTTGTAAAGAAATCTTAATCACAGGGTATAAATTTAAATTAGCAACTTTAGCTAATTGTATAAGTAAAGCAGCTCCCAATAACGAGGTTAAATAAAACTGTTTCACAGCTTTCAATTCCAAGTCTACCCAAACTGGCCGATAGTTCTTATCAACCCAGTTTTTATCAATCCAAAAGGACAAATAGTCATAGTTATAGTCATACTTTATTGATCCCGGGGGAAATTGGTTTTCGTTACAGATGCACCATAAATAATAAACAGTAATAGAACCATAAATAGTTAAATAGTAATATGTAAATTATGCCAGTAAATTATGAAATAAGTCCAGGACCAGCCTATTGGCTCAGGGTGTCTGACCCTCCAAGGGTCAGCACAGTAACAGCCCAGTAATACATTCTTAAATTAGGCAAAGCGAGATCTCCATCCTTTTTCAACTTTTGTAAGTGACATTTACTAATTCTTGGTCTTTTATTATTCTAAATAAAAGATAAAATAATAGAATCAATCCGATCAAAAAACTTCTTAGTCAGAAAAACAGGGATATTCTGAAATAAATATAAAAATTTTGGTAAAATGATCATTTTGACTAGATGGATGCGACCAACAAGTGAAAATGTAAGTGGGTTCCATCTACTAAATAAATACTTCATAGAATCTACCAAGGGAACAAAATCAGTTTCATAAAGATCCTTATATTTTTAGTGATTGTAACACCTAAATATCTAAAGGAATCCATGACTTTGAAAGGAGTATTATCATATATAGAAACCGATTCATTTAAAGGAAACAGTTCACTTTTACTAAAATTTATTTTATGTCCTGAAAAATCTCCAAATTCATTAAATAATTTTAGCAAGGCAGGAATAGATTCCTCAGGATTGGATATATAAACCAGTAAATCATCAGTGTAAAGAGAAACCTTATGAATGGTCTCATTCACAAAAACCCCATAAATATCTTTAGCTTCACGGAGCAATAGCAAGGGGTTCTAGTATTAAATTAAATAACAAAGGACTTAATGGACAACCTTGTCTTGTCCCCCGTGAAAGCTGAAAAAAAGGGGATCTACAGTTATTAGTAATAACAATTGCAATAGGGTTTTTATATATCATTCTAATCCAATTATTAAAATTAACACCAAAGCCAAATTTCTCTAAAACATTAAATAAATATTTCCATTCGACTCCATCGAACGCTTTTTCAGCATCCAAAGAGACGACGCATTGTGGAGTTTTAAAAGAGGACGAATATATAATGTTAAATAATCTCCGAACATTTTAACCAGAATAACGGCCCTTGATAAAGCCTGTTTGATCTTTAAAAATAATTTTACCCAAAATATTCTTATCTTTGACAGAATCTTAGCATCAACATTCAATAATGAAATCGGTCTATATGAGGCACAATCAGTAGGATCTTTATCTGCAATTGTGTTCCCCCCCAGAAATGGCTGATTTAAATATAATTATTTAAACACAAATTTCTTGGCCTTATTGCTGAGACACAGGGAGAAGGAATTACTTCCTGTGTGCCTTATGCAGAAATGGCCCCATATTGAGAACTGCTTTGCTTCCTTTCCACACCCACCTTTCAAACACATTGTCCCATTGTGCATCGTCCTCTGCCAAATCCCCTATTAATGCCACACTGCAAGGTGAATAGCTGCACATAAACCTATAACTGAAACTTGAGATCAGAGAAATTTCTTAAGCACTTTGCACACAATTTCTTCTAGATTTAGGTCAACTGATACAACCATGCAAACTATGAAACTACTTGGTGAACCACAGCAAATGGTACAAAGAAATGAACCCAGCAACAAACTGGCAAATAGTGACCTCTAATTAATGCTGGAAGGTACTGCTACTTGCTGCTAACATTGTCCGACCGTGCAGTGTTGAGTGGGACCATGATGGAGCTTTCCAGCTCCAAAATGTCATGGGCCCATGTCAATACTATATGCTGCTCCTTACTCCCTGCATGACCTATGGGTGTCCTTTTGCAGCTCCAGTTGTGGTTGTAGCACCCGGAAAGGGGTATTTGTTTCTAATCATTCAGCTTGTGTAACAAAGTCTATTACAGCAAATAATGTTTTAACTGTGCTTCAAAATTTATTAACAAATGACTGGTTTATTGGACTGCTGCAATCGGTATTTAACAGGTTTTAAATGCAATATAGGATTAGAAGTAATGTTGAACACAAACTTACATTTATTGTGGACAATTAGCCATAAAACATCTGAGCTAACTTGCCACTAATATAGTTTCTCAACTTACCGCATGCTTTCTCACCTTACAACTTCTAGCGTCACCATGTACAAAAGGATAACAAGAGTGTGGAAGACTTTAATTGAATTGTAACAAGACTTTACCTCCTTAGAAGTCCTCCCTCAAAGTGAGGAAATGACAGTAGTACGAGG
This sequence comes from Mobula birostris, assembly GCF_030028105.1. Classification (NCBI taxonomy): domain Eukaryota; kingdom Metazoa; phylum Chordata; class Chondrichthyes; order Myliobatiformes; family Myliobatidae; genus Mobula; species Mobula birostris. Next base: position 169,139,063 of record NC_092370.1, on the reverse strand, counting down.
GGTTCAGTGAATAGAGGCTTGAATTAGATGCTTTGGAAAGGATAGTTCAAGGCCTGCTCTCAAAATGAGGGACAAGGGTGAATACAGTGCCTTTGATCTTACTTCCCTCCCATGCATTATAATGGAATCTATTAATGCTAGACAAACACAAAAATCCTGCATTTATATAGTAACTTCCTTTATCTCAGGATTTCCATATTGTTTTACATACAATGAGTGTATTTGAACTTCTATTGCAACTTTAATATAAGAAAAACAACCTAAAATTTTCCCAGAGCAAGCTGCCATTGACGAAATTATTTTCAATAGCATTGGTTGAGGGATTAATATTGGCCAAGGCTCTTGGGAGATCCATGCTACGTTTCTGAAATCATGAAATAGGAACTTAAGCTTCCACCTCAGAGAACAAATGCAGTTTTGCCCATCTCAAAGGAGAGCATCTCCAATAGAACATGCCTCAGAACAGCATGAATTATTAACCTACTGTACATTATTGGGCTTGAGGCTTTGGACTAAATTTAAACTCAGAACCTTCTGATGAAGGAGCAAGAATGTAGCAAACAGAGGTGCCACAGACACTAACACAGGAATCAGCAAGTTTCTTTCAATCATAACCAAAAATACAGTAGGTAAACAGGCCTATCAGCCCATCATGTCTGAGCTGTCCATCAACTACCCATATATGCTATTCCTACATTAATCCATAATTTCACTCTCATCATGTTCTCATTGGTTAATCAATAGAAAGCAGACAGTTGGGATACATGGGTGTTACTCTGGTTGGCAATCAGTGGTGAGCGGTGTGCCGCAGGGGTCAGTGTTGGGCCCGTAACTGTTCATAGTGTACATTAACGATCTGGAAGAGGGGACCGAGTGTAGTGTATATAAGTTTGCTGATGACATTAAATTGAGTGGAAAAGCAAATTGTCAGAGGATACAGAGAGTCTGCAGGGAGATAGAGATAGGTTAAATGAGTGGGCAAGGGTATGGCAGATGGAGCACAATGTTGGTAAATGCGAGGTCAGCCAATTTGGAAGGAAAAATAGAAGATCAGATTATTATTTAAATGTAAAAGATTTCAGCATACTGCTATGCAGAATGGCTTGGGAGTGCTTGTGAAAGTTTGGTGCAGCAGGCTATCAAGAAGGCAGATGGAATGTTGGAATTGCTAGAGGGATTGAATTCAAGAGCAGGGAGGTCATGCTGCAACTGTACAGAGTACTGGTGCGGCCACACCTGGAGTACTGTGTGCAGTTCTGGTCTCCTTACTCGAGGAAGGATATACTGGCTTTCAAGGCGATGCAGAGGAGGTTCACCAGGTTGAGTCCAGAGATGAGGGGGTTAGGCTATGAGGAGATATTAAGTTGCCTGAGATTGTACTCACTGGAATTCAGAAGGTGAGAGGAGATCATATCGAAATATATAAAATTATGAAAGGGATAGATAAGATAGAGGTAGGAAAGTTGTTTCCACTGGTAGCTGAGACTAGAACTAGAGGACATAGTCTCAAGATCTGGGGCCATAAATTTAGGATGGAAATGAGGAGGAACTGCTTTTCCTAGAGAGTGGTGAATCTGTAGAACTCTCTGCCCAATGTAGCAGTGGAAGCTACCTCAGTAAATATATTTACGACAAGGTTGGATAGATTTTTGCATAGTAGGGGAAAAGGCAAATAGGTGGAGATGAGTCCATGGTCAGATTAGCCATGATCTTATTGAATTGCGGAACAGGCTCGAAAGGCCAGACTTCCTACTCCTGCTCCTATTTCTTGTGTTCTTATGTTCTTATCAACTCCCCTATTGTTCTACCACTCACCTACAGGGGCAAGTACAGCAACCTACCAACCCATGTGTACTTGAGATTTGGGGGGAGAAACACAGGGAGCCTGACAGAAGTTCTGAGGAAGAAGATGCCACCTTCACACCAGCACCACAATCAGGATTGAATCCATGTCTCTAGCGACTCTGAAGCCTTGCTAACTACACCCACTGGGCTGTGCAATATTTCATTGTTCCTCCATGTGTAACAATAATCAGGTTCACCACCGTGAATGTGGATTCGGAAACTGAGATTCAAACTGATCCAGATCTTTGACTCTTCTGAGAAAGTAGTGATGGCCAATGAGTCTGGTTAGACCTGGGATGCAATGTACACTTAGTAGCCACTTTATTAGGGGCATCCTGTATCTAATAAAGTGGCCATTGAGTACATGTTCATGGTCTTCTGCTGCTGTAGCCCATCCATTTCAAGGATTGGCCTGTTGCACATTCAGAAATGCTCTTCTGCACACCACTGTTGTAATGCATGGTTATTTGAGTTACTGTCACCTTCCTTTCTCCTGGGTGTGATGATAAACTACATCTGGCTGTGGAGCATTTGCTTTGGTAATGAGGTTACCATTAACCACCGCTACCTCCAGGTCACCCTTAGGCACCTGTTAGCCTCCCTACTTGGGTTACAGTGAAGCCACGGAATGCAGGTGATGGATGAAACAGAAGGCAAGTTGTGAGTAACACAATCAATGGTTCCTGCTTCTCAGACGCTGAGCAGTAGATCCTTTTAATAGGACGATGTTCAGGGTCACCCGTCTTGTAAAGACACTGCATCGGAAGCAAGCAAGGGAAAGCTACTTCTTGTATTTTATCCCTAGTACAACCATGGTTAATACATACACAAATGTAAAAGACAACAGCGTAAATAGCAGCCCACTTCCAAATAGTGTGGACACCTCGCTCGGTAGGGGATATCATGTAAACAGACAGGTGAGCCCAGATCGTCACACCACTACTGCCTGCAAGAACAAGAGACTGCGAATTGCCACTTGGAATGTTCCAACCCTGCACCAAGCTGGTAAGCTAGAAAACGTAAAATTAGAAATGAAGAGGCTAGAGGTCAGCATCCTAGGCCTAAGTGAAATAAGGTGGAAAGGCACTGGAGTATTCCAATCAGACGACTACAGGATGATATACCCTGGTGGAGGTAAACATGGAAAGGGTGTTGCAATCATCTTAGACAAAGAAACATCCAAGAGCCTGCTGGGATACTGGCATATCTCAGACAGAATGATGCTAATCAAACTAACAGGACAAGAAAACAACATCTCTATCATCCAAGTATATGCACCTATAATGGCAAGCTCAGAGGAAGAAACTGATGCCTTCTACCACTCCCTAGACAAAGCACTAGAAGAATGCAAATCACAAGAAAGCCATCATAGTCATGGGCGACTTCAGTGCAAAAGTTGGTGAGGGAAGAGAAGACCATATTGTTGGAGACCAGGGATTGGGAGAAAGAAATGAAAGAGCAGGAAAGCTTATATCATGGTGTAAAACAAGCAATCAGATAATCACCAACACGTGGTTTAAACAACATCCAAGAAGGAAATGGACATGGAGAAGCCCAGATGGGAACAACAAAAATCAAATCGACTACATAACGATCAATAACAGTTTCAAAAACTCAATAACTCAATCTAAAAGCTACCCTGGAGCAGACTGTGGAAGCGACCACATACCAGTCATTTCCAAAATGAAAATAAAGATGTGAAAATTAAAGAAACCAAAAAAATCAGAACCACTGGATTATCAACAACTACAGAACAACCCTCATCTGAAAACAGAATACATAATCAAGGTGAAAAACCATTTTCAATTGCTGCAGGATGAAGGAGGAAAATCTTCCTGGGACATACTGAAAGAATCCATGGTTGTAGCTGCAAAAGAAACCATCCCATGAAAAGAACGGGAAAGTAAGAAGAAATGGATAACTGAAGATATAATACAATTGATGCAACGAAAACAGACCATCAAACTAAGAGACAGCGAAGAATACAAACAACTTGATAAGACAATAAAAAGAAAATGCAGAGATGCTAACGACGGATGGCTAAATGAGAAATGCTCAGAGATAGAAATGCTACAAACCCATAACCCTGGAACAAAGTTGATGCACAATAAGATTAAAGAACTAACAGGGAAATTACCTTACTCAGCAAGTGGATGAATCAAGGCAAAAGATGGCAGCTTAATTATGAACAAAGAGGAATTCCTAAACAGATGGACAGAATATATAAAAGAACTTTTTGAAGACCAAAAAGGAGAAAAACCGAACATAAAGAAGAATCTTGAAGGACCTAGCATTCTAAAATCAGAAGTTCGAGCAGCCGTAAATAAAACAAAACATAACAGAGCAACTGGTCCAGACAACATCGCTGTTGAAATGATACTGGCCTTAGAAGATTTTGGAATAGAGAAAATAAAAGAAATAGCAAATGAAATCTACGATCATGGGGAGATACCTGATGATTTAAGTAAATCAGTGTTCATCACATTCCCAAAGAAAGAGAGAGCAACAGAATGTGACTTACATCATACAATAAGCCTGATGAGCCACGTGGCAAAAATTATTCTCAGAGTAATCATGATGAGAGCAAGACGCTGTATAAAACCAGAAATCAGTAAAGGACAATGCGGCTTTGTGAAAAACACTGGAACCAGAAATGCAATTTTCATGCTACGGATGATCTGTGAATGAGCCATCCAGGTACAAAAAGACATCTACCTATGTTTCATTGACTATACAAAAGCTTTTGACACTGTCAGACAGCAAGATCTTCTGGAAATGCTTCAAGATCTTGACATAGATGGGAAAGATATATGTTTCTTAAGAAACTTATACTGGGACGGCATCCATCAGAATAGAAGGAGGAGTGAGTGAGTATGTGAATATCATGAGAGGAGTCAGGCAAGGTTGTGTCTTTTCGCCAGACTTATTCAACCTGTATTGTGAAAATATCTTGAGAAGTATCAAAGACAACAAAGGATTCACAATTGGAGGCCATAATATAAATAACATCAGAAATGCTGATGACATCGTACTAATAGCTGACTCAGAAACAAAACTTCAAGAACTACTCACTATAGTGGCAGCAGAAAGTAATCGCAGAGGCCTCTCAAGGCAGAAAGCATGGTCATCTCCAGAAAGACAAACATCCCACAATGTGTGATCAAGATCGGAAATACAAACATCAAACAAGTCAACAAATTCAAATATCTTGGCAGCCTAATAACAAGTAATGGCAGGTGTGACACAGATATCAAATATAGAATAGCAACGGCGAAAGAAGCTTTCCAAAAAATGAAGACCATATTAACAAACAGAAAGATGAGCACGTACACCAAGGACAGAATACTGCAGTGCTACATTTATTCTATCCTGACTTAAGGAAGTGAATGCTGGACCATTTCTCTAGCAGGGGAAAAGAGACTAGAAGCAGCTGAGTTATGGTTCTACAGGAGAATGTTAAAAATATCATGCACCACACACACATCAAATGAAGAAGTTCTCAGAAGAGCCCAAGCAGTTCGATCACTCATACCAACAATAAGAGAAAGACAACTCAGATTCCTAGGACACATTATGCAGAAAGATGAACTAGAAAAACTCATACTCTCCGGAAAGACTGAGGGGAGTAAACCTGGAGGAAGAACTCGGCTTATGTACATCAAAAGCATAGCCAGGTGGCTACACATGGAGGAAATGGAAGTCATCCAAAAAAAGGATAGATCTATATGGAAAACCATGGTCACCAAAGTCCCCATCGGATATGGTACCTAGACAGACAGACAGTCACGTTCCTGTCCGCTTGAACCAGTCTGACTATTCTCCTCTGGCCTCTCTCATTAACAAGGCATTTTCATGCACAGAACTACCACTCACTGGATTTTTTTTTTTTGGTTTTTGCACCATTCTCTGTGGACTTTTGAGATTGTTGTGCATGATAATTACTAGAGATCAGCAGTTCCTGAGATACTCTGACCACCTTGTCTGGCACCAACAATCACTCCATAGTCAAAGTCGCTTAGGTCACATTCCTTCCCTATTCTTATGTTTGATTTGAATAATAACTAAACACTTCAGCATTGCTTTATGCATTGAGATGCTGCCAAATGACAGGCTGGTTAGATATTTGCATTAACAAGCAGGTGTACAGGTGTATCTAATAAAGTGGCCGTTGAGCATTCTCTAAGGTTTTCATGGTGTTCCCTGTTAAAAGCTAAAATTTCAAGGGAAAGCTATGAGGATTCAAGGTAGTTGGTAGGAATGAATAGGAGACCGATTGAGGAATGGAGAAGCACTCATTAAGGGGTTATGTCAGAAAACTGAGGGGGCCGAATGTAATACTCAGTGATTAGTGCTGCATCCAATTCACATACAGTTCATAACTGCACTTCAGAAGCTTAGTGTATATTGGTGTGATTTGTAAAATGATAACACATAAAAGTAACTGCCTCAATGTGGACAAGCACAAGTGTAGATTCCTTACAACTAAAAACTCGAGGAAGCTTTCACTCAGATACAACCTACATCATCAGCATCACTAAAAATCAACAGGTTTGCAACCAGAGTTCTCTCAAGGCAAGCATGAAGTTTTGTGGTAAGCTTTGGACCAAAATTGATGCTCAAATCGAAATAACTGCATCTCTACATGGCGGCTGAGGTTAAGTTGTAGCTCCATCCACTCTCCTTTCTTTCTTGAAGATGCTACCACAGGCTTCAATAATGACTAGTAGTTCTCTGGCACCAAGCTCATTTTGAAGGCTTATTAGGAAATGTCAGGAGGAAGCACAGCCAAGCTTAATCCTACCTGCATTTTCCAGCAGGTTATTCGTAATGATGTGTCTATTTTTCCTCCCAGCCTGTTAAAACCAGGCCATTGGTAGTACCTAGCAAGCTAGCTCATGCTAACTACCTCAGCAAACTATAATGTACAAAATATGTTAACATACCTGCAACTTCATTAAATGGTGTTCAAGATATTAAATAGGAGAGATACAAAGTTTTCCACAGGTTGTGCAATCTGGAACCAGTGGGTACAGTTTAAAATTATGGCTGGGCCATTCAGGAGCAAAATTTAATAAATTTCATAGAAGATGGTAGTAATTTGGAACGTTTTTCACTACATGGAAGATCATGCTACATTATTGCTTTTATTTAAATATGAAGTTGGGAATCTTTTGATTTAAAAGGTATGGAGAAGTGTGATGAAAAAGGTGGGTTTACAGAGTCAGGAGAAATATCACCCCTCGGTCTCACCAAGTATCAGGTGTGCTCTGCCCGCTCAGTAGCCCACTCCAACAAAAATCCAGCATCTTCTGATTACTATTATCAGCTAGAAAGAGTCTTCCCTCAAAAGATTTTAATGAAAATCAGTTCACAAGCAAAATGCAGGATTCCAAACCATTAAAGATTGCTGATAGAACAAAGAACATTGAAAAGTTCAGCACAACAAGGCCCTTCATCCCATGATGTTGAGCTGACATACAGTATGTAAATCTACTCCACATCAAGCTCACCCTTCTCTCCTACAAGGCCTATAACCTTCCATTTTTTTCTTAGATCCATATGAATATCTAAGAATCTTTTTACATTTCCCTGTTGTATAAGCCCCTAACACCACCAAAGGCAGTACATTCCAGGCACCCACCACTCTGTATGTGTTTAAAAAAAAACACTCTTACATCTCCCTTAAACTTTCCTCCACTCACCTTAAATGAATATCTTCTGGTATTGGTTACCGTTGCACTGGAGGAAGAAAAGGTGCTGGCTGCCCACTCTTTCTATGGATCTCATGCATAATATTATATACTTTTATCAAGTTGCTTATCATCTTCTGTCACTCCAAAGAGAAAAGCCCTAGCTCACACAACCTTTCATTACAAGACATTTTCTCTAATCATTACAGCCTCCTGGTAATTGTGCTCTGCACCCTCTCTAACACTTCCACATCTTTCCTATAATGAGATGGCCAGAACTGAACACTATACTCCAAGTGTAGTCTTGCCAAAGTTTTCTAGAACTGCGACACTACCTTGCAGTGCAGTTCTTGAACTCAATTCCCCTACTACTGAAGGACAGGACAGCATGTGTGGCAACTTTGAAGGACCTATGGATCTGGACCCGAAGATCCTTCTGCTCCTCCACATTGCTTAGAATCTTGCCATTAACCTTGCACTCCATCTTCAGGTTCAATTTTCCAAAGTGTATCACTTTAACTTTTCCATACTGAGCTCCATCTGCAACGTCTCTGCCCATCTTTGCATCCTGTCTATATCCTATGGTAACTGATGATAGCCTTCTACTCTACAATGTAGGAACCAAATTGCCCACAGCAACCTCACAAAATGATGTGAAAATGTGATGTTAATTACTTTATCAGTGTTTAGTCTAGGTATATCTTTCTTGCTCCTTTCTAATGGCCACAAGAGAGACCAGATGACAACCTGCAATAACATCTCACTCAGAAGTCAGGTTTCCAACAAGGGAGTAGATAATCATTTTTTCTTTGGTCTTGGTTAAGAAATCAAGAGTTGTGTTTAAATGTCATGCCTATTCTGTCTATCTGCTACAAAGGGAAGGATTTTCTTTTGAAGACATGCAGCTGTTAAATTCCCTTGCTTTCATGGTTCTTGAGGTAGGTTAGAGCAGTACATGGAGTCAGATATGTTGGAGGCAAGAAAGCAGAAATAAAACATTACTAGCGTAGAGGTGGGTGTGAATTAGTAACACCTCTTGTTTTGGTAGTTTAGCTGTTGTTGCTGCATGATTGGATGCTTTTGATTGCATGGGTGCAGTGACTCAGTGATGTTTCGGTACTCCATGTCAGTCCAGCAGGGCCTAGCCAATATTGGCACTAGGTTTCAGCTTCCTTGCCATGTTAAATCATCTAACTCCAAAACAACTCCCACATCCCTAATGCAGAACCTAGCAGAGCAGTGGATCGATTCAACATGGGCTAGGTATTGACAAGCAGGAAAGTTATAGATGATAGAATTTTCAAATAAAGACAAAATACTACAAGGCAGGGAGAAGAAGCTGATATGAAAAGAGAAACAACGTTATTATTTCAGGTAAAGAGATTTCATTAGAACTATTTGTTAATATAATTAGCGAATACCTATTTAATAGTTGTTAGCAATGGAGTCACTTCTATTGCTACCGGTTTTCAGGATGTTTCAATGCCATCACAAGACATGCATCTAATATTCACTGTTTCAGGGAACTGGATGTTCAGACTGAAGGGTACTCAGAACCTGATTATTCAGTTCCTGACAGTCTATTATATTTATTCAGAGCAAATCTTAACATGCTCAGAGTCTTTTCATTCAGGTTTTTTGTAGTTGAGGATGGATGATCGTTTGGTCTTCGTGACCAGTTTCAATAATGCCAATGTAGGGCTTCAACCAGGCAGCAGTTCTCTACTTTTCTCCCTTCTATTGATAATACTGCTTTGTAAATTGTGTCTGAAATTATACTCCTACTATGTGGGAATGGTAGAGAATGTTTCCTCAGATGTTTTCTATAACTCTTCACTGCCAACCATGGAATCATGTTCCTTCCTTATAGATTAGTTTCTGCCCCTCTGTTTTAGGGGATTTATCTTCAATAAGTTCAGCTTACAAGACACTGACAGTGCACATGGCTTGATACATATCATATATCAATAGGATAGTGTAGTGAAGAGAAATGGGGAATGTAGAGCTTTATTCCTGAACTACATAAAAGTCCATACATGAATGCCTCAATGAGCGAACTTCTGTCATGGGATGACATTGATTATTATGTCTATGTCATTAGTACACTTTAATATTAAAGTTCAAAGTTAATTTATTATCAACATATGTACAGTATATGTCACCATATACTACCCTGAGATTCATTTTCTTGCAAGTATTCACAGAAGAACAAAGAAATCCAATAAAATCAAAGAACAACTGCACTCAAAGACAAGGAACCAATGTGCAAAAGAAAACATACTGTGGAAATACAAAAAAGCAAATCATAATTCTTAGAACATGAGTTGTAGAGTCCTTGAAAGTGAGTCCACAGGTTGTGGAATCAGTTCAGTGTTAAGGTGAGTGAAGTCATCCATGCTAGCTGAGGAGCTTGATGGTTGAAGGGTAATAACTGTTCCTGAACCTGATGGTATAGGACCGAAGGCTCATATACCTCTTTCCTGATGACTGCAGCAAGAAGACAGCATTGTGTAGATACCTATTCAAATATTTAAGCATTTGTGTTAAACACAGCGGCTTCATGCTTAGAATGAGAAAACACTTTTCTGGTTGCTAAAGTTGAAGGTTCAAGAGGTAACTAGTATGGGCTTGATTAAATATCATTTATTTACAAAAGATCTTTAGTAATAGACTGATTTCAGATGCTGACAGCTTTGTCGCCTGTCTAGATGAGACATGATTAAGCACGAAATTCACTATTTCTCACATAACACATCAATAAAATAATGGCAGGTGACTCTACTAGCTTTATTCATTTTGGAGACATCAGTAGAATAATTCAATTTTCATTTTACAATCTCACTCTGGCTTGATTTGATGCTTTTGTTTATTCTGCTGTTGAATAATCGATAAAACCTAATCTGAATCACCTAGGTTTCATGAACTGCATTTTAGTTATAAGCTAAAATATATGGACAAACACAAGGTGGATAGTGCAGATTTTCTGGAAATCTGGAAGGAAGAGTACACATAGGGTACTCATGATTACTCATCCTTCACAGAGCACAAGAGTGTCCTTACCCTCATTTCTCATTTTGCAAGTAATCCAATGCTTATCCATATATTTTGGCCTAGAAATTACCATCGATAATTTGGTGGAAAATTGTTTAATGTATTCATGTTTATTTTTCATATTGTATAAAATATTCACCAACTACACAATGTATTTTTGTATAACAGTTTAACAAGCATGTTAGCCCCTGCTTGATCTATATCTTGTTTCTATATGCTTGTCATGAGTTGTAACCGTTATTACCCTTGCTAGAATAACTCTTAATCTTAGCTTTCAAATTCTATATAGGTTGGTCTCCAACTGTTTGAGTGAAGAGTTCCAGAGTTGCACCAGTCATTACGTAACAGAATGGCTGCTGTCAGTACTTCTGAAGCTGTATGCATTTAACTTATGTTTATTAAATAAATTGCTTCACTGCACGTCATTCTAGGCTGTATCTTGAATTGAATGGATGATTCACTTGTGGTATTATACTCCCAAAATATCACGAACTAACAAAATTGATCACTGGTTTGGCATTATAATTATCGAAAAGCTCACAATTCCTCATCGTGCAACATAAAACCATACGTCAAAATTCACTGGCAACAGTTAATGGTGAGGGGGCGGAATGCAAGGGACTTTGAAGGAAAAGGAAGGTAACAATAAGTACAAAGTCAGAATGCATTTGGCTAATATATTGGATGTATATTCATATCATTGTTAAAAACAATAAATCTGATTAGATACCCTCTATTAAAAGTACACTATTCTATCAGCAACCAGATGAATGAGCCCCAATTAAAGATCACCATTGGAAAGAATGATGGTACGTGTCTCAGTACCAACTACTAAAACCACTGTATGAAAACAAAGAAGCTTCAAGTTCTGACATACTCAGTGACCACTTTATTCTGTACACTTTCTCAATAATTCAGATAGCTAATCAGCCAATCGTGTGGCAGCAACTCCAAGCATAAAAGCATGCATACATAGTCAAGAGGTTCAGTTCTTGTTCATATCAAAAAATCAGAATGGAGAAGAAATGTGATCTAAGTGACTCTGACTTTGGAATAATTGTTGGTGCCAGATGGGATGGTATCTCAGAAACTGCTGATCAACACGCACAACAGCCTCTGGAGTTTACAGAGAATGGCGTGAAAAACAAAAAAAAACATCCAGTGAGCGGCGGTTCTGTGGATAAAAATGGCTTGTTAATGAGAGATGTCAAAGGAGAATGGCCAGACTGGTTCAAGCTGACAGGAGTGTGACAGTAATTCAAAGAAACGTGTGTTACAACAGTGGTGTGCAGAAGAACATCTCTGAATGCACAACATGTCGAACATCGAAGTGGATGGGTTACAGCAGCAGAAGACCTCAAGCATACACTCAGCGGCCACTTTATTAGGTATAGGAGATACCTAATAAACTAGCCACTGAGTGTGTTTCTGACAATGCAAAATACCCCATGTTGACTGTTAGCACTGAAAAAAAGTTGAAAGAATTCTAAAATAATGCATAAATCACTCATCTAAGTCCTGAGAAAATCCAGCCATTTTATTCATGATATGGTAAGGGGATCAGTGGAAATCTCCATCCTTTCACAAGGAACTGGAGGTATACATCATTGGAAACATGTTCAAAATGACAATTTTAACAAAAGAGTTAAGAGGTACAATATGAACACAGGGCTGTGGGAGAAGCACAGTCATATTCTTACAGATGGAATAGGCCCAAAGGATCACTAAGCCTACTCAAGTTCTATTTTCTTAGACTCTTACATGTAAGTCTGTAATCAAACAAACCTTTAGATCACTTGAGATTATTTTCTTGCTGCCCAGACAATATTTGCCATATCACAAATAAGCATGGAATAATTGATAATGCCTACAGATTGCTTATCACTACAAGATGCTTCTCAACACAACATCAAAGTGGGTTCTTTATACGCTATGGTAATGAATAACAAACCAAACCATGTGTAAGATGGAACATTGCTTACATCACTCTGACAAAGATGGTGCTGGTGGCATTGATGATGTAAAATGACAGCAAGGATTAGTATACCACTTTGGATACTGTTGGGGGTGAGCAAACTAACAGGAGGAAACTGAGGTGACTGAGTCTCTGACACTGAGTCTGGCTCTGTGGTTCAGAAGGGAAGTGGGGGGGTGGGTGGAGAAGGGGAGTGCAGTAGTGAGAAGGGATTCCACAGTTTCAGGAGCAGACAAGAGATTCCGTGGACATGGAAGGGAGACCCAGACGGTATGTTGCCTCCCAGCTGCTAAGGTCAGAGATGTCTCAAATTGGTCCACAGCATTTTTTTCAGTTATTTAAAGAGTAAAAGGGAAGCAAGAGTTGATATTGGACCACTGGGAAATGATGCTGGTGAGGTAGTAATGTGGGCCAAAGAAATGGCAGATGAACTTAATGGGTACTTTGTACCTGTCTTCACTGTGGAAGACACTAGCAGTGTGCCAGAGGTCCATGAGTGTCAGGAAGCAGGAGTGAGAGCCATTGCTATTACAAACGAAATGTGCTAGGCAAACTCAAAGGTCTTAAGGTGGATAAGTCACCTGGACCAGATGGTCTACATCCCAGAGTCCTAAGACAGGTTGCTGAAGAGATAACGGATGCATTGGTCATGATCTTTCAAGAAACACATATTCTGGCAAGGTCTCAGAGGATTGGAAGATTGCAAATGTCACTCCACTCCTTAAGAAGGGAGGAAGGCAAAAGAAAGGAAATTATAGGCCAGTTAGCCTAACCTCAGTGGCAGGAAAAGTGTTGGGAGTCCATTATTAAGGATGAGGTTTCAGGGTACTTGGAGATTAATGATAAAATAAGTCAAAGTCAGCATGGTTTCTGTAAAGGGAAATCTTCCCTGACAAGTCTGTTAGAGTTCTTCAAGGAAGTAACAAGCAGGGCGGATAAAAGGGAGGCAGTGGATGTCATTTACTTGGATTTTCAGAAGGCATTTGATAAGATGCTACACATGAGGCTGCTTAACAAGATAAAATCCTATGGTGTTCCAGAAGAGATACTGACATGGGGAGAGGAATGACTGACAGGCAGGAGGCAGTGAGTGGGAATAAAGGGGGCCTTTTCTGGTTGGCTGCCAGTGACTAGTGGTGTTCCTCAGGGGCCACACTAGTTTTCACATTGTTTGTCAATGAATTGGATAATATAATTGATGGTTTCATGGCAAAGTTTGCAGAGAAAATAGGTGGAGGGGTGGTGCTGAGGAAGCAACTGGATTGCAGCAGGACTTAGACAAATTGGAAGAATGGGCAGAAAAGTGGCAGATGGAGTACAGTGTTGGGAAATGTATGATAATGCATTTTGGTAAAAAGAACAATAGTGTGGATTATTATCTAAATGGGGAAAAGATTAAACCACAGAGGTACCGAGGGACTTAAGAGTCCTCCTGCAAGACTCCCAGAAGGTTAATTTACAGGTTGAGTCTGTGGTAAGGAAGGTAAGTACAATGTTGGCAGTTATTTCAAGGGCAATAGAATACAAAAGCAAGGAGAGAAGACACTAGTCAGGCTGCATTTGAAGTATTGTCAATAGTTTTGTGCCCCAGAAAGGATGTGTTGTCGTTGGAGAGAGTCCAGAGGAGGTTCTCCAGGATAATTCTGGGAATGCAGGGGTTAATATGAGGATTGTTTGGCAGTTTTGGGCCTGTACTCACTGGAATTTAGAAGAATGTGGGGGGGGGGGGGAATCTCATTAAAACCTAATAAATGTTGAAAGGACTAGATAGGGTGGATGTGGACAGGATGTTTCCTGTAGTGGGTTCTCCAGAACTAGAGGGTATAGCCTCAGAATTCAGGGATGATCCTTTAGAACAGAGGTAAGGAGGAATTTTTTTAGCCAGAGAGTAGTGAATCTGTAAAATGCTCTGTCACAGACTACAGTGGAGGCCAAATCCATGGGAATATTTAAGGCGGAAGTTGATAGTTTCCTGATCAGTCAGAGCATCAAAGGATATGGCGACAAGGCAGGTGTATAGGGTTGAGCGGGATCCGGGATCAGCTATAATGGAATAGCAGAGCAGCCTTGATAGGCTGAATGGCCTAATTCTGCTACTATGTCTTATAGACTTATGTTACAATAGTCAAGAGGGATTTCAATATGCAGGTAGATTTGGAAAATCAGGTTGTTGCTGGATCCTAAAGGAATTTGTAGAATGCCTATGAGATGGCTTTTTAGAGCAGCTTGCAATTGAGTGCACTAGGAGAAAGGCAATTCTGGATTGGGTGTTGTGTAATGAACCATATTTGATTAGGGACCTTAAGGTAAAGGAACCCTTAAGAGGTAGTGATCATAATATGATAGAATTCATGCTGCACTTTGCGAGGGGGAAGCTAAAGTCAGATATGTCAGTATTAGAGTGGAGTAAAAGGAATTACAGAGGAATGAAAGCAGGCCTAGCCAAAGTTGATTGGAAGGGGACACTGGCAGGGTTGTTGGCAGAACAGCAATCGTTGGAGTTGCTGGGGGTAATTCAGAGTTGCAGGATAGATACATCCCAAAGATGAAGAAATATCCTAAAGGTAGGATGATACAAGTATGGATAACAAGGGAAGTTAAAGACAGCATAAAAACAAAAGGGCGGGCATATAATACAGCAAAAATTAGTGGTTAGTTAGAGGATTGGAAAGCTTCCAAAAACCAACAGAAGGCAAGTAAAAAGCCATAAGGAGAGAAAAAATGAAATATGAAGGTAAGCTAGCCAATAATATAAATGACAATATCAAAAGTTTTTTTTTCAGGTATACAAAGAGCATAATAGAGTCTAGAGTGGATATTAGATTACTGAAAAATGACACTGGAGAGCTATTAATGGGAACAAGAAATGGTGGATGAACTTAATAAGTATTTTACATTAGTTTTCATTCTGGAAGACACAAGCAGTATGTCGGAAATCTCAGAGTGTCAGGGGCAGATGTAAGTGTAGATGCTATTACTAAGGAGAAGGTGCTTGGGAAGATATTGGATCTGAAGGGAGGTAAGTCACGTGGACCAGATGGACTACACCCCAGGGTTCTGAAGGAGGTAGCTGAAGAGATTGTAGAGGATTAAATACCATCTTTCAAGAATCACTAGAATTTGGAATGGTTCCGGAGGACAAGGAAATTGCAAATGTCACTCCACTCTTTAAAAACGGAGGGAGCTGGACTAAAGGAAATTATAGGCCCATTAACCTGACTTCAGAGGTTAGAAAGATGTTGGAGTCCATTATTAACGATGAGGCTTCGGGGTACTTGGAGGCAAATAATAAAATAGGCCAAAATCAAGATGGTTTCTAGCCTGACAAATCTTTTGGAATTCTTTGAGGAACTAATAAGCAGAATAGACAAAGGAAGTCGGCAGATATTGTTTACTTGGATTTTCAAAAGGTCTTCGACAAGGTGCTGCAAATGAGGCTGTTTATCAAAATAAGAGACCATGGTACTACAGAAACAATAACAGCACGGATAGAGCATTGGCTGATTTTCAGGAGGCAAGGACTGGGAATAAATGGGGCCTTTTCTAGTTGGCTGCTGGTGACTAGTGGTGCTCTCTAGGGGTCTGTGTTAGGACACTTCTTTTCAAATTTTATGTCAATAACTTGGATGACAGAATTGACGGCATTGTGGCCAAGTTTGTGGATGAGACAAGTAGTGGAGGGACAGACAAGTAGTGCTGAGGAAGCAGGGAGTCTGCAGAAGGAATTAGACTGATTGGGAGAATGGGCAAGGAAGTGGCAGATGGAATAGAGTGTAGGGAAGTGTATTGGCATGCACTTTCATAGCAGGTATAAAGACTTAGACTATTTTCTAAACGGGGTAAAAATTCAAAAATCAGAGGTACAAAGGGACTTGTGCAGGATCCCCTAAAGATTAACTTGCAGACTGAGTGTGGGGTAAAGAAGGCAAATGCAATATTAGCATTCATTTTGAGACAACTAGAATAAAAAAACAAGGATGTAATGCTGAGGCTTTATATGGTATTGTCAGACTGCACTTGGGAGTATTGTGAGCAGTTTTGGGCCCCTTATCTAGGAAGAGATGTGTTGGCATTGGAGAGGGTCCAGAGGATGTTCACTAGAATGATCCCAGGAATAAAAGTGTTAATGTATGAGGAGTGTTTGCTTACTCTGGGCCTGTTCTTGCTGAAGTTTAGAGGAATGAGTGAGGTTCTCATTGAAATACCTAGATGGAGTAGAATAGGAGGGGATGTTTCCTATAGTCAGGGAGTCCAGAACCAGGGGCCTCACAATAGAGGGACATCCATTTAGAACTGAGATGAGGAGGAATTTCTTTAACCAGAGGTTAGTGAATCTGTGGAATTCATTTCCACAGATGACTATGGGGGTCAAGTCATTGAATATACTTAAATCAGACAGATGATTAAAGGAAATTTCAAATATTCCTACAAAAAATGCTCATTTAAATTGCTTGGCCATTAGGCCAAGTGAACATGATGTTCTGAGTGTGAATGTTTTATAAATTTAAATGCAAGCATAAGTGTTCTGTTTCAAAGAGTGACATTGTTGCCCTTATAAACATAGTTATTAGCATTATTTGAATTACAAAATGGTAAAAAAAAAATTTTTAAAGGTAGCATACTTAACAGTTTTGTTGGATTTATGTAAAGTTCAGTTTATAGATATTCAGCTCTCCTGCATACATCTGTTATGCAGAATACAGCTCATATAATATAATCAGATTTCAGATAAACGTATATGTTATCTAACATATCAATGCACATAATATGCTCTGCTCCTCAAGGAGTAAAATGGAGTTTAACAAAGCACTAACCATAGTGTCTTTTCTCCCTTTTAAGAGCTTTTGAACAGTGAATATAAACAGAGTTGGGTGGTTTGAATAAAAATGATTGTCTCTAAATCCTCTTACTGTTTAATTTATGAGTTAAGCATTGCATTTTGTTTATTCATGTATGGATATTAACCATTTAAACAATGCAGCTGAATTGAGTGTTAACCAAACTAAACGTGGGTCTGGAGTCACAGTTAGACTAGACTAGTGAAGGATATCAGAGTTCCCACTTTCTTAGAAATCATCTTTCAGTTTCATTCCCTCAGTCATCTTTTCTTCTGGCTGGTCAGCCTGAAAATTTACATTATTTTGGAGTTCCTCAAGAATCTATGAATGACATCCTTTTTTTCAAAATCGTACTGAATGCACCAAGCTCCTTTCATCTTGATGGGTTGGATTGCTCATACAACATTAAGTTTTCTCCAGCTAAATATGGCTCGACCAAGGTGCTGGCTCTCTGTCACAAACTATTCCTTGCTCTCTCTGTTTCTTTGTCTTTGGATACTAACATGAGGCTGAAGCAGACTTCTTACATCCTCAGATTCTTTCTTTACCTTCAAAATTAAATTCAAAACCCAAAACTGCTCTTTCTCTCATTTATAATGCAACATCACCTCCAACCATCTGTTGCTGATATCCTCATCTATACTTCCAATGCCTCTAGGTTTGACCATTTCAATGATCTCCCAGCTGCCCTTGTATTTTGCATGCTAATCTATTCAAAACTCTACCCGTAATTAAACTCACCCGTCCCACTTACACATTATCCTTGACATTACTGACCCACATTGGGTTTCAGCTGGACAATATCAAATATTTTTCTTTGACTTTCTTTTTCTCCATGACAACATGATTCCACATGTCCATAATGCTGTTCAACCTGGCTATCCCTTGTACATCCCTGATTTTAATCACCTTGTAATTGACAACGGCTTTCTAAGCCCTATACTCTGGAACTTTTCCCCTCTCCCCTCACCCAACCATTCCATTGCTTTAGCTCTCCATTTTGTCTTTACATAAAGTTTTTAAAACCAACCTCTGACCAAGTTTGTCATGTGTCCCAATATCACGTTCTGTAGCTCAGTGTCATATTTTGTTTGAAAAATTTCCTTTGGATTACATTGAATCTCTTTTTTATACAATTGTTACACGAGTGTGTGCTCTTGCTCTGTTTGTGAATGTTAAGGCATTCCATAACAAAGATATTCACTGAGAAGGGATCATATAGTTTCTGAACTGAACCCAGCCATCTCACAAATGAAGAAGCGTGACTCCATCTGTGTGAGGTGCACCATCTCTTTATTTCCATGACAGACTCTATCTATGTACATTCAACACATTTAATTCAGATACACCATTTTAATTTGAGGTTTCATTATAATGGAAGTTTGCACAGCTTGTCATAAAAGCTGACATAATACAACGTTCAAAAGGCTTATAAATGTTAAATCAACCTCTAAATATATTATTTCCTTTGGACATTTGTTAAAGTTTCTGTTCATCGTAATTAGACAACAGTTCTTTGTTTTCCTTTATCTACATTGCTCAGGTTTTATAGCAAACAAGAATGTGATCTGAACAGAATTTTTCTGTATGTTAGTTCTGAACATATGCCTTGATATATATTACACTGCACTGAATTGTCACAATAATTATAGGGTTAAAAATTATGGATCACCAGAAGTAGTTTGCAAATGATCACAATGCAACAAGAGGTACAGTGAGAGTCTAAATTATTAGAATACTCCTTGAGCAATTTATCAATTGAATGTTAAACAGATTGCTGTTTCAACATGAGACAGTTTGGTGGAATTTGCTTTTCTTCACTCCCCTCTGTCATTCACCTCTTTGGGCCTGAGGTCCTGGGAGCAACCAGTTCCTTGATCTCTGCTGACATCACTTGGAAGTACCTCAGAGCAGTCAAGGGTAACTCTCACCTCTTGTGAACTGTCTAACCTGCCATGCAGGGATCCCTTATTGGCATTACAGGTGTGCACTGTACGTAACTGAATGATCTGAGATTTGGATACCATGTAATTCAGTATTATAGGAATCCTAAAAGGCTGGCAAGGTGTTTCACAGCTGGATATTAAATAACAAAAGAATCCTGCTGCTATATTTCTCCATACATCTGTGTTCCACTGAGAAAGGTTATCAATTGCACAAATAGAACATTCCTAAGTAATAATAATAAAAATGTCATAAGACTGCAAAACATAAACAATAAACCAGAGGCTCAAAAAGATAGCAGAGATTCACTCAACACCAAGAGCCCTACTTATAACTTCAGTTCAATGTGAATACACACCATCATTCTGTCAATTCAGTTAATGTAGATTCTGTTGCTCCTGAAACAGAGATGGAGTAATTCAACAACCTCTGGGAAGTGAGGCCAATGCCGAACCCGTATTTACAATATTTAGCAACCAATTGGATTTTATTTTATTGCATCAAAAGGGTGCTCTTAGGTACTTACCATATCGTAAACATTGAGAATGACTGGTTCATTTGCCATCGCTCGTTGCAGAGATCATTCAGTTCCAATAATCCTCAGATCAGGTACTGGCCCCAGTTCGCTCTCACGTTACGGTTGCATTCAAGATCAAACACACGAAACAATAATTTTTTCAAGCATGAATCGGAAATCTATCCAATGTCCAAAGATACACGGTGTGCTCAGGACTCCCTCTACTTCGTACAATGTGATCGGGAGAGTGTACTGACAGTTCATCCATAGGTAGTACCCCGCTCCATAAATCCAGCCTAAGGGCTAGAAATCTATATTTATGCACTTCGAAGAAAATGCATTGGAAATGCCCAACAATATACCGGCTGAACTGCACGTTAGAGATTGCTTTGGTTGGAGCATTAGATAATCACTGCATTAGGCGCCACTGCCCCATTGGAGAATGCTTGCTTAATGTCCATTGGTCTTGCTTGTTTCAGGAGACACTGGAGCTGAAGTGTACGTTACTTTTCCGCCTGCGTGTTGCCGAGGCTGGCAGCAGCAGCGGTGGCCGGCGCTGTCCAGGGTAGCGATGCAGCGAGGCTCTCCCTCGCCTGGCTGGAGTTGGATGACATCACTTGAAGCGAGCCCGAGAAACCGGCTATCCGGCTTGGCTTTCAAAGCAGCCACTGCAAACTGACGGAGCTCGCCCTGAGCTGGTTACATCATAAGCGTCCACAGCTCCGAGAGGCCCGGGAACGATTAAAGCTGAGCTGCAGCGAGAAAACTTGCTTAAAATCATTGACGTGGAAATCTCGTGTGAATTAGCAATCCTCTGAATAAAAAAAAGACTCAATT
The DNA here is from genome assembly GCF_030028105.1 of Mobula birostris. Taxonomy (NCBI): domain Eukaryota; kingdom Metazoa; phylum Chordata; class Chondrichthyes; order Myliobatiformes; family Myliobatidae; genus Mobula; species Mobula birostris. Next base: position 169,118,366 of record NC_092370.1, on the reverse strand, counting down.
TAAAACGTTATTCTTTATTGCAGGACTAATTCCTATCATTTAAGCGAACACTTATACATTAGAGCATCTGAATTGGATCGAAGGTTAAAGTCAAAGGAGAGAAATGAATTGGATTATTCTCATTTAAAAGTGATCACTCTAAAATAAGAACTTGTCACTCGGTGCTCCTGACGACATTGGCAAGAAACGGGATCATGTGAAAAATGCAGTCACTAGTTGCTGACAGCGCCGCCAGTCAGACTGAGAACATGTTTCTGCAGCGTGTTACATTGCGATTTCTAGCTGTCGAGCGGAAAACGGTCATATATTTTTTGCAAGCTGCCGCTCCACTCTAGTCCAAAGTGGTGCCGCGGTTCATCTTAAAATCCAGGCATCTAGGATTAGTTTATCCACTGCATTTCGACAATCCCAAAATAAATCGCCTCGTTCGAGTCAACTACACGTGATTTTCGAGGACAGTCAGCCCAGTACCGCACTGCTCGAAGGGGCTCCAGTTCGTTTACATTTCAACTAATCCTTCCAGCAAGAGACGGTAGAAGCTCACGGGGAAATGCACTTATTCTTGAACCTCACAATCTCCCTTCCAAATATCTTTAATTAATAAAAAGTCAGAATATTATTTTGTCAAAGGCTTACAGTGAAAAACATCTGGATCAAAAACTTAAGTTTTTTTTTAATGTTCTTGAATGCTGCTAAAGATGGAGAAAGCAAGTATATACTAAATTGGCAGACCGGACCATCAAGGAGCTGTAATGGCAAACCACTGCAAATTCAAATCACTCTTTATGGTCATTCATATAATTGGGGGGGGGGGTAGTCTGGATTGAAATTGACCACAGACCATCATTGCGCATAATGTATACGCATTCAAGTCCATACACGCATCTCAATGGGACCATTTAAAACCAGGTAGCCTCATATTTCAAGTCAGAATAACCCACGATTTATAATTCAGAAAGGTAGCAGTCATACTGAAATTGCTTCACACCCATTCTAACCGGTTAGCCGCAATGTGTCTTTGGATTGAAGGCAACCATTTCTTCATCTGTGATATAGTCTTTTATAAGGGATTTAATATTAAAGTCATAACTCTGAGGCTCCCATATGGTCAATGTGATAACGTAATATAATTAAGATGAAAATTTATTCTTGTTAGGCAGTCCATCAGGATCACAAATGATTTCCACTCTACGTTTTGTTCATTCTGAGGTGACTTATGAGGCCAATGTAGGAATGAAAGATAGAAAGGACAGAAGGTACCTGATGCAGTGGATGAATGGGTAGTTGTTAAGTGACTCACCCTGCTGCTGCTTATGTTGGACCTCTGTGAGCTTCTGCTGCAGAAGTTCAAGGTTTTCACGGCTATCCTAAATAGACCAATAAACTGAACAAGTGTAATTGCGGCTCTAGTAATGGAGATGTTGGCTGAGAGAGAATACTGATATCAGTTCATTTTCACTTTTAGTGCATTTTGCAGACGCAGCATTGATGGTATCTTATCAGCATTATGAGGTACTCACTGAAGGTATTCTAGATCCCAGAGCTGCTTAGGAAGCCACGAGTTTTGTTCCAGAACTGAGGTCTTCAATTCCTGCATCTGAGGTTCCTGATCCTTGCCACGGCAAATGCAACATTTACCTTAATTCTAAATATACGTTTACTTGACATGATCAATGCAAATCTTTCTAGGACTTTTATTGTGGTGCCCTCAATCCACTCTTTCTCTCTTTGTTCTTGTTCAGGCTTCCTGCCTCTTCAATCTGCATGACCTGAAAATCCAACAACTTGCCAACGACTCAGAGCTAGTGGTCACTGAAAAGAAAACTTTGCTGGGGTTCCTAAATGTTTAATTATACAGACGCAACATCAATGCTGTAATCTTTTTAAGTTTTTAATTAGTTATCTATCTACATGTCACTATGATCATAGCAATTGGTGCAATCATTGTATAATATACAAAGTGAACTTTTGTAATTCTTTTTCTTTAATATAGGAATTCATTTCAAAATGTAGAGTTGGGGTTGAAAGGTGAAGATCATGACTTCTCTCTAACTGATAAACGTCAAGAACTGCACGGTTGATGATCTTTCCCTATTGGCTATATTGCACAATGTAACCACTTAGTAAACTAAAATCATAATAGATTCACAATAATATGGACCTATGATCAGGTGTCACATAAGGACATAAGAACAAAGAACACAACAGCTGAATTAGACCACCTGACTACCAATTCCCTCCCCCCAAAACAAACTCTTCCCCACCATTCAATTTGATCATGCCTCATTTACCCCAGCCCTCAACTCCTTTCCTGTTTCAGATTCAAACCTCTAATCTTTTTTAAAAAATATATAATTTCACTTTAGATGCTTCTGAAGATCTACCCCCCACAAGTCTATGGGATAAAGAATTTTAGGGATTTGCCACCCTTGACAGGAAGGTTTCTTGACATGTCTCAGTATTAAATGACCTGCTCCGCATTTTGAAACTATGTTCCCTCGTTCAAGATTCACACACACACACACACACACACAGACACACACACACACATATACACAGAACATGAAAACATTCTGATATTTACGCTGTCTTGCCCCCTTAGGATCTTATATTTCAATAAAATCACCCTTCATTCTTCTAAAATCCAAAGTATTACAGATCAAGCCTGTTTGCTCTCCCTTGGTTGGAAAATCCTCTCATCTTACAAATTAGCCTGGTTTATCTTTGGACTGTCTACAGTGCTACTATATCACCACTATACAGTACCGTGCAAAAGTCTTAGGCACATATACAGTATATAGCTAGGGTGCCGAAGACTTTTGCACAGTACTGTAATATTTTATGTATTGCACTGTGCTGCTGCCATAAAAAGAACAAATTTCATGTCATATGTGAGTGATGATAAACCTGATTATGATTTGGACCCGAGAGTGGGAAGGGGGCAGGGAGAGGAGAATCATGGTTGGAAAAGAGGAAAGGAGAGGGGAGGGAGTGAGGAACATCAGAGAAACATTCTGCAGTGATCAATAAACCAATTTTTTCGAATCAAATGAGCTTGCCTGGTGTCTCCAGGCTGGGAGTGTCTATACCCGCATCACCACCCACCCGACACTCCTTCTCTGCCACCTATTCCACACCCATCCCACGGTGCTCCACCCTCGCTATTCCCAACTTCCTTTGCTTCTGCCAGATTTACAAACTCGCTCACTGCTCCACTTTGACAAATACAGTACCGTGCAAATGCCTTAGGCATCTTAGCTATAGACATATGAGCCTAAGACTTCTGCACAGTACTATATGTCTTCATTAACATCCTGTCAGTGTATTAAAACAGATTGTAGTTATGAACTTCTTGATTTCATTTGTTTGTTTCAATCCATTGTGTGAAAACAGAGACCAACTCACCAAACTGCTCTTAGAAGCATTACTCTTGTAATGAGTATGAATTTAATTTTAACCCACAACAACATGAGCGTGTATCACCTACAATAAAAAGAAATATGGATGTATTATTATCAAATCTCTTGAAAAGTTAGATCTATGCACATCCAGGGATAATCAAGGGGTAGGTAGATCCTAAGTAAATAGACACATTACAAGACTCTGTGATTGACTACACTGCAGTAAACTGGGAATTAGATGTCACAACCAAGAACATCAATAAAAGCCTGTGTGCTTTTGTAGCAAAGCTGCCTTATTTTTGTCTTGCCTTTAATTCAGCAATGGTTTCTCCAATTCATTGATCAATGATGTGTTAAAAATCAACTAAAGTTAAAATCTATGTCCCAAGACAAATTCATGCCAAGTATATTGTCCAGGACTGATTAAATCGAAGGAGGAACCATGCCATGCATTCAAACAAAAACATACTCTACAAAGGTGCTAAGAGTAAAAAGAGTTCCTTTTTATGTATCAAATTCAATCATTAACCCAGAGAGTACCATTGCAATGTTTAAGCACATGCTCATCAATTATTGGTTTTAGAACTATATAGAAAATTAATTGGATTAATTGAAACAAGATTTGCAACTGATTTTTAATGCAGGAAACTTTGCAGGATTACTTCAGGTTCTAGGTTCCAAAAGGGGATGAATACCAGAATTCTGCTGGAGCAGTGAGGTGCTCACACTTGCCATTCCCCTGTCTATTAGGATCACACCTATCTGATTTCGATCTTCCAGCAGCAACTTGGTTCATCAAGCTTCTCTAACATACATATCAACACAAAAATATTCAAAAAGCTAAAAATTAAACATACTGTTCAAACTTTAAAAAATAAATAAATAAAAACTCAAAAACTATTAATAAAATTAATGTAATTAATTCTCCCCTAAAAATGTAAATTACGTGGAACAGGTTCATTTCTCTCCTAAGCTCACTGCTCCAGGGTCAAAGGTCAGGATTTCCAATGTCACAGCTGGAAGAGCCGTAAACATTTGGCATTTCAGCACTGCAGTCCATGAGGACATCAGAGTTTAATCAGAATGACAGCAGCAAGGAACTTTTGGGAAGTTTCAGTCTACTGAATTCACCTGTGCTTTACACAGGAGCCCTAATCCTCCTGCTGCCATATTGAAAATACCAACCATTAAACACATAATGTTGGCTTTGCCTAGCAAAGTCCAGCCCAATAAACACTTTGCACAAAATTACAACTGAGCATAATGGATTATGTGCAAGATAGTTTTCAATGCAGCTAAGTGTAAGATGGCAAATGTTAAAGGAAATTTCATATTCTTCTTCAAATAGTGAATATAATCATTATAATCAGATAGCTAGGATATAAGGAGGAGAATTTTTGCAATGGCCATACAGAGCCATGATTAGATGGGTACTGGTTTTTGGCCTCATCTCCTACAAAGGAAAATTTGTCCTTTTATAAAGCACAACACAAATTCACCAGGATATCATATAGGACTCCAGGATTCTACTACAGCTCAGAGAAATCACAAAATAGGGTTGCTTCTATGGAATAGAACATAGAACATCACACCACAATACAGGTCCTTTGGCCCATGAGGTTGTACCAACCACTTATCCTCCTCCAAGATCAATCTAATACTTTCTTCCTATATAGCCCTACATCTTTCTATCATCCATATGTCTATCTAAAGAGCCTCTTAAGTATCTAATGTACCTGCATCTACCAATACCCCTGGCAGCACATCCCACACACCCCCCACTCTCGGTGCAAAAACATCTAACTCTGACCCTATACTTCCCTCAATCACCTTAAAATTATGCCTGTCATATTTGTTTCTGGCTGTCCACTCTATCTATGCCTCTCATCATTTAATCATTTCTATCAAGTCACCTCTCATCCTCCTTCACTCCCAAGAGAAAAGCATTAGCTTGCTCAGCAATTCCTCATAAGACATGCTCTCAAATTCAGGCAGCATCCTGGTAAATCTCCTCTGCACCCTCTCTAAAGCTTCCACATCCTTCCCATAATGAAGTGACTAGACCTGACTACAATCCTCCAAGTGTGGTCTAACTAGAGTTTCAAGGAGCTTCAACATAACCTTGTGGGTCTTGAACTCAAATCCCTGACTAATGAAGGCCAACACACCATATGCCTTCTTAACAATCCCATCAACTTGCATGGCAATTTTGAGAGATCAATGGAAGTAGATGCCAAGATCCCACTATTCCTCCACACTGCTAAGAATCCTGCCATTAATCTTGTACTGTGCCTTCAAGTTCAACCTTTCAAAGTGTATTACTTCACACTTTTCTAGATTGAGCTCGAGTTTGCACTTCACAGTGCAGCTCTGCACTCTATCAATGTCCCATTGTAACCTACAACAACCATCAATATTATCCACAACTCCACTAACTTTCATGTCATTGCAGACATGCTCAGCCACTCTTCCACTTCCTCATCCAAGTCATTTATGAACATCACAAAGAGCAGGGGTCCCAGAACTGATGCTTGCCAAGCATAATTTGTCACCGACTTCCAGGCAGAATATGCTCCATCTAGTCCCACCCTCTGCCCTCTGTGGGCATGCCAACCTGAATCCATGCAGCCAAATATCCCTGGAACCCATGCCTTCTGATTTTCTGAATGAGCCTTCCATGCGTAACTGTGTTGAACACCTTTCTGAAATCCATATGAACCACATTCACTGCTCTACCTTCATCAATTAGTTTTCTCACTTCCTTGAAGAATCTCAGGAAGCGTGACTTGACCTTCTTAAGCCCATGCTGACTATCCCTAATAAGACTATGCTTATCCAACTGGTTGTAAGTTCTGTCTCTAAGAATCCTCTTCAATAGTTTGCCATGACCAATGTAATACTCACTGCTCTATAATTCCCATGATTATCCCTATTACCTTTCTTGAACAAAGGTACAACATTTGCCACCCTCCAGTTTTCTACCACTCCTATGGCCAATAAGGAAGTAAAGAACATCGCCAAAGATGCAGTAATATCTTCTGTCACTTCCAGTAGTAACCTAGGATATAACCCAACTATCCCAGTTTTTTAAAAGTTTCAACACATCCTCTTTCTTAATGTCAATACGTTTCAGCACATTGTCATTATACACGCTCCTCATATTCATCAAGGTTCCTCTTACTGCTGAATACTGAAACAATGTATCAATTAAGGACCTCGCACAACACGCTGGAGGAACTCAGCAGGTCGGGCAGCATCCGTGGAAATGAACAGTCAACATTTCAGGCTGGGATCCTCCGTCAGGACTGAGACTCACTCCTGACGAAGGGTTCTGGCCCGAAATGTTGACTGTTCATTTCCACAGATGCTGCCTGACCTGCTGAGTTCCTCCAGCGTGTTGTGCACGTTGCTTTGACCCAGCATCTGCAGGGTATTTTGTGTTTAATTAGGGACCTCTCCCACGTCATCTGATTCCAGGTACGTTTCCTCTTTTATTCCTGTTTGTCCCGCCATCACTCTAATCATCCTCCTGTTCTTCACGTAGATTTAGAACTCCTTGGGTTTTCTTAACCCTATTCACCAAGGTTTTCTCATGACTCCTTCTAGTTCTCCTAAGTCCCTTCTTAAGCTCCTTCCAGGCTGTCTTACAACTTTCAAGGACCCTGTCTAAGCCTTGTTTCCTAAATCTTAGGTGTACTTCCTTCTTCCTCTTGACAAAATGTTCCACCTTTACCCTACTGTCCTTTTCCTGCCTGAAAGAGACAAACCTATCCAGAACCCCATACTGGTGCTCCCTGAATAAGCTCCACATTTCTGTTGTGCGTTTCTCCAAGTACATGTGTTTCCAATTTATGCTCCCCAGTTCCTGCCTAATAGCACCATAATTCACGCAACTCCAATTAAATAGTTTTCATGCTCATGTTCAAGTTCAATTGTCATTCAACCATACATGAATATCCATGAACACAGCTGTTCACCAATAAACCAATGAATTAGATTTGCAGCATTCCACAGCACCAACATTCAAAGGGATCTTATGATCAGGAGAAAAGCGACTAAGGTGACCACTCAGTGTCAGACTGCACATCTCCTTCATGCACTGATGCCTCTCTGTTGAAAGCGGCATCACAATGCACGCCAAGTCCAGCTCCTCCAGTTTCTCCACCGCTAATGGTGTAGATCTGCAGTACTTTAAGTTCTTAATGTCCAGCAAGGTGTCGTGATAATAAAAATACATTTAAAAAAGATAGTAACACCTTTGGTTGACCATGTAGAAGCCATCTTACCAGAAGCTCCTATCCCTGTCCAAGGCAATGCTAAATGTCAGGAAGCTGTGGTCACTGTTTCCAAAATGTCCACCCACTGAGAGTATGTAATTTGACCATTTTCAGTGCCTAATTCTAGATCCAGTATGACCTCTCTGGTAGGCCTATCCACATATTCTGTGAATAGTAGAGGTCAATAGAAATTATGATTGCTGTATTAAGAATTTTGAAAGGAATTCATGAGGCAGATAGAGAAAATCCTTCCTTGCCTTTTCTTAACTAGGAGAAGAAGAAGAAATTACCATAAAATCAGAGTCAAGCGTATCTTTAGAGGGGCAAAGTAACATTTTTCCTACTAACACTGGTAATAGTATTAAGGTACATTCAATTAAAAGTAATGCCTGTTGTCGTAACTAATGATGTTAAATCTGAGATTGATAGATTACAGATAAGGATTTAAAATGTTGCATAACCAACACTATTTGACAGATTCAAGACACATATCAGCTATTGCACAGCAGAGCATCCTTAATGTGCTGAATGGTCTATACATGTTTCCCTGTATGTCGTGGGTCTATAAAATGGACCTATGAGAACAACTTTTGGTGTGGGAGTTGATTTGAGAAAGAGTAAAAAATCATAACAGTAAAGGACTTATCCCACTGATAATAATACAGAAACCCAGATCTATATATCCAGTACTGAAACAATAACAGCTCTTTCCTTTAGTGAAATGAGAATCCATTGAAGTTGGGCAAAACTTCACATCGTAACTGGAATAAAACAATACCTGGTCACTCAGCATTATAGAATACAGCACTTATTGTTAGATGGAAGTACCCGAGGTGATACTTAACCCAAATGAGCAATTAACATGCTAATTCACTATAGTGACCAATCTGCTCCAGGGAACACTGTTCATTGTTAATACAAAGAATTTGATGTAAGAGGCAAGTTCAACACAAGTTAAAAAAACATTCAGTTCAGGCAACATAAATCAAATCCAATTTGTGGACAGGGTTCTAGCTGGAAGATAACCAGTTTGTAAAATAGAAGAAAGATGTAAATAAATATTCCTGAAGGGAAGTCTTCCCCTAACCTCTTCCAGCCAGGCTCCCACTCTCATTCTTTGCACACTTCCAGACTTACACAATTCATGTTTCAGTGTACACTGTTCTTTTCATCTATCACCTGGCACTTGTTGTCCACTCTGGCATCATCATAGTTTTAAAACATCTCATCCTTGCTTCCAGAGTCCACCATGGCCTCACTCTCCTCTGCCCCAGTAACTTTCTCCAACTGTCCCAGAGGTGTTCCATTTGGAGCTCTTGTATAATCTCAGTTTCCTTTGATTTTCTTTGCAATACCAATAATATGAAAGGAAAAGACATCTTTGAAATGCATTCAGATAATTTTCCTTTATTAATATATGTACTTCTGACCTAACAAAAAAGACGGCATTGCTGGAGTTAATTCTGAGAAAATGAGCCAGGCTAAATGACGTGTCAATGGGGGAACTTCTAAGGGTTTAGAACAGCCAAGGATCCAGACTGTTCTGAAATAAATGTATTCAAATTGATAAGAGCCAACGTCAATTGGATGAGAACAGATCCGGTCCAGTTAAACTGAAAGCAAACTTGCAGGCATACTGCAATTGAACAATCAAGACCCAGTGAAGCTGTTTGCTTGTAGTCAAGCAACACACACAAAATGCTGGAGGAGCTAATCAGGCCAGGCAGCATCTATGGAAAAGAGTAAACAGTTGACGTTTCAGACCGAGACCCTTCATCAGAATTCCTTCAATGAGAGGGAAGGGAAATTGAACCGAGATGCTGGGATGACCAATAAATAGGCAGCATCCATGATTAGGGACCCTCACCATCCTGTAATCCTCTCTTCCTATTACTATGATCAGGGAAGAGGTACAGGAGCCTGAAGACCCACCCTCTACCATTCAGGGACAGCGTCTTTCTCCTCCACCATCTGATTATTGAATGGTCCATGAACAATACTTCATTATTCCTTTTATCCATTATTTAGAAACATAGAAAAACATAGAAAATAGGTGCAGGAGTAGGCCATTCGGCCCTTCGAGCCTGCACCGCCACTTATTATGATCATGGCTGATCATCCAATTCAGAATCCCGCCCCAGCCTTCCCTCCATACCCCCTGACCCCCGTAGCCACAAGGGCCATATCTAACTCCCTCTTAAATATAGCCAATGAACTGGCCTCAACTGCTTCCTGTGGCAGAGAATTCCACAGATTCACCACTCTCTGTGTGAAGAAGTTTTTCCTAATCTCGGTCCTAAAAATGCTTCCCCTCTATCCTCAAACTGTGGCCCCTCGTTCTGGACTTCCCCAACATCGGGAACAATCTTCCTGCATCTAGCCTGTCCAATCCCTTTAGGATCTTATACGTTTCAATCAGATCCCCCCTCAATCTTCTAAATTCCAACGAGTACAAGCCCAGTTCATCCAGTCTTTCTTCATATGGAAGTTCTGCCATTCCAGGAATCAATCTGGTGAACCTTCTTTGTACTCCCTCTATGGCAAGGATGTCTTTCCTCAGATTAGGGGACCAAAACTGCACACAATACTCCAGGTGTGGTCTCACCAAGGCCTTGTACAACTGCAGTAGTACCTCCCTGCTCCTGTACTCGAATCCTCTCGCTATAAATGCCAGCATACCATTCGCCTTTTTCACCGCCTGCTGTACCTGCATGCCCACTTTCAATGACTGGTGTATAATGACACCCAGGTCTCGTTGCACCTCCCCTTTTCCTAATCGGCCACCATTCAGATAATCTGTTTTCCTATTTTTGCCACCAAAGTGGATAACTTCACATTTATCCACATTAAATTGCATCTTCCATGAATTTGCCCACTCACCCAACCTATCCAAGTCACCCTGCATCCTCTTAGCATCCTGCTCACAGCTAACACTGCCACCCAGCTTCGTGTCATCCGCAAACTTGGAGATGCTGCATTTAATTCCCTCATCCAAGTCATTAATATATATTGTAAACAACTGGGGTCCCAGCACTGAGCCTTGCAGTACCCCACTAGTCACCGCCTGCCATTCTGAAAAGGTCCCGTTTATTCCCACTCTTTGCTTCCTGTCTGCTAACCAACTCTCCACCCACACCAATACCTTACCCCCAATACCATGTGCTTTAAGTTTGCACACTAATCTCCTGTGTGGGACCTTGTCAAAAGCCTTCTGAAAATAAATTAGGTATTATGTAATTTATAGTAATTTTATGTCCTTACACTGCGGTCACAAAACTACAAAATTCACGTCATATAAAACAATGTGAATAACTTGATTCTGAGAGCCATGCTTAATAATGGTCATTGGCACCTACACATTCTTAACTCTCTGCATCTCCCAAAACCACCCTACTTTAAAGCTGTTATGATCATAGTTCCAGTTTATCCTTCACTATATTTAATGCTACAACTGAAGGCTGTTTCCCTCTTTTCAGATATCCTGAACCTTTTAGAGATATTACCATTGCTATCTATTCCTCCTATGCCCTGTTTGCAACCTAAAAGCAAGCTGTTTTCTCTCCTTTTAATTCTGACAAAAACCGAAAAGTTTACTGTTTCTCTTTCCACCTCCATAACCTGCTGAGTGATTCCTGCATTGTCTGTTTTTCTCACTAATGTAACTCCTTCCACAACTGTTGATTTTATAGCTTACCGTGTATATCCCAAAAAGTAGCTGATTAGGAACTGTGAAGATTTTGATCTGGTGGTCATCTTGGAAGAACCTTGGAGGAAAGCGGGGACATAATTGGATTTCCCACATTCCTGATATTCTTACTCTCTCAAGTGGCAACTTGCCAGATCTCTGTATTCCTTCTTGCTTGAACAATTTGATAGAGAAAGTGGATAGTTAAACTGGTGAATGTAATGCTAAAAAAGTAAAGTCTCTGGATAATATTAAGTTATTGAGTTATCTTGCAGCTGCATCATCTACACTTGGGATGATAAGTGATATGCAAGTAGTAGATTGGTGAGCTTAAGTTCTCATGTGTTGCTCCTCTAGCCTTCACCAAAACTCAGATACGTTAGTCAAGTTCATTGGAACTCTATCAGGTTGATCAGAAGTTGGTACCACCATACCATTTTATTGAAATCTCACTGCCAATATACAACATATGCTGTATCCCCTCAGGGTTCTTAGAACAGAAGAGTACTTGTTCATCATCCCAGAAAAGATCATCAGGAGATTTCCTTATCTAAATTTGAGATGAAGGTATGAGATTTCAGAGGGAAAGTTGATGTTGAGAGTTCCTTGGACTACTTCCATCCTCTTTGGAATTACTGTCCCTATGAATGGTGATTGAAGGATCAGGGAAGTTGGTCGAGTGGTGCAAGTCTATGTCCCTTTGTCAGGCCACTGTTCATCCAATATCAGAAGCAGTTCTTTCAACTTTTTGTGTCAATATCTAGGTATTAGTGAGGACCACTTTGCATTGGGCGCATCTCGGTCAATTTTGATCTCAATGTCCAGGTCACAGGCAAGCAGCCCAGACTTTTTCTATAGTTACTTTTTGTACTGGCTTGTTAAAACTTAATGAGGTTAAGACAGGAGGAGTTGAAATTTCAACCCCACTGAGGTGGAAGAGCATACAAGGAAAATAAATTTGTGCATGAATGAGTGTCAGGTGACACCATGTTATCAGGCAATGAGTTAAATTTTAACTTTTCTACATGGTGGAAAGACACGAGACGATTTGTGGGTGGATGCACAAGCAAGCAAAAGGCCCAACATTTTTGGCATTCAAGCAACCACCACATTAAAATATTTGTATACTTTCCAACCAGTCAGCTGAGAAAGTATCATGAAGACATACAACATGATTTCAGCTCCACTATTAGATCTTCATTCAATGTATGGAATTCACTGCACAATACAAAACATTTTCAGTGCCTAAAAACTCTGCACTGGTTGATTGCACTTAGGTGCCTGAAGCAGCAGTATGTTGTAATTTGGCATTGAGTTACTGGAGGTATGAAGGAGGGATGAGAATGTTGTCCTCAGCTGCAGAATGCAATGTCTTAAGTTTTATGTCATCCTTCTCACCGTTAGCATTAACATCCATTCTGTACATCCATTTGACATGTTATTACTTTCAGTCACAGTTCTCATCTTTTCACCCTTGCACAAGAACATAGAGCATAAGGGGAGAAACATGCCATGTCTCCTAACCCCATGATTAGCAATACAATGCATAGACAAAGAAGCTAAATCTGATTTTAACTGCCACATGAAGTCATCTGGTCTCAGCCTATCAGAGATATGCCATTTGTTCTGCTCATTCTTTCCCTATCTTCTTTGCTACCTTAAAGTAACTTTCTTTTCTTCCCCACCCCTCGCCACCCCCACCCCCCCAGTTCTAATGCAGGGTCCTAGACCTAGACCTGAAACGTGAACTGTTTCTATTTTCACCGATGTGGCCTGAACTGCTGAGTGTTTCCAGTTTTTTTTCTGTTAAAAGAGAGCACTGAATGGTTCAGACCATTTTTTTTCACTTCCTCACCATTGACTATGCTTCCAAATTTCATGTTATTTGCAAATTTAGGAGACAAACGTATGTCATTAACAGTAATCAAAAGCGCTAGTCCAAAAACTGATCCCAGGTGACACCACTGTACATTTCCAATAAACAATCATCCATCTACTTTCTGATTCTTAGACAATTCATGAACATGTTTCTTTACCAAGAGGCTTTTAAGGTCCACAGATATTAATAGCACTACACATGTAATACATTACTTAATCAAAGAATTCAACTCAGTCAAATACAACAAACCTTCTGTAACATCTATTAAACCTGGATAGACCATATGACCATAAGATATAGGAGCAGAAAGAGGCCATTCGGCCCATCGAGTCTGCTCCGCCATTCAGTCATGGGCTGATCCAATTCTTCCAGTCATCCCCACTCCCCTGCTTTCACCCCATACCCCTTTGATGACATGGCTAATCAAGAACCTATCTATCTCTGCCTTAAATACACCCAATGACTTGGCCTCCACAGCTGCTTGTGGCAACAAATTCCACAGATTTACCGCCCTCTGACTAAAGTAATTTCTCCACATCTCTGTTCTAAATGGAAATCCTTCAATCCTGAAGTCGTGCCCTCTTGCCCTAGACTCCCCTACCATGGGAAATAACTTTGGCATATCTAATCTGTTCAAGCCTTTTAACATTTGGAATGTTTCTATGAGATTCCGCTCCCCCCCCCACCCATTCTCCTGAACTCCAGGGAATACAGCTGCCAGACGTTCCTCATATGATAACCCTCTCATTCCTGGAATCATTCTCATGAATCTTCTCTGAACCCTCTCCAATATCAGTATATCCTTTCTAAAATAAGGAGCCCAAAATTGCAAACAATACCCCAAGTGTGGTCTCACGATTGCCTTACAGAGCCTCAATATTACATCCCTGCTCTTATATTCTATACCTCTAGAAATGAATGCCAACATTGCATTCATCTTCTTTACCACTGACTCAACCTGGAGGTTAACCTTTAAGGTATCCTGCACCAGGACTCCCAAGTCCCTTTGCATCTCTGCATTTTGCATTCTCTCCCCATCTAAATAATAATCTGCCCGTATATTTCTTCCACCAAAGAGCATGAGCATATACTTTCCAACACTGTATTTCACTTGCCACTTCTTTGCCAATTTCCCTAAACTATCTAAGTCTCTCTGCAGGCTCTCTGTTTCCTCAATACTACCCGCTCCTCAACCTATCTTTGTATCATTGGCAAATTTAGCTACAAATCCATAGTCCAAATCATTGACATACATCATGAAAAGCAGCAGTCCCAACACCAACCCCCAAAATAGGATCCCTTTATTCCCACTCTCTGTTTTCTGCCGATCAGCCAATGCTCCACTCATGCTAGCAACTCCCCTGTAATTCCATGGGCTCTTATCTTACTAAGCAGCCTCATGTGTGGCACCTTGTCAAAGGCCTTCTGGAAATCCAAGTACAGCACATCTACTACATCTCCTTTGTCTACCCTGCTTGTAATATCCTCAAAAATTGCTGCAGGTTAGTTAGGCAAGATTTTCCTTTCAGGAAACCATGCTGGCTGTGGCCTGTCTTGTCATGTGCCTTCAGGTATTCCATAATCTCATCCTTAACAATCGATTCCAACAACTTCCCAATCACTGATGTCAAGCTAACAAGTCTATATTTTCCTTTCTGCTGCCTCCCACCCTTCTTAAGTAGCGGAGTAACATTTGCAGTTTCCCAGTCATCTGGTACAATGTCAGATTCTAGCGATTCTTGAAAGATCATCGTTAATGCCTCCACAATCTCTCCAGCTACTCCCTTCAGAACCCAGGGGTATATTCCATTAGGTCCAGAAGATTTATCCACCCTCAGACGATTAAGTTTCCTGAGCACCTTCTCAGTCGTAATTTTCACTACACATACTTCATTTCCCTGACACTCTTGAATGTCCGGTATACTGCAGATGCCTTCCACTGTGAAGACTAATGCAAAATATGCATTCAGTTCCTCTATCATCTCTGCGTCTCATTACAATATCTTCAGCGTCATTTTCTATTGGTCCTATATCTACCCTCAACTCTTTTTTACCCTTTATATAACTTTAAAAAGCTTTCAATATCAGCAGCTTCCTTTCATAATTCATTTTTTCCTTCCTAATGACCTTCTTAGTTTCCTCTGCAATTTTTAAAAAGCTTCCTAGTCCTCTATCTTCCTACTAACTTTGGCTTCCCTGTATGCCCTCACTTCACTTGTCAGCCACGGTAGTGTCCTTCTTCCATTCAAAAATTTCTTCTTATTTGGAATGTATCTGCCTTGCACTTCCCTTATTTTTCACAGAAACTCTGGACATTGCTGCTTTGCTATTCTTCCTGCTAGTGTCCCTTTCCAGTCAACCTTTGCCAGTTCCCCTGTTATGCCATTGTTCCATTGAAATACCGACACATTGGAATTTAGTTTCTCATTCTCAAATTTCAATGTAAACTCAATCATATTGTGATCATCGTTCTTTAAGAGTTCCCTAACCTTAAGCTCTCTTATCACCTCCAGATCATTGCATAACACCTAATCCAGCACAGCCGATTCCCTAGTGGGCTCAACAGCAAGCTGTTCTAAAAAGCCATCACTTAGACATTCTACAAGATCTCTCTCTTGAGGTCCAGTACTGACCTGGTTTTCCCAATCCACTTTCATGTTAAAATTCCCAATGATTATCATGACTTGCCCTTCTGACAAGTCTTTTCTATCCCCTGCTGTAATTTGTAATCCACATCCCAGCTGCTGTTTGGAGTCCTGTATACAACTGCCATTAGGGTCCTTTTATCTTTGCCATTTCTTAACTCAACCCGTAGAGACTCTACACCTTCCAATCCCATGTCATCCCTTTCTAATGATTTAATATTATTTCTTATACACAGAACCACACCAACCCCTCTGCCTACTAACCTGTCTTTCCGATACAATAGACAATAGGTGCAGGAGTAGGCCATTCGGCCCTTTGAGCCAGCACTGCTATTCACTGTGATCATGGCTGATCACCCACAATCAGTATTCAGTTCCTGCCTTATCCCCATAACTTTTGATTCTGCTATCTTTAAGAGCTCTATCCATCTCTTTCTTGAAAGCATCCAGAGACTTAGCCTCCACTGCCTTCTGGGGCAGAGCATTCCACATATCCACCACTCTCTGGGTGAAAAAGTTTTTCCTCAACTCCATTCTAAATGGCCTACCCCTTATTCTTAAACTGTGGCCTCTGGTTCTGGACTCACCCATCAGCGGGAACATACTTCCTGCCTTTTCTTAATTTCTTAATAATTTCTTAATAATCTTATATGTTTCAATCAGATCCCCTCTCATCCTTCTAAATTCCAGTGTATACAAGCCCAGTTGCTCTAACCTTTCAACATATGACAGTCCCGCCATCCCGGGAATTAACTTTGGGAACCTACGCTGCACTCCCTCAATAGCAAGAATGTCCTTCCTCAAATTTGGAGACCAAAACTGCACACAATACTCCAGGTGTGGTCTCACCAGGGCCCTGTACAGCTGCAGAAGGACTTCTTTGCTCCTATACTCAACTCCCTTTGTTATGAAGGCCAGCATGCCATTAGCTTTCTTCGCTGCCTGCTGTACCTGCATGCTTGCTTTCAGTGACTGATGTACAGGAACACCTAGATCTCGTTGTACTTCCCCTTTTCCTAAATTGACTCCATTTAGATAATAATCTGTCTTCCTGTTCTTACCACCAAAGTGGATAACCTCACATTTATCCACATTAAACTGCATCTGCCATGCATCCACCCACTCACCCAACCTGTCCAAGTCACCCTGCATTCTCATAACATCCTCCTCACATTTCACACTGCCACCCAGCTTTGAGTCATCGGCAAATCTGCCAAAGTTACTTTTAATTCCCTCATTT
Source organism: Mobula birostris (assembly GCF_030028105.1). Taxonomy (NCBI): domain Eukaryota; kingdom Metazoa; phylum Chordata; class Chondrichthyes; order Myliobatiformes; family Myliobatidae; genus Mobula; species Mobula birostris. The sequence continues at coordinate 169,101,239 of NC_092370.1, read as the reverse complement.
AAATCATTAATGTATATTGTAAACAGCTGCGGTCCCAGCACTGAACCCTGCGGTACCCCACTGGTCACCGCCTGCCATTCTGAAAGGGACCCATTAATCAGTACTCTTTGTTTCCTGTCAGCCAGCCAATTTTCAATCCATGTCAGTAATCTGCCCCCAATACCATGTGCTCTAATTTTGCCCACTAATCTCCTATGTGGGACTTTATCAAAGGCTTTCTGAAAGTCCAGGTACTCTACATCCACTGGCTCTCCCTTGTCCATTTTCATAGTTACATTCACAAAAAATTCCAGAAGATTAGTCAAGCACGATTTCCTCTTTGTAAATCCATGCTGATTCGGACCAATCCTGTAACTGCTATCCAGATGTGTCCTAATTCCATTTTTTATAATTGACTCCAGCATCTTTCCCACCACCGACGTCAGGCTAACCGGTCTATAATTCCCTGTTTTCTCTCTCCCTCCTTTCTTAAAAAGTGGGACAACATTAGCCACCCTCCAATCCATAGGAACTGATTTTGAATCTATAGAACATTGGAAAATGATTACCACTGCATCCACGATTTCTAAAGCCACCTCCTTAAGTACCCTGGGATGCAGACCATCAGGTCCCGGGGACTTAACAGCCTTCAGACCCAACAGTCTATCCAACACCATTTCCTGCCTAATATAAATTTCCTTCAGATATACGATATACACTGTATATCCTTGGACATTCAACTACCAATGGCAGCCATCCTTTAGCCAAGTTTCAGAGATGGATTTCTTATGCTGCGTGCATTCAAATACAACACTTTCAGTCCAGTATTTGTTGCTTTCTGTTTTAATTGCACCACACCTTTATTGCTCTGTAACTCATCCCACTGGCTGTGATTATGTCTCATTTCCTGCCTGTCCTTTCTATTATCTCTGTTGCACGCTATCTTTGATTTATTTCTGTTTTCCCCTTCCTCAGCCCTATCACTCTGATTCCCATCCCCCTGTCAAATTAGTTTAAACCCTCCCTAAAAGCTCTATTAAACCTACCTGATAGGTAAGGCTTAGAAGGATATGGGCTAAATACAGGCGAATGAGACTAGCATGAATAAGCACCTTGATCAGCAGATTTGAGTTTGGTTAAATGGCCTATTTCCCTGCTGTATAACTTTATGAATTTAATCCCATATTTCTCATATTAATTTTAATCCATATTAATTTTATCCCAGATTATTTTCACCAGAAGATTTTCAGCCACAATATTATTCATTTTTAAGTATGAAGTATTTAGAACAACTCCTCTGTTCTTAGAATTGTTGATTTCAGCTGAGGGATTTCCTTCAAGCAGACAGCAAATTATATCTTCCTTCTTGTTCTCACAGTGGGATGAGCCAATAACTTACTTTCTGAAGGCCTGTCATTATTGCAGGAGTCCCTATAAATATATATTTGGATAGGTGAAAGCCAATAATTCAACAAGCTGTATTAATTTTAGGAGAATTGTTGCAGTATACAGTAGGTGAATTTCATATGTCTTTTAAAGGAAAAATGATATTAGAATCTCAGGACTACATTTGTGCTGAAGGAAAATCTTATCTCACCTGGATGATTCCCTTGGCTTTCTGATTAGAGCTCTGCGTCACAAATTGATATCAATTATACCAGCTATAAAGCTTTGATGCAGCTTGACACTGTATTTTTCAGCAGGAGAAATCAATAGCACACACCAAAATAATTCATCTCAACAAAATTCTAGATTTAAATCCATTCTATTTATGAGACATGGCTCAAAAATTGGTTGAATAGAATTTATAGACATTGCAATCTACCTTCCATTCATTCTGCTACATCACCGAATTCCAAACAAACATACTTCTGGGGAAAATTGTAATGCATTACCCTGTCTTTTATTATCAGCATTACCCTGCTCAGATCCACTCACTAAATCCTTTCATTTTATCTATATTTTCTGAAAGTTATGTCCTGGAATACAGAATATTTACCTCCTGATCAATTAAATTCACAAGTAACTTTGCTAAATGAATCCCGCTTAGGCATATATTTTGATGGCAACAAGTTAGCTGGTATTGTCAGTAGTGTGGATGGAAGTTGCATGATGCTTAGGGATATTGATATTTAAAGTAAGAGCATAAAACCATAGTCAACAGCGAGGAATGAGAGACCTAAGACAGGCAAATCAGAATAATTTCTGAATGGTGGAAGCTAAAACCAATGGCAGAGCAGGGAGATTTAGATATCCATGGTCAACGATCAGTGGAAAAGTGGACAGACACAAAAAGGCATCAAGAGGCAAATGGAACATCTGCCTTTATCACAGTGAAATAATACTTTGCTCTATGGTACATCCAGATAAACTGGTTAAGAGCATAATTTGAACAAAAGGCCAATATGTGGACTATTATGAAACTGGTGAAAGTCCACTTGTTGATGAAAATATAAACAGAAAAACAATTCACAAAGACTGACATCTGGGTTAATTGGAATTCAACAGAGGTGTAGATGTTCACTTTGTATACTTAAGCTGATGATTGGTATAAGGGCTTAGTTCAACCACTGCAACTTGCACTTAGAAAAGTATGGTCCAGAGCAGACTTACAAAGTGAGAAAGAGGAAAACTGAGCTGAGTAGGGATGGAGAGGGGGACTTTGTGTTTTGATTGATCCCTTAATATGACTTCTGACAGAATGAAGAGTCCTTCAGGGAGAGAGAATGATAGCAATAAAGCCAAAACAAAAGACATATCCTTACTCCATCAGAAATATAGCTGTCTGGTAAATGTTTTATTTGTAATGGGTTATGCTGTAACCGTTGCTCCTCAATAAACTAATAAACCACTTAATATTTCTCAACCCCTTGGATAATCTGTGAAGTTTGAGATGATGTAAAATTTACAACTAACCTTGGAGAGGACATAGTCCAGGTCCACCAGAATATTATTAATATACATATGTACGTACCTGCCTGTCTTGCTGCTGACAAACTGCAGTTAATATGAAACTGCAGATTTTCATTGCCAGCATTCTGCGCTGTTACTCTCATAAGGTGTCTTCAGACATCTAAATGTGAAGGAGCACAATAAACAAAATTACATTGTACATATATTTGCAACCACACGTTCTTAATATTGGCAGAAGAATGTTTTCCAGGATGCTCTTAGCTCCGTTCTGAAGTTGACGTTCCAACACCACACTTCGAGGTATAACTTTCAAAGTTGCACTGGGGTCCTAATCCAAAGCCACTCTCAAAACCACTCTAAAAATCTGCGCATGAGCTGCCGGAAAAGAGGGTTGAAGGAACAAGACCTTAAGAACATAGGACATAGGAGCAGGGGTAAACACTTTTTCATTAAGAAGTTGGCTCTTGCATAGTCTGATGGTCTTTAGAGAATGTTCCTTTTTTCTTTTTCCGATCCTTACACAATCAAACTAGTTTTGATGCTTGAGACTGTTAATGAATCAAGGAGTCCATTCCAAATGCAAGAGAGACACAAGAGACTGTAGATCCTAGAATCTGAAGCAACAATGGAATGGTTGGAGGAACACATGTGTAAAGCAGCATTTGTGGGGGGAAAGGAACGGTTGACATTTCAGGTCCTGTTGTGGTGTCTTGAACCACATCAACAAGTTAGCATTCACTTTGAGAGTGCTAGCGTATAAGAGCAAGGATATAATCCTGAGGCTTTACAAGGCATTGGTCAGACCACACTTGCAATATGGTGAGCAGATTTGGGCCCCTTCCCTAAGAAAGGATGTACTAGCATTGGGGAGGGTCCAGAAAAATGATCCCAGGAATGAAAGGATTAACCATGAAGAGTATTTGACAGGAGTTTACATGCTGGAGTTTAGAAGAATGGATGTTGGGAAACCTATCAAATATTGAAAGGCCTAGATCGAGTGGACATGAAAAGGGTGTTTCCTATAGTGGAATTTATTGCCACACACAACTGTGGCCAAGTTTTTGGATATATTTAAAGAGGAGTTTGATAGGCTCTTGATTCAAAAGGGTGTCAAAGGCAGGAGTTCAATCATGATGGAATGGTGGAGCAGGCCCGATTGGCTGAATGGCCTAATTCTGCTCCTATGTCTTATGGCATTATGGTCTAAGTATTCTTTCTGCCCCACAGACACTACTTGACCCACTTAGTTCCTCCAGCAGATTGTTCATTCCAAATACAAGACAGCAAAACAGAAAAGATAGAATAAATAGTGTTTATACAGTGCCATCATACTTACGTTATCCACACTCTGATACAAATATGTATTTTGAATAGTATGCAACTTATTGACAAGAAAGCCCTCCTAAATTAATAACAACAAGCAGTCCACCACCCCTATACTTGTGCAAGTGATCCACCCAAAGCAGATCAACCATACACACAATTATTTTACATGCTGCAAGGGAAGACCATCGCCAGACAAGAGCCAGTAATACTTTGAATAAACAAACAGCATAATCACTTCTTTATGCCCAAGTGTTAGCTATGGTGCATCAGTTCAAGGTCAGGATGCATTCTGTTTCCCTGCTTAATCAATGTACCTGGCATTCTTCTAGTAACGGATCTGTTTGTCTTTCTGCAGCTTGTCATATACTTAAGGTCCATTGGTATAATGTTGCATAAACACTACTAGCAAAACACTCTGGTACAATAGAGTTTCCATTTTGTTTTAAACAAAAATTCCATATTGTTACTATAAGTAAAGTACATCTCCACAGTCTCAATATCATTGTGCTCATAGAGAGCTGTCTGTAGGAGAAAGCAATGTTCCTTGGACAGATGCTGAAGTCAGTCCAATGTAAGTGAACATCACTTATGTGGGGATTAAACTCAACTGCCTTTTGCTCTTGGTCACATAGTCTGATAGCCTTTACTCAGCTTTAAAAACTGGCCAGTTGGTACTTGTCGAAACCATTAAATATTCCCATGAAAAGGATAAAAACGGAGCAAGAGAAATGGAAAACAGTCTATAGTGGTTTCAGGACTGAATAACATTTGCCCTGTATGACGTCAACTTTGTGGTTGTGCAGAAGCAATAACATTTTTATTTGCTGTCAGTATGTAGCTGAAAAGTAATTCCTTTCTAAGCTGAGAAAAAAAATGAACTTGAAGATCCTGCCAACACTTTAGCTACACAAAACCAATATCACCATCTGTCAGAGCAGATGCATGGGGAGTGCACTGTATTTTCATATTGACAGAGCAGAACCTTTCAAAATACAGAAGTGTGGAATTCTATTATAGTAAGACCTTTAGAAATGGACTGAGTGACTTGATTACACCAGCTTCAGGAACATACAAATGGAAAGGAAATACCAATTGATTTGATGCTATTATAACTTTGAAAAACAAATAGATGTAGTAATCCTGACTCTCAAAGATTGCAGCACATTTTGCATACAATGAAGTATTTAATTACAGTTAGTGGCTTTCTCATAAAACACTTCCTGCCATATCAATTGGGCAAATGACCAATTTATCTCCTTGGTTGGCAGAAGAATTTTGACAAGGATAGTTCCCAGTTCCTCTTTAAACAAATATTCCAATGATTTACAAAAGAGTAGCACTATATCTTTTACAAAATTGGACATGAATGTTTATCCTTAATTCAGTGGTAGATAATGACAGAGAAGCTGTCATCACATACAGTCAGACCTTAGCAACATGATTACACTCAATTGACAGGCATATACTAATGTTATACTTTGAAACATTCCTCATTTACAGCTGACATCCTGATTCTTGATCACCTTTCCCAGTCCAACAGAAAAACAAAAATTGCAGCGCCCAATCAGCACCACTATCATATAAAAAAATTATTCACTTCCATGAGCCACACTGGGAGAAGTCTACATAATATTTATGGCCTATTTCACGCTACCCGATGCTGGTCTCTAATTTCTTCCAAAATCAATCACTTCACACACAATATTATCTTTTGTGCTGCCACATTTACACATTTAAAACATGCTCAACTGAAGAGAATTCTGTTTCCCAGAGACTGTTAATATTTTTTTTACCATAATGGGACTTTCTGGTAAGCAATAAAACTGTGTGCTTCTATAATATTTTAGATAAGGAGAAAGCAAATGATGTGCTAATGACCCATGTTGCTGCCAAGGATAAACTGGTAGCTTTGGGTAGAAATTTAAACTTTTTTGAAAAAATTTTAAGTATATATTTTATGATGCAAATTACTTCCAACAGATTGGCATTGAAGCAATACATGAATGATCGATACTATAAGGCAAACTGATTTTCTACGGATGCAATGAACATTGCTTCTTATGTACTAATGAGCCCAGGAAATACACATTATATATATATATATATGTATATACACAGAATGGAAATACAATCAGAGGAAGCATTTAGCAATTATGAAAAAAGAAAGTTGGAAAAATGATCTATTGTAGAAACTATAAAGTACACGTGGCAGTAACTATTTGCAAATAGTCCGTGTTTATCATTGTCACAATAAGTGCAGCAACAAACACTTGGTACTTTTGAAAACATTATTGACCTTCTGCCCTGAGTATGTGTATATCTCCTGACATTAATGGGTTACATGGTCATTGTCTATGGCACCAGCAGTAACTCCTCTTGCTTTAAGATATTTAGCAGGCAACAGAACAGTAACACTTTTCTTCCTTAGCCATTAAATTTTAACTATGTATTTAATCTTAATGCGCAAGTTATTTCTGTATTCAAAGTAGAAGAGACAAGGAATGGTACAATGGGCATTAGACAAAAGAAGATAATTAAATTAATAATTAGGACAGAAGGAACAAGAAAGGATTGATAGAAATAGCTCCACATCAATAATTAAAACTCATTATTCAGATTTATATTCAAAATTAAAACTATTCCTGCAGCATTCAGTGCATTTAAATCAATTCAGGATGTGTTATGTATGTTGATATATATTGGAGTTCTTTGAAACATACAGTAGCATGCAAAAGTTTGGGCACCCCTGGTCAAAATTTCTGTTACTGTGAATAGTTAAGTGAGTAGAAGATGAACTGAACTCCAAAAGTCATAAAGTTAAAGATGAAACATTCTTTTCAACATTTTAAGCAAGATTAGTGTATTATTTTTGTTTTGTACAATTTTAGAGTGAAAAAAAGGAAAGGAGCACCATGTAAAAGTTCAGGCACCCCAAGAGATTTGAGCTCTCAGATAACTTTTACCAAGGTCTCAGACCTTAATTAGCTTGTTAGGGCTATGGCTTGTTCACAGTCATCGTTCGGAAAGGCCAGGTGATGCAAATTTCAAAGCTTTATAAATACCCTGACTCCTCAAACCTTGTCCCAACAATCAGCAGCCATGGGCTCCTCTAAGCAGCTGCCTAGCACTCTGAAAATTAAAATAAATGATGCCCACAAAGCAAGAGAAGGCTATAAGAAAATAGCAAAGCATTTTCAAGTAACCGTTTCCTCAGTTCGTAATGTAATTAAGAAATGGCAGTTAACAGGAAAGGTGGAAGTCAAGTTGAGGTCTGGAAGACCAAGAAAACTTTCCAAGGGAACTGCTCGTAGGATTGCTAGAAAGGCAAATCAAAACCCCTGTTTGACTGCAAAAGACCTTCAGGAAGATTGAGCAGACTCTGGAGTGGTGGTGCACTGTTCTACTGTGCAGCGACACCTGCACAAATATGACCTTCATGGAAGAGTCATCAAAAGAAAACCTTTCCTGCATCTTCATCACAAAATTCAGCATCAGAAGTTTGCAAAGGAACATCTAAACAAGCCTGATGCATTTTGGAAACAAGTCCTGTGGACTGATGAACTTAAAATAGAACTTTTTGGCCGCAATGAGCAAAGGTATGTTTGGAGATAAAAGGGTGCAGAATTTCATGAAAAGAACACCTCTCCAACTGTTAAGCACAGAGGTGGATCGATCATGCTTTGGGCTTGTGTTGCAGCCAGTGACACGGGGAACATTTACTGGTACAGGGAAGAATGAATTCAATTAAATACCAGCAAATTCTGGAAGCAAACATCACACCATCTGTAAAACAGCTGAAGGTGAAAAGAGGATGGCTTCTACAACAGGATATTGATCCTAAACACACCTCAAAATCCACAATGGACTACCTCAAGAGGCGCAAGCTGAAGGTTTTGCCATGGCCCTCACAGTCCCCTGACCTAAACATCATCGAAAATCTGCGGATAGATCTCAAAAGAGCAGTGCATCAAGACGGCCCAAGAATCTCACAGAACTGGAAGCCTTTTGCAAGGAAGAATGGGCGAAAATCCCCCAGACAAGAATTCAAAGACTCTTAGCTGGCTACAGAAAGCATTTATAAACTGTGATACTTGTCACAGGGAATGTTACTAAGTATTGACCATGCAGGGTGCCCAAACATTTGCTTCAGGCCCTTTTCCTTTTCTGTTATTTTGAAACTGTAAAAGATGGAAATAAAAAAGTAACCTTGCTTAAAATACCAAAGGAATGTGTCATTTTTAACTTTATGCCTTTTGGATATCAGGTCATCTTTTACTCGCTTAGCTATTGACAGTAACAGAAATTTTGACCAGGGGTGCCCAAACTTTTGCATTCCACTGTATATTAGTGTTATTAGGTAAAAATGGGTCATCCAAGTTTATTGGTCAGAAACTCAAGAATCATTTGCAAAGGTCACATAAAATACATCTGTATGTGAACTTACAGTTCTATTAAGCAAGCAATTGCTCACACTGGGAGCCAAGTACAGCACATCTATAGAGCAACCATTGTTGAGCACATGGCCAATGTAAAGTACCCTCAAAGGCAAGTCACCTTCTTGCATCCTTCTGATATTCACGAAAAGTTTACGCTTATTATTTTTATTTTTAGTCTTCAACACTGCTTTTCCCTGCTTCTTTTTTCACTTTAGATGACCAAGAATTGCCAACAAAGAAAGGTAAGGCAATGATGATGAAAACATGCTGTCACTCAACTTTGCACTTGTGGCTAACATTTCTGATACTGACAGGACATAGTGAAGAGATGTAGATTTGGCAAGGTAAAGGCTGCGAATAGCTGCCTGCCAGAGCAAATGGAAAGAATACTATCCGTGGCAGATTGCCGGCCATGGGAGCCACCTGAGCTCTGCCATAAACAATTTAGCTGGGAACTTAAGTAGAGATATTATAGAAGAGAGATGATGCAGCATCCTATAAAACGCTGACCTTAATCAGTTAGCGTATCCAACAACAATCTGGCCCAGGATTTTGTGTAGAATTTGAGTCTTTCTTTTCCAGTTGGCCACTAGCGGAGGCAACATCGTTTCAGCAAAACTTGGACATGATCTCTGCTGCCTTTGCCACTGGGTTTCAGAGGAAAATCAATCCATTGTTCTGCTGTCTACCTGTTGACAGTGTAAACGGACTGTTGCCCCCATGGTTACAGATTATTATGAAAAGTGGGGGGGTGTATTCTTTGTCCTCTCTTGGAAAGAAAGATTTATTTTTGCTATTTAAGCAATTGCTAGTGCCAGTACCTGCTAACCAGCTACCCAAGGTTTTTGCCAATCACAGTGGGACTGTGTAGCCAGGACACATGAAGTCTCCTTTGTTGTAAGTAAGTCTGCTTCCACTAGGCGTGCTTCAGCCAGCAGGGTAGCATTTTGACTGCTATATGGGATATAGCATGGTCTCATTTACGGATTGCCTTGGCAGCCACCGGCAATGTAAATCTTGCTGTACTCTGAGGTTTCATTTGTGTCTTTAGTAGCTGAGTGTTCAGTCAGGACATCCTTTCTGCAGTGCTGACACCTCACATATGGACCCATGCTCAGGTAGATAAATGCTCCAGAATATTGAAGTTGCAGTTCCCTATAAGAATAATTCTGCCTGCCCGCCCTTTGCTAATTTTCATATATGTGTTTGCTAATCACTACTACAGAAACACTATGACCGTTTTGTACTACAATGAAGTGTTCTATTGTTCTAATTGTGTTTTTTCCTGAAAAATTGTATATTTATTTATATTTATATATTTTTATATATATATATATATATGTTTCTTGTTAATGTTGTGTTGTTGAATCTTGATGTTTTTGATCCAAGGTTCTTTGGAAGTCAAGATTGAAGCATAACACTTGTTGATTATGATAGTTTATTAAGCGTTGTAAGAACAAAGAAGACAAAGGGAAAAAGAAGCATGAGGGAGGAAGGGAAGGAAGGGGAGAGTGGGAGAGGGAGAGGGACTGGGGTAGAGAGAGAAGGAGAGAAAAAAGAAAAAACAAAGACAAAGAGATCGATCTATTATGGTCTGGTCTTCTTGTATTAGTTTGCTAATTCCATTGATTTCATAGAACATGGAACATAGAATAGTACAGCACAGTACAGGTCCTTTGGCCCACAATGTTGTGCCAACCCTCAAACCCTACCTCACATATAAGCCCCCACATTAAATTCCTCCATATACCTGTCCAGTAGTCTTCTTAAACTTCACTAGTGTATCTGCCTCCACCACTGACTCAGGCAGTGCATTCCACCACCAACCACTCTCTGAGTAAAGAACCTTCCTCTAATATCCCCCTTGAACTTCCCACCCCTTACCTTAAAGTCATATCCTCTTGTATTGAGCAGTGGTGCCCTGGGGAAGAGGTGCTTATCCACCCTATCTATTCCTCTTAATATCTTGTACACCTCTATCATGTCTCCTCTCATCCTCCTTCTCTCCAAAGAGTAAAGCCCCCGCTCCCTTAATCTCTGATCATAATGCATACACTCTAAACCAGGCAGCATCCTGGTAAATCTCCTCTGTACCCTTTCCAATGCTTCCACATCCTTCCTATAGTGAGGCGACCAGAACTAGATACAGTACTCCAAGTGTGGCCTAATCAGAGTTTTATAGAGCTGCATCATTACATCGTGACTCTTAAACTCTATCCCTCGACTTATGAAAGCTAACAGCCCATAAGCTTTCTTAACTACCCTATCCACCTGTGAGGCAACTTTCAGGGATCTGTGGACATGTACCCCGAGATCCCTCTGCTCCTCCACACTACCAAGTACCCTGCCATTTACTTTGTACTCTGCCTTGGAGTTTGTCCTTCCAAAGTGTACCACTTCACACTTCTCCGGGTTGAACTCCATCTGCCACTTCTCAGCCCACTTCTGCATCCTATCAGTGTCTCTCTGCAATCTTTGACAATCCTCTACACTATCTACAACACCATCAACCTTTGTGTTGTCTGCAAACTTGCCAACCCACCCTTCTACCCCCATATCCAGGTCGTTAATAAAAATCATGAAAAGTGGAGGTCCCAGAACAGATACTTATGGGATACCACTAGTCACAATCCTCTAATCTGAATGCACTCCCTCCACCACAACCCTCTGCCTTCTGCAGGCAAGCCAATTCTGAATCCACCTGACCAAATTTCCCTGGATCCCATGCCTTCTGACTTTCTGAATAAGCCTACCGTGTGGAATCTTGTCAATTGCCTTACTAGAATCCATATCAATCACATCCACTGCACTACTCTCATCTATATGCCTGGTCACCTCCTCAAAGAACTCTATCAGGCTTGTTAGACACGATCTACCCTTCACAAAGCCATGCTAACTGTCCCCGATCAGACCATGATTCTCTAAATGCCTATAGATCCTATCTCTAAGAATCTTTTCCAACAGCTTTCCCACCACTGATGTAAGGCTCACTGGTCTATAATTACCTGTACTATCCCTACTACCTTTTTTGAACAAGGGGACAACATTCGCCTCCCTCCAATCCTCCGGTACCATTCCTGTGGACAACGAGGACATAAAGATCCTAGTCAGAAGCTCAGCAATCTCTTCCCTCACTTCGTGGAGCAGCCTGGGGAATATTCCGTCAGGCCCCGGGGACTTATCCATCCTAATGTATTTTAACAACTCCAACACCTCCTCTCCCTTAATATCAACATGCCCCAGAACATCAACCTCACTCATATTGTCCTCACCATCATCAAGTTCCCTCTCAATGGTGAATACCGAAGAGAAGTATTCGTTGAGGACCTTGCTCACTTCCACAGCCTCCAGGCACATCTTCCCACCTTTATCTCTAATCGGTCCTACCTTCACTCCTGTCATCCTTCTGTTCTTCACATAATTGTAGAATGCCTTGGGGTTTTCCTTTACCCTACTCGCCAAGGCCTTCTCATGCCCCTTTCTTGCTCTTCTCAGCCCCTTCTTAAGCTCCCTTCTTGCTTCCCTATATTCCTCAATAGACCCATTTCCATAGATGACAGTTAACTACATGACTACAACCACAAAGAAACACACTGGACATATATATGTACATAGGTCATTATATGAAAATACAAACAAGCGTAAGAAAATTAAACTACAAGAAAATAACAATTATACAGTCCAATCCAACATGTACCTGATGCTATGAACCTGCGATGTTGCTGTAAGTGTGCACGTGTTCTTGAGCATATAACAATAAATTCAACTTTGACTTTTTGACTTTGAATTTCCTGGTCAGAAGGTGCAATCTGCGACTTTTCCATTATAGACCTGCAGTTGAAATATCTAGAGAAAGTAATATTTTTAGTATTGTCATAGCAACAAGTAGAAGGAATTATCTCAGAAACTACTCTAAGTGGGAAATGACACCTTTAAATTCTGCATGTTGGGGAATTCCCTCTGCAGGTTAACCTATTTTCATTTGTTCATTAATTAATGAACTACATTTGAGGAAAAAAACAAGGCTGAGATTTCAGGTTGATGACTTTCATCATCGCTGAAGAACTGGAAGTGATTCTGATGAAAGCTTGGTGGGTAATTCCAATATAATTGGAAAGCGCAAAAACAAATTGACTTTTTATTTGCATTTGAGAATAAGAAAGGGAAGCAATGAGTTGTGAAAGAATACTCTCATATTAAATTAGCATTGCACATTGATTGACATTTTGATCTGTTACTCTGTGTTCTTCCAGTGGTTCAATCCGCTAATGGTTTCACCATTATCACTTCCAGAACCATTCATTCAGGTATGTACGTACCTGTAGATATAATTTTGGAAGTCTGAGGGCACTGATCCAAGCTTCATTCCAACAATTTGGCAGCACAGAAGCTATTCAATTATTTAAAAAGATAACAATATTTACTAAATGTCTTAATTATGACTATGGAGTGTATGGGGCATCCAGGGAGGGGTAGCACTTCTGGTGAAGGGACTAATGATGTCCATTCCAGGGTAGATTGCTCACCTTAGAGCCCAGCAGATACTCAGCTCTCATCTGTGGCTTCACGTAGCTGTTTGCATGCAACAGCGGCCATCCCCTCCCACCCCTCCGGTACACTGCTTAGACAGGTGGGCTAAACCAGGTCAGTGTAGCCAGTGGCCTCATACCCTTAGTGAGATAGGGACATGCCTGTCCTAGCATGCGAAACCAGTTCCGGCTTACTGGGAGGATGAGATCTAGAGTGAGATTCAACGGCCGCGAAGATGGTCCTGCAAATCTTCATTGAGAGTGAGAGGCATGACGAGGTAAGATGAAGTTATGTTCATCCACTGCAACCAAGGAAGACCCCATTTGTGACGCTTGCTCATTACCTTGGACCCGGACCTCTGAGGTTAAGAGGGGGAACTGCCCCAGTGCAAGGGCTTTTCCACTTTAACATCTCTCCCACACAGGTTTCCTGTCAGAAACAACGGACAACCACCACCAACTATGACTGTAGTATTTATATGCTTGTACCAAGGATATAAACGTGCATTCCTGTAAACAGAAGATGGTGCAGAAATCTCAGTGAAGGCTTGCTTTAAATACCCATAGAATTGCAAGAACTTGTGCTCCACAGACTGGTAGTTATTTGACAGTCTTAGGGCAGAAACCTGTAGATAATGTTCCCCAACCAAAGATGAGCACATTCAGGTGGTGAGATCAGATGATAATAAAGAAATCTGGGTTTATTGTACTTATCCCAGAATTCCACAATCATTTACGTTGCACACACTCCTGCACCATCCCTAGCCTGCTTTTAAAAAAACTACTCCAATAACATCAGAGTCTGTTCCAAATACATATTCTAAAGATAAAGTCAAGCAGGCCTCAAATAATACTGTCAAGCACTGAATAATTATTGTTTAAATTATATACCACTGCATTTCAAAAAGTTTGTTATTTTCAAGAGAACAAACAAAATGTTATAGTTGGGCTAAAGTACCAGCCCACAGTAGAAAATTATTTTGTCAAATGATTCCTGACAGTTTAATAGAATTAACCAATGAGACCATAAGACCAAAAGACAGAGGAGAAGAATTAGGCCATTTGGTGCATCGAATTTCTCCACCATTCCATCATGGCTGATTTATTATCCATCTCAACCCCATTCTCTTGCCATCTCACTGAAACCTTTGACACCCTGAATAATAAAAAAAACTATCAACCTTTACTTTAAATATATCCAGTGATTTGGCTTCCGCAACCTCTGTGGCAATGAATTCCACAGATTAACCACCCTCTGGCTTAAGAAATTGCTCCTCATCTCTGTTCTAAATGGACGTCCCTCTATTCTGAGGCTGTGCCATCTGGTCGCAGAATTCCCCTCACCAGAGGAAACATCCTATCCACAGTCACTCTATCTTGGCTTTTTAGTATTCAATAGGTTTCAAAGAGCTTCCGCATCACTCTTCTAAACTCCAGCGATTACACGCCCAGAACCATGAACTGCTCTTTATACGTTAACACTTTCATTCCCAGAATTATTCTCCTGGACCCTCTTTAATACCAGCACATTTTGTTTTGGATAAGAGGCCCAAAACTTCTCACAGTACTCGAAGTGCAGTCTGACAAATACCTTATAAAGTCTCAGTGATACATTTTAGCTTTTATATCCTAGTCCGCTTGAAATGAATGCTAGAATTGCATTTGCCTTCCTTACAACCAACTCAACCTGCAAGTTAACCTTCAGGGAATCCTGCACAAGGACTCCAAAGTCCCTTTGCACCTCTGATTTTTTAAATTTTCTCCCTGCTTAGAAAACAGTCTATGCCTTTATTCCTTCTTACAAATTATTTAACCATACACTTCCCTACACTATATTCCATCTGTCACTTCTTTGCCCATTCCCCTAATCTGTCCACATCCCTCTGCAGACTCCCTGCTTCCTCAACACTACTTGCTCCTCCACCTATCTTCGTATCATCCACAACTTGGTCACAAAGCCAACAATTCCATCAATGCAAGTCACTAACATATAATGTGAAAAGAAGCAGTTGCAATACTAACCCCTGCGGACACCACCAGTCACCAGCAGCCAATCAGAAAAGGCCCTATTTATTCCTACTCTTTACCTCCTGATAGTCAAGCAATCTTCTATTCCTGTGAGTGTCTTTCCTGTAATACCATAGGCTTTTATCTTGCTAATCATACTCGTACATAGCACCTTTTCAAAGACTTTCTGAAAATCCAAGTAAACAACATCCACTGTCTCCCCTTTGTTTCTCCTGCCCGTTATTTCCTCAAAGAATTTCAACAGATTTGTCAGGCAAGTTTTCCCGGTAAGAACACCATGCTGACTTTGGCCTACTTTATCATGTGCCTCCATCCTGTAACTTCATCCTTAATGATGGACTCCAACATCTCGTCAACCACTGAATTCAAGCTAACTGGCCTAAAATTTTCTTTCTTCTGCCTCCCTCTCTTCTTAAAGAGTGGAGTTATATTTGCACCTTTCCAGAATCTAGAGATATGGCACAGAAAGAAATGATTCTGATCATTCTGCTCTTTCAGTGAACAATCCAGTTAGTCTCACTCCCCTATATTTTCCCCATAACTGTGCATATTTTACTTTTATTTATCCAACACCCAAAGATGTTTATTATTGAAGCCATAATCCTCATTCAGTAGTTTATTCTTATAATTGAAGTTTCTCCTCTTAGATCAACAGTATAATTTATCACTTCCTCAAAGTGGCCTTTCTACTTACAGTCATTTATGCCCACGTACATTCAAGTCTCTCAATTCTTATATCCCCTTTAGTATCTACTAATTGGACTATATTGTTCCTTCTTCCAAAATGTGTCACTGCATACTTCTCAGCATTAAATTTGATCTGCAATTAGTCTGCCCATTTCATCAGTCAATGTGCTCTTGAAAGCCATTAACACCCTCTGCACAGATCAGCAAGAATCCAAGCTTTATTCATCTACAAATTTTAAATCATCATAAATGTCACATATCAAAATTTATCTAAATAACCATTTACTGAAACACTCTTCTTTCAGTCCCTTCGCCAATTTCAACTGATACTCCTGTTGACACCTTTAGTGCAGTACAACTTCTCATGAAATCCACACATCAATCATATAGTATTTATCAATTTTCTTCATTACTCATCAAAAATTTCAATCAGCCAAGCCAGGTAATTCAGACTTTTCAACAGTAAACAGTACAGCACTGGGCAGGCCATATGGCCCACGATGTTGTGCCAATCTCAATGCCAATTTATACTAAATGTCCTTCTCCTGTATGCTATCCACAATTCCCTTCATTTTCATATGCCTAAAAGCCTCTTAAACTAATCCAAATTGCTTACTACCCACGTATTCCAGGTACCCTTTCACCCCTCACCGCACCCCTAAAACCTTTAAAGCATGTCGTTCGATGTTTGACAATTCTATCCTGGGAAAAGATTCTGACTGTCCTTGCAACTAGTTCTTTCCATATGACTAAGAAATGTTTCCTCCAGTTATTGTTTTTTAAATCTCCCCTATTGTCAAAGATAAACCAGTTAACCTACTATTGCAAGGACTGTACTGGCATTTGCCATTCTCTGGACGTCCATTGTGCTTACAGCAGCTTTCCAGTCAGCAGAGACTGAGGGGAAAGAGATGGGATCCCCATAACAAACAGCACTGACAACACCATGTGGGTTTGGTTGTGGTAAAGTCAACGAACCTTGTGAGAGTTTGATCAGTGAATTACTTTTCAGGTGTAACCTCTGCCTTTTCGGTACAGACTTCAAAGAAAGAATTTCTTTCTTTGAGGTATTCTTTCATAGGAAATCTTTTCACAATGCATTAACACATAAGATATAGGAGCAGAAGCAGGCCATTCAGCCCATTGAGTCTGCTCTGCCATTCAATCATGGGCTGATCCAATTCTTCCAGTCATCCCCACTCCCCTGCCTTCTCCCCATACCTTTTGATGCCCTGGCTAATCAGGAACCTATCTATATACACCCAAAGACTTGGCCTCCACATCCACTCATGGCAACAAAATCCACAGATTTACCACACTCTGACTAAAGTAATTTCTCCGCATCTCTGTTCTAAATGGACGTCCTTCAATCCTGAAGTTGTGCCCTCTTGTCCTAGACTCCCCTACCATGGGAAATAACTTTGCCATATCTAATCTGTTCAGGCCACGTGCAAGTGCAGCTAAGAAAGAGAGAGGTAAGCAATGCAGCTCAATTTAATCAATTAACTTTAAGTATGTTTTCTTTTAGAATATAACCAAGACATTTAAAAATATTCAAACTTTTGACGGTGTTGATAGTTAATTCATCTTGGGGCATTTATGTGGGTGGGGCTTGCTATTTATGAACCAAGGTGTCCGTGTACCATACAGCCTTGCCATTTGGGATGAAACTGACTGCAGGGACTACTGAACCCACTCTAGGTAAGTACAGACCAACAGGTAAGAAAGTGGCAAACATAAGTGTCTGCCAGCTCCCAGGAAATTCAGGGTGGACATAAAGAATCTTCCAAGTTAAATATTACCTCCTGAAGAAGGATCTCAGCCCGAAATATCAATTGCTTACTTATTTCCATAGATGCTGCCTGACCTGCAGAGTTCCCCCAGCGTCTTGTGTGTGTTGGTTTGGACTTCCAGCATCTGCAGATTTTCTTGCCTCTGTTGCTCTGACGATTCTAAGACCTAATTTACCTCCTGTTCAGAAGTGGTTCAAAACCCAAAAGCACCAAAGACTGGAGCTGAAAACTGAATATGCTGGTAATATTTAGCAAGTCATAGAGGTTCTAATAAAAGGTCACTGATCTAAAGCTCTGCTTCTTTCACCACTCACTGGTATTTGGTAGGATTCCACCTCTAAATTAATCCTCTCAATATTTCAGTGATGTCCAGTATTTGCAAGAGATTCAAGCTTGTTTCCATCTTATTTTACAACAGATTTTACAGAAAGTACAAGTCACAGGCAATCTCCCAAGCCACAGGCAATAAAGGTCTGAGGTATGGGACCTGCCTTTGGATTGAGTTTATTTTATGAATAAGTGCCTCTTCCTGCCTTTCATACGTCAGTAATTCCAGTGTCAGCATTTATAAAATATGGTGTGCTCTCTGACAAGAAATATACACAATTCAGATCTTCCTCAGAAATTTCATGTAATCAGCATGTTTTTAAGCGATGTGCATTTTTCTTTGTCATCCATCTGTTTTTGTGAACAGCGATGTCATTAGCTGCCACATTACAGACGATAGATCATCAGTGAGAGATCACCTACATTTGAAGGATGAGATTAAGCCCCAATCTCAGATGAGCAATTCCTAGTCCGATCAATGTGGCTTGCATCCTGTGGGAATGCATAACGACTGCAATAACATACTACCTTAAATTTCTATGCAGCCAATATCAATTACCCTGTTTATTGGATACATGTATTTGTCTCTTTAATATTATGTCTAATGTTTCATAAAGCCAATTCTATTAAAGGCAATAACATCCTTTAGTAGATAACGTTGGGGCTATATTTGGTTGAAAAGGCCAGCTGAAGATCAGTTACTCACCTTGAAAACTCCAACAAAATCAATAAACCTCTTACCACTCCATTCAGTTTTGACCTGTAAAATTTCTCAGCACTGATATCCATCAGCATTCCCTCTCACTACCTGTTGTCTAGGAGACTTCTCGTTTCACTGTAGATACAGAACCTATTATGCCTTGGCAGTCAAAGTGAAGGATAATCCAAAGAGCTTTTACAGGTATATTAAGAGCAAAAGGATTGTAAGGGATAAAATTGGTCCTCTTGAAGATCAGAGTGGTCGGCTATGTGTGGAACCAAAGGAAATGCGGGAGATCTTAAATAGGTTTTTTGCGTCTGTATTTACTAAGGAAACTGCCATGAAGTCTATAGAATTAAGGGAATCAAGTAGTGAGATCATGGAAACTGTACAGATTGAAAAGGAGGAGGTGCTTGCTGTCTTGAGGAAAATTAAAGTGGATAAATCCCCGGGACCTGACAGGGTGTTCCCTTGGACCTTGAAGGAGACTAGTGTTGAAATTGCAGGGGCCCTGGCTGAAATATTTAAAATGTCGCTGTCTACAGGTGAGGTGCCGGAGGATTGGAGAGTGGCTCATGTTGTTCCATTGTTTAAAAAAGGATTGAAAAGTAATCCGGGAAATTATAGGCCAGTAAGTTTAACGTCGGTAGTAGGTAAGTTATTGGAGGGAGTACTAAGAGACAGAATCTACAAGCATTTGGATAGACTGGGACTTATTAGGGACAGTCAACATGGCTTTTTGCGTGGTAGGTCATGTTTGACCAATCTATTGGAGTTTTTCGAGGAGGTTACCAGGAAAGTGGATGAAGGGAAGGCAGTGGATATTGTCTACATGGACTTCAGTAAGACCTTTGACAAAGTCCCGCATGGGAGGTTAGCTAGGAAAATTCAGTCGCTAAGTATACATGGAGAGGTGGTAAATTGGATTAGACATTGGCTCGATGGAAGAAGCCAGAGACTGGTGGTAGAGAATTGCTTCTCTGAGTGGAGGCCTGTGACTAGTGGTGTGCCACAGGGATCAGTGCTGGGTCCATTGTTATTTGTCATCTATATCAATGATTTTGATGATAATGTGGTAAATTGGATCAGCAAGTTTGCTGATGGTACAAAGACTGGAGGTGTAGTAGACAGTGAAGAAGGTTTTCAGAGCCTGCAGAGGGACTTGGATCAGCTGGAAAAATGGGCTAAAAAATGGCAGATGGAGTTTAATACTGACAAGTGTGAGGTATTGCACATTGGAAGGACAATCCAACGTAGAACATACAGGGTTAATGGTAAGGCACTGAGGAGTGCAGTGGAACAGAGGGATCTTTGAATACAGATACAAAATTTCCTAAAAGTGGCGTCACAGATAGATAGGGACGTAAAGAGAGCTTTTGGTACATTGGCCTTTATTAATCAAAGTATTGAGTACAAGAGCTGGAATGTTATGATGAGATTGCATAAGGCATTGGTGAGGCCGAATCTGGAGTATTGTGTTCAGTTTTGGTCACCAAATTACAGGAAGGATATAAATAAGGTTGAAAGAGTGCAGAGAAGGTTTACAAGGATGTTGCCGGGACTTGAGAAACTCAGTTACAGAGAAAGGTTGAATAGGTTAAGACTTTATTCCCTGGAGCGTAGAAGAATGAGGGGAGATTTGATAGAGGTATATAAAATTATGATGGGTATAGATAGAGTGAATGCAAGCAGGCTTTTTCCACTGAGGCAAGGGGAGAAAAAAACCAGAGGACATGGGTTAAGGGTGAGGGGGGAAAAGTTTAAAGGGAACATTAGTGGGGGCTTCTTCACACAGAGAGTGGTGGGAGTATGGAATGAGCTGCCAGACGAGGTGGTAAATGCGGGTTCTTTTTTAACATTTAAGAATAAAATGGACAGATACATGGATGGGAGGTGTATGGAGGGATATGGTCCGTGTGCAGGTCAGTGGGACTAGGCAGAAAATGGTTCGGCACAGCCAAGAAGGGCCAAAAGGCTTCTTTCTATGCTGTAGTTTCTATGGTTCTATGGTTCTATGAGTGACTCCATTTAAAATAATTGGTACATGTTCACTCACCACTGAATCCATTACGTAAAATGATACATGATTGAAGAACCTTCCTATTGTTTCTAGTAATTATAATGAAACTTCCTCTTTACAAGAGGAGCTGCCCTTAAGTGGCACTAGACATGCATTGTTATATGCACTGCATGAATTGTGCAAGTACCAAACATACTCAAACCAGAAGCCATTGTTGAATCTGGAGCTTTTCAGACTGTTAAGGGCTAAATCTATGGTGTTCCAAGAACAGAGATCCAGAAGGCTTGCAAGAAATCCACATACAAAAAAGGGAAGGTGATCATGAGAATGAAAAGGCAGTTCTGTGTGCAGTTAGAGACACAACTGGATGTGGTAGGGTTTGCAGGGCATTACTTCCTATAAGGTGAAACCCAGCAGCATAAACAGCAGTGATGCTTCACATCTGATGAGATCAATGCCATTTATGCACACTTTGAAAGGGAAGATCAACATTCTACCTGTGAAAATCCCCACAACATCTGGCAATCTTTAGTCTCTGTCTTAGAGGCCAACATCAAAACATCCTTCAAGAGGGTGAACCTTTGCAAGATGTCAGACCTCTACAGTGTACCTGGCCAGGTATCGAAAATCTGCATCAACCAACTGGATAGAATATTCAAGGACATCTTCAACCTCTTATTGCTGCAGGAAGACGTTCCCATCTACCGCAGAAGGGCATCAGTGTCCAAGAAGAGCAGGCTGAGCTGCCTCATTGACTATTCTCTGGTAGCACTCACATCTACTGTAATGAAATGCTTTGAGAGTTTTTTCATAGCTAGAGCTATCGCTTGTTTGAGCAAGGACCTGGACCTGCTGCAATTTGCCAACCACAATAGATCTACAGCGGATCCAATCTCATTGGCTCTCCACTTGGCCTTGGACCACCTGGAGAACTGCAATACAAACAGGCTGCTGTTTATCAATTACAGCTTGGCATTCAGTGCCATCATCCCCTCAGTACTAATCAACAGACTTCAAAATCTGGGTCTTCGTACCTCCCGTTGCAATAAGGTCCTTGACTTCGTCATCGGGAGGCCACAGTCACTGCAGATCAGTAGTAGCATCTCCTCCTCACTGATAATCAAAACAGGTACACCTCAAAGATGGGTGCTTATCCCACTGCTCTACTCTCTCTACACTCGTGACCATGTGGCTATGCACAGATCAAACACTATCTATAAATTCACCATTGACACCACTGTCCTTGGTAGAATCTTGGGTGGCAATGAGGATGTGCACAGAAGTGAGATAGATCAGCTGGTTGAGTGGTGTTTCAGCAACAACCTTGTACTCAATGTCAGTAAGACGAAGGAATTGATTGTGGATTTCAGGAAGGAGAAAGTGGAAGAAAACACATAAGTTCTCTTTGATGGTTCAGTGGTAGAAAGGGTGAGAAGGTTCAAGTTTCCGGACATCAACACCTCAAAGGATCTATCCTGGGCCCAACACACTGATGCAATCATGACAAAGGCATGCCAACAGATATACTTCATTAGGATACATAAATACAAAAGATTCTAGAGATGCTGGAAATCTTAATCAACACACACACACAAAATGCTGAAGGATCTCAGCAAGTTAGACAACATCTTGTCATGGTCCGGTCCGTGAAGTCCGTATTCCATTTCACAGTCTGGTCCATCGAATCTTGCTCCAGGTTTTCCTGTTTACCCTGTTTCTGGCTTGTTGAGCTAATTGAGTCAGCTGATGCTCTTTGGGGCTGGCTGCATAAATACCTTCAGAGACCAGGACATGGCTGCTGGATTGTTCTTGTCCTTACTCCTTGTATCCCTTGCTCTGTCTTCTGTTTCCTCGCCTGAATCACTGCCTTGTCTTGCTGGTAAATCTCACCTTGTCATGCCTGCAGTCTTGTCCTGGAGCTACCCTGTACCCAGCTCCCTTCCTGTCCCTTGCCTCCATCGGGTAAGCCAGGCCGACTCGCCGTTACCTGTGGCTGGTTCTGTTCCTTCCTGTCCCTTGCCTCTGGCGGGTAAGCCAGGCCGGCTCGCCATTACCTGCAGTTGGTTCTGTCCCTTCCTGTTCCATGCCTCCCTCGGGTGGTGAACTGCGCCCTGCCCCGGAGGAGCCTGCCTAGCCTCAAGCTTGAAGACTCCAGCCTTGCCTTGCCTTAAGTCCCCTGCCTCCAGCCTCACCTCGCCTCAAGTCCCCTGCCTCCAGCCTCACCGCAAGTCTCCTGCCTCGCCTTGCCTCAAGCCTGAAGACTCCAGCCTCTACCCTCTTGCCATGCCAAGTCTCTAGCCTCTAGCCTATTGCCAAGCCAAGCCAAGTCTCTAGCCTCTAGCCTCTTGCCAGCCAAGCCAAGTCTCTAGCCTCAAGCCTGAAGACTCCAGCCTCCTGCCAAGCCTCGCCTCTAGCCTGAAGACTCCGGCTACCTGCCTCCTGCCAAGCCTCACCTCTAGCCTCAAGCCTGAAGACTCCAGCCTCATCCTGCCTGCCTGCCAAGCCTCGTCCTTGCCTAGTTTTGGGGTCCGAGCCAGAGGCAAGACCCAGGTATTGGGTCCTTGTCCAGTCTCTGGCTCGGAGTCCATCCTGCCTCCTGCCAAGCCTCGCCTCTAGCCTCAAGCCTGAAGACTCCAGCCTCGTCCTGCCTGCCTGCCAAGCCTCGTCCTTGCCTGGTTCTGGGGTTCGAGCCAGAGGCAAGACCCAGGTACTGGGTCCTTGTCCAGTCTCTGGCTTGGAGTCTCAGCCCGGGCTCCTAGCTCTCTTGTCCAATCCTGTTCCAGGTTCCTGGTTTTCCTGTCCAAGTCCTTGCCCTCAGCCTGTCCCTAGTACTTCAGTGTCTGTGTCTTGCACTTGGGTCCATCCCTAGCCCCCTCCTTATGACACATCTATGGAGGGAAATAAAGGATCTTGGTTCAAAACATCGACTGTTTATTCCCCTTCATAGATGCTGCCTGACCTGTGGGTCTCCTCCAGCATTTTATGTGAGATTTTTCATTCGGAGTTTGAGATCTGCTATTTCAGCAAATACTCCTAACAAATTTCTACAGATGCAGAGGAGAGCATTCTGAGTGGTTGCATCACTGCCTGGTACGAAGGCTCCAATATGCTGGTTCAAAAGAGGCTGCTTATAGACCAGCCAGGTCCATCACTGGCACAATTCTCCCCATCAAGGGCATCTTCAAAAGTTGGTGCCACGAGAAGGCAACATCAACTAAAGACTCTTGCCATCCAGGACATGTCTTGTTCTCATTATTACCATCAGAGAGGAAGTACAGCAGCCAGAAGACCCAAACTTAACGCTTCAGGAATTGCCAAAAAAAAAAACCCATGAACACTATCTCACTATTCCAGGTTTGCACTGTTTATATTTTTGTAACATAGTAATTTTTATGTCTTGCACTGTACTACTGTCACAAATCAACAACAAACTCCACAACATGTACCAGTGATAATAAACCTGATTCTGTTTTTCAAACGGTTTTGGAAGGCTGTTGTGAGAATCATGTAAAGGTGGTCTTGGAACCATGTGTTGTGTAGTCCATTTGTTTTTAAAAGGGTTTCTCTTTCTTTTAAAATCATTAATCCACCTTTTGGTATGCATCTTCTCATGACATAAATCTATTTAGGCTCCTAAGTACCTCAAGCTCTACAGGGTACATAAATTCTATTAATTTGTTGTCAATGGAACATTTTGCAGTATGTGAATCGTTTGCTTTTGCTGATTGTGTCAAACCTGTGATTTTTCTGAAACTCATTTCCGAGCGTACACTTTTACAAAATTCGTGTAGTATCTTAATGGTTTCCTCCCAACTGCCTTGGAGTTGCTGATTATGCAGTACATTCTCAAATAATAGAGCAATGTAACTTACATTTCTGATGTTTGACCCATTTGTCAGCATTTTGCAAGCATATCCATGGTAATAATAAAAAAAAGACAAGTTAGAGAGCTCTCACGTTCAAAGTCAGATTTATTGTCAGATGCACAAGCACATGTACTCACAGATGCAAAGAAAATCTTACTTGCAGCAGCATCACAGGCATATACATCTACTGTAGATAAGCAGCATTCATAAGAAAAATAAATTATTCACAATTTTTACTAGAAAAACAGAATTAGAAAAAAAACCTCTTTTAATGCAAAGTGATCAGTGATCATAGTGCTATTATACAGTAGTGATTAGAGCTTGAAGAAGAGCTGATGCAACCCTAATGGTTGAAGCAAAGCAGCTATTCTTGAATCTGGCGATGTGGGACTTAAGGTTTCGCTACCTCTTGCCCGACGGTAGCTCCACATTACGTAGAAACTATTGATAGTGGGGAGGGATGTGGTCGTGATGTTTTGGGCAGAACCCATTATTCTGCAGCTTCTTGCATCACTGCATGCTCAGATTGACAAACCAGACAATGACACAACTAGTCAGGATACTTTCAACAGTAAATCTAGAGCAGTTTGTTAGTGTTTGGTGACATGTTGAAACTCCTTAACTTCTAAGGAAACATGCTGAACTGCTTTCCTTGTGATTGCATCGATATGCTGGGCCCAGAGAATATCATCTGATACACTAAAGCCCGGGAATTTAAAACTGCCGACTTTCTCTACTGCTGCTCCTTTGATATACGGCGGTGCACGTTGGCTCACTTCTGACGAGGATGTGACTGAACTTCTCCCTTTCAGTCTCTCTTCATGTACTTATGTTAAGTTCTTCATAGAATATTATAAACTTCCTAGGAAGATAAACACAAGAGATTCTGCAGATGCTGGAAATATTAAGTAACACAAACATCGCTGGGACCTCTCACGAGTTCTTTTCTCACATGAACTCCTACGGGTTTGCCTCCTCCCTCCCTTTCTTCCATAATCCGCTGTCTTCTCTATTTGATTTTTCTTCAGCCCTTTACATCTTCCACCAATCCCCTCCCAGCTTCTTGCGTCATCCAACCTCCTCCCAATCATCCACCTTCCCTCTCACCAGGTCCTATCTATCACATACCAGCTGTATTCCTTCCCCTTCTTTTACAGTTCTTATGAAAGGTCTCAACCCAAAATGCCCAGTTTTCCTCTCTGAACAGGTTGCTTGACTTGCTTAGTTCCTTCAACATTTTGTGCATTTCTTAGGAAGAGGTCTCTTCATGCACTTCGATCACCATTCTGTATCCTACTAAATCATTTTTTACCAGCTCCTCACGATTTTGTAAGATAGTGATATTCCCATAGCATGACGTGTATCACAAGTCTCCTTTTGACTTTAACAGATACTTTTTAAAAAAGCTTCTCAGAGTCTTTTAGTCAAATTAATTGTAAAGAGTCTCAAAAGCCTTGGGCCAATTACAATTCAACTCATTATCAATGCTTTCAGAAGCTGTTTTTTTTTGTAATCAGGACTGTTCTGCCTGCTTTTAGTGGAAACAGGATGGCTATTGCCTTCGTCCATAGAGAGGAGGCTATGAAGATGGACCTCATTGTTTATTAGGTCAAGGTTTCTCTTCTTGATTCTGTCTGGACATTAGGTACTTTCAGAATATTACCTTCAGATCTTTAATTTTCCGTTTCAACCAGTGTCACTAATTTACTTCTCTCTCCCTAGGACATCTTAGTTCTGTCTGTATTGATATTACATGCTGAGTTTTGTTTGAAAACAGGCTCTGATTCACTTCTGTCTGAGGGGTAGAGGCCTTCCACTGCCCTGCAGGCTGAGTGCCACCTCCTGTGAAGCTTTTACAGATTGCACAGTATTTGTCAGACCTAATCCATCAGATGCGTGGTACAAATGGGTATCCAACTTTTTCTCTTTGCAGGTGCACTGACCTCCTCCATTCTTCCCAATCACATATAGTTTAACAAAGTTGCACAAAAGCCATCTTCCCCAAGGGACCTCAGGGCAATATGACTCTTGGAAGAATGTGACAAACAAAACACCTGAGTGTTAATATGTCTATAAATGCAGTTACTTTACTTCAGCTGTTTGCATTAAAAGGGATTACTAAACTTATGAAAGCTACATGAAAGTCAACTTGACGAACACCTCTGATAATTAATTCTTTTCGTATATACAAAGAGTGGTATCTCACTGAAGACATTTTTTTAAATGACCAGCAAAGCATTAAAATAAAATTCAATTTACAGATCAGCAAATACAGACATCTAAAATGACTGGACACTTTTTGCTCCTCCAAGTACTTCTGGAAATTTGGTACCTTATGCCCATTGATACATTTAAAGTAGCAAGAGGCCTCTCAATCCTATTCCATTTTATATGATTATCAAACTGATACTTCAAACTCTGCATGCCTTTTACCTTGGTAACTTTTCTACTCCTGCCTTGAAAAAATGTAGTTTTTGCTTCTATCACTCTTGGAGCAAGAGCTATTAAAACTCTCAACCTTCAGAGATTAGTTTTTTTCAGACAAAAGTCAGAGGTACCAATCCACACAGTACTCTAAAGGTGGTCTCACTAACGCCCTATTTTGCTGAAGCATAGCGTCACCACTTTTACGTTAATTTCTAGCATTTTGGGAGCTTTCCCAATTATTTGTTGTATGTGTATTATCAGTATGATATGACTTAGACGCTACAGCATCCAGATTTCTCCATAATCTCTGACCTTGTAGATATTTTTCAAACATTTCAGTATTAAAATGGTCAATTTCACATTTTCCAACTCAGTTATTCACATCCCTTTGTCTCCTTTCCACTCTCTTGACAACTTACCTTCCTGTTTAGTGTCACTAGCAAATTTAGCAACAGCTACATGTAAAGTCTAAAAATTACAATTGGCCTTTTTCATTTTTTCCTCAACATTTCTTTGAAGGAAATTTGACTTTTCCACTTGGTGATGGCTTTATTGTCAATCATCAGTGTCTCTCTGTTTGCCAGAGGTACATCAAAAAATAGATGGTGGACATTTGCAGACATTTTTCTTGTGAACTCACTTTAATGATGAGTTAATGGTGGCAACACTAATTTGTTGATATAAAGGTAAGCAGATTACGCCAAAACAGTTATGTTGGAGAAATAAATGACTGCAAATGCTGCAATCTACAACAAAAACAAAACCCTGGAAGAACTCAGTGGGTGAAGCAGCAGCGGTGGAGGCAAAAGGTAACAGTCAAAGCAACACTCACAACAAGCTGGAGGAACTCAGCAGGTCAGGCAGCATATGTGGAAACGTCAACTGATCGTTTCCACAGATGCTGCCCGACCTGCTGAGTTCCTCCAGCTTGTTGTGAGTGTTGCTTTGACCCCAGCATCTGTAGATTATTCTGTGTTTAGGTAACAGTCAACATTTCAGGTTGAGACCCTTCATTAAGACGGAGAGCACACAGGAAAGATTGCCAGTATATAGCTGTATGTAAAGGGGTGGGATTTAGGCACGTCCACCTGTTTGAACTCATTCACAACTGAACACCATTGCTCTTTGAAGATCCAGTGCTGAAAGATGAGTTTCTATAGCTTCCTAGCATTTGCAATTGAAAAATCTATCCACAAACTGCAAAAAAAAGAAGAAACAAAGCAGGAAGAATAAGTACTAGATAACTTACATTTAAGCTACAAACAATTACATTTTAGTGTTTTCTACTATAAATGATTTAATTTAATTAAATATAATTTCGAAGGTGTGATTAAGCTCCTTCATAACTGGTAAGCCTGGCACATGGGCTAGCTAGTGTTACAGCATTATGACCAGAAGGCTGAGTTGTGCAGGATGTGCTGTTCTCCGCCAATTAGACTGCAGCTGGCTTTGGTAAGGAAGCTCACAGGAGGGGATCTACTTAGTGTAAGAACAAGTTTAACCAACAGGTGACACCTCAGCACAGGCTGCATATTAGCCTTACTATGATTGGGGCCATTATCCTGATGAAATTGATATAGCTAATTTTATCTTAATCTACTTCCATTATCGAGGAAACAAATAATCAAGTAACTGCATGACCCAGCTTCAGATGAATTAATTGCAAAGAAATGTGCTACAGTATTTGGCATCGAGGCATGTAGAATCCATTATTCCGTTTAGAATGATTTTTGAACGGCCACAATTGCCTAAAAGTCTTGCCTTGGGTAACTTTATCCCAGCCAACAGTACTTAAAGATTTATGCATATCATGAAATCAATACATCCAAACACTGACTTGTTTTTTTACGCTCTTATAATTGAATTGCTTTACTTTTATGCAAAGCCAGGTAAATAATAACAACAAGCAAGCTGCTCTTCACACATTTAATTACAGAACTTTTGGGCAAAGCTGTATATAACTGTATAGATTGTATGAATTCTCCAAGAATGTGAACAGGATAGTGGCATACTTCACTTGCTTGGCAGGGCACAAGTTAATAAATCTAAGTGTCTTAAATAAAATGCAAATATTTAGCAAGTAATTTTATGCATCTTTCTCTTTCAGGCATCAATTTGACAAAAATATGCATAAATAACCATTTTATTTTGCATCAATCAAAATTTGCAAGATTTTACTTGTTCTTGCCTACTTGACTACACTGGTTAAAATGTAGATGAGACTTTCATAGGATGCTCGTTAATATTACTGTAGTCATAAAAATGTTATCTTTGAATCATTATGCAATTTTCACAGTTAATTAGCAGCACTTGAGTCCCACACATACTACATTCATAAAAAAAACACAAAATTTATTATCAAAAAGGCCATTTGATTATGAATCAAGGCAACACATCAATAAAAAAGATGTGGTTTCATCAGCATTGATTGCCTACATAAATTAAAACAGTCAGCTCTGGCAGCCTTATTTTCATTTTAATAGAAAAAGTGAAGCTATACTGAAATAGATATAAAACCTCATTTAAAAATAAAGAAACTCTTCCTTAATTAAAGGCAGAAATTTCATCATCCCCACAGTACTAGTACAAGAATGAATTGCATTAACAAAGTTGGTCAATATAGGCAGTAATATCACTGCATTATTTTTAAAAAGAAGAAATAAGTGAATCGATACCTAACTCGTACTAACCTTGAAAATGATATTAATATGATATCTCAATTCTGAGTTTGTAGTCTATGAGAAATATTAAAATAGAAAAACTTTTCTGTTCAAAATTGTACATGGAAAGTATCATCAGTTTGAAATACTTTTCCAGTTCATGTGGCAATATTTATTAAGTCATAAAAGCTACAACTTTTTGTTCAATTTAAATACCTCTGAAATATTTTAGATCCACACAAAAAATGTTCTTATAAGGAAGTTTAACAGTTGCAAAGCAAGATAGACTGCTTTTGTTCTTAAATGTTGACATGCTACAAAAATCAAAGAACATCACCAGCACAAACAATGATGGTGTTAGCACATGAAGATGGGTATATCTACAGTATATTACACTGTTTATTGTCTCATGTATACTTCAACACAGAAACTTTGATAACACTTTATATAAGGGCAAATACAGGGATATCCCCATCCACAATGGTTACCACCTTTAGTGTTACATAATAAAAGATTATGTTTAGGACCAAGAATCAGAAACCCGATCAAGGTAGAAAATAAGATGTTCTGATTCAAAGTTCAAAATTTGAGAGCAAATTTAGTGTTCAGTTTGTGTTTTCTCTGGCAGATTGTCATTTTCAAATGTCTACAATCAGAATCTGTGATTGTCTTCTATGGAAAAGATCCTGCTCGAGAAAAATGTGTAAACAACACGTAACTGTGAATAGCAGATATTTGGAAAAGTTTATGCAAACTTCCTGCTGCTGTTATTAAAACAGCTCAAATAATTCAATTAGAAATTAAATATAATAAATAAAACTCTTTGTTATTCAAACAACATGGATTAAAGAGCCAGACATGGGGAAGGGTCAACATTTTTATGTCATAACTCAAAAAGCACAATGTAGATTCTATTGGTCAACTCTGTACAATTGCAGGTAAGGTATCCCCATGTGGGGGGATTTATTCTAATTTGAGTGCCATATGAAGACTTTTATAAATCATATCACCAGTTAAATAGTTGGTATAATACTTGAATACTTTTTTTTAAACAATTAAAAGGATTTTAAAAGGAGTGTATTTTCCAGCATATTTTCATGAGGTACCTTAAATTTAATGGCAGTAATAGACAAAGGCCAAAGCAGAACAAGATAGCCTCCTGCCTACCAATTTGGGGAAAAAAGGTTGTCAAAGTGGCACCTAGTAGTTTCAGTGGATTGGTCCAGACACATTTAAATAGTAATGGAAAATTCAAAGCATCTTTTATGCCTTCCATTTCCCCATAGAGTAATAAACTCCCTTAAGGGTGATAAAACAAAGAGCAGAAATTGCACAGCTCATCTGGAAACACTTAAGCACTGACCTGAAATGTTTGTCAGTTACTTCAGAAATTGTGTTGACTGAGAATTTCAAATTCTATTTTAAGTATGATTAGTGTATATTGCTAACAGTTAAGTGATAATTATGAAAATCCAAATTTTAAAAGGACCTAAAGCAGATGCATTTTGGACTGAATTTCTTGAAAAGGGATTACAATATTGTTTAAGTTTCATTAAATTACAAATTAATTGTAAGACTTAACAGGATACTGTCCAAAGAATATCTTCAGCTTGTTTACCTTGCAACTAAGACAGCAATTAAGGCCATGAATTTAATTCATCATTTCAGTATTGCTCATTGACAAACATCTGAGGAAAGACTAAAGCAAACTTGTTAATTCTACTAGCCTATTTCCAACTTTGACAAATAGCACATTGAAAAGAAGTTCGACCAGAGTTCTCAAATAAAACCTTAAATATAAAACTAATTATTTACAATTGTTCTGCAATCAGAGTTTGCTCAAATATATCTGGAAAAGTCACAAAACCAATGTGATATTAATGTGTAAAAGCTGATTTCTAGGGACTAGCCCAATATTGTCTTTTAGAAAAACTGATCAAGATAATGCAGATATAGTCTTCCCAGATATTGACAAACACGAGAAAGTTTGCAGATGCTCAAAATCCAAAGGAACACACACAAAATGCTGGAACAACTCAGCAGGTTAACCTTTAACATCTGTCGGACGATGCTGAGGATGTTCTACGAGTCTGTGGTGGCCAGTGCTATCATGTTTACTATTGTGTGCTGGGGCAGCAAGCTGAGGGTAGCAGACACCAACAGAATCAACAAACTCATTCGTAAGGCCAGTGATGTTGTGGGGATGGAACTGGACTCTCTCACAGTGGTGTCTGAAAGAGGATGCTGTCCAAGTTGCATGCCATCTTGGACAATGTCTCCCATCCACTACATAATGTACTGGTTGGGCACAGGAGTACATTCAGCCAGAGACTCATTCCTCCAAGATGCAACACTGAGCATCATAGGAAGTCATTCCTGCCTGTGGCCATCAAACTTTACAGCTCCTCCCTTGGAGGGTCAGACACCCTGAGCCAATAGGCTGGTCCTGGACTTACTTCCTGGCATAATTTACATATTACTATTTAATTATTTACAGGTTTATATTGCTATATTTATACTCTACTCTTGGTTGGGGCAACTGTAACGAAAATCAATTTCCCACGGGATCAATAAAGTATGACTATCAGGTCAGGCAGCATCTATGGCAAAGAATAGATGGTCCACATTTTGGGCCAAGACCCTTTTTTTAGGATATATTCCCAGATATTGATTTGCCATCTACTTGTAGAAACCATTTTGAAACCAGAGATGTAACATTGTCACTTTTCATTAAGGTATCCAGATAAAGTTATAAAGCCAGCATTAGATTTCTTGTCATATTCTATTAATACAATTCTATGATCTTTTAACAATTATAGCATTTAAAACATTTGTATCCTGTTCACTTAAATGTAAGCATTACATTGAATTCTTGAAAAATCTTCCATAAGGAAATTATATATCAGCCGATCAGTATTCAACAACACGTCAGCAAATCACTTTACAAAGAATTACAGAATTTAAGCAAATCAGTTGTAATTAAGCTTATGAAGATGGAAGTGCTTAAATAACAATGCAAATGTTTTATATTTAAGATAATTCAGTTTTTAAAAAGCAACAGAATGCATGAATTCATAAATTATCCTGGTTAACATACTGAAACCTTGTGTGAAAGAAGCTTTATCACATTTTAATCCATATGATCTTAGGATTTTAAAATATAGTTGCAAGAAAAAGTTTGTGAACCTTTTGTAATTACCTGGTTTTCTTCATTAATTATTCATAAAATGTTCATCTAAGTCACGATAATAGACAAACACAATCTGCCCAAACTAACAAACAATTGTATTTTTCAAGTTTTTATTGAAATAATTATTCACAGTCCAGGATGGACAAAGTAAGTGAACCATTGTATTTAATCATTGGTAGAATCTCCTTTAGCAACAATAACATCCACCAAACATTTCTTGTAGCTGCTGACCAGATTTGCACAATGGCAAGGAGGAATTTTAGACCATTCCTCCATACAAAGCTGTTTCAGATCATCAAAATTTCTGGGTAAACTTGCATGAACAGCTCTCTTCAAGTCATGCTACAGCATCTCAATTGGGTTAAGGTCTGGACTCTGACTCAGCCATTCCAAAACACTTTTTTTTCTTTTTAAACTATCCTGTTGCTGATTAACTCTTCTGTTTCGTATCATTGTGACGTTGCATCATCCAACTTCTATTGAGCTTCAAGGGTTGGACCGCTACCTTGACATTCTCCTGTAAAATGTCTTGATACAATTTTGAATTATTTGTTCCCTCACTGATTGCAAGCTGTCCAGGTCTTGTGGCAGCAAAGCAGCCCCAAACTATAATGCGCCTTCCACCATGCTTCACAGTTGGCTGAGATTTCAGTGTTGGTGTGCAGTGCACTTTTCTCTCCAAACATTGCAGTGTGCATTTCTGCCAAAAAATCCAACTTTTGTCTCATCTGTCCACAGAACATTGTCCCAAGAGCATTGTGGAACATCCAAGTGGTCTTTTGCAAACTTGAGACATGCTGCCACGTATTTTTTTTTTGGAGAGGAGTGGTTTCCTCCATGGTGTCTTTCAATGAACACCCATTTTGTTCAGTGTTTTGATGATAGTGGAGTTCTAGAGATTCCTGCAAATCTTTTGCTGTTATCTTTGGGTTCTTTTTCACCTCCTTCAGCATTGCATATTGTACTATTGGTGTGATCTTTGCAAGATGCCAACTCCTAGGGAAAGTAGCAACAGTACTGAATTTCCTCCATTTGTAGCTAGTTTCTCTACCTGACTGCTGAACACTCAGGTCTTTACAAATGCTTGTGTGGCCTTTTCCAGCTTCATGCATCTCTACAATTCTTCAATGTCCTCTGAAAGTTGATTTGATCAAGGTATAGTGCGCATCAACAGATCTTTCTTGAGAAGAGCAAGCTTTGTCAGTAACCTGACTTTGTGGTGTCTTTTTTATAGGGCAGGGCACCTCTACAACCCACACCTCTAATCTCATCTCATTGATTGAAACACCTGATTCCAAATAGCTTTTGTAGAAACCAATACCCCAGAGGTCCACATACTTTTTTGAACCTAAACTGTGATTGTTTAAATGGTGCACTCAGTACTGACAAGAAGTAGTACAATTGTTTGTGCGCTATTATTTAGGCAGATCATGTTTGTGTATCATTGTGACTTGAATGAAGATCAGATCACATTTTATGAGCAATTAATACAGAAAACCAGGTAATTACAAAGGGTTCACAAATTTTTTTCTTGCAACTGTACACTATTTACTAGATTTAGTGAAATAAGATTTTATCCTAATATATTCCTGCAGGTGACATAATGAACAATACACTTCTCAACTGCATGCATGCAGTTTTAAAAAAGCTAATCTATTCCTGGAGAATATCATCTGTCAAGAATATAGGTAATAAAAATGAATGTAATGAAGTAATTTTTCTTCGATGTAGCACGTACACGTTGAATTTGATCAAATTACTAAGATCTTTTTTGCATGTCTTTTAGCTTAAAATTTTTTCCTTAAACAGCACCCTTGCTTAATTTTTATCAAACCCATTTTTAAAAAATTCAGTACACTTAGTCCTCATTATCTGACAAGATACCATCTGCGGATTACATTCAGATTCATTTATTTATCACATGTACACTGAAGCATACAATTAAATACTTTTGTTTTGGCTAGCTAAGGATGTCCTAGGGGCAGTCCGCAAGTGTCACCGCACATTCTGATGCCAACAGAGCATGCCCATAGCGCTCAGCAGAACGACACAAGTAACAGAAACAGCAGCAAGACAAGCCCCTTTCCTCCTACTTATCCACCCAACCAAACAGAGACAGTCCTCCAACCCCAGAACAAGTTGATCCAGGCCTCCAGCAGACTCACAGATATCAGGCCTCAAAATTTCCCAGGGTACTTGTAGTCCCAGGACATCAGCCTTCAGGCCTCGATTTCCTGACTTCTGATTGACTTTTAGGCTTTGATCTTGAGTACCGACCCCTGGTCTTGTCATTGTCAGGATCCCGAACTCCAGATTCTATGATGGAATGCCAAATTCCAGGCCTCGAACCCCAAACTTGCCAACCCATGCAGCTAGCGAGTCATCAGCCTTCATGCCTCCTTCCCCTTGACCTCCAAACCCTGTACCGGCCAACACTGGGGGACTCACTGACCTGGAAGGGAGCACAGGCGGGGTCAACAGCCCTTATCCCCACTGGTCTTCATCCACAGCGTTTGTTTGCCCAACATCCATCCACGGACGTCATGTCCACATTGCTGGCCTTCAATGCAGAGAGGAGGCAGAAACTATGGCCTGACATCTAATGCCCCTACATCCCTGTCCCTAAACTCTAACCTGACTCCAAACTCCCCTCTCTGTCACTAAAAACAACCCTATGAACCTAAAAAAACAACTAAGTCTGAGCCAGGTGGAGATTGCAGCTTGGCACCATTTGGACTGGAACCTTCTAATTTTCTACATATGCACAAAGTTAACCCCAATTTCCATCTTAATTTTTTTGGATATACTTATATTCATGTTCCTGTTAAGGAACCAAGTATTATCTGTATATACAGTAATCAGTTTTGTGACAACTTGTGTTAAGTACGCCTTACTGTGTACTTCCCTAATATTTGATTACATAGCTGCCTTTGATTACATAGTTGCGCCTTGCTTTTTTCAAACCAATCAATGCTTGTTGTTATTGAAATTACTTTATTAGCAAATAATTATTTCTTTTTCGGTATTTAGAAACTTTTGTGTGCATTAATACATGGTAATGGTTTTAGAATATATTTGCATATATTTAGGGAGTGCTTTCTGTAATGGCATCCATGAATTTTTTTGTTATGAACAAGAAGTCCACACTCTTACCCCTTGTGAATAATGAGGACTTAGTGTGTGTCATGGTGTGGGCACGTGGCCAAGTGGTTAAGGCATTTGACTAGCGACCCAAAGGTCGTGAGTTCGAGCCCCAGCCGAGGCAGTATGTTGTGTCCTTGAGCAATGTCACTGACACTGCAATGACACTGGTGCCAAGCTGTATTGGCCCTTGCCCTTCCCTTGGACACCATCGGTGTTCTGGAGAGGGGAGACTTGCAGCATGGGCAACTGCTGGTCTTCCATACAACCTTGCCCAGGCCTGCGCCCTGGAGAGTGAAGACTTTCCAGGCGCAGATCCATGGTCTCGCAAGACTAACGGATGCCTTTATTTATTTAGTGTATGTAATTTATAACATGCTTCATATTTGCTATATTATTAAAAGATCATTGCAACTTATCTGCAATTCTGTGATACAAATGATTCTGGAATTCGATTACTGTCTCCATTCTCTAAGATCCTCTGGTAGTTAATAAATTTCAAAGTCAGTATTTGGCTAGGCACACAAATAAGCAGCAGTGAAGTTGCACATTGAAATTTTTGGCCTACTTTAAAAGAAAAGAAAAGTTTGTATCTTCATAAACTACGGCGATATTTCACATATATACATGTTGCCAACACTGTAATACCCAGTACTGCTATTACTACTGGTGATAAAGTTAACTTGCTGCTTTGATTATTCTTGATTACCTGAAAGAAAAAGATAAAATGTATTAGTAGACTCTCAGAAGATCCCTAAACTGAAGGCTATCTTCAAAGGTCAATTTAATCACCCTTAGCTTTAAGT
Organism: Mobula birostris; assembly: GCF_030028105.1. Lineage (NCBI taxonomy): Eukaryota > Metazoa > Chordata > Chondrichthyes > Myliobatiformes > Myliobatidae > Mobula > Mobula birostris. The sequence continues at coordinate 169,064,411 of NC_092370.1, read as the reverse complement.
CAATTACCATTCGGATGCTAACATGTCAATTAACTTTCACATTTTATACATATGACTCACTGAAACTATGCCAACCCTCAAAGCACATTCATCAGTCCTATTTCCATACATACATCCCTATAGCTCATTCTTTCTCACACATTAATTAACAAGCCCCCTCCATCATGCCCCAATTCTCCTGCATTTACAGTGATAAGTAACTTCCCAACATACATAGTGCACTCTAAACTGTTGGAAGTTTGTTAGCAGGGAAGTGGAAGAGCTCCACTCTCCTTGGCTGTTAACAATTTCCCGTCTTTGAGATGCAGGAGGAAACTAGATTACTTAGTGGAAACCCACATGGTCAAAAGGAAAACATGTAAGGTCTTCACAGTATGAAGTCAAATACTCGGTTACTGCAGTTTTATGACAGCGGCATTAACTGCTGCACTGGGAGGGGAGGGAACGTCGACTCAGACCATGAGAGGCCTACATCGGGCATTTTCATGCCTTACAAGGCGCAGATTGGAAGTCTGTGTGGGGCGCCACTCCTCGCACAGACACTAGAGCAATGTGTGGTTAAGTGTCTTGCTCAAGGACACAAACACACTGCCAAAGCTGAGGCTCGAATTAGCGACCTTCAGATCACTAGACGAATGCCTGAACCATTTGGCCACATGCCCATCACAAATGCTGCACTACTGCTGGAAAACACCCATGAAAAGTGAATAAAATTCAACAGTGATGTCTTTAAGATTTCAATTCCAAAGTACTAAGAGTATTTAATGAAAAGCAAAGCCAGGTCGGTGTTTTTGCTCAGAGGACCAGGCTGCACTTGAAGTTTTTTTGTTGGTAAATTAACTTAGTTCAGTGGATAGTAAGTATCACATAGTAATAAAATAGATGCAACTGTTTTGTCTTCAGTTACTTAGTGCACTCTAAACTGCTGGGAATTTGTTAGCAGGGAAGTGGAAGTGTTCCACTCTCCTTGGCTGCTAATTTCCCATCTGTGGTATAATACATGGGGACTGTATTATTTCACAATCTGTAATCAGCTATGGTTCATCATTTTTGACCCTGAGATGGTGTTCCCTTAAGAAATGAAATACATTGGGAATAATCTGTGTGCCCTAGTTAACGAAGTTACCGCAAGACACTGAAGCCAAAACCAGATTGTTTGGCAAGATGGATCAAAATAAAAGTCAATTAAAAAATTAAAGCAATTAGCCCACAATTTTAATTAGTCCTAGTTTTTATTTTCTGCAATAGAATAAAATGCAGAATACAGGTTTCCCCCGCTATCCGAAGGTACAGCGTTCCTATGAAACAGTTTGTAAGCCAGAATGTTGTAAAGTGAATAAGCAATTACCATTTAATATGGGAAAAGATTTTGAGCGTTCCCAGACCCAAAAAATAACCTACAAAATCATGCCAAATAACACATAAAACCTAAAGTAACAGTAACATAGTAAAAACAGGAATGATATGATAATTACACAGCCTATATAAAGTAGAAATACTTTTCTGCAGCACTGTCTAGCACAATGAAAATCTCATGGAAGCGCTCTCGACAGAAACACGGCGCAAGCGCTCTCGACAGAAACACTCTCTCCAGTAACCTTTAAGCTATGAAGCTGCCAAATCATACCAAATAACACATAAAAATACACAGCCTATATAAAGTAGAAATAATGTATGTAGAGTGTAGTTTCACTTACCAGAATCGGGAAAACTCCAATAAATTGCAGTTTCATCACAGTTAAACACTTGCTTATACGAATAACCACCTGACGCAAACAGCAATCGCCTCTGATCTGGGCCGACATTTACGTGCCGGGCAGCACCTAATTAATTAGCTTGTTTATTTCGGCTTTTTTCTTAAAGATGTTCTGGCTGCGTTCTGACTACCGCTGCACCCCTGCATTCTTCGCGGCAATGTATTAGTCCGCGGCCCGGAGGTTGGTGACCACTGCTTAAACTATAAAGCTGCCCTCGCCTCAGAAACTGATCAAACCACCCATGACTACCTTTAAATTCCACTTTCGCAACACTTTCATCACCATCATCCAGTGCAGTTTCAGCTTATTAAAAAGACTGACTGATTTCTCCTTAAGTATAAGAAAACTTAACAGAACACCACGCTCTGTACACCCATCAATCCACTCAAGCAATAGACTTTCCATTTTATCCATTATTGGATGCCGACTAAGAGAGACCACTTTGCTACAAGCAGAACCAACAAACATTGGCAGCTTTCAAAATTCTTTCTCTCTGCATATAAATAGTGCGAATGGTGGACGCAGGCAAGTTCAACGCACAGACAATATCCTTACTTCGTTCACTACGATTGAAACACTTAATTATGTCTAGTTTTAAGAGCTCGTAACACCCTTAAGAGCTCTTTTAGGCTTTTCCAATACCTTAGAATTCATCTTGCTAACAGATGCACAAAATAAATCGAGATAAAGCATGTGTTTAAGCAATGCCAGAATGCAGTTCCGGGGGAGGAGCTTGGCTGTTCGGGCGCGTGCTGCCTTTTTTCGCGCCCTGCTTTTTCTTGTAACAGTGAAAACACCTGCTGTTAGCGAAAACAAGTAACTAACGTAGGTCTTTCGTAACAGCGAGGTGTCGTAAAGCGAATGTTCGGAAAACAGGGGCCACCTTTACGTGGGAGGCCTGATTTGGATCTCATTTTTTGATCTTGAGTTCTAAAATCTTACTATGAATCTGCACTTCAGGAAAAAAGTCACAACAAAGTGGACTAATGTGTGTGCATTCACCAACCATGAGGATGTTTGCTCACTCAACTGTGCCTTTGGATGATTCAGTGCATCACTGAAAGATATTCTTTTTAAGGACCAACTCCAAAGAATTTGCATTTAAATAGTGGATTTCACAATGTTAGAATGTTCCAAGCTGCATAACCATTTAAGTATACTAAAATACAATTTCAATTATAAACACAGTGGCCAGGATAAATACAGCATAAACTACAGGAACAGCAATGTGATAGGGACTTAACAATCTGTTTAAGTAACTCCAGCATCTGGAGAACCTCTTGTTTTTATGCTTTAGTAACATGGTTGACTATAAATACTAAACAAGACATTGCAAGGGTTAAAATGCAGGGAACTGCAAATGCTGGAAATACTCAGTAGCTCTGACAGCATCTGTGGAGAAATCAGATATTACACTCCAGAACAAATGATCTTTTACTGGAACTAATAAAAGTTCACTGAACTGAAGTATTGACTGTTTCCTCTCTGCAGTCATGCTACCTGATCTGTGGAGTATCAAAGTTCTTTGTTTCACTAATCTGTACTATGTATAAGTGACAGTGCTTACACATCTGCAGTGCAATTTAAATTTACAAACTTCTGACTCAAAAGAATGATTAATATAACCAAGCCAAAACTAACAAAATAATTTAAGTGAGTCCTTTCATGCAACATTATTCTAGCCAAATGGCTATTTGGCAGTAGGATCTTCAAAACAATATCCACATTTCAAAAAGCTCAAATAGAACATGGCCCTTCAGGATTCCCCTAAAAATAATGCAATAATATCTGAGGCAATTGGGAAAGGGAAGTTGGCTGATCAACATACAGACTTAACATTCACACATTTTACCTTTTTTAAAACCAACAGTGTCACCACATCACCAGAATTTCTAAATATTTCCACCGCCTCCTGATGAGTCACATTGGAAAGCTCTCGCCCATTGATCTAATTTATAAAAAGAAATATTTTTACATTACTGATGGAGTTAGGACATGTTATATGTAATCTAAAATAAGTTGTCATGGACTGGTTAATACAACTAATTAACCCGGCTAATGATCAACATTGGCGCATCTCAAGGATGTATGCTTTGTCCACTCTCTACTGTCTCTATACCCATTACTGTGTGGCTAGGCATAGCTCAAATGCCATCTATAAATTTGCTGATGATACAACGATTATTGGCAGAATCCCAGAGATGAGAGGGCATTCAGGAGTGAGATATACCAGCTAGTTGAGTGTTGTCACAGCAATAACCTTGCACTCAACGTCAGTAAGACTGAGAGCTGTTTGTGGACTTCAGAAAAGGTAGGACGAGGGATCACAAACTTATCCTCAGAGGGATCAAAATTGGAAAGAGTGACCAATTTCAAGTTCCTGGGTGTCAAGCTATCTGAAGATCTAACCTGGTCAACATACCTATGCGGCTATAAAGGCGGCAAGACAGCAGCTATATTTCATTAGGAGTTTGAGGAGATTTGATTCGACTCCTAAGACACTCAGAAACTTTTATAGATGTACTGTGGAGAGCATTCTGGCAGGCTTCATCACTGTCTAGTATGGGGGGACTATTGCACAGGATCAAATGAAGTTATAGAAAGATGTAAAATTAGCTAGCCGCTGTCGTATCCAAGACACTTTCAAGGAGCAGAGTCTCAGAAAGGCGGCGTCCATCATTAAGGACCTCCATCACCCAGGACCTGCCTTCTTCACACTGTTACCATCAGGAAGGAGGTACAGAAGCCTAAAGGCACACACTCAGTGATTCAGAAACAGTTTCTTCCATTCTGCCATCTGATTCCTAAATGGACAATGAACCCACGAACCCTTTTATTATTTCTGTTTTTGCACTATTTTTAATTTAACTATTTAATATGCATATATATACTTGGTGTAATTTAGTTTTTTCCTATATTACAATGCATTGCATTGTACTGCTGTCGCTAAGTTAACAAATTTCACGACATCTGGCAGTGATATTAAACCTGATTCTGATTAATCTTGCAGGGATGTAGAGACGTGCAAGTACAACAGAGCAGCAATTGCCCAAATATCAATAGGCTAAGATTAAGTTTAAAGTTCAAAGTACTTTTATTAAGGAATGTATACATTATACAAACCTTGAGATTAGTCTCCTCACAGGCAGCCACAAAACAAAGAAACCCCAAAAAAATTTTAAAAGACCAAACACGCAATGTATAGAGTGAAAAAAAAATTGTGCAAACAACAGAAGTAAGTAAATAGCATTTAGAATGAAAATGAGTCCATAGGTATGAAGCCTGGAGCAGCTAGAGCTGGCCACAGCCTCAGCTCAGTGCAGAGCCAAGTAAACGTAGAAGAGCCCTCAGACACAGAGCATGGAGTAGCCAGAACAGACCACAGCCTCAGCCTCAGTACAGCACAGAACTGAGTAAACGTCACAGGGGAATGAGTAGAACTGGCCCGAACCTCACCTCTTGTCCTGACACCCTGCCTTTTCAATTCATCTGGTCTGGTGTTTAAATTGTCTAAACATTGGGTTGTTCCTCACACTAAGACCCGGGCCCTGTTGCATCAATACGCTCTGGGCCTGGACCCCACCACCACGTTTCAGCCTGTTCCTGACCTTTCCAAATCTGCCTGGCGCTTAGATCAATCAAACCTCGCTTTCGGTTTAGATTGACGGGCCTTGAATCTGCCTGTCCTCTGCTCTGACTTTGCTCGGCTCCACTTGCCCTGACTTTGCCTCGAACATGCTTCGCACCCACACACTTCGACCCTCAACTCAGCCTCGCCTTTGCTTGCCTCTGTGGTGATCATTTACCATAAACTTTACAAGGAAAAGTTTTGTTAATAATGTATTTAGTTGTATTCTATGTTTTGTTTACCGCCAGTAAGTAGTCGCTGGGCTTCACCAGCGCCAACTTAAACTAGAAGATTAAAAGGTTATATGAAGTGGATAATCCCCAATATGTATTCAAAGGAATTTTAACCAGTATGTTCTAAGCTCAACTGAGGAAAGGACATTGCTGGATCTGGTAATGTGGAATGAGGTGAACCAAATGGCAATGGGAAAGCATTTGAAGAATGATCATTTTAAGGCTTAAACAGGGGATGGCAAGGAAGTCAAACATCTAAATTGGAAGAACACTCACAGAGAAATATAAGAGGAGGCAGGGCATTTAAATCTGAGAGCCTGCTCAGTCACTGAACATAATCAAGGCTGATCTATAGTCCACATCATACTACCATTCTCCTCATTCCTCGACGCCTTATGCCATAAGTAGCATGGCTTCTATAGCCCTCTGAGGTGGAAGATTCTACATCATCAGTGCAGAAACTTCTTCCTCTCAGTCTTAAATGTCTTGCCTTGTACACTGGGTCCAAAGGCTCTAAAACTACCCCCTCTAATATCCTCCAGCAAGGGGAAAGAAACCCCTTCAACTAGTTCATGTAGCCCAGTTTATGAACTAGATTCTTTACGTTTCAGTAAGATCTTCCATCATTCCCCTCGGGTCCACTGAACATGGGCTTTATCAAACAACTACCTCATTACCTGATAGTTACTCAATCCTAGCAATTAATGTGGCAAATCTTCCTGCATTCCCACTATTACAAGGACATTCTTCCTTTGGAAGGATGAATGAGATGGCACAGTCAAATAGTTCAAAAGTAAATTTATTATCAAAGTACATATATGTCATCATATACAATCCTGAGATTCATTTTCTTGTGAGCATTCACAGTAAGTACAAGAAACATGATAGAATCAATGAAAGACTGCACCCAACAAGACAGACAAACAATGTGCAAAAAACAAATGTACAAATGCAAAAAGAAAGAAACAATAATAATAATAATAAATAAGCAATAAATCTCAAGAACATAAAATGAAGAGTCCTTGAAAATGATCCCATAGGCTGTGGGAATAGTTCAGTGATGGGGTGAGTGAAGTTATTCCCTCTGGTTCAAGAGCCTGATGGTTGAGGGGTAATATCCGTTCCTGAACTTGGTGGTGTGGGTCCTGAGACCTTCTGTGCCTCTTTTCTGATAGCAGCAGTGAGAAGAAAGCATGGTATGGATGGCAGGGGTCCTTGATTTATGCTGCTTTCCTGCGACAGCGCTCCTTGTAGATACGCTCAATGGTGGGGGGGTTTTTACTTGTGATTGACTGGGCTGTATCCACTTTCTGTGGGCTTTTTTGTTCAAGGGTATTGGTTTTCCCGCACCAGGCCTTGATGCAACCAGTCAGTATACTCTCCATCACACACTTATTAGAAGTTTGTCAAAGTTTTAGATGACATGCCAAGTCTTCACAAACGCCCAAGAAAGTAGAGGCATTGTTGTGCTTTCTTCACAATGGCACATATTTGCTGGACCCAGTACAGATCCTCTGAAATGATAACACAGAGGAACTTAGAGTTACTGACGCTCTCCTCTTCTGATCCCCAGATGATGACTGGCTCAATGACTTTTGGTTTCCTCCTACTGTAGTCAATAATCAGCTCCTTGGTCTTGCTGACATTGAATGAAAGGTGTTGTGGCACCGATCAGCCAGATTGTCAATCTCACACCTATATGCTGATTCGTCACCACTTTTGATTTGGCCAACAATAATGGTATCATCAGCAAACTTATACAGTGGCATGCAAAATTTTGGGCACCCCTGGTCAAAATTTCTGTTACTGTGAATAGCTAAGCAAGTAAAAGATGACCTGATTTTCAAAAGGCATAAATGTAAAGATGACACATTTCTTTAATATTTTAAGCAAGATTACTTTTTTATTTCCATCTGTTACAGTTTCTAAATAACAAAAAAGGAAAAGGGCCTGAAGCAAAAGTTTGGGCACCCTGCATGGTCAATACTTAGTAACACCTCCTTTGGCAAGTATCACAGCTTATAAACACTTTCTGTAGCCAGCTAAGAGTCTTTCAGTTCTTATTTGGGGGATTTTCGCCCATTCTTCCTTGCAAAAGGCTTCTAGTTCTGTGAGACTCTTGGGCCATCTTGCATGCACTGCTCTTTTGAGGTCTATCCACAGATTCTCGATGATGTTTAGGTCGGGGGATTGTGAGGGCCATGGCACAACCTTTAGCTTGCGCCTCTTGAGGTAGTCCATCATGTTCAGGATCATTATCCTGTTGTAGAAGCCATCCTCCTTTCATCTTCAACTTTTTTTTTTTACAGACGGTGTGATGTTTGCTTCCAGAATTTGCTGATATTTAATTGAATTCATTCTTCCCTCTACCAGTGAAATGTTCCCTGTGCCACTGGCTGCAACACAAGCCCAAAGCATGATTGATCCACCCCCCACCATGTTTAACAGTTGGAGAGGTGTTCTTTTCATGAAATTCTGCACCCCTTTTTCTCCAAACATACCTCTGCTCATTGCGACCAAGAATTTCCATTTTAACTTCACCAGTCCACAGGGCTTGTTTCCAAAATGCATCAGACTTGTTTAGATGTTCCTTTGCAAACTTCTGATGCTGAATTTTGTGGTGAGGATGCAGGAAAGGTTTTCTTCTGATGACTCTTCCATGTAGGTCATATTTGTGCAGGTGTCGCTGCATAGTAGAACAGTGCACCAGCACTCCGGAGTCTGCTAAATCTTCCTGAAGGTCCTTTGCAGTCAAATGGGGGTTTTGATTTGTCTTTCTAGCAATCCTATGAGCAGTTCTCTCAGAAAGATCTCTTGGTCTTCCAGACCTCAACTTGACCTCCACCTTTCCTGTTAACTGCCATTTCTTAATTACATTACGAACTGAGGAAATGGCTACTTGAAAATGCTTTACTAGTTTCTTATAGCCTTCTCTTGCTTTGTGGGCATCATTTATTTTAATTTTCAGAGTGCTAGGCAGCTGCTTAGAGAAGCCCATGGCTGCTGATTGTTGGGACAAGGTTTGAGGAGTCAGGGTATTTATAAAGCTTTGAAATTTGCATCACCTGGCCTTTCCTAATGATGACTGAGCAAGCCATAGCCCTAACAAGTTAATTAAGGTCTGAGACCTTGGTAAAAGTTATCTGAGAGCTCAAATCTCTTGGGGTGCCCAGACTTTTGCATGGTGCTCCTTTCCACTCTAAAATTGTACAAAACAAAAATAATACACTAATCTTGCTTAAAATATTGAAAAAAATGTTTCATCTTTTACTTTATGACTTTTGGAGATGAGTTCATCTTTTACTTGCTTAGCTATTCACAGTAACAGAAATTTTGACCAGTGGTGCCCTAACTTTTGCATGCCACTGTATATAGCTTTGAAGCTGTGCTTAGCCTCAGAGTCATAAGTATAAAACAAGTACAGCAAGGGGCTAAGCACACCGCCTTGTTGCACAAGAATATATTGAGACCTAGGTTTTGAAGCTTATCGATTCATTCTGAGGGGATGATAGTGTTGAATGCAGAGCTGTAATCAATGAAGGGCATCCTGACGTATGCATCTTTACTGTCCAGAAGTTCCAGGGTTCAATGAAGAGCCAATCTGCTGCTGAGCTGTTTTGATGGTTGGCAAATTGGAGCATATCCAAGTTGCCTTTCAGGCAGAAGTTAATCTGTTTCATCACCAACCTCTGAAAGCACTTCATCATAGTGAATGTAAGTGCTACTGGACGAAAGTCACCAAAGTAGGTTACCACGTTCTTTTTAGGCACTGGTATAATTGAAGCCTGCTTGAGGCAGGTGGATACCTCAGACTGCCAATGCGAGAGGTTAAAGACACAAGTGAACACTCCAGCCAGTTGATCAGTACAGGTCTTCAGTATCAGCCAGGTACCCAATCTGGGGGATCACACTCCAGAAGGTTGCACCTAAGTCAGCTTCAGAGACTAAAATCACAGGGTCATCTGGGGTTATGGCGGTTTGTGAAAGTGCCTCCATGTTTTGACAGTTAAAGTGAGCATAAAAAGCATTGAGCTCATCTGGGAGCAAAACCTTGTCACCTATGTTGTTCCATTTCACTTTGGTTTGTAAGTGGTGATTATATTCAAGCTCCACCACAGCTGTTGAGCATTCTTCAGTGATTCAAATTTAGTCTGAAATTGCAATTTCACATACGAGATGGCTATCTAGAGATCGAAACTGGACCTCTTGTATGTTACTTGGTTGCCAGACCTGAACACCATTGATCTGGCACTCAACAGATTACAGACATCATGGTTCAACTAGGGATTCAGTCTGAGGAAGATGCTGAATGATTTTGTAGGGGCATACTCATCTACAAGTGTTTTTATAAACTTCATCACAACCGTGATGTATTCATTCAGGTCTTTGAGGTGGCCTCGAACATGGCCCAATCCACCGACCCAAAGCAATCCTGTAGCCGCTCCTCTGCCTCTTGCAACTATCTCTTTGTTGTGCTTACTTCTGGAGCCTTGCTCTTTATCCTCTGCCTGTTTGCAGGTCAGAGGAAGAAAGCCAAATGGTCAGATTTCCCAAAATGTGATCAATCCCAAAAATCAAAAGGTAAGTATCCCTTATGGAAGTATAGAAGTGGTCAAGTATGTTGTAATACCTGGTGCTACAGGTGATATGTTTATGATAATTGGGCAGAGAACTCTTCATTAAAGTCCCTGACAATGATTTGAAAGTCATCCAGGTAGGCCATTTCTTGGTTGCTGATGGTGGCACTCAGAACCTCAAGTGCTTACTGAACATCAGCCTTTGGCGGTATGTAAACTGTGGTTAGGATCGTGGAGGAGAACCCTGTTGTTAAGTAGAATGGTCGGCACTTAATCATTAGATGTTGCAGGTTGGATGAACAAGAATGCAACAAAGTTGCTGTGTCCAAGCACTACGAAGACTTTATCATGAAACACAAACCCCCACCTTTTGCTTTCTCCAAATTAGCAGTCCGTTCCATCAGACCTCGGGTCTGATTCCGAATTTGGCATTTCTTGAGTTAGCCATGTCTCCATGAAACACAGAATGCAAGAATCCCTCGTTACTTTTTGATACAGCAATGTTGCCCTTAGGTCCTCAATCTTGTTCTCCAGTGACTGTACATTTGCTAACAAGATGATGGATGAAGAAACATTTCGTACCCTGGTGTGTATCTCATTATGGTCCTTATAGTAGCAGAAAGACACCTTTTCTCCTGTACTCAAAGCCCCTCAAAACAAATGTCAATGTTATTTGCATAGAAGGTTGAAAGGTGGCAAATGTACCACCCTGAGAAAGTGCTTTGAAAGGTTTGAATTAAGGGGTGCCTTCATGGATTTGTGAAAGGAAGGTTGTGTTCTCCTAAACTAAATGTAATTTTTTGTATAGAAGGTTAAGAAAGGGAATGCAGTGGATATTCTCCACATAGATTTTATGGAAGGACAGTACAACAGACTGATTAACAAAACTGAGCCTCTTGGAACACAAGGGTCAGTATCTACCTGCATAAAAATAAAATTGCTTTACAAGAAATCATCATGTTGTGCTAACTGCTTCCCTCCCCCCACCCCCATAAATGAAGGATGGTAAACAGTCCTCATTGAGAGGACTAATTCATATGACGGACATTGGAAAAAATTAAAATTTCACCATCTGCCAATGATAAGGTCTGCTCAGATTTGTCGAGGACAAGACCATAATCCAAAAGAATGGACAGATAAATGGAAGATAAAATTTAATAAAAGGAAGTATGAACTGATTTATGTTGCAGGAAAAGATGCAGAGAGATATCACAGACATCAGTTCTAAGGTGTGTACAGGGACATATGCAGCCAGCAACCCATGGGCATAAACATGTGAAGTTGGCAGGACATACTTCTAGCAAAGCATGTGGAATCTTGAGTTTCAAGAATCTCTAGAGATATTAAGTACAAATACATAGAAGTAACACGAAACAGAGTATTGTTATCCGTTCTGGTTACCGTTACTTAAGAAGCATGTGAAGGTCCTTAAGATGGTGTGGAGAATTACCAGATTAGTTCTTTGGATGAAGATTTTAACTACAAGGTTATATCAGAGAATCTGTCATTGTTTAAGATTAAATTCATATCCAATGAGTATTCAAAACAGATGTCTTACTGCTAAGATTTGGTCTTTTTCTTTTAACCGTCCATCAAGACCTGCTGGTCCATCAGCTTTAATTTTGCTCACGTAGATTGCACTGTCCTTACAATTGGGCTGGTAATCGGTTCCTCCAATAATATTGAATCCCAACCCTACAAATGAGCAAGGTCATAAATAAACATAGTTAAAAGAAAAATACCTTATCAACAACAGCTAGTATAGCACAAGTTTTCTGAAATGAAATGTATCTTCTGAAATCTTCAATGAAAGTCCGAACAGCAATACCTTTTGATCAACTTGGAATAGGACATTTACATTGTGAGATCAGCCTAATTTTAAGCACTTCAAACACACTCGTAATAAATTCTAATTAGAACAGCAAAAAGGATGTGTCCATGATATTTCTTAGTCAGATACTTTCTCCTGTATGATCCAGATTTTCAAAGCTCCATCACTCAAGACATGCTTCTAGAAGCCTGAAGCCTAGCTTCCGGAATTCCCTCATAACTTAACAACACTCTTGTTTTCCTCTCATACAGTCGTAGAACACTGCACCACACAAAAACGCTTTTCAACCCATCTAGTCCATAGCCCTCCATACCACTCCTATCCATGTACTGTACATATCCAAATTTCTCTTAAACGTTGAAATCAAACCTGCATTCACCACTTCCACTGGCAGCTCATTCCACACTCTCACCATCCTCTGAATGAAGTTTCCCCTCATGCTCCCCTTAAACATTTCATCTTTCATACTTAATCCATGACCTCTAGTTCTAGTCTCACCTAAACTCAGTGGGAATAGCCTGCTTACTTTTACCCAATCTATATCCCTCATAATTTTGTATGCATCTATCAAATCTCCCCTCATTCTCCTACACTCTACAGAATAAAATCCAAATCTACTCAACCTTTCCCTATAACTTAGGTGCTCAGGGCTTGGTATCAGCTTTGTAAATTTTCTCTGCACTCTTTCAATCTTATTGACATCTTTCCTATAGGTAGGTGACTAAAACTACACACAATACGCCAAATTAGGCCTCACCAATGTCCTATACTACTTCAACATAATATCCTAACTCCTGTACTCAATACTTTGATTTATGTAAGCCAATGCAACCCTATCTAACTGTGTTGTCATGTTCAAAGAATTATGGATAAGTATTCCCAGATCCATCTATTCTACCACACTACTCAGTGTCCTAGCACTCACCGTGTAAGTCCTATCCTGGTTTGTCCTTCCAAAGTGCAACACCTCACATTTGTCTGCATTAATTTCTATCTGCCATTTTCATCCCACTTTTTTCAGCTGGTTCAGATCCAATTGCCAGCTTTGATAGCCTTCCTTGTTGTCCATCACACCCCCATCCTGGTGTCATCCTCAAATTTGCTGATCCAGTTTACTACATTATCATCCAGATCATTGATACTGATGATAAACAACAATGCATCTCATACTGATCCCTCTAGTACACCACTTGTCACAGCGCTCCAATCAGAGAGAGATCCATCTATCACCACTCTCTGGCTTTTCCTCCAAAGCCAACGTTGGAATCAATTTACCTCCTCACCCTAAATACCAAGCAACTAAAACTTCTTGACCAGCCTCCCATACGGGATCTTGTCAAAGGCCATGCTAAAGTCCCTATAGACAACATCCATTGCTTTGCCTTCATCAACTTTCCTGGTAACTTCCTCGAAAAACTCTATAAGATTGGTTAGACACAACCTACTATACAAACAGCCATGTTGGCTATTCCTATCCAAATACTTACATATGCAGTCCCTGAGAATACCTTTCAAGAACTGACCCGCTACTGATATCAGGCTCACCAGCCTCTAATTTCCCAGCTTATTCTTAGAGCTGGAGTTCCCAACTATTTTTATGCCATGGACCCCTACCATTATCTGAGGGGTCCATGGACCCCAGGTTGGGAACTTCTGTCTTAGAGCCTTTCTTAAACAAAGGAACAACATTCGCTATCCTCCAATCTTTCAGCACCTCACCCATGCTTCAGCATGTTTTAAGTATCTCTGCTAGGATCCCTGCAATTTTTGCACTAGCATCACCCAGGATCTTTGGAAACCTTACCATGCCCTCGGGATTTATCCACCCTAATTTGCCTCAAGACAGTAAACACCTCCTGCTCTTTAATCTCTATGTAGCCCATGACCTCACTACTGCTTTGCCTCGCTTCTATTGACTATGTCCACCTGCCGAATAAATACAGATACAAAGAAAGCATTTAAAATCTTGCCCATCACTTTCGGCTCCATGCATAAATGACCACTCTGATCTTCAAGAGGGCCAATTTGTCTCTTGCTATCCTCTTGCTCTTACTATATCTGTAGAAGATATCTGTAGATTTCCCTTCACCTTGTCTGCTAGAGCAACCACATGCCTTCTTTTAGCTCTCCTGATTTCTTTCTTGTGTTCTCTTGCATTTTGCCTATACCTGCTATACATCTCTTTCCTCTTCTTAACGAGGGCCTCAATATCTCTCAAAAAAACAAGATTCCTCAAACCTGTTACCTTTGCTTGTTATTCTGACAGGAATATACAAATTCCATACTCTCAAAATTTCACTTTTGAAGACCTCCCACTTACCAAGTACACTTTTGCTGTCCCAATCCCCACTTGCCATTAATATTGGCTTTTCCCCAATTTAGAATCTCAACCAGAGAATTACACTTATCCTCTCCATAATTATCTTGACTAATAGCATTATAACTAGATGCAAAGTGTTCCCCTACACAAAAACTGTCACCTGCCCTGTCTCATTTCCTAATAGGAGATCTAGTATTGCATTCTCTATGTATTAAATAAAGGAAATTTTCTTGAACAAACTTAAACAAAATCTATCCTGTCCATCCCTTTATTAGTATAGGACTCCCAGTCGATATGTAGAAAGTTAAAAGCATCTACTATCACAATCTCATGTTTCTTGCAACAATCTGTGATCTGTCTACAAATTTGCTCTTCTACGAAGGTAAATCCCACTGATAGTTGGGTGGTTTTTAATACAATTCCGTTAATGTGGTCATCCCCTTTGTATTCTTTAGTTCCACCCATATAGCCTCAGTACAAGTTCTCGTGCCTGCCCTTTCTGAGGAATATGTGATATTTTCCCTAATAATGTGATCCCTTCACCTTTAAACCCTTCTGCTCTATCACATGTAAAACAATAAATTCCAAGAACATTGAGCAGCCAGTGCTGCCCCTCCTGCAACCAAGTGCCACTAATAGCTACAATGTCATAATTTCATGTGCTGATCCATGCCCAAACCTCATCTGCCTTTCCTACAACACTCCTTGCAATGAAATATACGCAGCTCAGAACAGTAGTCACACCGTGTCGAACCTTGTGACTATGATCGAAAATCAGTCATGTTCATGGAATAAAATCAGAAACTTCACTACACAGAATAAGATCATTCAAGCAAATATGACCATGTCTTTTGAAAGAACTGCTCAAGCTAATACCAACTTTCAGCATGTTATGTGTAACCCAGCAGATCATACCTCCAGTATACCCAAGCATTTTTAAGAGTGGTAAAGCGTTTCTACTCTTTTGGACGCTGTGCTCATTGATCCCTTCCACACTATAGTTAGAATCTTGATCTACCTTTTAATATTCCAGACAATTACCATAAATCTATGATTGTTTTTTTCACCCCATTTTCTCCCTGCACCAATTTGGCGCATTGGGCAGCGACCTTGCCGTTTTTTGTGTGTCTGTTTTATGAGGCCAAGTTGCTTGTTCAACCCAGCACTGTGCAAGAACTCGTGCAAGGAGCTGGACGAACTTGAACTCGGGACCTCTCGCTCCAAAGTCTGGTGCGGATGCCAGTGCACCACCAGAAGAGATACTAAAGGAAATAAGTCTTACACACATCAATTAAGTCTTCCCCTTTCCAAGTCTATTCAACCTTTCCCCAATTAAAATTTTCTATTTCGGGAAATCACACACAACAAGCTTGCTGCTTGTGCTACTGAAGATGAGGTGATTGATAGCTGTGCTGGAACCAGTTAAAAGTCCAAAGATAGTGATAGATCAGAGGTAGTTATTTACAAACTAGAGATTCAAATGTCCAAGGAACAACTAGTGGTTCGTTAATTCACCAGGAAAAAATGCAAAAATGAACCTGAATGATAGGGTTGCTAAATCATAAACACAAAAAATTCTGCGGATGCTAGAAATCTAAAGTAACTGGAAGAATTCAGCAGATCAGACAGCATCTGTCAAGGCCCTGAAGAAGGGTCTTGACCCAAAACATCGACTGTTTATTAATTTCTATACATGCTGCCTCCAGCATTTTTTGAGGGTTGCTAAATCACTGTTTTTGAAGAGGCCACTTTAATTTACCATTTTAAGATTAACAGTTATACATGGCAGAAACAAAAATTGCTGTTGACAAACTAAGCAAAATGTCAGTGACTAATCAAATGCCTCCCTGTGTTTCACTATAGAATATTCAGCATCGACTAGAAGGGCCTAGATGGCCTGTTTCCGCGCTGTAATTGTTATATGGTTATATGAACATCCCACCAGTAGCAGTAGCATTCATTTGTTCCTCCATCAGGATAAAACTAAGCGATAGTTGTCCATAGCAATTACCTCAATTTTCCTTCTGAATATGCTAAGCTGCTAGAAGAAAAATTTAACCTAACTCAATTAAATTTCCCATCAGACTATTCTGCTATAAAGAACATCTATTTCTTGCTCCTGAACCACCTCAACACGGAACTGATTCCACAGCCTACGCACTTACTTTCAAGGACTCTACAACTCATGTTCTCAGTATTATTTTTTTTTTTGCATTTGCAGTTGGTCTTTTGCAAATTGCCTGTTTATCATTGACTCCATTGTATTTCTTTGTTCTGTGAATGCCTGCAAGAAAATGAATGAAATTTACTTTGATAATAAATTTACTTTGAACTTTGAATAATCCAAGCCATGTTCATGCTAATCCAAGTTCATGCAAAAAGCACAACATGTTGACAGGTGAATACTGACTACTAATTCTGAAAAAATTCTATTGGTTTCCCATGTTCTAGGAGGACAGATGACAATTTGTTGAATGCACCATTACATCTCCAAAACTACTCACACTGGCACAGTGCTGTGACCTTCATTCTGCCGCACAACCACTGCCACTCCCAACTACAGCAGCTTTTAAGCTATTGTACTGTGGCTGCCATTGATCATACATTGGCTTGCTTCCCAGTGGTCAGTGTGGCACAAACACTACGTGCAAACTCTACAAGCAGTACTTAAAGAATGAGGATGAAAACTATCTAACTGTTTTTCTACTGGGGATTTTAGCATTTACAGGTCACGTGATTTGACTCAACAGAATCAGAATCATAAAGCCATTGGGGATCAGTTGAGGTTGCTCAAAGGCCTATGAAATGTGTAATATAGCCTGGCCTGTGAATTCCATTTGGTTTATAAAACAGAATAAACACATTGAAGAACATTTTCTTTCTTGTCTTTTCCTATGCTTTTTCCTTCTCTCTCCCACTTGCTTTATAAATACATTGTACAACCAGCGATATTTCTTTGGTCATCATATCTTACATAAGGTACAAAAATGTCATAAGACTACAAATGCTAGCTCGAACACATTCCTTGTTTATGGAAAAAATACGACCTGTTGAAAAGGTAAATATTAACTATGATTTCCAATTCTGAAAAGTTCCTTACAACAAAACTAGGAGGACTGAAACTTCCACTGAGATTCTGCATTGGGGTTTCTAATTAATTGGGGAGGCCATTCCCATGAGTTAAGTCTGAGTTTAGAGATTAGAAATTGGGAAAAGGATAGCAATAAAGGCATGGATAAAGATTTTGATAACAATAAGTAAGAGTAGAAAAATTCGAAGTTGAAGGCAAGCAAGCTTGGTGCAAGGTAAAACTGAATACGTAGCTCAACCCGAGAGCAAGCACAAACATCCCTTCCAGGCATCATTTGCTACAGCTCAAGTAGTTGGTGTCATGAAGTCACAGGGTCATGAAACAGGCCCTTTGGACAACCTGCCCAAGCCAACTGCCTTTTTGTGAGCTAGTCCCACCTGCCCATAACCTTCTAAATCCCTCCTATCTATGTACAAACATTTGTACTTATCTATATATGTCTTGGAAATGTCATTAACGTGCCCATCTCAACTATTTCTGGAAGCTCTTTGTGTGAAGATGTCTCTTTAAAATCTCTCACCTCTGATCTTCAAACTATACCCAATTGTTTTCAATAGGTTTTCAAAAGGTACATTTAGTGTCAGAGAAATGTATACAATATACATCCTGAAATTCTTTTTCTTTTTTTTAAGCACACCCTTCCTGGGGAAAAGACTATGTAATCTTAAGTACTTCTATCATCTCACACCTCGTTCACCTACATTTCAGGGAATTAAGTCCTAGTCTACGCAACCTCTTGTAACTCAGGGCTCTATGTGCAGGTAACATCCTGGTAAACCTCTTTTGCACTCTTTCTAGTTTAATAAGATCTTTCCTATAACAGGGTGACCAAAACTGTACATAATACTCCAAGTGCAGTCTAACCAACATCTTATGTAACTGCATCACTACTTTCCAACTGTTACACTCAGTGCCCTGATTGATGAAAACAGTGTACCAAACACTTTCTTTTCCACCCTATCTACCAGTGTTGCCACTTTTAATAAACTATGCAACTGAACTCCTAGATCTCTCTGTTCAATAACAGTCCCCGGGGCACTACAATCATTGTACAAGTCTTTTCCTTGTTTGAGGTCCCAAAATATAGTAACTCACATTTATCTAGATTGAAAGTCATTTGACAATCCTTAGCCCACATCCATTGTTGATCCAAGATCCCCTGTAATTCTTCATAGACTTCTACACTATCTAAAACACCTATTTTAGTATATCTGCAGACTTACTAACCATGCTTTGTACATTCATATCCAGATTGTTTATACACACTGAATGGCCACTTTGTTCTTTACCTAATAAAGTGGCCATTGAGTGTATGATCATGGTCTTCTGCTGCTGTAGCCCATCTACTTCAAGATTCAACATGTGCATTACGAGATGCTCTTCTGCTCACCACTATTGTAAGACATGGTTATTTGAGTTACTGGCCACTTCCCGTCAGCTTGAACTAACCTGGCCATTCTCCACTGACCTCTCACATTAAAAAGACATTTTCTTCTTTTTTTTTAAATTTTATTTTTATTTGGATAAGGAATTCACAAATATCATGTACTTTTTTCACACATATAACCTTTTCCATTTTTTTATATGTATAAAACTACAATTATTTATACATTCTTAAGTACACATTGAGATGATATAAAAGGAAAATAAACATTTAAATAGATAATTATGTACTGTGGTAAATCTAACCTATTAGGCTAAGTAATGGAATTAGTTATTTCTAACGTAAGTACCCCTAGTCTAAATGTTTGTTTTTTTTTGTTTTCTTTTGGAAAATAGAGAATTAACACAAGTAAAGGGAAAGATTTGGGAAAGGGGTTAAAAAAAATGAAAAAATTAAGTAAGTACATAGGGATTGGATAATTATGTCTGCGGGCAGGAGCAAGCATGAACAAATTAGGATATAAACACCTACAATGGTTGATACATAGGCTTATATACAACATTTTGGACCAGTGGAAATGGTCCAGAAGGGTTATATGGAAACTATTATTACCATTTTTCTTAAAAAGACATTTTCACCCACAGAACTGGCTGCTCACTTGATGCTTTCTGTTTCTCACACCATTCTTGGTAAACTCCAGAGATTTTGCCATGTGAGAATCCCAGGACATCAGCAGTTTCAAACCACCCCATCTGACAACAACAATCATTCCATGGTCAGTACAATAGTGAACCATTTTCCTAAATAATCTGCCTATCGACACGACATCTCTCTACTTATAATTTTTAAACCAAGTAAGATTTTATACATCTCTAATAAAGTTGCATTTGGGAACTTAAGCCTGTTCTGTGATTCACGAAAACCATAGATAATCTTTCTTTCATCACCCAGGGCATACCCTCTTCTCATTGCTACCATCAGGAAGCAGTTACAGAAGCCTGAAAGCTTACACTCAGCGCTTCAGGAACAGCTTCTTCCCCCTGCCATACAATTCCTAAATGGACATTGAATCCATGAACACTACCTCACTTCTTTTTAGTAATATATATTAGTTCCATTTTTGCACTATTTTTAATCTATTTAATATACATATATATTCTTACTGTGATTGATTTACTTATTTTTATTTTCTGTATTATCATGTATTGCATTGCATTGCTGCTGCTAAGACAAGACATTTCACAACACATGCCTTTGATGATAAACATGATTCTGAACTCTGCTTGCCTAAAACTAATAATATTTCCTTGTCATCCAAAATACTATTCATCAATTGTAAACTCAGATTTGTACATTGGCTGAGCTTCATAGCTAACTGGGCTTGAGAATACCAAAAAAAAATCAAAGTTTCAACTCAAATGTGGAAAG
Source organism: Mobula birostris (assembly GCF_030028105.1). NCBI lineage: Eukaryota > Metazoa > Chordata > Chondrichthyes > Myliobatiformes > Myliobatidae > Mobula > Mobula birostris. The sequence continues at coordinate 169,044,162 of NC_092370.1, read as the reverse complement.
ATTCACCCTGCTTAACCTTTGTTATAAAACAACCTTTTCATCCCAGAGAACAGGAATTCTGCAGATGCTGGAAATTCAAGCAACACACATCAAAGTTGCTGGTGAACGCAGCAGGCCAAGCAGCATCTGTAGGAAGAGGTGCAGTCGACGTTTCAGGCCGAGACCCTTCATCAGGACTAACTGAAGGAAGAGTGAGTAAGGGATTTGAAAGTTGGAGGGGGAGGGGGAGGGGAGGGGGAGATCCAAAATGATAGGAGAAGACAGGAGGGGGAGGGATAGAGCCAAGAGCTGGACAGGTGATAGGCAAAAGGGGATACGAGAGGATCATGGGACAGGATCTCCCCTTCCCCCTCCAACTTTCAAATCCCTTATTCACTCTTCCTTCAGTTAGTCCTGACGAAGGGTCTCGGCCTGAAACGTCGACTGCACCTCTTCCTACAGATGCTGCTTGGCCTGCTGCGTTCACCAGCAACTTTGATGTGTGTTGCTTTTCATCCCAGAGATTTTCTTTCTGACTATTTCCCAAACTGCCTTCGATATATTCCCCCACAAATATCTCAAAAATTTATACATAGTACCTCATACTGTCTCCAACCCCTTGCTAGTTGCAGCAACGACTTCCAATATTTTCGTACTACACAATTAAACAACCGTGATGGGCTGGGTGAGGAGAAGATGGTCAACTAGTATGGCTAGAGTAGGATGGAGAACCTCTAGAGCAGGGATTCCCAACGTGGGGTCCAAAGACTCCTTGCTTAATGGTATTGGTCCATGGCATAAAAAAATGTTGGGAATCCCTGCTCTAGAGGAAGATTTTCAAAGTAATCATGAAGGATGTCATATTCATCTTGATAAGTGGTGCTGTAGTGAGATGGAACTTGCTCGAAGAGGGAGAGATACGGGAATCTCAAAAACACTGTAAATCCATTTAAGGAGATGACAACCCCATCAAGATCTTGAAATTAAAGGGAGGTGGCAGTTAGGATAGTTGGCTGCAAGCACAAAAGATGCTAAGATTTATTGTGTGGTTGATAATGGTGGACTTATAGAGGAGGGTGAATTTTTTTGAGAGGGAATATTAGCAATATTAGCAGATATTATGGGTTCAGGCAACTTGATCATCAACATTTCAGTAGGACTGGGGACAAAGGAGTAGCAGACAGATTCAAGATTGTAGAAGATATAATAATAATAAAAAAGAAAGAAATTAGAGGATGAGACAGGAGCCAGTGGAAGTGTGGCCTGATAGGCCAAGGGAAAGAAAAAAATTGTTTTCCCCAAAATTTCATGGAGCTTATTAGAAGCAGAGGATATGACAGAAAAGATGCAAGAAGGAAAAATTGTTTACATTATATAAGCCAGAAGCTGTCTCGGCTTTCCAGCTTGTGTCTTTGAAAAAAAATGCTCCCTTAACTCTGGAGGATTTCTAAAATAGAAGTATCTGGAAAAGTACTGAGCAGCTCTAATTTCTTCAGGAGGAACACAAGGTGGCCAAGTAAATTGGCAAAGGACCACAGCATCTCTCAAACATCACATCCATCAGACTAAACAACTTCTATCCCACTGGTCGCAGATTATGTACAGGAATCTTCAACAACCTCAGTCCAACAAAACCACGGTGAAAGTAAATCTTTGAGCATGATAGAACTGCTTCAGATGATGATCCAGGAATCAATATGCAATGTTTTTGTTTAAATGCCTGCAGATCAAAATGCACCCTCAAAAATATAAAGGTTTCATAAAAAGTGATTTATGTCAACTTTCTCACCGATCTCCAAATCAAAGGCTATTTTTTTTAAACTGAATAAAATTATAGACAAGATTGTTATAGAGAAATCAAACCAGAAAATGCTTGAAATACTCAGCTTGACATGCATAGTTTTAGTGATAGGGAATTGACTAAAATGCTATTCGTCTTTCTTAAGGTGCTGCCTAACCACCTCAATAGTTGCAATCTTCATTTTGCTTTATAGTAGATCTCCAGGTTCAACTATTATTCTGTTTTGGAAGCAAATATGTACTTTTGATATGAAGACTCAAGAGAATGTATACCACCAGAGTCCAGAACCACAAAATCTTCATGAGGAACTAAGTGGATTGAGTCTCCACATTTCAGTCATATTGTTGCATCTCACCCAACAAATATTGCCCAACTCACTCAATTCCTCCTGCAGATTGTTTATTGCACTTCTGACATAACAGGAATGCTTGCACCTGCTCCAAGATCTATTTTAATACCTTCTCCTCAGGTAGGTGTCCCATCTGAAATGAGGAGCAACTTGCTCTGCAAGAACCCTGTTCATTCCTCATCACACTCCATAAAGTTTGTTCCATCAAAGCCTTAATGCATTACTACTTCCGTCCTTTTGACGTCCATTCCATAAAGACCGCAGCAACTACCTGTATGCTCACGTCCTTTCTTATCTACATACCACATCCAAACCTACGCACCTACTGCCCACAAGCCTCATGAATTTTCAGTTGCATACATCCTCACTTGCCTGCCGACACACATTCACTGCTGGCGAATACATTAACTACCGTCCTAAGTATCCACCTCCCCTACAAAGGTACTTTGCCCTCCAAGTGCCCCCTTCCCATCACTCGTTGCCTTCCCCCACATCCACACGCCAATTACCCCTAATGTTGAGTTTACCTGAAGCGCCTCGCTTCAGACTAATTTCCTCAGTCAGGGTGGTGTAAGGCGTGCAGCTCATGCTGACACCTGAGGAAAAGCCCGCAGGAAGAGCAAAGCCACCCAACGCGACCGCAGAGCCGAAGCCACGCACAAGCGGAAACCAACCAGCGAGCCTTCTCGCACATGCGTCCTTGGAGGTGGAGGGAGTCCCACGACGTGCGCATGCGCACTCAGCATCCGTCCGGCAACACCGTTCGCGCATGCTCCTGACTACCTGTACCTACACTGTGCAGTTGTCCAGGCTCGTACCGGCACCCCATGACAATAGTGGTTTGCGAATGCGCATCATTTGGTTTTGAAAAGCAGAAATGTCCGCATTATAATTTAATACCGCACCCATTGTCTTGCGATGAAGATTTCGGTAATACCTTTGAGGGGCGAGAAGAGGGCAGATTTGTTGGCTGATGAACATTGGCAAAAGAAGCACTTCGTTCCTTGGAGAGAACTCTGTTTCTGGAGCTCAATAAAATAGAATTTGACCAACATGACACCTGTGCTTTCTACAATATACCTCCTTTATTTCAGGAGAGTGTCTCACTACAGATCAATAGCGGCAAATGCAGAGTTCTCTGAACGTGGCAAATAAAGTAAAGACTTTATCGGCCATTGAGTGTAAAAAGTTAGCGAATCACGTCGACATGAAAATGCTCAGTTTGAAGTGTTGCCAGCAATGTGGTCGTCGCCACCACAGGAATGACGTGGAGGCTTTGGGGTAGTGCAGAGGAGGTTCACCAGGAGGATAGCTGAATAAGAAAGTATTAGCTATAAGGAGAGGTTGGAAAACCCCGTATTATTTTCTCTGGAGTGTCAGAAGCTGAGGCCATGAGACAGAAGAGCGGAATTCGTCCATTCAGCCCGTTGAGTCTGCTCTGCTATTCGATCATGGCTGATTTATTTTCCGTCTCGGCTCAATTCTTCTCCCTTCTCCTCACAACCTTTTATACCCTTACTAATTAAGTACCTATGAACCTCAACTTTAAATATACCCAAGGAAGCAGATATGATAGCCACATTTGAGAGACACTTAAACAGGCAGGGGGTGGAGGGGTGTAACCTAGGTGCGTGATTAGATTGAATTGGTACTGTATCATGTTTGGCCCAGTCCTGGCAGGCTGAAGTGTCTCTTGAGTTTGCTATGCTGCTCTATACAGTATTCTAATGCCAGTTAAAAATGGCTTGTAAGCCATCCCTGCCTTGATTGCTTGAGCTCTGAAAAGAAGCAAAATAAATTAATATGCTAGGCTTGAAATCCTTGAATGTAGAAAATGAAAAGATGAGTTTAAAATGATGAAAGAGTGGTAGATAAAATCCTTGCCTTTGATGGAATATCTGAATATTGAGGGCATACGTTCAAAAGTAAACTCCGAAAATCCTTGTTTATTCAAAATTTAATGGATATCTGAAGCTTTCCAATCTCACTTCAATGCCCAGGTTTCAAGCCAATTGATAAATTGATGAACAGATTTACACATCTTTATTAATCAAGTCTGTTAAGGAGTATAGAATTCGGACAAAGAATAAGTTAAGATCAAATTAAAGAGTAGAATGGATTTGAATGATCCATTCTCATATGGCCATAAGGGATCTCTTTACATAGGTTTACAACTATTATTTCCTTTGCTTCATAAATATTGCATGCCCTGCAGCTGAGGAACCAAAAGACCTCCCATACAGGAGAAATTGAGGGGAAAACGTAATTTTCAAAGCATTTTTGACACTAGTTGAACTGATTAAAAAACACACTAAAATTTTAAACAAAGATCAACTGCATAGAGTAGAGGTCATTAATGTTCCAGTAAAGTCAAGGTACATTCATTATCAAGGTATGTATACAACATACAAACTTGAGATTCCTCTCTTTAAAAAACAATAGAACCCATTTAAAAAAGACTATCAAACAGCATTTAAAAAAAAATTGTCAAACACCCAATGTGCAAACAACAAAAGCAAGCAAATAACTGAAGCTCACAAAAGTGAGTCCATAGAAAGAAGAGTCATAGAAAATCCTTGGCAAGTAGTTTAAAGAGAATCCCAAGGCATTCTAAACCTAAATCAACAGCAGGACGATAACCATGGATAAAGGAGCAGAAATGTGCTTGGAGGCAAAAATGTGGGTGGGGTCTTAAATGAGTACTTTGTTTCAGTATTTACTGAAGAGAAGGACATGCAGGATCAATGTGAAATATTCCAATTGGCTAGGGCGTTTCAAGGTAAGGAGATAGTGTTGGGTCTCTTAAAGAACATTAAGGTGGATATTCCACAGGTTCTGAGGAGATGTACCCCAGGTTATTGAGAGAGGAAGGAGATGAGATTGCTGGGGCTTTGATCATGATCTTTGTGTCCTCCCTTTACCATTGACAAGGTCCTATAAGACTGGGGAGCAATTAACTTTCAATTATTCAAAAAGGGATTATCCTGGATACTGTAAGCTAGAGAGTCTCACATCAGTGGTAACAAGTTTACAAAGTGGATTCTTAGGGATGGGATTTATGAGTATTTGGAAAAGCATAGCCTAATTAGGGACAGCCAGCAGAATTTTGTGTGGGGCAAGTTGCGTCTTGAGGCAGCGATGAACATAGAGCTACAGATGTTGTCCTCGTGGATTTTAGTAAAGCATCAAACAAGGTCTGTTATGAGATACTCATCCAGAAGCTTAAGATGCACGGAATCAATGGTGAATTGACAGTTTGGATTCAGAGTTGCCCCCCACACCCATCCCAATAGAAGACAGGATAACAGTCAATGGGAGTAATTCTGTCTGGAGGTCTCAAAGTTCAAAGTTAATTTATTATCTAAGTACATATACGAGGGGTGATTGATAAGTTCGCTTTTAATTTAATTTATCTTTGACATCCTTCAAGACATCAGCCATGTGCAGAAGTTCCTACAAAATCTTTAAGAACAACTGCCTCAACAAATCCCACCATCTGTAGAAGAACACTGGAATCAATTCAAGAACACTATCATCACATCCTGCAAAGAAACAGTTGGGTTCAAGATGAAAAAAACATCAGGATTGGTTCGATGATAATGACAAACTACTCCAACAACTCATCGACGAAAAAAGAAAAGCTTTCATTACCTTACAAAATGACCAACAATCGGCTACCAAAAGGAAACACTATCAGGAATGCAAGGCTGCAGTCCAGAAGAGCACCCGAAATCTGAAAAACCAATGGTGGAGGAAGAAAGCTCAGGAAATCCAACAACTAGCAGACGCCAACGACACTCGAGGCTTTTTCAACGCAACTAAAGCTATTTTTGGCCCACTCATGCACGGTCAAGCCCCTGTCAAAAGCAAGGATGGTTCAACCATCCTGAAGAGCAATGCTGACATCAATTCTAGATGGAGGGAGCACTTTGAAGATCTTCTAAATCAAACCGTCTCATTTGACAGGAATGTGATTAACAACATTCCAAAACAGCCCGTTGACGACTCCCTAAGCAAAATACCAACGTTTGAAGAAGTCAAGGAAGCCATCAAAACCTTGAAAAACAATAAGGCTGCTGGACTCGATGGACTACCAGCCGAGGTCTACAAAATTGGAGGTAACCCACTTAATTATCAACTGCATCAACTTCTCATCAAGATCTGGAAAAAAGAAGACGTACCAGCAGACTTTAGAGGCTCAGCAATCATTACCATCTACAAAAGGAAAGGCAATCGATCCGAATGCAGAAACTATCGTGGAATTTCCCTGTTAGCAACAGCAGGAAAGATCCTCACCTGCATCATGAATAACCGGCTCAAGCCTTTAGCTGAGAAGATCCTTCCGGAGGCACAAGCCGGTTTTAGATCATCACACAGAGCAATCAACATGATCTTCACAATGCAACAGCTGCAAGAAAAATGTCAAGAACAACTTCAACCTTTGTACATGGCATTCATCGACCTCGGTTCCTTTGACTCAGTATCAAGGGAAATCCTATGGGAAGTCCTGTCCACCTATGGATGCCCTGAAAAGTACATTCAAATTCTGAGACTCCTCCACAATGGCATGCTTGCCACAGTCATGGTCAACAACAGTAACTGTGAGCTTTTTCAAGTTAGATCAAGAGTAAAACAGGGATGCTTGATTGCCCCAACTTTGTTCACCACCTTCATTGCAACAATCACCCACATTATCAAGGACGACCTACCCCCAGGAATCGAAATTGTCTGCAGAACAGATGGCAGACTTTTCAATATTGCCCGTCTCAAATCCAAAATGAAGACATCCAAGAGTTCCCTCATCGAGTTCCAAAACGCAGATGACAACAGTGTTGCAGCTCTTTCAGAAAACCACCTACAACAGATTCTGACTGCCTTCAACCGTGCATATACGGAACTTGGACCTACCATCAATTCCAAGAAGAGTCAGATCATCTATCAACTGTCACCAATTGAGACAAATCGGATAGAACCATCAATTCAACTTGGCGAAACAACCCTGGAAAACATGGACCACTTTCCGTATCTTGGAAGTCACCTCTCCTCCAATGTCGACCTTAATGACGAGATCCAACATCATCTTAAATGCATTGGAACTGCTTTTGGACGTCTGCAAACAAGAGTCTTTCATGATCGTGACATTCAAACAGACACCAAAATGTTAGTGTACAAAGCAGTGGTAATCCCAACGCTCCTGTATGCATCAGAAACCTGCACAACATACCGACGACATCTGAAGGCACTTGAAAAGTTCCATCAATGCTGTCTTCGAAACATCTTAAATATCAGCTGGGAACATAGAAGAACCAATGTCAGTGTGCTAAATGAAGCAAAAACAACAAACATTGAAGCCTACATCATCAAGAACCAACTAAGATGGAGCCGTCATGTTGCTTGGATGAAAGACGAATGTCTGCCAAAACAAATCTTCTACTCCCAGCCTAAAGAAGGCAAATGTAAAAGAGGCAGACAACAGAAGAGAATCAAACACGTTTTAAAAGCCAACATGAAGAAATGTAACATCGACATCAACAATTGGGAAACCAATGCCAAGGACAGGAAACTCTGGCAAGCCATCATCCGAGAAGGAACACAACCTTAGAAGGCAACAGATGTGCAGAATTAGAAGAAAAGAGAAGAAAATGGAAAGAGAGGCAGCAACAACCAAAGCCCAATCTGCCATCTGGAACTACCTGTCCTGAATGTGGAAGAACTTCCAAAGCCAACATTGGACTCATAAGCCACTTGAGAGCCCATAAGTAGATCAACAGAATGAAGATCATCATCCTCGACCTCGAGGGATAGCCACGACCGACCGATAAGTTAGTGGCCTAAGGTAGAAGGAGTCAATTTTAGAAAACCTGGCACATTTATTTTTCAACATAGTCCCCTCCTACATTTACACACTTAGTGCAGTGGTCATGGAGCATACGGATCCCCTCTTTGTAGAAGTGGCCCACATCAGGGGTGATTGATAAGTTCGTGGCCTAATGTAGAAGGAGATGAGGTGTACAGCTCTCGTTATATGCACATGCAGTTCAACTCTTTGAGTGATTATGCAGAAAGTTTGAAGTTAATAACTCATTTCTTTCTACCTTGGGCCATGAACTTATCAATCACACCTTCTGTGGACCATTTTCTGGAGGTCCAAGATGCCGACTTCTACAAAGAAGGGATCCATATGCTCCACGACCGCTGAACTAAGTGTGTAAATGTAGGAGAGGACTATATTGAAAAATAAATGTGCTGGGATTTTTAAAATTGACTCCTTCTACTTTAGGCCACGAACTTATCAATCACCCCTCGTATGTCATTATATACCACCCTGAGATTCTTTTTCTTGTGGGCGCCTACAGTAAATATAAAGAAATACAATAGGATCAATGACAAGCTGTACACAACAAAGACGGACAAACAACCAATGTACAAAAGACAACAAACTGCAAATACAAAAAGAGAAAATAACCAAACAAGCAATAAATATTGAAAACATGAGTTGTGGAGCCCTTGAAAGTGAGTTCCTAGGTTGTAGAATCAGTTCACTGTTGAGGTGAGTGAAGTTATCCCCTCTGGTTCAAGGGCCAGATGGTTGTGGGGAAATAACTGTTCTAGAACCTGGTGGTACGGGACCTGAGGGTCTGGAATCTCCTTCCTGATAATAGCAGTGAGAAGAGGGCATGGCCTGGGTGGTGGGGTCCTTGATGATGGATGCTGCTTTCCTGCAACAGTGTTCCATGTAGATGTGCTTAATTGTGGGCAGGACTTTACTCCTAATGGACTGGGCTGTGTCCACTTTTTGTAGGCTCTTCTGTTCAAGTGTTTCCATACAAGGCTGTAATGCAGCCAGTCAGTATACTCTCCACTGCACATCTATAGATCAAAGCTTTAGATGACATTCTGAATCTTCGCAAACTTCTCAAAAAGCTTTGCTTGCTTCCTAATGGCATTTACTTGCTGCGCCCAGGACAGATCCTCTGAAATGATAACACCGAGGAATTTAAAGTTGCTAACCCTTTCCACCTCTGATCTCCTTATGAGGACTGGTTCATGAATTTCTCCCTCTTGTAGTCAATAATAAGCTCTTTAGTTTTGCTGACATTAGGTGAAAGGTTATTGTTGTGGCACTATTCAGCCAGATTTTTCATCTCCTTCCTATCTGCTGATTTGTCACTGTTGTCAGCAAACTTAAATAAGGCATTGGAGCCACACTTAACCTCACAGTCGTACGTATATAGTGAGTAGAGCAGGGGGCTAAGCACACAGCCTTGAGGTGCATCTGTGCTGATGGTGATTGAGGAGGAGGCTATTGAAAGCTAGACCCATAACAGTTCTAATATGCAGAGGGAGCTTGGGGTCCATAGCTCCCTGAAACTGGCTACACAGATTGATGGAGTGGTAAGGCAGGCAAATGGCATAGTTCTACTCAGAATAAAAGGTAAAGGTAATGGATGTAGGAAGCCTTGGTTTTCAAGAGATACTGAGGCCCTGGTTAAGGAGAAAAGGAGGTACATAGCAGGTATAAGCAGTTAGGAACACATGAAGTACTAATAGAGTGTAAGAAATGCAAGAGAACACTTAAAGAGATTAGGAGGGCTAAAAGAAGGCACAATGTGCCCTAGCAGACAAGGTGATGTAGAATTCTAAGGGATTTTACAGATATGTTAAGAGCACAAGGATTTTGCTCTTATTAAGGACCTCCATCACCCAGGACATGCACTCTTCCCATTGTTATCATCAGGATGGAGGTACAGAAGCCTGAAGGCACACACTCGCTGATTCAGGAACAGCTTTTTCCCCTTCAATTCCTAAATGGATATTGAACCCATGAATACTTTTTAAATAGTTTATTTCTGTTTTTCACTATTTATAATCTATTTAATACATATCAGGCAGCCGTTGATCCCAGGGGATCATGGGTTTGCACCTCTGGTGGACTGTGTCCACTCCAGCATGCAAGCCTGGGTGGAAAGATTTAAAGAACTGGCTATTGCCCATGCAGTGGGATCCCCCTCTCCATTTCACTGATGTAGTCCAAGGGAAGGGCAAGTGCCGATACAGCTTGGCACCAATGCCGTCACAGGGGTTGCCAGAGTGAAGTTGTAAACATCAAACCTAGGCACCTCGGCTCCAGATTTCTTCCTCGGGGTTTACTCCCGAAGCCTTTCCCATGGGTGGGTATAGCCACAAAGCAGTGGAGATTAAAAATCAGAGTTTTCCTTCTCCTTGGCGGGCTGCCGTCCAAGGCTGACAAGCCTCCCCTTGTCCAATTACTTACTGTAATGATTTACTTATTTAGTTTTCTTTCTGGATTATCATGTAGTGCATTGAGCTACTGCTGCCAAGTTAACAAGTCTCACAACATATGCCAATGATAATAAATCTGATTCTGATTCTGATTGCAAGGGACAAAATTGGTCCTCTGGAAGATCAGAATGGTAATCCATGCATGAAGCCAAAAGAGATGGGGGATATTTTAAAAGGATTTTTTTTTTGCATTTGTATTTACTCAAGAGAGGGACGCAGAGTCTATAGAAGTGAGACAAAGCAGCAGAGACCTCATACAGAGGAGGAGGTGTAAGCTGTCATGAGACAAACTAGGGTGGATAGTTCCCCAGGGCCTGACGAGGTGTTCCCTCATACACTATGGGAGGCAAGTGCAGAAATTGCAGGGCCCCAACAGAGATATTTAAATCATCCTGGCATCAGTAGTGGCAAAATTATTGGAAGGTATTCTAAGAGACCGGATTTATGAGTATTTGGATCGACATGGAGTGATTAGGGATAGTTCAGCATGGCTTTGTGTGTGGTAGGTCATGTCTAAGCAATCTTACAGAGTTTATTGAGGAAGTTACCAGAAAGCTGATGAAGGCAAGGCCGTGGATTTTGTCTACATGGACTTTAGCAAGGCCCATCGTGGGAGGTTGGTCAAGAATCTTCAATTGCTTGTCATTCAAGATGAGATAGTAAATTGGATTAGACATTAGCTTTGTGGGGGAAGCCAGAGAGTGGTTGTAGATGGTTGACTCTCTGACTGGAGGCCTGTGACTAGCGGAGTGCCGCAGGGATTGGCGCTGAGTCCATTGATGTTTATTACCTATATCAGTGATCTGGATTATTATGTGGTTAACTGGATCAGCAAATTTGAAGATGACACCAAGATTGGGGGTGTAGTGGACAGCCAGGAAGGCTATCAGAACTTGCAGTGGGAACTGGACCAGCTGGAAAAATGGGCTGATAAAATGGCAGCGGAATTTACCATAGACAAGTGTTAAGTGTTGCACTTTGGTAAGACCAGTCATGTTAGGTCTCACACAGAGAATGGTAGGGCACTGAGAAGTGTGGTAGAACAAAGGGATCTGGGAATACAGGTCCATAATTCATTGAAAGTGGCATCACAGGTAGATAGGGTTGTAAAGAAAGCTTTTGGCACATTAGCCTTCATAAATCAAAGTACTGAGTACAGGAGACATAATGTTGTGTTGAAGTTGTATAACACGTTGATGAGGCCTTATTTGGAGTTTTGTGTGCAGTTTTGGTCACCTACCTACAGGAAAGATGTAAATAAGGTTGAAAGAGTACAGAGAAAATTTACAAGGAATTTGCCAAGTCTGGAGGACCTCAGTTATAAGAAAAAAATTGAATAGGTTAGGACTTTATTCCTTGGAATGTAGAAGATTGAGGGAGATTTGATAAAGGTATACAATATTATAAAGGGTATAAATAGGGTAAGTGCAAGCAGGCTTTTTCTACTGAGGTTGGGTGGGACTACAACTAGAGGTCTTCGGTTAAAGGTGAAAGGTGAAAAGTTTAAGGGAAACATGAGAGGAAACTTTTTCATTTAAAGAGTCGTGAGAGTGTGGAACAAGTTGCCAGCCCAGGTGGTGCATACGAGCCCGATTTCAATGTTTAATAGAAGTTTGGATAGGTACATGGATGAAAGGTGTATGGAGGGGTATGGTCCTGGTGCAGGTCGATGGGAGTAGACTGTTTAATTGGTTTGGCATGGACTAGGTGGGCCCACGGGCCTGTTTTTGTGCTGTACTTTTCTATGACTCTGTTATAAAGTTATATGAGAATTGGTTAGGTTGCACTTGGAGTATAGACTGTTCAAAACCAACGGAAATAGATCAGACAATGGTCAGTATATTGTTCCTTTATACCTCCGGCGGAAATGGGGACATCGTGCTGGGCTAATGGTGTGTTTAAAAACATGAGATTTTCAACTCCCAGTACTGACTATCTAGCTGGCAAATGTATAGTCTCTGGTAAATAAAACTGATGATCTCGGAGCTAGGGTGCTGTATCAAAAAGATATTAGGACTGCTTGCATCCCTTGTTCCACAGAATCTTGATTAACCCCTTCCGTGCCAGACACAACAATTTGAATAGACGAGTTCACCATATACCACCAAGATAGGCCTGTTGAGTCTCTCAAAAGCAGAGGTGGAGGTGTATGCCTCATGATCAATTCCTTGTGGTATCCTGTTCACCAGATCTGGAACATCTCACAATCAAGTACTGTCCATTTTATCTGCCATGGGAGAATTCAACGATAATTTTGGTAGCGGTGTACATTCCACCTCAGGCCAATGTCAAACAGGCTCTAAACAAACTGAACAATTCAATCAACAGTCATGAAACAGCACATACTGATGCCTTCCCCAACATTTCGGGGGATTTTTACCAGGCCAGCTTGATAAAGTCACTAAATAATTATTAGCAACAGATAACTTGTAGTACCAGAGGAAACAACACAATTTGGAAAGTCTGATCACCTGGCTGTACTTCTATTCCCTGAGTACAGGCTGAGACAAAAGACTGCAGCACCAGTAGTGAGGATCAAGAAGGTATGGACAAGGGAAGCACAGGAGTGCCTACAGGACTGCTCTGAATTGGTGCACTGTACTGTATTCAGGGATTCATCTTTGAACCTGGATGAGTATGCTGCAGTTGTTATTGACTTCATTAAAACCTGTGTGGATGAGCATGTGCCTACAAAAACTTACTGAACATTCCCAAACCAAAAGCTGTGGATGAACCAGGAGATTCGTTGTCTGCTGAGGGCTTGATCTGTGGCATTTAAGTGAAGTGACCCGTGTGTATACAAGAAAACCAGATATGTCTTGCAGAGGGCTAGTTCAAGAAACAACTCCGAGAGCGGTTAGAGGTGACATCAGATGCATGTCAACTCTGGCAGGGTTTGCAGGCCATTATTTCCTGCAAAGCAGAACCCAACATCATAAATGAGAACTATGCTTCACTTCCAGACGAGCTTAACGCCTTTTACGCTTGCTTTGAAAGGGAGAATAAAACTACAGCTCTGAGGATCCTGCAGTATCCGGTAATTCTGTGATCTCTTTTGCAGAGGCCGATGTTAAGCTGTCTTTCAGGAAGGTGAATGCTCGCAAAGCGGCAGGTCCCAATGGAGTACCTGGTAAGGCTCTGAAAACTTGTGCCGACCAACCAGCAGGGGTATTCAAAGACATTCTCAGTGTCTCATTGCTATGGTCGGAAGTTCCCACCTGCTTCAAAAGAGGAACAAGCATACTAGTGCCCAAGAAGACCAGTGTGAGCTGCCTTGACAAATATCGTACAGTAGCATTCATGTATACAGTGATGAAATGCTTTGAGAGGTTGGTCATGTCTAGAATCCATTCCTGTCTCAGTAAAAACCTGGACCCACTGTAATTTGCCTATTGCCTAATAGATTACAGCAGACAGGATCTCAGTGGCTCTCTGCGTGGTTTTGGATCACCTGATCAATACAAATACCTATGTCAGGATGTTGTTTATTGACTATAGCTCAGCATTCAACACTATACAGTCCTGATGGAAAAGCTAAAGAACCTGAGCCTCTGTCTCTCCCTCTGCAATTGGATTCTCAACTTCCTAATCGGAAGACCACAATTTATGTGGATTAGAAATAACATCTCCACCTCACTGACAATCAACACTGGCGCACCACAGAGATGTGTGTTCAGCCCACTGCTCTACTCTCTCTACACCTGTGACTGTGTGGCCAGGCATAGCTCAAATGCCATCTATAAATTTGCTGATGTTTTTGGCAGAATCTCAGATGGTGACAAGAGAGCGTACAGGAGTGAACCATACCAGCTAGTTGAGTGGTGTCACAATAACAACCTTGCACCCAATGTCTGTAAGACCAAAGAGCTGATTGTGGACTTCAGAAAAGGTAGAATGAGAGAACACAAACCAATCCTTGTAGAGGGAACAGAAGTGAGAGAGTGAGCAATTTCAAGTTCCTGGGTATCAATATCTTGGAGGAGCTAATCTGGTCACAACATTACCTTAAACAGCTGTGATGTTTCTGCTGCTGGACCATCCAGTCATTAGCCGGGTCCATCCGTCTTCAGACGTTTCTTCCCCAAACCCACAACATCCTCGGGATGGTGGGACAGCAGAAGGTGATCAGTCTTCCATCCCTGATGGTCAGACATCCAACTACTATCGTCCCTTTGCAGCCAAAGCCAACTGGACGCTCTCTCTGCTGCTTGGGCCACGGTGTTAACGGCTCTCTTCCTGGTTCTCCCTTGTATCCCTAAAGCTGCCATCATCTTCCAGCATGACATGGCGGGAAATCCTCTTGCCTCCACTTTGACAGGGAAGTTCCACGTCTGCCAGCCTTGCCGTCTGCAATCCGCCACCAGGTCTTCGTACCTCACAAACTTCCTCTCCTGAGCCTCTTGGCATCGGGTCTCCCGTGGCACTGTTACCCCTATCACCACGAGCCTCTTTGCACTCTCTGACATTAGAACGTCTGGTCGAAGTGTGGTCTCTACTACTGGTGGGAACACCAGCATATTGATGCAGCTATAAAGAAAGCAAGACAGTGGCCATATTCCATTAGGAGGGTGAGATTTGGTTTGTCATCTAAAACACGCAAACTTTCACAGATGTACCTGGAGAGCATTTTGATTGGCTGCATCACTGTCTGGTATGGGGGGAAGGTGTTACTGCACAGGATTGAAGTAAGTTGCAGAAAGTTGTAAAATTAGTCAGCTCCATCATGGGTACTACCCTCCACAGCATCCAAGACATCTTCAAGGAGCGGTGCCTCAGGAACATGGCATCCATCATTAAGGACCTTCACCATCCAGGACATGCTGCCTTCTCATTGTTACTGTAAGGAAGAGGTCCAGAAAGCTAAAGGCACGCACTCAGTGACTTGGGAACTGCTTCTTCCTCTCTGGCATCTAATTTCTAAATGGACCTTGAACCCCTGAACAGTACCTCGCGAATTTTTGTTCTCTGTTTTTGCACCACTTATTTTAACTGACTATTTGATATACTGTACATATATCTACTTCCTGTAATTTAGTCTTCTTCTATATTCATCATGTATTGCATTGTACTGCTGCTGCAAAAGTTGACAGATTTCATGACATAGAGCGATGATTCTGATTCTGAATTCTGTTCCCCTCATTGCAGGAAGGATGTGAGGGTTTTGAAGGGGATCAAAAAAAGTTTACCAGGATGCTACCTCTGTTCAAGAAAGGAGAGGAGGCCATCAGACCCACTTAATGTGGTATGGGAATGGAGAAAGATTGTACGTATACAGGGAAGATGAAACATTTGGGATCAAGAAATTGCTGAAGTGGCAAAGTGCGTCCAAGGTAACAGGGTTATAAGTTAGAAGGGACTGAGCCTGGGGAGTAAGGATGGAGTTAAAGTGGTGTAAGCACAGGCTGAAACAATGGGTATGTCTGGACATAAGGGAGAATCAGGTAATGAGCAGCATTTACTTCTCTGTTATATTCCAACCACTCATTCTATACCCTCAATTTCTATCACCCAAACAACTGTAGTAGTTCTAGAAGCCTTACCAATAATGTACAGATCCTGAAAAATGAGTAAATTTTTTAAAAATCTGTGTGTTTGGCACCAAGAAAAGTTCACATGTGTTAACATGTATCTCAACTTGAAGTATAATTGACTCCCCTTCACTCAGAAATAATCACATATGTGAATTTCACAGGTTTAAACTCACCTTGGATTTCTAGTGCTGCACTTTTTAGGAGACAAAATTGGACAGTTGACAGGATGTCCTTTGTTACGGGAGGAATGATTCAGTTAGGTTTTGCATAATTATGGAAAAGCATAAAGATAAAATGGGAGTAAAGGCTCTAAATGGAGGAAAGGCAAATATTACAAAGCTAAGAAGTGATTTATTAAAAGTGGTTGAGAAACAGGAAAAATAACATCACAGTGGTGAGAGGGGCTTTCAGAAAGCAAATTAGGACATTCTGGATAATCATAGCCTCACAAAAAAGGTTTGCCAAATCTAACCCCAAATGACGAATTGTAGAGAGGATTGAATTATGCAAAAGAGTGCTTATAATAGATATGAAAGCTCAAAATTTGCATAAGGTCAAAAAAGCACTGAAGGCATAGAAGTGAAATTAAAACGGAAATTAGGAAATCAAAGGACCTGAAGAAATGTTGGTGTGGAATATCAAAGGAAGTTTTAAGGCACATTAAGAGCAAGATAATAGCTTAGAGAAGAGTGTGGCCTATTAGGGACTATATGGATTGTGCATATTTTATCCCCCACTTTCCAAAGGAGGAGAACAGCAATGGTAATGTTGTAACTAAGGGGAAGAGTGTGAAATGTTGGAAGGGATAAATGTAATAAGAGGGGAATTATGAGGGCGGTAATTTCTTCAAAAATAGTTAGCTCAGGATGATATTTGTCCCAGGCTGTCAAAAGAAACAAAAACATTGTAGAGGCTCTGCCAATGATTCTCCAGGCCTCTCAGTCAATAAGAGTGGCATCAGAAGACTAGAGAACTTCTGTTGTAGCATTACTGAATAACAACAAGCCAGTTAATGAAATAGGTGGATCAGCTCTGGGATATGATATAACATTTTAATTTGAATAGCAAAACTTCAAGACAAGCAGCTCATGTTTGTTAAGACGGTCGTGATGGATGAATAATTGAATTTGTGAGAAGTTAGCAAGGAGAATACAGCTTAAATATTCTCTCTGTGACCATTTGGTTTGTTAAATTCTCCAGTTTCTTTGCACATTCAAAGACATGTCGCTTGGTAGTTTAACTTGTTCCGTTAAATTATCCTAATATAAATTATCCTAATATAGTTGCATGCGCAGCCCTCCGGTGAAAAATGATATCGTATCTGTTAAATAGGGGCCGTGGACAATTCTGATTTGATGGAGAATGGACGTGAAAGCACAGAGGAACATCTGGAGAAATTTCGGAAACGCTCATTCGCTGCTGTTGTTACTGCGTGGTTGGGAATCTTTTGGAGGGTAGGCCTCAAAATCCCTGGCCTTGCCTGCTTTTGGCGACCGAGAAGGAGGTTGAATCGTTCGGACAGAGGTGGCGCTCAGTACTCAGTGTTGGAGAGCTGATCAGAGCTCGAAGTTTTTGGATGACTCAGAGTCGGATTGTGGTCGGCATGGCAGGGAGAGTTTTTCTTCCTTCTCCCAAATGTGTGAGATGTGGGACATTTGAGAGACTTTGAACTTTACTGTGCTCATGAACTTCATCAAGTTATGGTATTGTTGCACTGTTGTAACTATATATGTTATAATTATGTGGTTTTGTCAGTTTTTTCAGTCTTGGTCTGTCCTGTGTTTTGTGATATCACACCGGAGGAAATATTGTGTCATTTCTTAATGCATGCATTACTAAATGACAATAAAAGAGGACTACGTGTCTTCATAATCTAACCTAATTTTGTCAGAGTAGGAGGATGGAGTAGAAAGCATGTAAGAGAGAACAGGTTATAGGGAAAATAAGAGGAAGAATGGGATTCATGGGATTGTAATCTCAGACTGGTCCATTATAGGCACTCACCTCCCTGCTATTGAGGATACCTTCAAAAGGCACTGCCTCAAGCAGGAGGCATCCCTCATGAAAGATCCTCAGCATCCAGATTCCTCTCATTACTACCATCAAGGAGAAGGTGCAGAACCTGAAGATGCACACTCAACTTTCAAAGAACTTATTCTTCCCCTCCACCATCAGTCCATGAGCACATAACCACTACCTCACTATTTTGTTCGCTTTTTGTAGTTTTTTTTTATAGTCTTACTATAAGATACGGTAATTGTTAGGCATTGCACTGTACTGCCTCTGAAAATCAACAAATTTCATGAAATACTGTATGTCAGTGATCATAAACCTGATTCAATTCTGCTCTGGAAACTGACATAGACTCAGTTACCTGAATGATCTCTTTTTGTGTCGTAGGAAAATATTGCGTTGCTCTCAGAGGGCATGGTCGACAGCCCACCCCTGCATTATTGTTCTTGTGTTAAAACGCTTTTGTGGGATTATGGTGGGAAATTCCAGTTCATTTATTGTTACATTTTAGCTTGGGTTATGCAGTTATTCACTTGTGTATTTTTCAGTCACCCTGACCATAACCAGGGTGTGTGACGGTCACCTCCCCCATCTGCATGAGACTGGTTAGGTTCACTCTACAGGCCATGGTGCCCAGTCTGTTTTGTGTTTATCACAATAAAATGGTTGTTGAGTTAATAAGCTTCCTCGTCTGTCATTATGGACCAAATGCTCACCACAATATGTAAATACTGCATGTTCAGTGAGGGAATGCTTTTGTTTTGCAGACATAAAGATTTTGAAAATTGTTTTCTCAAAAGCACAATGGATGTACTTCCTGGACTCTTTATATCTTCTTACAGCATAGCTTGATGGAATAGTGGTTAGTGTAATGCTTTACAGAGACAGTGACTAGAGTTCAACTCCCACTGCTGTCTGTAAGGAGTTTGTACGTTCTCCCCATGACCACATGGGTTTCCTCCAGGTGCTCTGGTTTCTTCGCACAGTCCAAAGACGTACCGGTCAGGAGGTTTATTGATCATTGTAAATTGTCCTGTGATTAGGCTAGGGTTAAATAGGTGGTTTGCTGGGCGCCGCAGCTCGGTGGGCCAGAAGCACCTGTTCTGTGCTGTCTTTCTAAATATATAGACAGATATGTACATGCACACATACATAAGTACTTACTTACTCCTGCCTTTGTCCAATCAATACTCTTTGCTTCATCCTTTCCAATCAATGCTGCTCACTTGTATCATTTCATAACAGATACGTTGTATTATTCTTTTCAATATGTCAATCTTCTCCCCACAGCCCACACAGCAGTTCGTTGATGGTATCTGAAGCACGGGGGTTCTGATGGCTCTGTCATAACTTTGTAATATGTATAATTATTAAATAAAGGGTATACTTTTCTACCTCAAGTTGCTATAGAGGAATTTTGGGCTAATATGTGTATTAAAAATAGCATGTCAAACAAGGCAGTATTTATGTTATACTTACATGGGATCAGCTACAGTCAGAAAATATTCCTCTGAATTTTATCTAAAAATCTTTTAGAATAGTTTTTCCCAAAGTGTCTGATATCGCCCCCTTGGGTGCAAAGTGAGTTTCTCGGGGTGTGATAAAGATAAAGGGGCTGGTGTGCAGGCATTTGATAGCAAGGCAGCAGCTGCAGAATTACAGGCTTAATTTAAGAAATTAGTTACTTATTATAAGCATTATGATCCTCAGTGATGCATAATTGATAACAATGATCAGGTAATCACCTCATCTCTTATTAACTTACCATGCTCTTAGACTTTGCTTGAACTGAACTTTAGTTATTAAAAAGCAATGTGACACTTCTGTATTTAGCATATCATGAGAAATCTGGATTTAAGAAATCATGTCATTTCTGGGCTGTTCACTACTGTTGTACCTTGTTGGCTAGTACAATTCCCATACTCTAATCATGCAGTGACACTATTCTTGTGAATTAGCGTATGACATTCTATGGGGTAATGTTCAGAATCTGACCTTTTGAATGGTCCTGACTGCATTTCTCTAGCCAATGACACAACCGAGATATCGCCACCGGATTTTACGTACCTTCAGGCAGAGAGTCAGGTTTTGCTTGAGCTGTGATGATGTCAGAACTTTCCCCTTTATTAATCACAGCACCTGAGGTTGGATTTAAACAATAGGCGATTGACCATGGTCACTAATCCATAGCGAAAGTGGCAGAAGCAGACCAAACAAAAAAGAAGTGTAAGACAGTATAGTGTGGAGTATCTGAAATATGGATTTATACCAGCACCAAACAACCAACATCAGCCAATCTGTCTGTTGTCTGAAAACATTTTTTTTTCAAATGTGGAAATGAAACCATCCAAACTCCTTGAACATTTGAAGAGAATGCACTCTGCTAAAGCAAATAAGAACTTGGCTTATTTTCAGTCACTTCATGAAAACGTCCAGAAATGGAAAACACTTCAAAGCAGCACTTCACAACAAACCAGTGATAGCTTGTGTGCCTCATACAACATTTTATTGCTTATTGCTAATTCTGGAAATCTCCATACAATTGGAGAAGAACTGATTCTGCCAGCAGTAAGGGAGATTCAGAGCATAGTTAGCAAACCAAATAATTAAAGCGAGTTTGCTCAGCAATAACTCTGTTCAAAGATGAAGAGATGAAATTGCTTAAAATGGGAAAGACACATTGTGGAATGTACATGCTTCGAATTTGTTCTGCATTTGGATGAGTCAAATCTGCCAGACAACAAATCTTTGCTTCTTGGTTATGTTCACTTCATAAAAGATGAAAACATAGTTCAAGAGGTGTTATTTGCAAGGAGACTAGAAGTTGTGCTAAAGACTAGAAGGGAGTCACTATTTCGGGTTGACACCCACAAAATTCTGGAGGAACTAAACAGGTTAGGCAGCATCTATGGAAATGAGTCAACATTTTGGGCAGAGATTTTTGCAGGTGTCTGTATTGCTTCTGGTGCCTCTGTTCCACATCTACATTATCCAACAAGAAACATAGAAACATAGAAAATAGGTGCAGGAGTAGGCCATTCGGCCCTTAGAGCCTGCACCGCCATTCAGTATGATCATGGCTGATCATCCAACTCAGAACCCTGTACCTGCCTTCTCTCCATACCCTGATCCCTTTAGCCACAAGGGCCATATCTAACTCCCTCTTACATATAGCCAATGAACTGGCCTCAACTGTTTCCTGTGGCAGAGAATTTCACAGGTTCACCACTCCCTGTGTGAAGAAGTTTTTCCTCATCTCGGTCCAAAAAGGCTTCCCCTTTAACCTTAGACTGTGACCCCTCGTTCTGGACTTCCCCAACATCGGGAACAATCTTCCTGCATCTAGCCTGTCCAATCCCTTTAGAATTTTATACAGTACTTTTATAAGAAGAGGGAGAAAATACTACAAATCCCTGTTGGAAGTCAAGTTTGCTTGTTGCAAAGTATTTAAGCCTTGAGAAAACTGTTGTCCTCTCTGTGATTGTGATCATTTTATTCAACCAACTCCACCACAGGCACAGTCCCCCACACCATCCAGGAAATCTTCAAGAGACAGTGCCTCAAAACGGCGGCATCGCCCAATAAGGACTCTCACCATCTGGGACAAGTCTTTTTATTACTACTATCTGGGAGGATGTACAAGAGCCTGAAGACCCACACTCAAAAATTCCCCTCCACCATCAGATTTCTGAACAGTCGATGAACACTATCTTGCTATTTGTACTGGTCTAGAAAGGTTAGTAGTTGATTCCTCATGGAAAAAGCAGGTTTTGAGCATGTTGATTGCTCAGAAACAACCCTACCTACAAGGCTAACCACAATCAAATTAGATTAACTGTTGGACTGCTGCACATCTTTCTAACAAATTACTCTGGACTCTGCTGAGAATCAAAATCAATATTATTATCATCATCTTATATGCCATGAAATGTGGTCTTTTGTGGCATCAGTATAGTTCAAATACACAAAATGACTAAATAACAACATTAATAAATAGTACAAAATAAAGGATGAGTTCATTGACATACAGACTTTTGGGGTAGCAGGTCAGCTGGGTGGACAGATCACAAGCTCTCCCTTTGGTAACTGTGTTGTTCTGGTTAATGAACAGAAGAATGGAAATCAAGTTGCATCTTAACCAGAGAAATTGTAAGCAATTGGCAAGGATGAGGATTAACCAAGGTTATTTGCCTTTGACAATTATAACAAAGTCAGAAAAGAATTGAAGAAGGGATTTAGGAAAACCAAAAGAGGCTACAGAATGTCCTCGGCAAGTAAGATTGAAGAGAATTTCAAGACATTTTAATCATAAGTCAGGAGCAAGATGATATTTAGGGAGTGGATAAGACCACCTAAATTTAAAGGAGGGAACAAGTGCTTGGTAGATGTGGGGTGAAGTTCTAAATGAGTGCTTTGCTTCAATATTTACCAAGGAGAAGGACATGGAAGATAGGGAGATCAGTGAGGAGCATGCAAATTTGCTAGGGCATTCCAATATAAAGAAAGAGGTAGTGCTGGGTCCTTAAAGAACATTAAGGTGGATAAATCCCCAGAGTCTGATGAGGTATACTCTAGGTAATTAAGAGAGGCAAGAGATGAGATTGCTTTGGCCATGACCAATATCACAGGCAAGGTCCTGGAGGACTAGTGAGGAGCTGATTATTATCCAAGAAGGGGAATAAGGATAATCCTGGAAACTATAGACTAATATATCTCATATAGTGGTAGGGAAGGAACAGATGAAGATTCTTGGCAATATGATTTATGAGTATTTGGAAAACCATGGCCCAACAGGGACAATGGGCATAGCCATGCATGGGGAAAATCATATCTTATTAGTTTGATCAAGTTTTTCAAGGTAGTGATCAAGGTGATTGAGGAAGGCATGCTGCCTAAAAGAATCTTAGTAAGGCGTTTGACAGGTTTTCTCATGGGAAAGATTGAAATGCATGGGATCTATAGTAAATTGACTGCTTGGATTCAGAATTGGCTTGTCCATAGAAGACCAGAAGACATTCTGGTTGGAGGTCTGTGACTAGAGGTGCTCTGCAGGGATTTATACTGGGACTATCTACACTATTTTTTTTATATCTATGTTATCTGGATGAAAACATAGATGGGTGGGTTGATACAAAGAAGATTTGGGGTGTTGTGGATAGTGTAGAAGACTTCTAAAGGATATAGCAGGATATAGATCAGTTGCAGATATGGGTGAAGAAATGGCAGATGAAGTTTAACCCAACCCAATGTGAAGTGTTACGCTTTGAGAGATCAAATGAAAAGCAACAGTACACTGTTAAGGACAAGTTTCTTAAATGTTGATGTGCAGGTTGGATAGATTTGGGTTGTTTTCTGCGGAGCTGTGGAGGCTGATGGGAGACCTAATTGACTTTATGCGAATATGAGAGGCATAGGTCGAGTAGTCAGCTGGTATATTTTCCCTTGGTTAAAATGCCAGGAAACAGCTTTCCTCCCAGTGACAAGTTTTCTACAAAGAGAGTAGTGCATGCCTGGAATGTGTTGCTAGGGATGGTGTTGAGGCAAATGTGATAGAGACTTTCAAGAGGCTCTTGCTTAGACACCTGAATGTACAGGAAATGGAAGGATGTGGACATCGTGTAGGTATTAGATTACTGATTTAATTTGTTTGGTGGGACATTGTGGGCTGAAGGGCCACTTCCTGAGATGTACTGATCTTGCTAAAGGTGGTTAGAGCAAAAGAGAAACAAGGGTTCTTTTAAAAAAGAATTCCGGAGATTGGGGCCTTGGCACCTTGGTGAGCAATGTCAGAGTGCTCAAAATTCAGTAGTACTGGATGTAAATTAAAATCTTGGAAGATTGCTGGTTGGGGTGATTACAGTGGTAAAAAAGGCAGGGTCCTGGAGGGTTTTGAGCTTTGAGAGGTCAATTTAAAACAGGGATAATGCTCAATTGGAAGTCTGTAATTAAATTGTATATACTTATGCTAAAGTTAAAAGGTCAGTTGATGCAATGACACATAAAATGCTGGAGGAAGTCAGTTAAGTCCTCCAACATAAAATGCTGGAGGAAGCCCAGACCCCAAAACATCGATTGTTTATTTCCTGTTTATTGTTTATGCTGCCTGACCCACTGAGTTCCTCCAGCATTTTGTGTGTTTTGCCTTGGATTTCCAGCATCTGCAGATTTTCTTGATTTTGGGATGATGCAATGGCATTGTTACAAGTAGTAGTGTTGCTGATTCCCTGCTATTAGAATTAGGATACTTTTGTTATCAACTCTTGTGCTCTGTAAATATTACTTTAAGTTGATTGTGTCAGAACACTAGCATTATCCAATGTACTTTTAAGGTACATTGGAGATCCTATGTGATTTAGTGAAAACTGGGGGTAATAGTTAGGATTTAGGGAGCAAAGTTGGAATGAACTCAAGTTTCTAGAAGATAGAATGGTCAAATCTGGAGGTCACAACTGCATACTTAACGACCCGAGGTAGAAGAGGGTGATGCTACAGTGTGGAAAAATCCTAAGGATGCTACAAGTCTAACCAGGTGCAGTAAAATGCAAACATCCCTCCAAGATACCATGTTTGGATTTGAAAATATATTCTGAGTCAAATCATATTGTACATCAACTACCACCTAGTGTCACAACTTGTGGTCTCTGCATGCTTGAGCCTGATGTGGGAATCTGATCTCTGTGACTGTCCATGATCTAGAGATAGTTACAAGGTCCAGACAATGACTGGATTTAAGGTGGTGTAATGCTGAGCTCTGTTCCCTCTGACAGGTTTTATAGAAGGCAAAGTTGGATGTGGAGCTTAGTCCTGTGAGGCATATTAGCAGTTAAAAATGGCTCTGGCATTTAGAGGAATTTAAAAATTAAGTTTTAAATGTTTTAAGATTAAAAATTCTGTAAAATAAAAACACTTTTCAAAATAAAAAGTGAAACATATCCCGATCAACAGGCCTTCCACATTCATTGAAGTCATTCACCTTCCAGCATCAACATCAGGTCTGATCTAGTTTAGAATCTGAATGGTGAATTCTCCAGTACAATGCTGGATAATCTGGGTCTCAGCATTGGACTCCATATGGAATACAGCAACAGAGTAAAATGACAGATGCAAGATCAGTAAGCCTTGGATTACTGTCTCCATCATCACAAGAATGCAGCATTTTAAGATGCATTCCCACTAACACTACCTCCTGGAGAGCGATTTTGGAAAAGCAGTGTCCCATGGATCAGTTTGAAAGAAAAGGTACAGCACATTGTGAGAGGTAGATTTATGGCATGATTTCATTGAATAGTGGAGCAGAATTCAATGGGATAACTCTTGCACCAAATTTTTCATGTTCTCAACTTCTTTTGTTGATTTTTTTTCTTTGCATTGGTTGTGAATTTTATTGCTAGTCAGATCAAATGGCATAAGTCTTCTGAGTTATCTGAACTCTGGTTGAGCTGGAATGTTGTTGGTGAAAGAACATACTACATAAATGGCATGCCTCAAAATAAAGTTAGCTTTATATACAAATAGATAAAGGAGCATTCAGCAATAATAAATAACCAAAGATATATACAAAATATGCATTCATGTAGTGCTAAGCATTTTGCTCTTTTTATTCAATCTGGAAGGAGCCTGCTGTGTAGTGAAATGCAAGTAAGCAAATTAGTTTAATTACAAACTTAAACAAATGGAGGATGGGATCATTATGCAGACACTTAACATTCCTGTTGTAATTTGCCACTTTGAAAGAAAAAAATGATTCACACCTCAGACAAAGCTGAATCCAGCTTCCCTCCCAGATAATTGCAGTAATACAAGATGAGAGAATGATTTGCTGTTGCTGAGATCTGTAAAGTTAATTCAAAGTTAATTTTAAAATGCCGAGCTTTGTAGTCTTTAAAAAGAAAATTATTAGAATGCAGATGTTGCTGACTAAGCCACTGTTTATTATAACAACATAAAACAGAACAGCAGAATCGGGCCATTTGGTTTATCGAGTCTGCTCTGCCATTCCATCAGAAACCTCTTTTGGAACCTTGAGGTGTGGTCCATCTGGTCCAGGTGACTTATCTACCTTCAGACCTTTCAGCTTCCCAAGCATCTTCTCACCTCTCTTTTACTCTTTATGCTATATATCTGAAAAAAACCTTTGGTGACACCTTTTATATTATTGGCGAACTTACTTTCATATTTCATCTTTTCTCTCCTTATTGCTTTTTTAGTTGTCTTCTGTTGTTTTCAACCCTTATTATCCTTAAGTAGATAGTGTATAGGTTTTTTTTAAAACCACATCATTCCATCTGCTGAAGGTATGCCCACAATTTGTAAGGTACGGACTTCTAAGATGTTGAAAATTGAAAATCATAATGGTTGAGTGATATATCTTCAGTTGTATTGATGTGATATTTTGGGAGAGGTAGGAGGTGAACTTAATTCTATGCACCTGCCATTTGTCCTTCTGGATCTGGTCTGAGAGGATCTGCTATAGAATCAAGCATTTGGCAATTGGCCACTATCTTCCCTGTAGCTTACACACATTACTACCGTAGAAGTCATGTAAAGAGAATATGAAGAGGGTTCGATGGTCAACCACTACAATGTCTTAAATAAGCCATTGCTTTTAACTACAGCTTTGGCCACCTAGGGAAGTGGAATGTGAAGCACCATGCTTAACATGGCTGGCAAATGATAAAGAGATGTTGGGAGTCAGGACTGCAGGCGCCCAGCTTCAAAGCTGTTAGTAGTCATGGGAGTCACATGCCTGAGCTTCCGGTCACAAAGAATTGGAATTTTTATGGTAGTGGATTTGGAGATGTTAATGCAATTAAATGTAATGGGAAAATCTCATATATATATATTTTTATTTGCTTTTTATGTATTATTCAATTTTGTTTTGAATTCCACCATTAAGTCTGTTTTCACAAACCCCAGAAGTCCATTCCAGACCTTAGTTACTTATTGTTTGAAAAATAAATCTTCATCACATTTGCTCTTCACCTTCCATTTATGTGCACCAGTTTTTGGCCATTTCCACCAATGGAACGGTTCCTTTCTATCTACCTTATCTACATCCAAGATCATTTTCAAAGCCTTTAATTAGATCACCTCACTATTTCCTCTGCCCCCAACTTCTCCAAACTATCCATGTAGCTATCTCTAATTTAAAGTCTGCAACCTGTCCCCGTGATCACTCTTGTAGATCTGTTCTGTACCCACTAAAATGCCTTCAGATTTTTCCTAAAGTGCTCAGTTGAAAACACAGTGTTTCAGCTTTGACTGAACCAGTTTGTCATGAAAGTTCATCATGGCTTTTTGTTCTTGTACTCTAGGGCCTATTTGTAAAATCCAGGATGCTTTTCAAGCCACATTTCCTCCCACATTCAATAGCTTATTGACATGTACTTCAGAGTCTCTCTGATTCTATATAGTACTCAGATGTGCTTTCTGGTTCATTTTGCCTCTCCTGTCATAACGTAACGTTTTGTATTTTTTGTGTTAAAATGTATCTGTCTACATATATCACCAGACTGGCAATATTTCATTATATATATTACTACCTTCATCTGATTTCTCTACGCTTTGAAGTTTTGTGCTATCTGCAGATTTGGAAATTCTGCTCTGTGCACTCATGTCCAAGTTCTTATATATATCCGTCCCAATACCAAATTCTTCGGATGCATCACTTCACACTTCCCTTGAGGCTTAAGAACAAGCATTCTCTGATTCCTGTCGCCAGCCAATTTTCTATCCATGCTGTTCCTGATTCGATAGACTTCAATCTTTACAACAGTATCATGTTAAATACCTGCTTACTTCATCTGTCAATATATTCTTCAGTTCCTTACTCCCTCATGAATTTATTTTGCTTCTATAGAACATAGAACTGTAGAGCACTTTGGCCCACAATACAGAGATGAGCTAACGACACCTACTCCTTTCTGTTTGCACATGATCTACATCTCTTCATTCTCTGCGCTTATTTACCTCTCCAATTGCCTCATAAATGCCTCTATCTCATTTGTTTCCACCGCCACCCCTGATAATGCATTTCAGGCACCCTCACCAATCTGTGTAATACCTTTACCATGAACTTGTTCTTTGAAACCCCTTCACCCACCCCGCATCTTAAATGTATGCCTTCTGGTATTAGACATCTCAAATCTGGGAAAAAGAATCTGGCTCCCTACTTTGCCTGTGCCCCTCATAAGTTTATAAACTTTTATCAGGTCTCTCCTTAGCTTCCACCACAACAGAGAAAAGAACCTTCTCTCAAGCCTTTCCTTATAGCACAATCTAATCCAATCAGCAGCCTAGTAAACCTGTTCTGAACCCTTTCAAAAGCATCCACACCCTACCTGTAATGGGGAGACCACAATTGAATGTATTACCTCATATGTGACCGAACCAACAATATGAAGCTGCAATAGGGGTGGTACAGTAGGGTAGTAGTTGGCATGATGCCATTACAGTGCCAGTGACCTGGGTTCAATTCACACTGCTGTCTGCAAGGAGTTTGTACGCTTTCCCCGAGACTGTGTGGGTTTCCTCTGGGTGCTCCGGTTTCCTCCCACATTCCAAAGATGTACAGGTTAGTAGGTTATTTGGTCACGTGGGTGCAATTGGTTGGTGTAGTTTTGTTGGGCTGGAATGGTCTGCTCTCAAGCTGTACGTCTAAATTAAAAAAAATAAAATAACTTATTTAGTCTTGAACTCAGTGCCTTGACTAATTCAGGTAATTATGCTCTATGTCTTCTTTTAAACTCTCATGCTTATGTAAGCAACTAATCCACTGGCTATAGATTTAAGGCAGGGGTTTCCAACCTCAGGTCCACAGACCCCTAGCTTAATGGTATTGGTCGAAGGCATAAAAAAGGTTAGGGGCCCCTGATTAAAAGTCTTTCCAGGTAGACTGCTTTTGCTGTTAAAAAACAAGAACTGGGAAATCAAATTTGTTACTTCCTTTAGTGATTTTTTAAGGAGAAGATAATACAGTAAGTATTTTGTATACAGGTAGATCAGTGGTTGATGAAGGAGTTCAGTACGTTCACTGGACAAGAATCAGAGGTGCAAAAGGGACTTAGGTCCTCATGCAGGATTCTCTAAAGGTCAACTTGCTCGTTGAGTCAGTGGTAAGGAAGGCAAATGCATTGTTAACATTCATTTTGAGAGTTCTTGAATAGAAAAGCAAGAATGGCTTTATGGCTGAGGCTTTATAAGGCATTAGTCAGACAGCATTTGGAATACTGTGAGCAGTTTTGGGCCCCTTATCTAATAAAAGATTTACTGGTATTAGAGAAGATCCAGAGGAGGTTCATGAGAATCATCCCAGCAATAAAGGGGTTAATGTATGAGGACCATTTGATGTCTCTGGGTTTGTACTCACTGGAGCTTTGCGGGGGTGAGGGGGGGAAATCTCAATGAAATCTATCAAATATTGAAAGGCCTAGATAGAATGGATGTGGAGAGGATGTTTCCTATAGTGGGAGAGTCTAAAACCAGAGGACACAGCCTTAGAAAAGAAGGAAACCACTTAAGATCAGGGATGAGCACGAATTTCTTTAGGCAGAGGGTGGTGAATCTGTGGAGTTCACTGCCACAGATGCTGTTGGATCCAAGTCCTTGGGTATACTTACAGTGAGGGTTGTTAGATTCTTGATGAGTAAGGGTGTCAAATGTTGCAGAGAGAAGGCGGGAGAATGTGGTTGAGATGGCTAATAATTCAGCCATCGTGGAATTGAGCACTCTCAATGGGCCCAGTAGCCCAATTCTGCTCCTATGTCTTATGGTCTAAAACTAGATGACAATGAGTGAAGAATTTTAGCCTAAAGGTTATCCCCTGTCATACTATTCCCATTCAGATAAGAATGCCGCTGGTATTTGAGAGCTATCTCCAGAGCTCAATAGAGCAAGCATGAAGAATCCCATTTTTCAACTGGTAAGAAAATACGGACTCCTTCAAGGATAAAAACTGACAAACCTAGTTAGATATGTATTTCAATGTTTTTCATTCTCAACAAAAAAGGGTACACATGACTCAAAGTATTGGCGATGGAAGAAATAAAGCAGCTCATCACAAACTGGACTGGTGATTCCACTAAGCTCTGGCACCAGAAGCTCAGCCTATTTAATATGGTGGAGGGAGAATGTGTAAATCTTGCAGCACAATACCTCCATGATGTTTCACTGCCAAAATTAAATCAATATAAACTTCATTTAACTTCATATAAACAGAAATTCTCCACAATTAGTTAAAAAATCTGCATAACTACCATTTTTTCTTTTGTATTTAAATTACATAATTTCAAAGATTGTTTGATGTTTGCAAATATTGTAAACAACATTAATGTATTGAAAGTATGTACCTAACAAGTACAACTGTGGACATCTACTAAAACATTACTTAAGGACCAAGTTACCGTCAGGAACATGTAGATTTATTTCCTCCTCAACAACAACATACAAAGTTTATTTTGGAAGTTTATCTAGGAAAACTTATTTTGATCTGGGCACAAAGTTGTCAGACCAGAACACTTTGTGCATACTGAGTTTTATTTTTTTAAATTTATGTAAATTATTGGGCTGCTGAAAATGTTATGGCCTCTTTAGTATTGACAGTTGCAAATATTTATTACATTTATAAAGGCTTGAAAATGGTTAGTACCTTTGAACAAATGTATATGCTAAGACATATAGGAAGTAGAGAAATAACAAAGCAAAATCAAACTCAATTTCAAAGACAAAACAGGGTCTGTAGGCAGGTATTTGGAGAAACAATGAAACATGCAAGGCCTATTTCACAGCAGGATAAAGGTTAACCTGTTTTGTAATCAATGGGTTCCGTCTGGAAATGTACTGTTGCATCATCCCTGGCAGGAGGTAGTGGTGTAATGAAGGTCAAAGCCTTGTACTCTGCTATAGTGATAGTAGAGAAAGTAAAACTCTCCAGCATTGCCAAGCACCTAAAAAGTTGCCACATCAGCAGTCCACAAGATTTTACATAATTAACCTGTTAAACACTTACTCCCCACCTTCCCCACTCCTCACCCCCCACCCCCCTGTTTTCTCTGCCTCGTATATTACCTTTCTGGTCCCACCAATACCTCCTTTTCACTAGGACATACATTTAAGTTCAAACTTACAATTGAATCCGCCAGGAGGACCACAACCTAGTTGTGATTTGGAGGCTTGCATGCCTCAATGACCCAGTGAGCTATGTTGGCTGGAGTTAGGGCTTTATGCTTTGGCTCCTGGTAGGGTCACCCATGCCAAACAGGTCAGAGGAAAGTGGCCAGACTAAGAGTGGTCCACCAGTCCTCCAGGTTCGGGGATTCAGCTTAGGGCTAACAACCCTGACTGGTAAAACAAAACTGTTACAGAAACAGCAATGAAAATCTCTCTACTTCTGTGTGGCCAAGGACAGAGAAAGATGAAAGACCTTCATTGCTGCCCTAAGTAACAGCAGCAAAACAGGCAGAAAGTAAGTTACAATTGAATACCTAACCATTCAGGCATCATCCAGAAGCCTTAGCCATTAAATTAATCTATCTGCACAAATACAGTTACCTGATACCTAGAATGGCAGTCAGGAAAGCACATGTGTTACATTGGGAACAAATTGAAACTAGTTCAAAATTAAAGACTTTTAGTCAGAACCCTACCATATCAAAACATGGAATGTTGAAGTCTGTCCCATAATATTCCACACCGCATGAAGTACAAAAATATCATACAGGCTGATCAGAAATGAGTAGTTTGGAGAGAAGGGAAAGGTCAAAAATTCAAGTACGTCTTCACCATTGTCCATTAGGTTCAGCTATATCCATTGGGTGGATGAGGTTAAATGGTTCCTTTTATTTAATAAATCTTTGTAAAATTACTACAGTGGTCATTGTAAGAAGGCAAGATCATTACAAGGAATATTCCAATATATATGTTAATTATTGGGATATGAAATTTTTGCGATGTATATTCCAATTATTTTACTAATTATGTAACATAATTTTAAAAAATGCCTTGTTAGGATGCACATTAATTAACACCTGACCTCTATAATTAATGGAAGTTAAATTGCTTTAACTTTGCATTATTAACACTCAACTTTATTAGAATACCATGGCCAGATAAAGTTACTTGTTGAGATACTGAATTATAAATTATATATAATCCATTTATCATCACAGATAGTATGTCCCATTGTATTTATTAGCAAGCATTCTCTTTTTCTAAAATTGATGAAGTTAAATTGATGTTATGAGTAGTTTATCTGGAAAACATCAAAATAATTGTGAATTTTTTTAGTGGACCCTTGTGCTGATGGATGCATTCAATATTCATAATTTAAGACATGGCTAAATGATGTAGTGTTATTCACTTCGTTTGATTTTTGTTTAAGGATTTAACAAGTAAAATTCGTGCTTTTCCAGAGCATTCCTCCAGTTGATTCCAAACATGGTAGAAGATATTCCCAAAGAGCAAATGCTGCTGGAGAAACCTGTTGAACAGATCCTGTGGAAAGGAAGTTTTGCAACAGAGGACGGATCTCAGTATCAGTTAGATTGATGTGCCAAGATGGAGATTATCTTTTAGATGATCATGCCATAGGGCAGTTTTATTAGGTAAAGGAAATAGCACTTATGAGCTTGACTTAAATAATAAGTTAATGAAAAAAGTATTGAAAAAGTTACAAAAAATAACAGTGTAATAAAATTGTAATAACTATTCAGATGTAAAAACTGATTTGGGTCATAATTGTTTTTAGGACAAACATAATGCATTACAATCCACTGCTTTTATTCTGTGCTTAAATTTGTGAAGAAATAAAGTCACAGAGTACTACAGCACAGAAACAAGCCTTTCCAGCCTGTCTGACCTGGTCTTTTGCCTAGTCCTACCAATCTGTACCTGGACCAGGAGGAGATCTCATTGAAACCTACAAAATATCGAAAGGCTTAGATAGAGTGGAAGTGCAGAGAGTTCCAAGAGTGGGAAAGTCCAAAATCAGAGGCCACAGCCTTAAAATTCAAGGTATCCCTTTACAACAGAGATGAGGCAGTATTTATTTAGCCAGAGAATGGAGAGTCTATGGAATTCATTGCCATAGGCAGTTCTAGACAACAAGTCAATGGGTATATTTAAAGTGGAGGTTGATAGGTACTTAATTAGTAAGGGGAGAAGGCAGGAGAATGGGATTGAGAGGGAATATAAATGGGACAAATAGCCTTACTCTGCTCCTGTGTCTTATGGTCTTATGAGTAACTTGGTCATTGAGAGAATAAGAGATAGAAATTTATGAATCCATTAGAATGAGAAAATCTTAAAAGCACAGGAGTTTGATTATGGTGGAGTTGCCAAGCAGTAACTGAACACCATAAATGTCCCAAAAACTGATCATGATAGCATTGCTCCGCTGTAGGCTGTAGCTTTTGGGAAATGCCAGAGTAGGGAAAGACTGAAATTTTATTGCGTAAGCATTGTACTAGCAGTGTGTGATATAATCTTATTATTCCCAATACAACGTATCACTCACAACATGCTGGAGGAACTCAGCAGGTCAGGCAGCATCCGTGGAAACGTCGACTCATCGTTTCCATGGATGCTGCCAGACGTGCTGAGTTCCTCCAGCATGTTGTGAGTGTTGCTTTGATCCCAGCATCTGCAGATTATTTTGTGTTTCCAAGACAACGTATGCCTTCTTAACCATAGAATCAACCTGCGCAGCCACTTTGAGTGTCCTATGGACTCAGACCTCAAGATCCCTCTGATCCTCCACACTGCCAAGAGTCTTACCATTAATACTATATTCTGCCATCATATTTGACCTACCAAAATGAACCACCTCACACTTATCTGGGTTGAATTCCATCTGCCACTTCTCAGCCCAGTTTTGCATCCTATCAATGTCTTGCTGTAAACTCTGACAGCCCCCCACACTATACACAACACCCCCAATCTTTGCGTCATCAGCAAATTTACTAACCCACCCCTCCACTTCCTTATCAAGGTCATTTATAAAAATCACGAAGACTAGGGGTCCCAGAACAGATCCCGGAGGCACACCACTGGTCACTGACCTCCATACAGAATATGACCCATCTATAACCATACTTTGCTTTCTGTGGGCAAGCCAGTTCTGGATTCACAAAGCAATGACCCCTTGGATCCCATGCCTCCTTACTTTCTCAATAAGCCTTGCATGGGGTACCTTATCAAATGCCTTGCTGAAATCCATATGTACTACATCTAATTCTCTACCTCCATCAATGTATTTAGTCACATGCTCAAAAAATTCAATCAGGCTTGTAAGGCACGACTTGCCCTTGACAAAGGCATGGTGTCTATTCCTAATCATATTATACCTCTCCAATTGTTCATAAATCCTGCCTCTCAGGATCTTCTCCATCAACTTATCAACCACTGAAGTAAGACTCACTGGTCTATAATTTCCTGGGCTATCTCTACTTCCTTTCTTGAATTAGGGAATAACATCTGCAACCCTCCAATCCTTTAGAACCTCTCCCGTCCCCATTGATGATGCAAAGATCATCATCAGAAACTCAGCAACCTCCTCCCTCACCTCCCACAGTAGCCTGGGGCACATCTCCTCCAGTCCCGGTGACTTATCCAACTTGATGCTTTCCAATAGCTCCAGCACATCCTCTTTCTTAATATCTACATGCTCAAGCTATTCAGTCAGCTGTAAATCATCCCTACAATTGCCAAGATCCTTTTCCATAGTGAATACTGAAGCAAAGTATTCATTAAGTACCTCTGCTATCTCCTCCGGTTCCATACACACTTTTCCACTGTCACACTTGATTGGTCCTATTCTCTCACGTCTCATTCTCTTGCTCTTCACATATTTGTAGAATGCCTTGGGGTTTTCCTTAATCTTGTCTGCTAAGGGGCCCCTCCTCATGGCCCCTTCTGGCTTTCCTAATTTCATTCTTAAGCTCTTTCCTGCTAGTCTTATAATATTCTAGATCTCTATCGTTACCTAGTTTTTTGAACCTTTCACAAGCTTTTCTTTTCTTCTTGACTAGATTTACAACAGCCTTTGTACACCACGGTTCCTGAACCCTACCATCCTTTCCCTGTCTCATTGGAATGTACCAATGCAGAACTCCACACAAATATCCCTTGAACATTTGCCACATTTCTTCTGTATATTTCCCTGAGAACATCTGTTCCCAATTTATGCTTCCAAGTTCCTGCCTGAGAGCCTAATATTTCCCCTTACACCAATAAAATGCTTTCCTAACTTATCTGTACTTATCCCTCTCCAATGCTATGGTAAAAGAGATAGAATTGTGATCACTATCTCCAAAATGCTCTCCCCTGAGAGAACTGACACCTGACCAGGTTCATTTCTCATTACCAGATCAAATACAGCCTCTCCTCTTGTTGGTTTATCTACATCTTATGTTGGGAAACCTTCCTGAACACACCTAACAAACTCCACCCCATTTAAATCCCTTGCTCTAGGGAGATGCCAATCAATATTTGGGAAATTAAAATCTCCCACCAAGACAACCCTGTTATAATTACACCTTTCCAGAATCTGTCTCCCCATCTGCTCCTCGATGTCCCTGTTATTATTGGGAGGTCTATAAAAAAACAGTAGAGTTGTTGACCCCTTCCTGTTCCTAACCTCCACCCACAGAGACCCCGTAGACAATCCCTTCATGACTTCTTCCTTTTCTGCAGCCGTGACACTGCCCCTGATCAACAGTACCATGCCCCCACCTCTTTTGCCTCTCTCCCTGTCCTTTCTGAAACATTTAAAACCTGGCATTCAAAGTAACCATTCCTGTCCCTGAGCCATCCAAGTCTCTGTAATGGCCACAACATCATAGCTCCAAGTACTGATCCACGCTTTAGGCTCATCTGCTTTGTTCATAATACTCCCTGCATTAGAATAGACACATCTCAAATCTTTGGTCTGAGTGCATCCCTTCTCTATCACCTGCTCATCCTCTCTCTCGCATTGTCTCCAAGCTTTCTTTATTTGTGAGCTAACTGCCTCTTCCTCCATCTCTTCATTTCTGTTCCCACCCCCACAACAATTCTAGTTTAAACTCTTCCCAGTAGCCTTAGCAAACCTCCCTGACAGAATATTGGTCCCCCTGGGATTCAAGTGGAACCAATTCTTTTTATACAGGTCACACCTGCCCCAAAAGAGGTCCCAATGATCTAGAGATCTGAATCCCTGCCTCCTGCTCCAATCCTTCAGCCACGCATTTACCTTCCACCTCATTCTATTCCTATACTCACTGTCACGTGACACAGGCAGTAATCCCGAGATGACTACCTTTGCGGTCCTGCTTCTCAACTTCCTTCCTAACTCCCTGTAGTCTGTTTCAGGACCTCATCCCTTTTCCTACTTATGTTGTTGGTACCAATATGTACTACGACCTCTGGCTGTTCTCTTTCCCACTTCAGGATATCGTGGATGTAATCAAAAACATCCCAGACCCTGGCACTTGTTGGTAAGTACTTTGTGGAAACTATTAAATGGAGGCATAGTATTTACAAAATTCATTTTATCTCCTTAACCAGTGGAGTTCCAGATTGAATCAGTGACCATGCAGAAGGCTTAGGAGATTCTATCTCCCATTGACACAATAAGTGACTAACATTACTGCCAAGGTTTAGGTGATGGTCATATCTATAGCCATCAGTTGGTTGGCTGGTCAGAAAATCTGGTCGAAAGCCGAGAATGTGGGTTGTTTTCAAATAAGCAATATTTAAATATAAGTTTAGTTTAGATTACAATTCTTATTTTTCTATTTATGTCATGGTCCAGATCGGGGTCCCTTTAAATTTACCTTGTTTATGTTATGATCTGGACCGTTGATTCCCTGTTTTCCCGTGTCCCTAGACTTTTGTGATTAGAGGCAATTAACACTCGGCTGAACCAGTAGTTTATAGTCTCCGGCTTTTAGCCATTCGGCACGAGAGCGTCTGCAAAGTCACCAAGGTACGGCGTGCCAATGTCTTCCAGCCAGAGCAAGCCTAGTCTCTGCCCGAAGCGAGTGCTGGTAATTTGCCCTTCCTTACTGGAGCAACCCAGTTAAGTTACCTTGCTAAAGCAAGCCTGCAAAGTTTCCTCACCGAGGTGGGTCCGTCAGTTAATCCGCTACAGGGAATCAAGAACCGCTGTCTACTGTTCCCGGGCCGAGTCGAGAGCTCGCCACTACCCGGAGGCTTCAAGTCAAGTCCTGGCTCTGGCGGCATTCTAGCACCAAGTCAAGTCCTGTCCCTGGCGGCATTCTAGCACCAAGTCAAGTCCTGGCCCTGGTGGCTTCCCAGTTCTGAGTCAAGTCTGGCCTTGGCGGTCTGTGATTCCTGTCCTACCCCCTAGTCTGAATCTCTTCTCTGCCCCTCTCGCCTCTAGCCCTCGTCTGCAGCCCCCGCCTACACTTCGGTCTAGTTCCATTGCTGGAGCTAGATAAGTACAGTCTGGTGTTCATTCGTGTTGGTCTTGTCTTGTCTTGTTTTCGCCTCCGTGGGGTAAGTCAGGCCATCTTGCCGTTGCCCTGCGGGGAGTCATATCTTGTCTTGTCTTGTCCTTGCCTCCGTGGGGTAGGTCAGGCTGTCTTGCCGTTGCCCCGCAGGGAGTCATGTCTTGTCTTGTCCTCACTTCCGTGGGGTAGGTCAGGCCGTCTTGTCGTTGCTCCACGGAGGGTCATGAGTCCCAGCCCTATGTCCTGTACCCAAGGAGAGGTCCCGATTCTGTGTTCTGTGTATGTGTCCATGGTTTCATGTACCTGCTCTCCCAAGACCGAGGCTCTGTGTTCCCATGTTCCTCCTCTCCCAGTCATGTCCATGCCTGGTTCTGGAGTCCGAGCCTGAGGCAAGACCCAGGTACTGGGTCCTTGCTCAGTCTCGGGCTCGGAGTCCATACTCTAGCCTCTTCATGTTTCCTCTAGGTCTGGGAGCTGATTCCGAGTCCAAGCCCAGACCCCTGGTCCCAGCCTAATCGTAGTCCTGAGTCCTCATCCTGTTCGCTATTCCTGCTTCTGTCTTGCTCTCCTGGTATTGAACAATAAACTAAACTTAAGTAACCTCACAAGATGTGTCTTGCATTTGGGTCCACCCTTGCTCCCAATGCCCCGCCACTGTGACAATTTACCAGTGAAAGGAATAATAGTAGATAGAATACGTAAAAGTACTGTGATTGACTGATGATAATATCTTTATCATAATTTAGAAAGAGTGAGATTTTCCTTATATTTGCTCACTAGCTTATCTAAAAGCAGAGCCTAAGACCTTTTTACATCCGTGGCTTCTAGGAGAGAAGTATCATGCAGTCAAAACATTAGATTTGTTTCAGTTAATAAGATTTACCTGGAGTATGAGGTTCCATTCTGGGTCAAAGATGTTAGTCCAGAATATTGTTTTAAATATGCTGAATGACTTGGCCTCCACAGCCATCTGTGGCTGAAGAAATTCCTCCTCATCTCAGTTCTAAAGAGGTATGCTTTAGAACAGAGCTGCTCTAAATCAGGAACGGAGAGGAGGCAACTTACAGTTGTGTGTAAGATTAAAATGAGTGTTCAGGGCCTTTCAGTGCTTGCTGGTGGCCTGATCAAATAGCAATTCATTTGCAAAGGTAAATAAAAAGAAGGTAGGGACAAGTTGAATGGCTATTGTGTGAATGGATCAATGTTAGAGTGTGGAGGCTTTGACTCATCAGGCTTCAGCGAGGACAGGCTTGAGCAAAGTAGAAGTCTTTCAAGGTTCTTCTTCTTCACTCTTCATCTGTTAGTGCATAGTTAGTGCAGTGAGAATGACTCCAGTAGCTATGTTGTATCTTTTGTATGATGTAGGAATTGTGGGAGATCTCCAGCCTCCTGGCTAACCACATCTCAACCAGGTTCACCGAGCTGCAGCTCCTCAGAGAACATGTTAAGGAACTGGAACTGCAGCTCAATGACCTTTGGCTTATATGGGAAACTGAGGAGATAATAGAGAGGATCTAGAGAGATGTAGTCACCCCTAAGTTGCAGGAGGCAGGTACCTAAGTGACTGTCAGGAGAGGGAAAGGAAGTGGGAAGCCACTGTGACTGTTTCCCTCAATAAGGAGTATACCACTTTGGATAATGTTGGGATGGTGCGGGTGGAATTAGGTTGGTGTTGATTTTGGATCCTAAGAGAGAGAATTTGTAGAATGCTTATGAGATGGCTCTTTAGAGCATCTTATGGTTGAGCCCACTAATGGAAAGGCAATCCTGGAGTGAGTGTTGTGTAATGAAGTCAGATGTACCAGTACTACCAGTGGAGTAAAGGGAATTAACGAGGCATGAGAGAGGACCTGGCAAAATTGATTGGAAGGGGACACTAGCAGGGATGATGGGAGAGCAGCAATAGGTGGAGTTTCTGAGAGCAATTTGGAAGGTGCAGGATAGATACATCCCAATGAAGAAGAAGATTTCTAAAGGCAAGATGGTACATTCATGGCTGACAAGGAAAGTCAAAGCCAACATAAAAGCCAAAGAAAGGGAATATAATAGAACAAAATTGGTGAGAAGTTAGAGGATTGAGAAGCTTTCAAATACCAGCAGAAGGCAACTAACAAGCCATAAGGAGGGAAAAGATGAAATATGAATGTAAGCTAGCCAATAATATAAAAGAGGATACCAAAAGATTTTTCAGATATATGAAGTGTAAAAGGAAGGCAAGAGTAGATATCCAACCACTGAAAATGATGCTATGGGGATAATAGTGAGGGACAAGGAAATGGTGGACAAATTGAAGAAATATTTTGTGTCAGTCTTCACTGTGGAAGACACTAGCAGTATGCTGGAAGCTTGGGAGTATCAGGGGCGGAAGTCAGTACGGTGGCTATTACTAGGGAGAAGGTGCCTGGGAAGTTGAAAGATCTGAAGGTAGGTAGGTCACCTGGACCAGATGGACTATACCCAAGGGTTCTGAAAGAGGTAGCTGAAGAGATTGTTGAGTCATTAGTAATGATCTTTCAAGAATCAATGGATTCTGGCATGGTTCTGGATGACTGGAAAATTAGAACTGTCATTCCATTCTTTAAGAAGGGAGGAAGGCAGAAGAAAGGAAATTATAGGCTATTTAGCTTGACGTTAGTGATTGGGAAGATGTTGGAGTTAATTGTTAAGGATGTGATTACAGGGTACTTGGAGGCACATGATTAAATAGGCTGAAGTCAGCAAGGTTTCCTCAAGGGAAAATCTTGTTTGACAAATAAGGGGCCAGAATGTGTCCTCCTGGTCTTGGGCAACTGATAAGCTACTCAAGCACTGACATCTTAGGGTTCCTAACATTTAGATGTATTTAAAAACATTCCAAAAGTATGAAAGCATCTAAGTTATGAATTAGTTATTCCTCTATATGTAGCATATGATATGTTCAGAGAACGAGAAAGCAATTTCCTGACTCTTAAGAAAAGTACAGTAAGTACTCAATTGCCAAAATTATGTTGTTCAGCACTAATAAACATCATGCAATGCTATAAAATTCCTAAGCTGTTAATTTTCTTGAACTATTATTTTCTTCATTTCTATGGCTGTGCACCATTATTAACATTGACATAAATTTCATCGGATCATAAAATAGTGCAACGTTGTGCTGGTTCTCTGGTACAATTATTTAATTATTTTCTGCTTTTTATCATGAATGTAAAGGCATCACAATCTGCCCTCTACTGCTTTCAGTTTGGATTGAACATGGTGGCAACTCCCTGGACCTTATTATAATAAGGGACACCTGCTATTATTGTTTAATTTATGGTACAAAATAATAACGATTTCAATTCACAAGTACTCACACTGCTGATAAATATAGTGTTTCAGCCAAAAAGGAGAACATTTTAAATTGTTAAGCTTTGACAATGCATCATTCCATAGACTAATCCTTGTAGCTCCTGGTATAAGTTTTAAGATCTCTAAAAAACCCAGAGGCAAATCAGACCAGTAGAAATATGCTGACACATTAAGATCTCTGGTGAAAAGGACAAAGTTGTAAATAAATAAATAAATAAATAAATAAATAATTGTTTACACACATTTGCTGTAGAAAGAAGCATGTGAACAACTTGTGCAAGTTCCTGCAGTAACCTGATCACAATTGTAGAAGGTTGACACTTTCAGTGCAGCTAAACTCTGGAAATATAAACACTACGTTATTCATTACTCAGTAACAAGTGACTTCTAAAATTTCATTGCTTATTTTTAAGCCAAAAAGCACGCGAGTTAGAAACTACCCTTAGACTGTTAACAATTTATTGGCATTCTCCGCCAAAGTAACAAAAGATCGGGAGGTTGCTAGGGAGACTTCAGTTGAAGGAAAAATCTGGTCTGAGAAAATCTATCTTCTGCTGCACACCAACAAGTCTAAAATAAAGGTAAGAAATTCCAAAATAGACACATCTCACAATGCTTAGTTGTGAGTTATGAGTACTGAAAATGAATGGAATTTGGTCACAAACAGATTATTCTGTCACCAGTACCATATAAATTCAGATTTAATCTCTTTGAGGAACAAAGGTGTAATGAAAAACATTTACTAACTGAGAACGCAGCTGCACGTTTTGCCAACTAT
Organism: Mobula birostris; assembly: GCF_030028105.1. Lineage (NCBI taxonomy): Eukaryota > Metazoa > Chordata > Chondrichthyes > Myliobatiformes > Myliobatidae > Mobula > Mobula birostris. Next base: position 169,002,629 of record NC_092370.1, on the reverse strand, counting down.
GGGCTTAGAACATGTTACATTCAGAGACATTGCTGTTTGAGGAATACTGCTTCAGAAAAATTGACATATCAATGCTGCTTTTCTCATTAGCATTTATTAATTCATGTACACCCAAACTGTTTTAGCAAAATATATATAAAAGTAAATGCAATTTAAGAGAAAAGGTATTTTTTTCTGCTGTTATTTTAACATACTGCATTAATAAGTGCTTGCCTGTTCTTTGAGCTGAACTAAGATAGAGAGATCTTGATAACAATTAGTTTCTATATCAGATTTTTTGGTGCATTTTGATTATGAAGACGAATAATCTGTGTTTGTAGCCCAAATCACACTAAATGTCATTTTGATATGTGTGCCGCTGACTCCCACTGGAAGAATGGAGAGACAGCCAATTGTGATGTCAGTGGGTGATGCTAATATTTTGACAAGACTGTCAGTATGAAGCTACCCATTCTTGCACATGTGAGCATGTGCTTAGTCATAGGTGGGACCACCCAATGACATTTTTAAAGAAAACTATTGACTTTCAGATTGATCTTTGTGGATTGACTTTTACTGGCTTTTATTCACTTATTATAAATATCTGGTATTTTCTAAAGTTCACTGCAGTTTTTAAGTTTATAAGGAACCTTGCTTCACTTGATATTCATTGATATTTTTAGGAGCTTATATTTGTTTATCTCACTATCAACTGCATTTTTTGCATAAATTTTAACCATTTTCCTTAAATGCAAATCTAAATCTTTGATAATTTATCAGAAAGAGAACTAAGCCCCAAAAAGTCCAACTTACAGGTCCATGGAATATCAGCATTTTGCATTTCCCTTGGATCCAGTGGGTTTTTACTTGTCTGAGTAGTCTATCATCTTGGACCTCATAATTTGCCTTGTTAAAATGCACATTGACAAATGCCCAGCATATGGAGCAGTGTTCCAATCAATTTCCTCAAAGTTACATAAATGAAAGATGCTTTTGGACACCCCCTGGGTCAATCCATATGGTCACTAAAATGGCTGTCATATTTTCATGACTCATTTTCTAACACTCTATTTTAGTCTTCTGTGTGTATTTTAGTCTTCTATGTGAAACAAATCTTTCTTCTCCTATCACGTATTCCTTCTGAGGTGTTTCTAATTATGAGTTTTACATTTTTCTTCACTCTTCCGGTCCCCCCCACCCCCGCCACTGCAGTTTTACCTCACTTCTGACAAGCTGCTAGCAATGAAACATGATTTGCAATTCCTCCTGGAGAAGCAGCATTCTTTGTTTGATCGGCATTCACCCTGCTGTGAGATACTGAAAGAACAACTTTTGCCTTGAGCCTTACACAGACTTCTGCATTTAGGTTGCATTGCATAAATATTCAGCTTCTTGATAATCCCTTGATTTCATACTGATTTATGACTGGAGCAGTGGAATTTGAATTCAGTTCAAAATCTATAGATTAGACCATTTATTTTAAGAATGGGTGGTTAACTAAGGCCACATGACTTTGCTATCACCTCTCAACATTCTGTGATGTTATTCTACAAAGGCTAAATTTACACATGCTGTAATTTTCCCTGTTTTTGTTCTAGGTTCTGATATTATGCATTATTTTGTATTTTTCTCAGTTTTCCAAGCCTTTTCCTGAAAGCTTTTTAAACATTTTTACTTTTCAAACTTTTGATGTGTTCCCATATCACCACGGTCTCGCTCCCCATCATTAGTGATATTTACTGGGAGCATTGTAAACAAAGGGCTTGAAGCATGGTTGAGGACCCCGACCACCCATCCCACAATTCTCTTTGACCCACTACCATCAGGAAGGAGGTACAGGAGCATCAGGACGAGGAATGCCAGACTGGGTCAAAGCTTCTTCCCTCAGACTGTAAGATTAATCAAGATCACATCACTAGGACAGTGAGCTGTTTACTGTGCTGCTTATTGTTTACCTGTGCTGCATACTACATGCATTTTGAATTAAATTTTATTAACTTACTTGTGGTAATATTTAGCTTTATGCAGTGTGTGTGATATATGTTTTGTGGGTGCACCATGGTCCAGTGGAACATTTCATTTTTTGCTTAAATTTTAATAAAATTCATTAAAATAGCCTTACATTAAGTTTTACTTCATATCAGAAAAACTGCATAGCATTAAAATTAAAGCAAGCAGTAAGCACTATAAAGTAAAAAAATTAAGGTTCATTAACTTCCATTGGGACTACACAAAGTTTATTTCTTGTTTCTATCGGTATTTATTGAAATTTGGAATGCATTAAAGATACCTTTACCTTGGAAAGGATCTGATCATTTATTGTGGCCTGGAAGATTAAGCAGCCAACTTCAATTAGTATACACAATCCTGCTTAATTATAGGAGACAGACAGAGAAAAAATGCCTGCTAACTTGGGAAGTCAAATGATCACCTGAATATAAGTGGATTTGATTTTCTATGGTTAGCAGAATCACTGAAAGGAAAAGAAACTCACTGCTGTAACTGCTGTCGGATGTACGACAGACAATTTACACAGGGCAAGGTCCCACAAAAAGTAGAATGAGCTAAACAATCAGTTAATCATCAGTTATGATGTTGGTTGAGAAATAGATGGTCAAGACACTAGAAAAAGTGATACTCTTCTTTAAATAATTATTTACTACTTATTGAGGTATTTGAACAAACAACATGCTTTAAAATGCTTTATAACATTGTTAGTACAGCTGTTAAAATTGATTTTTCCCATTCAATGCCAGCTTTACTATCCCATGAATAAGTCAGAGGTAAGAAAAATCAAGATTGATGACAAAGCTGGATCTTATATAGATCAATCTGATAGGTGAGTTTCAACTACTAAAATACTGAGGGTTCCAATTCTCATTGTGAATTTTAGGTGAAATTCTAGATGTTTACAAGTCTGATTAACAATTGCTTTGAGGTACATCAATACTACCTGTAGCCTATCAAAGTACAAAAAATATTGCTTGGGGTTTTACATGTTGAAATATAAAACAAATAATTAACAAGGAGTTTATATAATAGAGTTCATGTGAAATATATTTTTACATTTTGTGAGCAGAAAAATATTTCAATTTAAAGAGCTAAAGGTTTGGGGGAGGGAGTGGTGTAGGGAGAAGTAAGGAGAAACCTTTTCACCCTGAGTGTGATTATGATCCAAAACTTACTGCCAGAATGAGAGGTGGAAAGAGACAAAGAGACTTACCCAGTGCTTTCAAGAGGAAATAGGATAAATATTTATGGGAAAATACTTTGGGTTTATGGACTCAATTTCGTTCTGAGTGCTGGTGTTTGCTTTATTGTTTGCATGATTTGATTGATTTGTTTTCTCTCTCTGTGCAATGGGTGTTGGTCTTATTTGTAAACGGGTTCTTTTGGGTTTCTTGTTTTGTGGCTATCTATTAAGCAGAAGAATGTCAAGGTTATATGATTTATACATACTTTGATAATAGAATGTACGTTGAACTTTGAGTTTTGAAAATAGTTCATAGATTGCCAGGAAAAAGTAGAGGGATAAAGCTGATTGGATTTCTCCACAGAAAGCCATTTACAGTGAGTGAAATAGCTGCCTTTACAACTTGCCTAATTTTTGCAACTGGGTTTTAAATATATTACTAGTATCTACCTATTTTTTTAGGAGAACTGCCCTTGCCAGTTCTTGTCAATGATCACCGCCTGATGTAATGGAACTGTCTTTCCTTGATATTCTTCAACGGCAAAGCAGGTTCAAACAAAATTCTCTTTCTCATATCCTGAAAGATAATAATTCAGACATTCTGGATTTCAGTTTTTCATGCTGATTCTGAAAGGAACAATCAGCCAAATGCAAATTCAACTGAGAGGTTGGTAAGTTCATCATTAGATTTCCTCTCAAGCCTGTTATCAAGGAAATCTCAAGGTAAAAAAAATCTAGCAATATTTATCGGAGCATTCTTCTAACCAGCTATTAGCTTACTCTGTTGTTAAATGCCTTCTGTGCAATGACTAAGTGACGAAGTTTTAACGGGGAAGTTACCAAAGTCACACCAGACATATCTATTGCAGGTCTGTCTTGCAGAAAATTTGTAGTTTATATGTGTTTGTGTGTGTTTTTTTTTTATTTCTAAGGACGAGCTCAAAAAATATGCCGAAGAAAGGTCCCAAAGTGGTTGTAATTGGAGCCGGGATAGCTGGTGTGGGAGCTGCTGGAAAACTACTAACGCAAGGATTAACTGATGTTCAGATTATTGAGGCCTCAAGTCAATCTGGAGGGCGGATCAGAGGCAGTCTGTTTGGTATGATTAATGATTCAGAAAACACACAGGAAGGCAGAAATTAACATACATCAAGTCAGATCCTTTTTTAAAATCATAACTGAGGTATGATTAAATGAAGACATCAGTAACTATGAATTATGAAAATTATGGGGCATCATGGTAGCGTAGCTATTAGCTAACTGCTACCCCTCTGTGATGCCTTTACAGTTCGGAGCATCAGAGTCCAGAGTTCAATTCCGGCATCCTCTGTAAGCAAGTTTGTACATTACTTCCTATCAATGCTCCCTCTAAGGTGTGTGCATGTGCGAGCACACATACTTTTCTACTAGCTCACAAAGTAATTTAAAATGCGCACAAAAGGTTGTCATCCTCCATCTTGTTGCCATGTTAAGTATATTTCATGATCTTACGCAATTTCATTTCCTTTTCGGGTTTCTGATGCTGTGTCGACAACATGGAGATTGCGATGATGTGTCTACAGATTTTAGAATTCGCTTATTTATACTGCTCTTATTGAAGAAATTATTCAGTGTGCACCTGTTGTTGTCACTAGGTAAAAAAAAAACTTCTGTGCACACTGGTCATTACAAGTTAGAGAGAACATTGCTTCCCATGTGTGTGTGGGTTTCCTCCGGTTTCCTCCATAGTCCAAAGATGTACCATTTAGTAGGTTAATTGGACATTGTAAATTGTCCCCTCCTTAGGCTTGGGTTAAATTGTTGGGTTGCTGGATGGCACGGCTCGAAGGGCCGAAGGGCCTATTCTCACAGTATTGCTAAACAAACAAAATAATTACCCATGACTTCCTGTTGCTCAAAAATGTAGATTTTTCTGATACACAGGCACACTGTTCACCAAATGATGAACATAAGATCTATCAAAAATCAAATGTTATAATATTTTCACTTTAACAACAGATCTATGCATTAACATGTGATTATTTTATGGCTTTGCTCTCCTAAGCAACATTACAGTAATTGATGCTGATACAGTAGCTGGTTAATTGGTCATCAGTTAATCAAGGTAGCAGCTTATTTAGGACAACTCTTAAGGGACAAAATCTAATTGAGAAAATAGCCGGGATTTTCTTTGTTTATTTGGGGCACTCTGCCATTTAATTCGGACAGGAGACTATCGCCGAACATTTTCTAACTAGCATCCACTGCATGCACTTGCATGGTCATTAGGTACTACACCATGCTTAGAGTGAACAGTTTTTAAATAGAGTCAGTTGCACGCGTTTGTATTCAAAAAGCAGTGATTTTTGTCACTAACAGTCGGCAAGAACTAAGCAGTAAGACAATTCAGAACTGTTTTGCTCACTACGGTTTCAAGTATTCTGGGCTTGAAGATGCTAGAAGCGGCCTTGAGTGAAAATGAAAATGAGTTCACTAACATCATAGTTAGAAACTATGAAAAATTTGAAGGTATCGACAATCATCTGGAATATTACAATGAAAATGAAGACTTGGAAGACGGAATTGTCACAAGCATTATATAAAGGCAGTCCATTATCTGAACTAGGTGTCTGTGATGATTTTGTTCATTTACAGTCAATCAAAAGAAAACAGCAGTATATACTGAATGAGTCCCTCTGTTGATAACTATTGGAAACCAATTTCACAGTACTGTCTTAGTATTGCTAGTTCCTTAAGGTTGTCATAGCAAGGGGAGTTAGTGGGGATTAGCTCCCACTACCTATTAAATGTTCCCAATGGCACGCACCTCAAGTAACCTCTGACAACCATGACCAGCTTCTGGCCTTTACATGTGGCTTAGCTACTAAGCCCAGCAGAACCATTTCTACTGACAGAAAGGTCAAAGGCAGGTTACTGGCACCTTAAAACTAGTCACTTTGGACAAAAGGGGTTCATCAGCCGTGGTTGGCAGCTCATCTAGGAGAAGGAAAACTCTGATCTCAAACCTCTGCTAGCTTGTGGCTATTCCCACTCATGGGGAAGGCTTTGGGAGTAAACCCCGAGGGAAAAATCTGGAGCTGGAGTCCCTAAGGCCATTCTATGTAAAGATCAAAGCTGAGTGGTAACTCCTGTGATGCCCCTGATACCAAACTGTATCAGTCTCTGCTATTCCTTTGGATTCATCATCTGTGTGGAGAGGGGGAGCCTGATGCATGGACAACAGCTTGCTCTCTGTAACGTACTGCCCAGGTTTACGTATCACATAGACAGCAAGGACACAACATTTATGGTCAACCCCAACCAAAAGAGAGCTTCTGTAGAATATCTAGTGTTCTAATTTTTTCTGTATTTCATTTAAATACTTAATTTGTTACTCAATTAAATGGTAGTTTGTCTTTTTTTATACTTTCTTAAACTATTTCCTTGAAACTTTGGCTAATCAGGGCAGTTGCTTAACTGGGCCAAAACGTACTGATCCTGATGTGGTTCCAATTAACCAGAATCCACCGTATTTCCTTTAGTCATTTTGTAAGTAAATTATTTAGCTTAGAAATTATATCTCAAATAAAGGTATTTTTAATCTTCTCAGGTAAATCAACCATTGATGAAGGAGCCCAGTATATTCATGGGGCAAGCACAAAGAATCCTGTTTATCAACTGGCCAAAGAACATGACCTTTTACAGGAAACACATGGCAGGTCTGGCCCTGAATTATTAGTGCTTACAGATATGCAGAAACAGCTGGATCCTGACATCGTGAAAGAAGTGAAGAATCTAGCTAGAAATATACTGCAAAATGCTCATCTTCTTGCCCACCAAAGGGGATATGCTTAAGCTAAGAGCCTTGCTGATGTCTACTTGGAGGAAGTGAAAATGCTACTCACACAATGGGTTGGTGACCACACTGACCTGCGAAGGCAGAAGCAAGGTTTTCTGAGCATGTTAATGAAATTGCAATGTGCTCACCTTGCAGCAGATAGTCTGGGTGAAGTGTCCGTGCATGAATATGAGGAGTATAAAAACATTGAAGGCAATGACAGAAGCTCTCCAGGGTTAGTGAAACACACTCAAAACTAACTGCAAATAAATTGTTATCATGTTTACTAGCAATGATAATTTTGCCTTTGGTTTGGGTATATTTGGTCTTCTACCCTAGAGGTTATAATATCGGGTGAGCAACTCAATGTGACAGTCATTGTTGGTCGTGAAGTGTGCTAAACACAATATTCAAAAATCTGCTTATTTGTAGCCCTATAACAGCAAATAATCAAGTTTATGTAAACCTAACTAATTCAAGTGGGAGGAAATAATCCATCACTCTGGCCTGATCCAGTCAACATGAGATTCCAAGTTCATGCCTCATGGCTGACCTTTAATTCTTTCAGACATTTGTGAGATGAGCAATAAATACAACAAGATCCCAAACACATCAAAAAATGCCTAAATATTGCATTGGTTCAATGTTTCAATGTTCAATGTTGAAATAAGACAGAGGAACAGAATTAGGCCATTCGGCCCATCAAGGCTGGTCCATCATTCTATCATGCCTGATTTATCATTCTGGCTAATTTCAGGCTTTCTCCCCTTTACACTATTACTGATCAAAAACCTATCAACCTCTGCTTTAAATAGGTTTCAATGAGATTCCCCTCCCCTCATTTTTCTAAAGTCAGCAAGTACAAGCCTAGTGCCATCAATTTCTCCTCATATGTTAACCCTTTCATTCCCAGAATCATTGTCCTGACCCTCTCCAATGCCAGCACATCCTTGGGTAAGGGCCCAAATCTACCCACCATATTCCAAGTGCAGTCTGTCCAATGCCTTATAAAGTCCCTACATTACACCTTTGTTTTTAATATTCTAGTCCTGTCAAAATGAATGATAACATTGCATCTACCTTTCTTTGAAATCATCAGTTATTGAATGTTTCAGTTACTTATGTGGATAGATTGCAAATTCAGTCACAAAGTCCTTACAAATAAATATTAAGATATGCACAATATATAAATATGCTATTATACACAATTAATTAATCTTTTATATTTGAAAGAGCAGGAGGAGAATGATTCAGTATGATATTAGCAAATATAGTATCCAATTTCAGTGCAGCAGAGCCCCATAAACAGTAACATATAATCAAACGCAGAGCAACACACACAAAATGCTGGAGGAACTCAGAAGGTCAGGCAGCATCTATGGAACTGAATAAACAGTCGAAATTTCACGCTGAGACCCTTCCTCAGTATTGAAAAGAGGTGTGAAGAAGCCAAAATAAGAAGGTGGGGGAGAGAAAGGAGTACAAGCTGGACGGTGATAGGTGAAGCCAGGTAGATGGGGGAGGGGAGGATGGAGTAAGAAACTGGGGTGATGATAGGTAGAAAAGGTAAAGAGGTAGAGAAGGAGGAATTTGATAGGAGAGGAGAGTCGACTATGGGAGGCAGGGAAGGAGGAGTGGCACCAGGGGGTGGTGATAGGCTGGTGTGGAGAAGAGAAGAGGTAAGAGGGGAGCCAAAGTGGGGAATTGGAGAAGAGAGAAGTGGAGGGGGAAGTTAGAGAAATTGCTGTTCATACAATCAGGTTGAGGGCCAGTCAAATGTTTGCCTTTAATGAAACAAACAGAGCATTTTCCTTTAAAAGTGTATTAGGTCTCTTTGTAGCTAGACAAGACCTGAAATATGACACTTCTGACAAATCAGCAGAAGTGTTGTGTTCTCTCAGTAGAGCATGCAACCATCAACCAGGGCCAATTCATTATCCTTCAAAGATAGAACTTACCATGAAACAGGCAGGCTATTTAATATTGCTAGTTTATCAGCTATTTGAGGAAAGCAATGCTACATTAATCTCATTAATATATGTTAATTCAGGCACTATTTTCAGCCGCAAATTGATAATGTGGGACATTATCATTAAATTAATGTGACTAAGCAAATTGCTTTTTTAACAGCTCAGTTATTATCAATTAACCCAATCTGCTTGTATGGTCAACGTATAAATACTGCTACTATGATTCTAATGTTGATAAATAACTGTTTCAGTAACATTATTACTGACCCCTCATAACTGTCAAATGGTTAGCTATTTCACTCGGTGTCTTAATGGGAGATTGGTAATGTAACTGGAGAAGTCATGGTCAACTGATTGATGGTAGCCATTTCAGCTACCCAGATCTGGTAATCATTTATACTTAAATGTAAATTATGGAAGGGCAAAGGCTTCATATAGCATCTTTGGTAAATATTCTCATCTATTTCTCATCAAAAAATTCCAAGGATCTAGATAAGATCCAATGGAGTTCTAACTCTGAACATATGATAGGCTACAAGTCTATTTTCTTTAGAACCTTTAGAGTGTTCGGAGCAGGCAGCAGAGTGAGAGTTAGCAGAGTGATAGAGCTTCTGCTCAATGGGCTTAGGTGGTAATGAGGCAAGGTAGGTTTACCTCTGTTAATTGCAGAAAGGAAGTAGTATGTGGGTGAGGCCGGTTTTCTGAGCTCGGTGTCAGATATGGGAGGTCCTGGAGTCTCCCAGCCTCCCGGATGGCCATATCTGCATCCGGTGTGTCGAGCTGCAGCTCCTAAGGGACAGCGTTAGGGAACTGTAGATGCAGCTCGATGATCTTTGTTTGGCCAGGGAGCGCGATTAAGGTGATGGAAAGGAGTTATAGGCAGGTGGTCACACCTGGGCCACGGGAGACAGACAAGTGGGTAACAGTCAGGAGAGGAAGGGGAAGAGTCAGGTACTAGAGAGTACCCCTGTGGCTGTACCCCTTGACAATAAGTACTCTTGTTTGGTACTGTTGGGGGGGACAGCCTACCTGGGGGAAGCAACAGTGGCCATGCCTCTGGCACAGAGTCCGGCCCTGTGGCTCAGAAGGGTAGGGAAAGGAAGATGAGGGCAGTAGTGATAGAGGACTCTATAATTAGGGGGTCAGACAGGCGATTCTGTGAATGCAGGAAAGAAACTCGGATGGTAGTTTGCCTCCCAGGTGCCAGGGTTGGGGATGTTTCAGATTGTGTCCAAGATATCCTGCAGTGGGAGGGAGAACAGCCAGAGGTTGTGGTGCATATTGGTACCAATGACATAGGTAGGAAAAGGGAAGAGGTCCTGAAAAAAGACTACAGGGAGTTAAGAAGGAAGTTGAGAAGCAGGACCGCAAGCAGGACAGTAACCTTGGGATTACTGCCTGTGCTACGCAACAGTGAGTATAGGAATAGAATGAGGCGGAAGATAAATGCCTGGCTGGGGGATCGGAGCAGGGGACAGGGATTTAGATTTCTGGATCATTGGGACCTCTTTTGGGGCAGGTGTGACCTGTACAAAAAGGATGGGTTGCACTTGAATCCCAAGGGGACCAATATCCTGGCGGGGAGGTTTGCTAAGGCTACTGGGGAGAGTTTAAACTAGAATTGTTGAGGGGTGGGAACCGAACTGAAGAGACTGGGGAAGGGGCGATTGGCTCACAAATAGAGAAAGCTTGTAGACAGTGTGTGAGGGAGGATAGGCAGGTGATAGAGAAGGGATGCGCTCAGACCGACGGTTTGAGATGTGTCCATTTTAACGCAAGGAGTATTGTGAACAAAGCTGATGAGCTTACAGCATGGATCAGTACTTGGAGCAATGATGTGGTGGCCATTACAGAGACTTGGATGGCTCAGGGACAGGAATGGTTACTTCAAATACCAGGTTTTAGATGTTTCAGAAAGGACAGGGAGGGAGGCAAAAGAGGTGGGGGCGTGGCACTGTTGATCAGAGATAGTGTCACAGCTGCAGAAAAGGTGGACGTCATGGAGGGATTGTCTACAGAGTGTCTGTGGGTGGAAGTTAGGAACAGGAAGGGGTCAATAACTTTACTAAGTGTTTTTTATAGGCTGCGCAGTAGTAACAGGGATATCGAAGAGCAGATAGGGAAACAGATTCTGGAAAGGAGTAATCATAACAAAGTTGTCGTGATGGGAGATTTTAATTTCCCAAATATCAATTGGCATCTCGCTAGATCAAAGGGGTTTAGATGGGGTGGAGTTTGTTAGGTGTGTTCAGGAAAGTTTCTTGACACAATATGTAGATAGACCTACAAGAGGAGAGACTGTACTTGATCAGGTATTGGGAAATGAACCTGGTCAGGTGTCAGATCTCTCAGTGGGAGAGCATTTTGGAGATAGTGATCACAATTCTATCTCCTTTACAATAGCACTGGAGAGAGATAGCAACGGACAAGTTAAAAAGCGTTTAATTGGAGTAAGGGGAATTATGAGGATATCAGGCAGGAAATTGGAGGCTTAAGTTGGGAACAGATGTTCTCAGGGAAAAGTACGGAAGAAATGTGGCAAATGTTCAGGGGATATTTGTGTGGAGTTCTGCATAGGTACGTTCCAAAGAGACAGGGAAATTATGGTAGGGTACAGGAACCATGGCATACAAAGGCTGTAATAAATCTAGTCAAGAAGAAAAGAAAAGCTTACAAAAGGTTCAGAGAGCTGGTAATGTTAGAGATCTAGAAGATTATAAGACTAACAGGAATGAGCTTAAAAAGGAAATTAGGAGAGCCAGAAGGGGTCATGAGAAGGCCTTGGCGGGCAGGATTAAGGAAAACCCCAAGGCATTCTACAAGTATGTGAAGAGCAAGAGGATAAGACATAAAAGAATAGGACCTATCAAGTGTGACAGTGGGAAAGTGTGTATGGAACCAGAGGAAATAGCAGAGGTACTTAATGAATACTTTACTTCAGTATTCACTATGGGAAAGGATCTTGGCGATTGTAGGGATGAGTTGCAGTGGACTGAAAAGCTTGAGCATGTAGATATTAAGAAAGAGGATGTGCTGGAGCTTTTGGAAAGCATCAAGTAGGATAAGTCGCTGGGACTGGATGAGATGTACCCCAGGCTACTGTGGGAGGCGAGGGAGGAGATTGCTGAGCCTCTGGCGATCATCTTTGAATCATCAATGAGGACGGGAGAGGTTGCAGAGGTTTGGAGGGTTGCAGATGTTGTTCCTTTATTCAAGAAAGGGAGTAGAGATAACCCAGGAAATTATAGATCAGTGAGTCTTACTTCAGTGGCTGGTAAGTTGATGGAGAAGATCCTGAGAGGCAGGATTTATGAACATTTGGAGAGGTATAATATGATTAGGAACAGTCAGTTTGGCTTTGTCAAGGGCAGGTCGTGCCTTACGAGCCTGATTGAATTTTTTGAGAACGTAACTAAACACATTGATGAAGGAAGAGTAGCAGATGTAGTGTATATGGATTTCAGCAAGACATTTGATAAGGTACCTTATGCAAGGTATGTATTGTATTGTATACATATTGTACCTTATACGATATGCAAGGCTTATTGAGAAAGTAAGGAGGCATGGGATCCAAAGGGACATTGCTTTGTGAATCCAGAACTGGCTTGCCCACAGGAGACAAAGCGTGGTTGCAGAAGGGTCATATTCTGCATGGAGGTTGGTCACCAGCCGAGTCCCTCTAGAATCTGTTCTGGGACCCTCTACTCTTTGTGATTTTTATAAATGACCTGGATGAGGAAGTGGAGGGATGGGTTAGTAAGTTTGCTGATGACACAAAGGTTGGGGGTGTTGTGGATAGTGTGGAGGGCTGTCAGACGTTACAGTGGGACATTGATAGGATGTAAAACTGGGCTAAGAAGTGGCAGATGAAGTTCAACCCAGGTAAGTATAAGATGGTTCATTTTGGTAGGTCAAATATGATGGCAGAATATAGTATTAATGGTAAGACTCTTGGCAATGTGGAGGATCAAAGGGATCTTGGGGTCCGAGTCCACAGGACATCCAAAGCAGCGGCGCAGGTTGATGCTGTGGTTAAGAAGGCATACGATGTATTGGCCTTCATTAGTTGTGGAATTGAATTTAAGAGCTGAGAGGTAATGTTGCAGCTATGTAGGGCCCTGGTCAGACCCCATTTGGAGTACTGTGCTCAGTTCTGGCCACCTCACTACAGGAAGGATGTGGAAGCCATTGAAAGGGTGCAGAGGAGACTTACAAGGATGTTGCCTGGATTGGTGAGCATGCCCTATGAAAACAGATTGAGTGAACTCGGCCTTTTCTCCTTGGAGCGACGGAGGATGAGAGGTGACTTGATAGAGTTGTAGAAGATGATGAGACGCAATGATCATGTGGATAGTCAGAGGCTTTTTCCCAGGACTGAAATGGTTGCCACAAGAGGACACAGGTTTAAGGTCCTGATGAAGGGTCTCGGCCTGAAACGTCGACTGTACCTCTTCCTAGAGATGCTGCCTGACCTGCTGCGTTCACCAGCAACATTGATGTGTGTTACAGGTTTAAGGTGCTGGGGAGTAAGTACAGAGATGTCAGGGGTAAGTTTTTTACTCAGAGAGTGCGTGAGTGCCGGCAATGGTGGTGGAGGCGGATACGATAGGGTCTTTTAAGAGATTTGGACAGGTACATGGAGCTTAGAAAAATAGAGGGCTATGGGTAACCCTCGTAATTTCGAAGGTAAGGACATGTTCGGCACAAATTTGTGACCCAAAGAGCCTGTGTTGTGCTGTAGGTTTTCTATGTTTCTATGGAATACTACATGATTCTGAAGTTTTTAAAACAATTATGTTTGATAGGATAGATTTCTTGAAGAGGGGTTTGGCACATATGCCACCTCTCCCGGAAGTTCCAGGGGTCTCCCACATATTGATAGTGGCTCCCTGATGCAATATACAATATACAATATCCTGGAAATTGATTTTTTTTTAGAGCGAGAGAGAGAGAGAGAGAGCAAGAGAGAGTGAGAGAAATAGCAGGAGAGAGTGAACGAGAGCGTGTGCGAGAGAGTGAGAGCAAGAGAGAGCAAGTGAGAGCGAGAGTGCCAGCACGCCATGGCAGAGCGTTCCAAAAAAAGAAAATATAAAACGTATGCCACCCCAGACTACACTAAAGTGTACCCCTGCCTAATGGGGGTCAAAAATAATGACAGTGTTGCTCGCTGCACTGTTTGCAACAGTGACTTTTCTATTGCCCATAGTGGGTTAAGACTGTAAAAGACATTTTGAGGTGAGTTTAACAGGTGTCATTCGTTCATTAGCATAGCTAACGTCATTTAATCTAGCTGGCTAGCTGCTAAGGAGCTACTCTATTGCAGACAACCCATCTCTCCCGGAAATTGATGGTGCTACCTCCCTTAAATGAGTTTTTGCTGGTTAGGATGTCTGGGTTTGGTTACAGTATGCTGACCAAAATTTGTGGATTAGGCAGGTTCACTGTAGTCATTTAAAGTGAACCTGGCAATTGCCTGAGTAGAAGGCATTTACAATTAGAGAAATGAGATGTTAACAGCTGAGTTAATGATCGATGGTGAATGATTGATGTCAACAAGAGCCTGCCTTGATTGCAAGAGGAAGTGTTAAGCATGTGGGGAGGGAAAGATAGAGAAGTGAGAAATATTTCCAGAACATTTTTTCATCTGAAAAGAAGGAATCTGTCACTCTTGCCTGATTTAGTAAATATGAGTCTCCAGTTCCACACTACAGAGATTTAGGAGATAACCAATTAATACTCCAGTTTCCTTTGCATCCTAGAATTTCTAAGTTTATACCAGATAAAATACTTCTTCACTCTCCATGACCACCTTCTCCCTGATGTATCCATATAGATTTACCATGTTTGAATGGAGTTTGCACATTCTTCCCTTTCTGTGTTCCCAGTGACAGAATGCCCTCTTGTTTCAGATTATTCCCGAACCTGCTTCAGAAATTGCTTGAGGCTATTCCGAGAGAGATGCTGCTGCTGAAGAAACCCATTAAACAAATCCTGTGGAATGGAAGTTTTGAGTCAGGAGTTAGTCAGTGTATCCTGTCAGAGTGGTGTGTGAAGATGGAGACCACATTCTTGCTGATCACATCATTGTTAGCATTTCACTGGGTAATTATAACAATACTAAACGTGGTGTAAGATTAATAATAAACAAAAAAATGCAGCTCATTTACTGTAATAAACTTTAACAGTGCTGCAGAGATTGATTGCTAACCAATTGCGAACCACAGTAATTTCTGCAGAATTATTGAACTGTAATCTCCAACACTGTGGGATACTATTGGCTGACCTCACATATATAATAATAACCATAATACTGACACTTTCATGATGATACAAAGTAACAGGCGGGGGATTACATGATATCTTGTGTGCCTTGATATCTTCAAGATCAGTTCCCAAGCTGACCCACATAGAAAGAGAAGGTATTTGAGATCATTTCCAGGAGGCTACCTCAAACTGTAACACGACAGGGAGTAGCTCTTTTAGATTGCGAACCTTTACTTAAAAGCCAATGAATCAATTTTATTGATCTCCTAGCAGGTAATGCAGATATTTCAGAGGCCCAGTACTAAGGTGACTTGGGTATTCCAGTTTCTTCTATGTCCCAAAGTTCACAAGTTAACAGGCCACTTTACAGCTCCTAGAAAATGGTTTGCACCATAATTTCCCATAGCAGAAAGCTGCATCACCTCTGCCTGCGTCAAGAAACACCGGGTTAAAATAAATCAGACTGCACATCTATTACCTTTTTTCACATAAATTTCATTAAAGTGGATTTTATTCCTTATCCCAAATTTTTGAATAGTCTTTTGTAAATTCTGTAAGGTAGAATTCCTGTTAACCAAATGGCTGATATCGGGGGATCGATAGTACTGTTATACTTTCCTATTGGAGGTACAGCTAATTCTGAAGTTTGGGTCCTCAGTACTAAAGCTGTGATATGGTCAGGAACTGGAACCAGAAAATTGTCTAAATATTCAATAGCACAAGCAGCATCTTTGGGCAAAGAACAGCTTTTATTTTTAGATTCAATATTATGATGACAGGACATGAAATTTTATTTCAGATTCTTTCTCCACACTTGTTCCTGTCCTACTGGGTATTTGCAGAGTTTTCTTTTTATCTTTTGGTATCAGCAGAACTTAGTTTATTTGTATTAAAATGAGTGAGAATAAGGAAGCAATGATGATATAATTAAAACTAAATGGAATGTGGGATTGATATAGAACAAGTGTGTTAATGGATTGAAGTTCATGTTATAACAGTAAAACTATTCCTGACTGGTAGCATTGCTGTTATTATATAAGCCACTGTGAGAGAAAAGTGAACAACAGTGATCAGTCTGGAAAAGTAACCACTCTGTGAGTCTGCTAGCACAGTAGGGTCATAGGGCCATGGAACAATAACGTGCCAATACAGGCCCTTTGGCCCATCAAGTCCATGCTGACCATAGTGCCCTCCCACCTAGTCCCAATTTCCTACATTCAGCCCAGATCCTTCTAAGTCCTGCCCCTGCATGCACCTAACCAAGAGCTTCTTAAATTACACCTGTTACTATACCTGCTTCATCCATTTCTTCTGGCAGCTTGTTCCATAAACCCACCATCCTCTGCATGAAAAAGTTGCCCCTCAGGTCCCTTTTAAATCTTTCCTTTCTCACCCTAAATCTATGTCCCCAGTTTTGGTCTCACCCCTACCCTAGGGAAAAGACTGCTACTATCCACCTTACCTATGCCTCATAAGTTGAAACATTTCTATAAGGCATTCCAAGGAATAAAGACTTAGCCTGGCCAACCTCTCTCTATATTTTGGCACTTAAATGCTTTAGTCATAGCAACATCCTCATAAATCTTTTCTGTACTCTTTCCAGTTTAAACACATCTTTCCTATAAAAGGGTGCTCAAAGCTGTACACAGTACTCCAGTGCAGCCTCACCAACAACTTGTACATCAGTAACATAATATCCCAACTCCTATACTCAGTGCTCTGAGTGATAAAGCCCTGTGTGTCAAACACATTTTTCACTATCCTGTCTACCTGTGACTTCAGTAGTCTCTCTGCACCATTACACTCCCTAATGCTCCACCAATCATAGTATTACCCTTCATTGATTTGATTTTTTAAAAATGCATCATTTCTCACTTACCTGTACTGAAATTCATTTAGCACTCTTTGGCTCACTTCCATAACTGTGATCTACAATAACCTGCTTCACTATCAGCACCCCCTAACTTCATGTTATCTGCAAGCTTACTAATCAAGACTTGTTCAATCCCATTTAAATCATTTATAAATAACAAGGGTCCTAACACAGACCCCTGTGGTACTCCCATAGTCTCCAGCCTCCGTTCTGAGAAACAGCCTTCAACCATCATCCTCTACTTCCTACCTTTGAGCCAATTTTGAATCCACCCAATAAGCTTTCACGGCACGTAAACTTCCAGGCCAGCCTTCCACATGGAGCTTTTTGAAGGGCTAGCTGAAGTTCAAAAACACAACATCCATTGCCCTACCCTCATCTACCTCCGAAAGGCTTATTTTAATGCAGAATATGTAAAATAAATGCAACAGAGAAGAAAAGTTTGATATGTTTTTATTTTAATCTGCAGGTTGTCTAAAGGCTAATGGACAGGCATTTTTCTAGCCAAGGCTCCCTGAGCAAAAACTGAGTGCTATTCAAAGCTTGGGCTTTGGGACAATGAATAAGATCTATCTGGAATATGAGACCCCATTTTGGGATGAAAATACAGATGTAATTGGATCGGTTTGGGAGGACGAGACCCCATTTTCAGTTCAGAAACCCAATCTGACTGAATGGTGGCAACATGTTCCTGTTTTTTACGTAGTCAGACCAACGGAAAGGTACAAGACTTGTATTATCTTGGTATCTATCTCTGAAACTCTTTATGCAGTGCTTGAAATTCAAATGGTGGTACCCTACATAGAAGGTACTCTGGTGTGTATTAGATCTAGAGCAATGAGTGGGCAGAAGTTTAAACAATGTATCGTATATGTCCATTTTTCAATAATTCTCCTTCCAGTCATTATTTTGCTGCCTTCCACTGAATTAATAATCCCCACAAAGGTCACAATGTTACAATCATATATACAATCAGAGATGAGTGATGCTTCATGAGTGTAAATATTTAAAACTAAAATAAACTTTACTTGCGATAACATATTATTCAATTTAGTTTTTTGATACGCCTCAGTACTTTAGTACAATGAACTGAAAGTGATTTGTTCTGAAGTAAAGGTTAAGGACTTTCTGCCAAAATACTACTCAACTGTTTTGCTATAAACAACTGGAAGATTTTATCCAGCATATATGATATGCCAGTGTTGACATGTGGTGTCCAATGTTCAAAGTGACATCGGCTACATTCACTGTCATTATGACTTCAGCAACACAACCAAAGCTTAGACTGAGGTTATATCACTCTTGTAATTCTATACAAGGTTCTGGTCTCCATATCATAAGGTGAACAAAGAGGCACTTGAGAACTTGTAGAGGCTTACAGGTGACATCAATAAAATGGCTTATTATAGTCACATCTACTAAGGTACAGTGAACAACTTTGTGCATACCATTTATACAGATGATTTCATTGCAACAATGCATTGAGGTATAGTAGTGCAAGGTAAAAGAATAAAAGAATATAGAATAAAGTTACAGTTACAGAGACTACACAGTACAGGCAGATAATGAGATGCAAGGCCACAACATGGTAGGTCAAGATTCCATCTTATTGTATTAGGGGACTGTTCAACAGGTTCAACAATAAAAGGGTATAGACATCTGGAAAGGATGAAAAGCCTAAATCTTTTTATCTGGATAGAAGAGGCCAGGTGTGACTGAATAGAAGTCATTAAATTCAGAAAGATTTTAATGGAATGAATACAGAGAAGGAGAAATCCACAACCAAGCACCCAATAAAGTTAGAAGAAACTTCTTTACTCAAAGAGTACCAGGTGTGTGGCACACACTGGCACAAAGGGCACTTGAAGTGAATGGTATAGTTGTATCTAAGAGGAGGCTGGAGAAGAATATGAGGGAAAATAGAATGGAAGCTTATGCTGATGAGGAAAGTCAAGAAGAGATTTGAGTGAAGCACAAATGGTATTGGCTAGGTTGAATGGGCTGTTTCTCTGCAGTATATACTACAGAAACGATGATGATGATGATGACGACGTCGACTCAGCTAAGAGGCCAACATCGGGCATTTTCATGCCTTACAAGGCACAGTTCGAAAGGCTGTGTGGGGCGCCACTCCTTGCACAGACATTTCACAGTATTATTTTATGAGGCCGAGTTGTGAGCTCGACATCAACCTGGCATGGATGGAGAGCATGCACAGGGGTGGTCTGTCACTGGATCGAACTCAGGAACCTCCGTTCTCGAGCCTGGCGCTGATCTCACTGTGCCACCAGCCGAAAGAATTGTGCATTAAGCACGTTTTCTGAGGTTTAATGATAGCACTCTGTATAAATGTATCATTGTGTTATGATGCTAAGCTGCCCACACCAGGAAAACCTTGAATTCTAATTCTGTCCCAAGTTACCGCTGGTCCCAACGCCATCAAGGTGGGAGCTTGGTAGGAAGGGAAGCAGCCATAGTTCCTATGTTGGATTCTTCAGAAGGCCCTGTTAGAAAATGCAAGTAGAAATACTGGATAAAAATAGGTGCCTGTCTGTAATGACATCAATAACAATGACACATCAATAATGTCCATTAATTGGCCTTAAGATTACTGAATTGCACAGGTTTCAATAGAGGGCCAATGGGGAGAAATGGTTTACAGAATGTAAGGTATTCATATTCTGCCTTACAATTTAGCAAAGATCCTCATGCATTTGCCAACATGTTCTAATCAACATTTATAAGTTTTTCTCCATTCTTCCAACTAAAGTGATTAGCTGCACACTTTCTAAAATTATTTTTCACCTTCCTTCTTCAGTGATTACCAGCTTGTATCCCTTTGCAAATGTTCTGTATCATTCTGCACTTTTCCACCTAACTTTATATGGAATGCAAACGTGAAAACACAGCACACTATCTTTCAATCTGTCATACTGCAGTTCTAGAACTTTACGCAAGAGCAAAACAGTCCCTTCATCACTGGAATCAAATCCAGTAGTTTACATATTCTAATGGCCAGATCATCCTCCTGGTTCAAATAGTCTTAATTTCTGTGGATTATTAAATTATTTCTATGTTAAATTAAGCAGCCTGTACCACTGTGAATGCTGGAACAATTTGCATAATAGTGTTTATTCTGGCATCAGATTGACCAGTTTGATTCAAAGACAGGTTTTGAATGATATGGAAAACCATTCATGAAGTAGCATAGAATGATCTTGTATCGTTGAAATTCTAAGTTTTTGTTCCGAATGCATGAGAAAAAGTCCTTAACCACATTGTGAAACATAAAAAAAAGCCCTTCCTCTCAGGGCATCACTTGGATAAATCCAGGGTTTATCAAACAGTCAAATCAGCTGCGAAGAGCACTCTTCAATGTCAGAGAGCCTGCTTATTGTACTGTTATGATTTAATGGGAAGTATTATTACTCTAGGTTATCTGTTATGCTTTGTGATTAAGCATGGATCTCCATGCATAGCAGTTAGGAGTTTAGGTTTATGTATACTATTAAGTACATCAATGAGAATGCATTGCCAGCGTTTTTTTTGCATTTACAATATTTTTTTAAAATACAACAATGCCCAGCACCTAAAGCTTGTCGCTTGCTTTCAAAGATATGGGCATGTTCTTGTGGGAACAATCTCTGGAAAAGAGGCAGAATTTGTAGAATCGTTGAATCCGCAAGAAGTAGCTTCAAGATGCACCTACCTTTTCAGACAATTTACAGGTATGAATTCGAATATAACCTATCATATAAAACATTAGTAGAAGAAATGCTCTGATTAGATCAACTTGATTGGTTTCTACAAATTACCTGCCTTTTTCTTTAAAAAAAAAGGTCTTGGTTAAAGGATTGTATATTTACAAGGGACTTGAGAGATTTTTTTAAAATAGAAAGTGGCAGAAATCTGAATGTATTTTCTGAGGAGACAGGAATCCCACAACATTTGATAAGTGTTTAGATGAGCTTGTGAAATGCCAGAGCATGAAAGCCTCATATTGTATCAAGCTTAGTAATAGACAACAGGTACATGGACAGTGTGTATTAAAAGAACTGGGCTCAATGATGCATGACTCTATAGCTCCACAAGTTTTTGAATAATAATCTCCTAGGCAGCAGTTCCATTAATATTCAATCTTAATGGTAAAACGCCTATGTTTTGAATTAGGCTACTGCACTTGGTACAAGGAGAAGTGATGATGTTGGTTTATTATAATTGATATTTGTTGTGAAATTTATTTTGTAGCAGCAGTATAGTACAAGAATAAAATTTACGAATTTTCAATAAATAAATAGTATGAAAGATGAATAAAAAGTTAGTGTTCATGATTTCATGGACCATTCAGAAAAGCGATGATAGAGGGAAAGAGGCTATTCCTAAAATAATGAGTGTAGGTCTTCAGACTACTGTAGCTCCTGCCTGATAATAGTAAGGCAAAGAGACCATGATACAGATGGTGAGAGGCTTTAATAAAATGAAACAGAATTGATTAGAGAGCTGAAGGTAAAAGAACTCTTCGGGGAAAGTGATCATAATAAGATTAAATTCACTCTGAAAATTGAGGAGAAGCTAAAGTCAGATGTATCAGTATTACAGTGGAGTAAAGGGAATTAGAGTCATGAAAGAGGAGTTGGCCAGAATTGAGTGGAAAAGAACACTGGCAAGGATGATGGCAGAGCAGCAAAGGCTGGAACTTCTGGAAGGAATTTCTGGAAGGAATTCTGGAAGGAATTCTGGAAGGAATTTGGAATTTGGAATCCCAAATTGGAAGAAGTATTCTAAAAGCAAGATGACAGAACTGTGGCTAACAAGAAAAGTCCAAGCCAACTTGAAAGCCAAAGAGAAGGCATATAATGGAGCAAAAATTAATGGGAAGTTTGAGGACTGGGAAGTTTTAAAATCCAACAGAAGACAACTAAAAAAGTCATTAAGACGATAAAGATGGAATACAAAAGTAAGCTAGTCAATAATATTAAAGAGGATACCATAAGTTTCTTCAGGTGCATAAAGTGTAAAAGGGAGGCTAGAGTGTGTATCAGACTGCTGGAAAATATGCTGGGGAGGTAGTAATGGGGGAAAAGGAAATGGCAGATGAACTGAGTAAATATTTTGAATCAGTCTTCACTGAGGAAGACTCTAGCAGTATGGTGGAAGTTCCAGATGTCAGGGGTCAGGGGTCAGAACTGTGTGAAGTTACCATTAATAGAGAGAAGGTTCTTGGGAAAGTGAAAGGTAGATAAGTCACCTGGACCAGATGGTGTACACTCCAGGGTTCTGAAAGAGGTGGCTGAAGAGATAGTGGGGACAAGGTGTCACACATGAGACTGCTTAAGAAGCTATGAGCCCAAGGTATTAGAGGAAAGACGCTAGCATGGATAAAGAATGGCTGATTGGCAGGAGGCAAAGAGTGGGAATAAAGGGAGCCCTTTCTAGTTAGCTGCGGTGACTTGTGGTGTTCTACAGGGGTTTCTGTTGGGACAGATTTTTTTACATTATACGTCAATGATTTGGATGATGGAATTCATGGCTTTATTGCATAGTTTGCAGATGATATGAAGATAGGCGGAGAGCAGGTAGTTTTGAGGAAATAGAAAGGCTACAGAGGACTTAAACGGATTAGGAGAATGTTGGGAGTGTATGGTCATGCACTTTGGTAGAAGAAATGAAAAGGTTGACTCTTTTCTAAATGGTGAGAAAATACAAAAACCTGAGGTGCCAAAGGACTTGGGAATGTTTGTGCCAGATTCCCTAGAAGTTAATTTACAGTGTCACGTGACTGGAAACAATGTATATAGAAATGAGTCAGGTTTTATAAACAAATAAACATTTATTAAACTCTGCTCAATATTAGTAAAAAGATAAACAAATGAAAACCTTAACCGGAAGTAAACTGCTATGCGGCCATTTAACAAACCGCCAAACACGGTACTAGTTCTTAAAGCGGTAAATGCAAACACAGTCTTAAAGTGGTAAATTAGAACAGTCTTAGAATGATAAATTTTAAAGTCCAAGAGATTTATACAATAAATTAGGAGAGACTTTCCTGAAGTAAAGAATTCCTCGAAGACTTGACGTTACTGCAATCCCAGCCGGAACCTGCCTTGGCCGCAGGATTCATGACGACGGAAATAAAACAGTTTAAAGGAACTGACTTTTTCCTCTGTAGAATACACATTGCACAACCTTTCCTGCTTTAGCAGAGGTTATCTCATGCAAATCACTCTTTCTTGAACGAAGATTCAATAATGGTCGATCCTCTCCAATACTGCCGAACGATATCAGCTTTACTCAACTCCTTCAGGTTCCATACCTTAGTAATGCCTTCACTCTCCAATACACTGAAAAGGTACACCAACAAGGCTGGCAGCTATTGTTGAAACTGCCGGCCCAACACTTCTGTACCTTACAATAGAAAGTAAAACTCCGTTCTAAAACTAAACTGCGTCATCGGACAAATACGCAACATTTGCAGAGTATCTGACTGATGATTTAAACTGAAACTAACTGCGTCACCGGGGGTCTACCTTTATATACCTGGTGAGAACAGGTCATCACGTGACCTCACATCGGCAGGAAAATTACATCATGTGACCTCCGCAAGACCATTACATCATCTTCATAAGACAGTCACAAGATATCCATGAGGTATGTAACAACAAGTTGAACCTGTAGTGAGGAAGGCAAATGTGATGTTAGCATTCATTTCAAGAGGACTAGAATACAAAAGCAAGGATGTAATGTTGAGATTTTATAAAGCGCTAGTGAGGCCTCACTTGGAGTATCGGGAGCAGTAATGGGCCTCTTATCCAAGAAAGGTTGTGCTGAAACTGGCAACACACATCAAAGTTGCTGGTGAATGCAGCAGGCCAGGCAGCATCTCTAGGAAGAGGTACAGTCGACGTTTCGGGCCGAGACCCTTCATCAGGACTAACTGAAGGAAGAGCTAGTAAGAGATTTGAAAGTGGGAGGGGGAGGGGGAGATCCAAAATGATAGGAGAAGACAGGAGAGGGAGGGATGGAGCCAAGAGCTGGACAGGTGATTGGCAAA
Source organism: Mobula birostris (assembly GCF_030028105.1). Taxonomy (NCBI): domain Eukaryota; kingdom Metazoa; phylum Chordata; class Chondrichthyes; order Myliobatiformes; family Myliobatidae; genus Mobula; species Mobula birostris. The sequence goes on along the minus strand of NC_092370.1, from coordinate 168,978,482 downwards.
AGGGATATGAGAGAATCATGGGACAGGAGGCCCAGGGAGAAGGAAAGGGGGGAGGAGGGGGGAAAACCCAGAGGATGGGCAAGGGGTATAGTCAGAGGGACAGAGGGAGAAAAAGGAGAGAGAGAGAAAGAATGTGTGTATATAAATAAATGATGGATGGGGTACGAGGGGGAGGTGGGGCATTAGCAGAAGTTAGAGAAGTCAATGTTCATGCCATTGAAATTGGAGAGGGTTCAAAGAATGTTCGTGAAAATGATTCCAGGATTGAATGGCTTGTCATATGATGGATGAGGGATGACTTAATTAAACCCTATTGAATGGTGAAAGACCTTGATAGAGTGGCTGGTGAGAGAGCCTAAGACAAGAGGACACCGCCTCAGATAGAGGGACTTCCTTTTAGAATGGACATGAGGAGGAATTTCTTTAGAGATTGGTGAATCAGTGGAATTCTTTGTCAGACGCAGCTGTGGAAGCCAAGTCTTTATGTATGTTTAAGGCAGAGGTTGACAGATTCTTGACTGGTCAGGGCATGAAGGAATATGGGGAGAAGGCAGGAAAGTGGGGCTGAGAGGTAAATTGGATCGGCCGTGATGATATGGCGGAGCAGACTCATTGGGTCAAATGACCTAATTTTGCTCCTACGTCTTATGGTCTTATATTGGATGCTGCCTTCTTGAGACACCTCCTGTTGAAGATGTTCTCGATGATGGAGAGGGTTGCGCCCAGGGTGGAACTGACCGAGTCTTTACATCCCATGTGATCTCTGCAGCCAAACAGCACGTCGTGTTTAAAGATGTATGCTATTCAGAGATACAACTTAGATGAGGAAAAGGATTAAGTAATACATTCAGTTAAACTACTGTATATGAATTTACGAGATGGAGTAAAATTTTTAAAAAGTAAATTTTTAAAAATTAACATTTTATGTCCATTTATGCAACTCAGTACTGTCCAGAGCCCCCAGTGGAGAGACTGGCAGCAAAGCTGAATGTCGGATAAATGTTAATTTGAAATGTTGCTGATTTTACTTGAGACTTTTTAAAAAATGCCGGCTGCATGAATCAAGTTTATCTTACATTCAGTGTTTTAGTAAAGGGTTGCGCAACAATGTTAATCATCACTGAGCAGTCCCAAACTCTCATCAAAGGCAGATGACTGCAACATTATGGATACGAAGTGGTGGAGAATAATTTTGTATAGTTAGAATAAAAGTGTTTTGTTTGTCATGGGTGAGAAATGCCTTTAACAACGTTGTAAATTTTACAATAACCCTACTCATCACAGCAATCAGTTGTCACTTATACATTTGTGGTTTATCTAACAATGAAGTCTCTTCATATGTTGAGTGCGTGGCCAGCATTCTTCCACACCTGTAATAGTGCCAGCTGGTTTAACCTGGAAGTATGTTTTCTAGTTTATTAATCTCTACTAGTTAACGCTGTAAGAACATTGTAGAGATATTTTAGACCATATTGACTTATACCTTTCACATCTGGCTTAACATGTAAATAAAAAGCAGCCACTTTCTTAATTAAAAGTGATGAGAAATACATTTTTCTATTTTGAAAAAATATGTACTACATCTATTTTCTGTTGGGATACTTTTTAGGGAGATCTTCGCTGCCTGAACTGAAGAGTGTTTATGTAACAAAATGGTTCAGTAACCCATATACTCGTGGCTCTTACTCCCATATATCCATCACTTCAACTGGTGCTATGATAGACCAGCTTGCTGAACCTCTACCACAGGCAACAGAAGGAAGTTCTTCTCCAGTAAGTGATGGCATAGAACATGCTAGTGACTGAAGCAACTTTCCTAGAGTCCTATTTAGATTTAGTACATAGAACAGTACAGCACATAAGAAGTCCTTCAGCCCACAAAGTTGTGCCAACCTTATGACCTATTCCAAGACCGATCTAATCTTTTCCTCTCCAATAGCCTTCCATTTTTCTTTCCTCCATGTGCCTATCTAAGAATCTCCTAAGTGTCCCTAAGGTACTGTAACTGCCTCTACCAGCACCCCTGGCCCTGTATCTCATGCACCTAGCACTTAGTGTAAAAAGTCTACCTCCAACATCCCCCTATACTTTCCTCCAATCACCTTAAAATTATGCTCCCTCATATTAGCCACTTCTGGCCAGGGAAAAGGTCTCTGGCTCTCCACTCTATCTATGTGCCTCCTTGTATACCTCTATCATATACATTTAATTTAAAGTACACTTTCTCTCTCAAGCCTGCTTACCTCCTCTACTGTTAGTGATAAGTGGAAGGCCTCCGTTTAACCTCCAATTTCACGACACAATACAAGAGCCTTGATGTTGCTCCTCTACGGACTATTCATGCGCTTGGATCAATTCCTATTCAATGCGAGTACATGTACACATTATAGCAGAAGTCACAGAACAGGGAACATAAATAAAAGCCTAGACTAATGTTTTATTCACTTCTTCCCAAGCAAAACTATTAAAAACTACAGTAGAAAAACTTGACTTTGGCAATACTTTGCATAGATTACTGATTCATAACTCACAGCTTTATGTGCACGATTCCATTTATTGGCAATCTCTTTCAGTGAATGTAGTTTAGCAGAATTAGACCATTCGGCCCATCGAGCCTGCTCTGCCATATCATCAAGGCTGATCCAATTTTCCTCTCAGCCCCAATCTCCTGCGTTCTCCCCATATTTCTTCATACCCTGACCCATCAAGAATCTGTCAACCTCTGCTTTACATACACATAAAGGCTTGGCCTCCACAGCTGCATGTGGTGAAGAATTCCACAGATTCACCACTCTCTGGCTAAAGAAATTGCTCATCTCCATTCTAAAAGGGTGCCCCTCTATCTGAGGCTGCGTCCTCTGGTCTTAGACTCTCTCACCATCTAGTCTATCAAGTCCCAAGGACTTCCAAATCCCTTGTGCCTCAGTTTTTTATATTTTCTTGCCATTTAGAAAATAGTCAACCCTTTCATTTCTTCTACCAAAGTACATGACCATACACTTCCTGACACTGTATTCCATCTGCCATTTCTTTGCACATTCTCCTGATCTGTCTAAGTCCTTCTGTAGCCTCTCTACTTCCTCAAAACTACCTGCCCCTCCAGTTATCTTCATATCATCTTCATACTTTGCAACAAAGCCTTCAATTCCATCATCCAAATCATTGACATGTAATGTAAATCAGTCCCAACACAAACCCCTGTGGTACACTACTAGTCACCAGCAGCCAGCCAGAAAAGGCTCCCTTTATTCCAGCTCTTTATTCAGCCATTGCTTTAAGCATGTTAGAATCTTCCCAGTAATGCCATGGGCTCATAGCTTGTTAAGCAGCCTCATGTATGGCAATTTGTCAAAGGCCTTCTGGAAATCCAAATACACAATATCAACCAATTCTCCTTTATCTATCCTGCTTGTTATTACTTCAAAGAATTCCACCAGATTTTTCAGGCAAGATTTTACCTTGATGAAACTATGCTAACTACAGTCCATTTTATCATGTGCCCCGAGACCTCATCTTTAATAAATTGACTCCAACATCTTTCCAACCACTGACATTAGACTAACTGGTCTATAGTTTCCTTTCTTCTACATTTCTCCCTTTTTAAAGAGTGAAGTGACATTTGCAATTTTCCAGTCTTCCAGAATCTGGTGATTCTTGAAAGATTATTACTAATGTCTCCACAATCTCTTCAGCCACCTCTTTCAGAACTTTGGGGTGTACATCATCTGGTCCAGGTGACTTATCTACCTTTAGACCTTTCAGTTTCCCAAGAAACTTCTCTCTCGACATGGTAACTTCACAGATTTCATGTCCCCTGACACTTGGAACTTCCAGCACACTGCTAGTGTCTTCCACGGTGAAGACTGATGCAAAATACTTATTCAGTTCTTCCACTGTTTCATTATCCCCTATTACTACCTCTCCAGCATTGTTTTCCAGCAGTCCAATATTCACTCTCCCCACTCTTTTGCACTTTATGTACCTGAAGAAATTTTTGGTATCCTCTTTAAAATTATTGGCTACCTTACTTTCGTATTCTATCTTTACCTTCTTAAAGGTTTTTTTCAGTTGCCTTCTGCTGGTTTTTAAAAGCTTCCCAATCCTCAAACTTCACACTAAATTTTGGTGTGTTATATGCCCTCTCTTTGGCTTTTATGTTGGCTTTGACTACTTTTCTTAACCATGATTGTGTCATCTTGCTTCTAGAATACTTTTTCCTTGTTGGGATATATATATATACATATACTGTGCCTTCCGACTTGCTTCCAGAAATTCCAGCCATTGCTGCTCTGCCATCATCCCTGCCAGTGTTCTTTTCCAATCAATCCTGACCAACTGCTCTCTTATACTTCCCTTTACTCCACTGTAACACTGATACATCTGACCTTAGGCAGTAAATCCCAATTGTTCTTCACATCTCCACAATAAAGAAATATGCACAAATCATTATGAAGTGTGATTTGGATGATATCTTGCAGCTGGCTACAGTATTTCTTGTGTTATGAACATATAAATTACAAATTTTTACAACCACTTTATTGACCCTGTGATATTTATGAAGCTATAATTTGCTAAATGTCCAATGCACCATTCTCTGCCCATGGTAATTCATTGTATCAAAAATCTCATAATCCTATAATGCATTTTGCCCACTCTTCTCAACTTATAAAAATTTGCTCAAAATATTTTTGGTTATTTTGCTTTTTGTTTAAATGAAGAACCAATTCTAAGCAATTAAATCTAACTTTAAGGTCAAAAGTTCAAAGCTTCTATACCCTAGATTTTGCGAATAACCAGTTAACAATGGACGAAAACACAATGCACTTGTGAGTCTGCCAAATTCTACAGTAACATCTGTATTACAGACATGATTTGCTCTGCTTTCCCCAGCTCCATTTTTGGGTGCCATTTTATGGACCAAGGCTTCCCAAGTTTTTTTATGCCATGGACCCCTAGCAATAACCATAGGGTCCGTGGACCCCAGTTTGGGAACCCTTTATAGTTTTTTGTTCTAGTTCCTGTTCTTCACGTGCTAGCATTGAATGAACATTTGGGCAGAAAGGCTAAAATCAAAAGGCTACATCGCTTACAGGAAACTGAAAATCTGCAAGTGCTGTAAACACTTCAGCAAGGCAGCAACTGTGGAAGAAGAGCCAGCTAGCGTTTCAGATCAGAGACCTTTCAATACGAGGGATTATCTGCAAACAGTTTCTCTTTCCTTAGATGCCTATTTTTTGTTTTTAGTTCAATCTGGTTTCATCTGACTCCTTATACTGTACATCTATCAGAGCTAAATCAGCAAAGTGAACCTAGGCCATTTTCTTTAACTCTGTAGTGACAAACCCATGTTTATTTCACTTCGGATGAGTTCTGTAGATTTACACTTTTCATCAGATCTAAGATTTTCTTGGCCTGTCTTGCTGTTATATTTTTGTGAAAATTTAATTGGCCATAGTGTTGGGAGAACGGACTTCAGATCATAAATTATACTTACCTCATCCATCAAGGCTGTGAATGAGGCATTCTGGGCAATCATTGCCTTGTAGTCTATTGAATGAGGCTAATACAACCAGCAGAACCTCTTGCTGTGGGTTAAATGGAAAAAGTTGCATTCATTCCAATGTTGCCGTCCCTGATACTGATGAACATTCATCATGTCACCATGTACTCTCATTCCAGATGTTGCAGGTTTTACTTGCTGGTGAAGCAACACATCGAAGCTACCACAGCACCACTTATGGAGCCCTGCTGTCTGGCTGGAGGGAGGCAACTCGATTAATAGATCACTACTCCACGAAATGAATTTCCAAAATCGAAGTTCTGAAACTTCAGGTCTTTCACTTCTTTGATTTGCTGCATTAAAAATTAATCATGTTTTGTCTAAAATCCTTACAGTGAGAAAACATTTCAAAGATGAATCAACTCTGCTTAAGAACGTTTTAGACATGTTCGTCAATTTTGATTTGACTTATATTCACTTGATAATGTGAGTAAAATCTTTGACAACTAATACATTTTGTGCATTCCTGCTCAATCATTATCATAGACTCAATTTCTAATTGACTCATAGAACTGTGCCTCCTACTAATTTGCCCAAGTTTTTGTTATAACTTCTAGATCTGGCACATTAAAGCAAAGATTACAATTGTGCTATACACATGGTGATGCTGTGTAGTTGATATTATTTAACCAATTGGAGACAGGCTGCAAGTGTTGGAATCTGATGGAGGAACACTGTGGGTCAAGGGTAAGGGGTGTCTATGTGTCTTTCAATATTATCAATCAAGTTCCTGAAATAGGGTCTTGACTCACATCATTAACAGTTCCTCCCCACACAGATTCTGCTCAACCTATTGAATTCCTCTAGTTCTCTAACTAAATGACTGCCCTGAATCAACACTTGTGTTACACAGTAGCCCACTCACCTAGTAATACCAAAGAATAAGGCATCCTATTTAGAAAATATCAAAATACTGATCTCCAAATTAAGTACAAATCAAATGTTTTAAATATGACAGCGCAATACAATTGAGATCATTAAAGTCTATTTGCATTGAAGTGATGCAAACATATTAACAGCCCAAGAAAGCAAATAGTAGAGCTTGAAGGCTCCTATCATTATGAGCACACTGTGCAGATCACACTCTTCTGGCCCTGCCATCCTCCTATGAAGCTAAATTTTAGACATAACCACAGTAATTGATCTTACAAAGTCATACGGTCCCTTTTGGACCCATTTTCTTTCTTTAATTCATTCCTATATCCCCTATAAACCTCGAAGGACTCATTCAATACCAATTTCCTATGACTGAGACGCACTTGCTTCTTCTCCCTGATCAAACCTTCAATATCCTTTGTTAACATCTCTGATTCTTACCCTTACAGACATGCTCATACTGAATTCTTACTGTTGCATTAGACACCTCCCACTTGTCAGATATTATTTTCCCCTCTAGGAGCTGCTCCCACTCCCACTAGGTCCTGTCTTATATCTGCCTTCAGACAAGAGATTCCGCAGATGCTGGAAATCTTGATCAACACGCTCAAAATTGCTCAGGATATCCAGTTTCCTCCCATTTAAAGGCCCTATTTTGAAGAACATCCTTATTGTTTCCGATAACCATCTTGAACCTAACTGAACTATGGTAACTGTTTCCAATGCATTCATGCACAACACTTCGATAATTTGGTCATCCTTCTTCCAGAAGATCTGGTGCAAACCCTTCTATAAAAGGATTGCTTACAGCTTCTTTAAAAGAAATGGTGCTTTATGCACTCCATTCACTCTGTTCTCTCAATCTCACTGTTTATGGTAACCAGTTGCACACAGCTTCTTGTCTTCAATTTCTGCCACAGTTTAAAATCAGATTATTGACCCTATTTAATCCCCATTGTCTAAGCCACCCCACCTAGTTCTTAGAACACTTATTCTCTTAACCATCTTTAATCTCTCCTCCACTATGCAGTCAGACTTTAACATTCTCCTACTCTCCCATATTTCTCACCCTTTTCATTTGTTCCACTCTCTAGCTCCTCATTGTTAGTCTTGTCACCTTTCTGTAACTACTCCCTGTAGTGATCTGAAACTAGAGACTTGAGTATATAGAACATTAAGGTTATTGTACTCTATCTAGCTAGACGTGTATTGTTTGTCTTTCTTCATAAGCTTGATTCACATTACTAAACAGGACACCTCTTTCTCCCTTATTGGGGAGAGAGACTGTGGTATGTCAAATATCAGGTGAACGAGTAGCCTTTGGGGTACTGCAAGTCTGTGTTTTTGCTTTTGCTTTGCTTTTGCTGGTGGGGAGAGGGGGGGATCATTGCTTGCTGCCACTTAACATGCAGGAGGGAGGGGAGCTGGGGGGAGCTTTGGGGTTCTAACATTTAACTGTCATTCATTTTCTGGGGGTACTCCTCTGTTTTCGTGGATGGTTGCGAAAAAAAAGCATTTCAGGATATATATTGCATACATTTCTCTGACATTAAATTTACCTTTGAAACCTTTGAAAGATGCAGAGCTTGATGAGGACTATGTTATCAGCAGTGCTCTAGATTCAAAAGAAACACACAAAAGAGAAACGCCTAAAGAAAAACAAGCTTTCATTAACTTAGTAATAATAATAAAAGCAATAAACAAATTATTCACAGAAATCAGAACTAGTACGTCTCCCTTGGCAAGAAAAGATCAGTTTAAATACAATAGCATGGTTCCAAGTCAAAACATGGGTCATTAAATTGTCATTGTGTATCAATGAACTTGCTGAACTCCATAAATTACCTAGTGACTGGCAAAGTTTCCCATGTACAATGCTTTCCCTGAGAGTTCAATTGATATGTATTCACCCTCCCCTCCAAAAAAATGCATTGATGGGAAATAAGACCATAAGACATACTGTAAAAGCAGAATGAGGCCATTCTGCCCATCGAATCAACTCCACTCCACTATTCTATCATGGTTGATTTATTATCCCCTCAACCTTGTTCCACCGTCTTCTCCTCGTAACCTTTGACACCCTTACTAATCAAGACTCCAACAACCTCTGCTTTAAATATACCCAATAACTTGACCTCTACAGCTGTTTGTAGTAGCAATGAATTCCAGATTCACCACCCTCTGGGTAAAGAAATCCTTCCCCATCTCTGTTCTAAAGGGACATCCTTGTAGTCTGAGGCTGTGTCCTCTGGTCCTACACTATAGGAAACATTCGCTCCACATTCACTCTATCTGGGTCTTTCAATATTCAATAGTTTCAAGAGATCCCCTCTCGTTCATCTAAACTCCAACAAATACAGAACCAGTTCTTATTGCATTTAAGAATGTATTTACAATCCAACTGATTTAGCCCTCTCATAATCCATGACACAATGTCATTCTACAGTAGGTCCATTAACTGTAGTGATAGACATGTAAATATTCAATATTCTCAAAACATTATTGTCATACTAGTTCAATAGTGCACTACTAGAGAGTTTCAATCTTCCAGACTGTAGTAAAATGGGTGCAGCAGGGGTGGTTGGGAGGGAGATAATCACATTGAAACCTATGGAATATTGATAGGCCGGATAGATTGGGCACGGAGAGAATGTTTCCAATTGTGATAGAGTCTAGGACTGGAGGGCGCAGCCTCAGAATAGAAGAAAAAAACCCTCAGAAAAGAGATGACAAAGGATTTCTTCAGCTAGGTGGTGACAAATCTGTGGAATTCATTGCCACAGACAGCTGTGGAGGCAAAGTCATTAGGTGCATTTAAAGCATTCTTGATTAATAAGGGTGTGAAACATTATGGGGAAAAGGCAGGAGAATGGGGTTGTGAGGGAAAATAGATCAGCTATAAGCAAATGGTGGAGCAGACACGATGGACTGAATGGCCCAATTGTGCTCTTACGTTTTATGGTCTTATTAATTTCCTTGCCAGTGTGTAGTTGACAACTAAGGAAAATGTTTTCATCATACTAAGCATTTAATTTTCAAAATGTTGCCTGCAGCTTCCCTTAATGGAAAGCACAAGATTGGCTGTGCATTCTCATCCGAGGATCACCTGCTGGGTACACATATTGACACTTACACCTTATCATTCCCTACATTTTAAAGAACGTGAAACATTTGGCTTCCCAATATGCTTTCCAGATGGGTCCTGTGTTAATAAATATAGCCGGTGGTGCTTATTTTAAAGAGAACAGAATCCCCATTGTGCTTTCCATTGTCCCTTTGGTGATTTTTTTTTGTGTATGTACTTTCCTGGAAGCTTCTTTTCTGCCTATGTACATTTGGCTTTTTCCACTCTTTTCTGATTTCTCACAACCCTGCTTAATCCTTCTATACATCCTTATCAGTTCTTATGGTCTAGTTATTTTCACTTGCATTCCGGCCTCAGGTATGGAAAGAATAATAGATTAGAATGTTATAAACAATGCCAATAAATTTTTTAAATCTTGCAGGAAAAAAATCAGAAATAAACATTTTAGTTAAATTAGCAACACCAACAAAAAAATAAAAAAAAACACAATGACAAAAATGAGCAATAGTACAGTACTGTGCAAACATCTCATGTAATGCTAGATTTTTTAACATATGGCTTCAGATCTCAACAACATCAAGGCTGTCTGGGATTACCTGAAGAGACAGAAACATGTGAGACAGCAAGAGTATGTGGAAGAAATGTAGTAAGTCACTAAAAGGTGCTTGGAACAACCTACCAGCTGATAGTCTTACACAAAAAAAATGACACAGTGCTTCTAAGAGTTGCAGTTTTAAAGGCAAAAGGTGATCACATCAAATATTGATTTGATTTAGATTTTTTGTTTACTATTTGTAATTTTTTTGATATCTAAACACTTCTCAATTCCTTATTTTTCTAAGTATCTTTGTTTTTTATGTTTTTACATGTGCCCAAGACTTTTGCACAGTACTATAAATCACCCTGACAAAAGTTAGATTATATATATACACACACACATACATATACACATACACAAACGTAGTATATGTGCCATAATCCAAAACCAAAAAATAGATATCATATCATTTCATTTTTAGATTTTACTAACTTCTTGCTGTATGCAACAAATGATCAAGTGTGATTGGGAACATGTCCAAAATAGAATATTTTTTATTTTTATACAGACTGCAAAAAGCAAAACTCATGAAACATTGCTTGGCAAATGCAAGACATGTGAATCCAATTTTTTAAAGAAGTTAGTATGAGCCATTCTGCTACAAAACTATCTGCATTCCAAAAGCAGTCAGGACAAATCTCTGAGACTCTAAAAGAGGTACAGTATATAGTCTATTCAAGGAGCTGGTAAAGTGTTATTTTTTAGACTGCTGTCTGGAAGCCTGTGCAGGCAAGAGATTTACAACATAGACTACTTATAAAGTGTAAGTGGCCACCAGGAACAGCAGAAACGAGCTTTACTTCTTCTGCAACACATCATGCTTGAACACTTTTCTAATAGCTTATCATTTTAAATGACACACATTTTTATTGACCTGTCATGTTCCCACAGTTCACAGCACAAAATCACTCACCAGCAGGGACAAATCATCCCAAGTGTCTCGCCCATAATTTCTAGTTACTGTGTTAAGGATGTCATTTCCAGAAACTTGGATACAATTATCTACCCAGGTTCTCCGCAGACAGCATCTAAAGAGAGGAAAGATGTTAAGTAAGAAGGATTATTTAAAATATAAAAATGGATGGCCGTGGTCAATTGTGCAGAAACTACCTCAAAAAGCTTGACCATTTTTCTCATCATTTCTTCTTATCCTTATAAGCACTTTTCTTATCCATCCAAAATCAGAGCAAATTAATTCAGTAGCCCAATGTTCTCTCTCTAGACTACAAAAATATTTTAGTTTTGTGCATATAACAATAGCTGAGTTTTTCATAGCAATAGTATAGAGGAAACCATCAATAAAAAAATAAATGGCATTATACCAAACGTACATTTAGCTAGTCACTTACTTTATGAGGCTAGGCTGTGTGACACCTGTACAGTGTCACTGTGACCATTTGCTTTTTCAAGAGAAAGATTCGTAATTATTCCAAAAGCAAAATATCACAGATTCTACAAATCTAAGATTTAAAAAATAAAAGAGCTCAAAATATTTAACAGGTTGTGCAGCATCTGTCGGGAGAGAAACATTTCAGGTAAATGAGATATTTCAGAGTTCCATCTGCCCCACTGTGTATTTCCAACTCTGAGTTCTTTACACACTTCAATGCTGAATAAGGGTACCAAGGGATCATGAGCAAAGACGGGAATGTGGAGTTAAGTTAGAGATCAGCCACAGGCCATGTAGATGAGTGCTCCTAAACATACACTATACTGGTTTAGACTTCGGCATTTTCCATAATAGGTTATTGCCTGAACAAGTGGTGACAAAAAAAAACTTCTAGACCTTTTCATTTTGCACTGATGAAGGATAAAGCCTGGTTGTTTGTCTGACAATAAAAGAATGTAAATTACTGTTGGAGGGTTTCATAATGTACACACAAGAGGAAGGAACATGACATGGAATAAGCTTAGATCAGACACTGAAATTTTCAGTGGTTCAATAACAGGCAATGGGGCATTATCAGATTGATGGACGGCAGTGGCATGGCCAGATTTGTACAACAAACACCGTAAAGCCAGGTTGCCATGTTCACTTACTGGATGGTATTCAAGCCGAAAATATGGTAAGAGAATCAGTGACTTTGCTTATAAAAACTATTCTGATCCAACTTCTGCAGCTATGTCTGTGACTTACTTAAACAGGATTATGTGTTGAGAGACATGTCTTAAAGTTACCAGCAGAGTTTGATATACAGAGGGGCAGCAATAATGAGTTGACAAATAAAACATGGGCATAGCCAGTACACAACCATGCTGACCACCTCTCATCCGGTCCACCCTAGTGTGCTTTCCCTGCCTAATTCAATTTCCCAATTTCAATTGGAATATGCAATGACATCAACTGATTTTAGGTTTTATGCCACCCAATTCTATGCCATGCGTTAAGCCTGCAGATAGTGCTGTGAAGAGGCATCAAAATATCTCCAAATATTTACAGGTGCTAATTGATTTTATTCTGCAGTTAATCAGCAGGAGCCTGACTTAGATATAGCTATTGCATAATATTTACAGCTTTTCCTAGTTTAACAAATAAAATGGAACATACACTCAGTGGCCACTTTATTAGGTACACCCGCTCATCGATGCAAACATCTAATTAGGCAATTATATGGCAGCAACTCAATGTATAAAAGCATTAGGCACAGTCAAGAGGTCCAGTTGTTCAGACCAAGCATTATAATGGTGAAGAAATGTGATCCAAGTGACTTTAGCTGTGAGATGATTTTTGGTGTCAGAGTGATTTAAGTATATCAGACACTGCTGATCTCCTGGGATTTTCATGCACAACAGTGCTGAAGTTTACAGAGAATGGTGAGAAAAGCAAAAAAGAAACCATCTTGTGGGCAGCAGTTTCATGGGTGAAAACACCTTGTTAATGAGAGAGGTCAGAGGAGAATGGCCGAACTGGTTGAAGCTGACAGTAATTCAAGTAACCTTATGTTACTCCAGAGGTGTACAGACAGCACCTGAGTACAACGCATCAAACTTTGAAGTGGATAGGCTACTGCAGCACAAGGCCACGCCACACCAGGTTCCTCTCCTGTGACCACTTATTAGTTACACTCCTAATAGACACTGACTATCTACTGTGCAAACTAAATCAGCAAAATTTTGTAATATAATGTTGCAACATGCTTGCTTGTTGCCAATCCACCGTCTCCCTTGTTCATTACACATCCGATATGTCACCACTAACTTACCACTACCTTTGTGAACTCCAAGAATCTATGAGACATTTGACACTGGCTACCATCGTTGTAAAACTGTGCTTGTGTTAGAGAATCAATGTCAGCTTCTTTCCTGAAGATAGAGGCCTTTACTCTCATTCAAAAGCAGAGATTTTACTGTTATGTTACTCGGAGCCAGGAATTAAATATAAAATCCATGATCTTTTAAAGACTGTCAGAAGATGACTACAAGTCATTGGATCATCACTAGTCCCAATCACAGATTTGGAAACTGGAGTTGGAAATGGGACTAACTTAAATAATGTTCTCTGGGTTCAGCATGGACACAAAAGAGGCCTCCTCCAACGCATATATTTCTAAGATGCCTTGAACTAACAGAGTCTTGGAACTGCAACAGTTTCAGAGCACTGCAACAGTTTCAGGGTTCTTTATTGAGAAACATAAAATTACATCATTAATCACATCATTAAATAAACACTTTAAAAGTCAAATTATTCACACAATTTCCTTTTCAGAAATATTCATTAGCTAGCTGTGAAATGATGTATGGCAGCATCTCAAACTGCAGGGTATTGTAGAACATACAGAAGAAACTTTAAGCAACAGATGGTTGCTTAAAGTTGAAGGGAGATAAAAACAGAAACTGCTAGAAGCACTTGGCAGTCAGGTAGCATCAGTGGAGAGAGAAACAGAGGTCATTGGACTTTTGTCAGAATGCTTCTGCAACTTTACACTTGCATCGTCCTTCACACCCCCCCCCCCCCCCCTCAGGTAGTGCTCAACCTGCTGAACACTTCCAGCATTTCCTATTTTCATCTCAGATTTCCGGCACTTCCAGTTTTTTGATTTTAATAAATCTTTGATCTGATATAAAGCACCATTTTTAAATGAATACTAAATGGGCAGGTATCAATCCAAGTTCCAATGGTATTAGTTGCTCTCAACTTTAATCCTCTTATCCTGCAACGCTTAAAAATATTAGCTTTATTTTGTACATCTTTCAATGATCCAGTTTTATTTCAACCCCAACAAGAAAGTAATGTACAAAGCAACAAGCAGGGGTGTTAATTTGGAAGTAGAAGAGAACTTAAAAACTGAAAGGATTAATATTCTCTCAGAGAACATACTTTGTGTTTGCAGTATGGAAACAAACAAGAAATAATTGCTCTGTGTGAAATGAAAACACAAGAGTTCAGCAACCCAAGAACAGAGCCCGGGGGCTGTTGACTCAGTGAGAGGAATTCAACCATCTCTTCACTGCAACCTCATCCTTTTCTCAGGAGGAGCTTTGGCTGATGAACTTTGCTGAGAGTTCTTTGTAGAGTCTTTTTCCTCCTGTTTGATTGTTTCAGTTGTTGGCTCTGATTCCTTTTTCACATGCTCCACTGAAAGGCAAAAACATTAATATTAAAAAGTCAATCAATATAGTCATCTAAAAGCCCAAACTACTAAGTTGATTTACCAAAAAAAAACTCACCTGGTACAGGCTTGTCTCCAGATTTTGGCTGAAAATGAAAACAATAACAATCAATAATTTAAAAAAATAAGTATTTGAATTATAATACAAGATCATGGAAATCCTCACATTGTTTAATAGCTGCATCCTGTTCACTGTAATGAGATCAGCACTTAAATGAGAGGGCAATACTCTATTGTACTCAGTTTTTTTTAAAAAAACAGGATGAGATAAAATCTGGAAGCTGAGTAATAAGTTAAAAGGAGAGAATGAGCTAACAAAGGAACAAGCTGTTATTTTCAGAACCGGCTGGGAAATATTACTTCCTGTTTGGCACTCCCTTGGATCTGAGGATGACTTTCTTCCACTCTTGTTCTGTGGGTTCTTAGGGAGTTGAGTGGGCTATAGGGGGATTCCCAGAGCTCAGAGCAGTGTCTGTTTCATGGGTCACATGCTGAGCATGCGAATGACATAGCCTATCCATCAGCACTGACTTAGTGTAACTAGAGCCTCAGTGCCAGGAATGTTGGTCTGGTAGAGGAAAGCAATGTTGATCACTGATCTCATCAGTGAATGGGAAGGGCTGAAGAAAGCATTGGTGGCTTACAGATCTTTGCAATATCTGCTACAGGTTTGCATACAAGAGGGCAGAAATCATCATTAAGTTTGCAGTCTTAATCTTCAAACACTACTTCAGATATCATAGGGTTGTACTAGAGTACTGAAGGTGATGGTGAATTTGATCAACGATATACCTGTTCTGAGAGGTATCACTGGAGTTATGAAAAGTGATTTATATTTTCCAAGTTCTCAATATACACCGCTATGGTCAGATAGCAATAACTACAAGGCAATAAGAGGTCAAATTCTCTTGCATTCTTCAGTGAGCAAGTTAACAATAACCTAGAGCTCAGCATGCATTGGTACAAAAGGGCACCATGGTAGTCTAGGGGTTAGCGCGACGCTATTACAGTTCAGAGTTCAAATCTGGCAGTGCCTGTACGGAGTTTATACATCCTCCCCGTGAATGCGTGGGTTTCCTCTGGGTGTTCCTGTTTCCTCCCACATTCCGAAGATGTACCAGTTAATAGATTAATTGGTCATTGTAATGCGGAAGGTGAGCACCAGCTGCCTGCCTTTTGATCGTTGGTGGGATTGCTCTGCAACCAGAGAGGGAGACTGCCTTTTGATCGCTGTGCTGCCGGAGAAGGGAGAGCCTGCCGCTATGTCTGGAGAATGTTATCCAAGTTTTCCGCTTTTAGGATATGGATCTGAACAATGGACTTTTTTTCTGCAGTCTTATAGCTTTCTTATATTGTGTTTTTTTGCGTGGAGGGGGATTCGAGGGTTGATGATCGTGCTGCCATTCTTTTCTTTCTTGGTTTCATGGCTATCGGGAGAAATGAACCTTTGAACCTAATGCTTCCAAGGCAACCAATAGTTGGTCTATATTATCTTTTCAACTGAAGTAAGATTTTGTGGATAAGGTGACAAGAATGGACAAACTTATTTCATGTTTGCAGCAAACCTTAGCAATTTTACCTTTAAAGATGGATTCAAACACTAATACATTGCATAAACAAAACCATTTAATTCTACTCTTTGGGTAGTTTGGTGGGCAATATTCAACCATTTTTCTTAATATCCCCTTTTTTTTGAACAACAAGCCCCTTTGAGCTCAGTTCCCATTAAACCTGAACTTGCCATAGCCTCCTCATGCCACTAGGTACAGCCAGATGGTTTTAGTATTAAAATGAGCCTCAGAAAATGGTGCAAACCCTGGGCTCCTCAAACAACATTGAAAGCCATCTGGTCTCCCTAGATACTGTAAAATTAAGAGAACATTTCATGGTTAGTCACACTGCTCTTCTATATTCATTCATTTACTAACAAAAGCGTGAACCTGAATGTTGCAGACAGACCTGAATATACTTGGGCTGGAATTTCTGTCGGATATCTAGAAGTAACATGTCTACTCTCTGGCGCTGAAATATTGAACTAGGCTCTTCTTTCTTCTTTGATTTTGGTTTTACTTTATCTGGATGGAAGAAGAAGAAACAAACAAAAAAAATCTGTTACCCTCAAGACAGACAATCACCATTTTAAATAGGTTTGTTAATCAATGTATTTAACATTGCTAAGCTATTGTTTGGCCAACCACACCAGTACATTTCAGAGGCCCGCTTTCTAAAGAGTTTTTGCAAAGTATGGCACTACATTTCAAAAGTAATGCTGGAGGGTGGGGTAGCCAGGACCCCCAGCATTAGTCAGTACTTTTTGACAAGTTTCTAATTTGAAAACTTATTGGCAAAGGTGAGGCATAAAAGGGCAACTCAGCCAAGTGGACTGCACATCCCGTGCTAGGAGGGTAGCTATGATTGTACAGTGACCTACAGAGGAAGTACTTCCAGCTGCAGTTTTGGTGTTGGAGAATGGCTGGAGTCACTGTGGTACATCCACAAGGCTGAGGACTTTGTGGAAAGCACAGTCAGAGGAGTCACACTGCAGCTTACCAGTGTGCGAGCAGAGGGAATGAGTGACGGCAAGGAAAACTAGGAAGAGCCGCAAGTCCAATTTGGTTTTGGATACTGAAGAGGATAATGGTTCCTTGAGGGAGTGCAGTGGCACCCAGGAGCATGAAAGGGAGGAAGAAATGTGAGAACAATGTTGGCAGTGGACTCATCAGTTTAATGAGCACATGGGTGTTTCTGGTCTGCAGATGCAATTCCAGCTTGGTTCTCAGGATGTCTCCTGGGTTATGGATATCTCCAGAGCATCCTGAAGTGGGAAGAGTGGAGAACCAGAAGCTGGTAACAAAACTATAGATACAAGGGTCCTGTAAGCAAATTTTAAAGGATCTTATAAATAAGTTAAAAAGCAGAACCGCACAGGTAGCAATCTCAGGATTATTCTCAGTGCCACCTACAGAAAGAGGAGAGTAACAAAGGTGAATGCATGGCTACCGAGTTGCACAAGAGGGAGGGATTTAGATTTCTCAGACTTTATCTCCATTTCTGGAGCAGGTGGAGTAAAAGTTAGGCGGGTTACATCTCAACAAATACCAATATGCTCAAAAGAGGGTTTGCTGGTATTTTCTGGAGGATTTAAATTAGCTTGGCAGGGGCACAAGATGCTGGAGAAGCTCAACAGGTCAGGCAGTGACAGTAGAAGGAAATGACTGGTTAACATTTTGGGTTAAGACCCTTCACCTGGATTGGAATAGTAACAAGAGTCAGGAAGGAGAGCAATAGTGCTAAAGCTAGAAACACTGTCAGCATGTAGTCAGAAGAAGCAACCATAAACAGGGCCAGAGTGTGGGGAAAATATTAAAAAGGCAAACTGAAAGACTCTACAGCTAAATGCCTGTCACATCCACAGCAAGATGAATGAATGACATCAGTAACTGTAAATGGATATGATCTAAGTGCCATCACAGAAATGTGGCTGCATGCTGACCAAAACTAGAAAACTAAATATTCCACAGTATTCAAAGCTTAGGAAAAACAGACTAAAAGAATGAGGAAGCACAACAGCAATGTTAATAAGGATGACATCAATTCAGTAGTTAGAAAGGATTGTGGCTTAGCCGTTTGTGGTGCAGGAAACCAGTACAGAACAGTCTAGGTGGAGTTATGCAACAACAGGCTATCAAAAATATTAGTGGCAGTTACCCTACCATCATCACCCACAACCCCAACCCCTCCTGAGAAGGAACTAGAATTCAGGGCATAGCATAAATGGGAAAATTGGTAGTATACTGGGTAATAATGTAACTGTGGGGGACCTTAATATACATGCAGATGAAGCAAATCAAATCTGTAATAACACAGGGGATTAAATACTGCAAATGTATACAAGATGAATTCCAAGCATGTTGAAAAATAAACAAGGAAACATTATTTAGATCTACTTCTGTGCAACAAGAGAGTTAAACAATAAGCTTGCTGTAAAGAGGCCCTTGGGAAATATAAAAGAATTTTACAAGATCAAAAATGTGGTTTAATCTGAATCCGGAGTTTCCCATCAAACCACAGAGGCAAAGGAATGCAAACAGAAAATGCCAGAAACACTTAGCAGGCCAGGCAACATCCCTGGAAGGCGGAATTAACGATTTCTGGAACATAGTTTGCCAAGCAGGGTAAGGAATACACTCAATGTTCATTGCATGGAAGACCGCAGTGCAACTTATTAAGTCCATATTGATTCCAAGTAAAAACAGTCCAGTTAATCTCATTCCACTGCACTCTTCCCAAACACTTCAATGTTTTTGGTTTTCCTTTCAGCTCCTTTTTTGAATGGCAATTGAATCACCCTTCTCTATTATCCCGTCATGAATTCCAACACTCCTCAGCATAAAAGAATTTTCCTTGATGCCACTTTAGATTTGTTTGCCAATTATCAATATTTCATATTTCCTGATCTTTGATTCTTCTGCCAATGGGAACAGTTTCTCCCAAAAAAACTGCCTGTAACCTTCAAGATTTTAAATACCTCTTTGCTTTTACACCAGCAGGTGGCATGCTAATAACAGTTTTAAAAAATGGTCAATGTTAGGAGTACATAAAAACTTACCCCTCTCTTCTTGATCCTTGAAATGCCACCAGTATCCTTTAGAGGGATGGTATCGGCAGTAAGACATTGCTTCATCAAATGCAGACTGAACAGCATGCACTGCTGTCAGCTTTTTTTTGAAGAAAATAAAACAGAAAAAAAATGATAGTTGTCATGCCTTCAGTAATGGTCTTTTCTTGATATAAAAATACTGCTGACTTGAAAGGGGATACACAGGATATTACACTGAAATTACTGTACTAGATCTATAATGGAGAATATTTAAATTATATTACAGTAGCTTGTATTTTAAAAAAATGCAAGCTATATCACTTATACATAACAGCTACACACAGGCGGTGTAGATCTCAATACTTTCATTAGTGGGTTTGTATGATTCATAAAAGCAGGCCTGGTTTGTTTTTGAAGTGTAAACTTATGACTGCTTTCAGCAAAATTGTTGCTTCTCCTATTACACAGTTAAATAGATTTTTTCTCTTTTCTGAAATATAAATGGGAAGGACAAGAACTGTGATATCCAGCCATACAGAGCACACTTCACAACTGTTGCTGTTATGAGACACCAAAGGAGGAAATGCGAGAGAAGAAGCAGCATTTTGGTTTTCTTCTCCGAAAGATAAATGGCAAATTGCCCTAGAGGGATCATGACCATTGAATATTGAATTGGAATACCAACCACAAAGAAAAATAACCTACCATTCTGGAGTTTATTACAGATCCCAAATCAGGAGCTTGATACACCACTCCAGCAATTATATAATAGTCAGCTAAAGGAGTAGCTAGAAGTGATAAAAAATAAAGATCAGAAGTTAATTTCTTATACTACAGTTAATTTCATAATTGGTACAAAAATAAATAACCTTAACAGCAATTCCTATCATGAAATAATGCTGCTTAAAATCCTAGCTTTCAGCATAAGCAGCCTGACATCATAAAAGTCACAGGTACAATTTCATGGACTGGTTTACTAGGGAGTAACAGAAGAAAAACAGATTCATGCACAGGACCCAAGTAATTTGTAGTCTATTTTCTTCCCAAGCTATTCACTACCAGAATAAAAAAGATAGACAAGTTTATTTAGCTTCATATAGTACAACAGCACAAACCTCACAATCAATTGAAGTGCTGTAACTACTTACACTAAAAAATGTGAGCTTTCTTCAACAAAACAAATCCCAGCAACAACAAGGTGTGCGCGCACTTTTGTTATTTCTACAGGGAAACAGAGTTCCACTATTAACATTGTGTCATCTTTACCATCCATCTAAACACTATCCAAACTAAAATCAAGGCTTCTGTTTAAATCCAAAGCTTCTGAACAGTTTCTGCCAATATACAGCTCTCATGATATATTAAGCTTGAAAAATCAATCTTCAATATAGACTCAAACACTATCAGAGGATCATATTCATAATGACTCAAAGCAAGGATACTCAAGATGCACACAAGATGGTTATTTTATATAATTCAACTTTCTATGATATCTTGAATGCCAGTGCATATTGATGAAGAGGCTCAGATTCCTCTTGGTCCACAAACAGCAATCTTTGCTGCGTATTAATGCACCACACTGATTCCAATATACCTATTAATAGAAGGAAAACAAATAGGAATTGCTTATCCAAAATGAACAAAACTTTTAAAATATTCTCTCATTGCAGAGCAAGAATGCAATCTGCACAGAGCGAAGAATGAAGACTGAATTTGAGAGAGAAACAGAGGGGTGATAGAAGAGCAAATGGAGGGGGGGAAACAACACCATCTTCTAATGACTATTTACATGCAGCGGCATCTGTCACTCAGCATGTCAGCATGTGTGGCACGGTAGCATAGTGGTTAGCATAACCACTAGCAATTAGGGTTCAATCCCCACTGCAACCAGCACCAGCAATTAGGGTTCAATCCCCACTGCTGTCCATATGGTTTCCCTGTGACTGTGTGGGTTTCCTCCCATATCCCAAAGATGTACGAGTTAGGGTGAGTAACTTGTGGGCATGCAACGTTGGTGCCGGAAGCATGGCGATACTTGCGGGCTGCCCCCAGCACATCTTGGTCTGTTTGTTGTTGACACAAGTGACGCATTTCACTGTATGTTCTGATGTCTTATCTTTACTACTGTACCTTTACCTTAGACCTACACTTTGTTTAGAATTACAGGTTGGGTATCGCTTATCCAAAATCCGAAAACCTCTGAAATCCGAATTTTTTTTGAGCACTGACATCATGTCACAAATGGAAAATTTCCCAAGCTGCTGGGAAGAAGACCACAAAAACATTGCAAAGCTATTTTGTTATGACTGCCTTAATGATATTGAAACTTCTTACCTTGTGTTGGAGAATGTCTATGTTGCTTTCGAATAATATACAATATAGGTTCCTGAGCATGAAGCAAAATGTATTCCAGACCGGTCATGTTACTGTAACACAACAAAAACAAGACTCAAATTATTATTTCACCAGGTTACTACACTACCAGCAATCAAGCTGTTTTACACAATCACAAAAGTTCTAACTAAAGGGATGGTTTGAATGTGAGCTCCTTGGGCAGGTTAAACTAATTTTAAGCCATTAAATAATTTCTGCACCACACTCCATTCTGCAGAATTTGAGACTTAACCATAATGTAATCCATGTACTCAAAGAGATTGCTATCCTAGTGACCATCAAATCCACACAAGGGTCAAAGATAGAGGATAAATAACAGAATTACACAACTTTTATCTGTAATCACATATACCACAGATAACTGGATTATCTCCCACTTTTGGATGATACAAACACTAACAATGCTGTTATAGTGTTAAAAAATGAAGCAATTTTCTCATTAAGTTTATCTAATGGGTCCATTAACAGGAGCCACAGTAAAACGATGGGATGAAATCAATCATTACCAGCTGCTTCCTGAGAGCCAGAGGCAATTTAGATCACAACTTAGCTAATGTTTCTAGCTCTGGGCAAGGAAGCCACATTTGTGGCTTTGAAAGTCTGCTTTATAGGTGTGAACTGTGAAACTTCAAATTTCTTCAATATTTTTTCATCTAAATTGAACTACCTGCAGGGACATATCCCTATTATTACATATGGATGAAAAATTATTTAATAAGTCAAAATATAAAGCAAAAGTCAAAATATTTCATTCAATTATAAACATCTTACCCAGCAGACATTTTAAGCTTCATTTAAAAAAATGACCCTCAACAGAATTATTATTGCAACATACAAAATACGGCACAGAACATCATTTATCTACCTTTAGTGTTTAAATTTGTTACCTTATAACCAAACTTCAATCTAAAACTAGAGAAAATCTGCAGATTCTGGAAATCCAAGCAACACACACAAAATGCTGGAGGAACTCAGCAGGCCAGGCAGCATCTATGGAAAAGAATCAGTTGACATTTTGGGCTGAAACCCTTCAGTCTAATGTAGGTTCTTCTACTAAATACGAAGGGGTTAAAATGGCAATGTGGTTGATTGGAGCAAGGCTGAAAATAGGGATTAGCATTTTGTTTGAACCACACCCATGGCGGCCAGCGAGAACAAACTGGAGGAGAGGCTGTACTCGGTGCTGTCGCAAGGTTGAAGAAGATGGAGGTGCATAGCCGCCAACCCTGGATTCGGGACGGCACTCACTGACTGACTGACTGACATGGCATTGCTCACCTAATTACATATGAATAAAGGTATACATTCCAAATCATAGTGGTTCATTATAGAAGAGGTTATTGACACTGATCCCAAATGAAATATTTAGCAGAAGAAAACAAAAAGGCCCCACCATGAAATGTTAGTATCTTGGAGAATGGAAGAATCTTCGAACCGAGAAATGACAGGTCATAGTGTCAAGTTAACCAGCACAAAATGGGCCATTTGGCCCATCATGTCCGCACTGACCATTTTGCTTATCTACACTAATCTGGCATGAAGGGTGTATACTTTATGTCTTTTTTTGCATACTTACATATATTTTAAGGTTTACGTATAAAGGAATAACATTAACACAGGGGAAATTATTAACATATTTGGACAGGAACTAGTTAGAATTAATTGGGAACAACTGCTTTCAGGGAAGTCCACATCTGACATGTGGAGAATGTTTAAAGACCATCTGCACAGAGTACAAAGTTCAAAGCAAATTGATTACCAAAGTAAGTATGTGTTACCATATGCTACCCTGAAATTCATTTCCTTGCAGACACTCACAGGAAAAAAAGAAATGCAACAGAATCTTACGAGAAACTATTCCTGAACTTGGTGGTGCGGGACACAAGGCTTTTGCAGTTCCTGCCCAATGGTAGTAATAAGAAGAGAACACGGACTGGATGATCGCGGTCTTTGATGATGGTTGCTGCTTTCTTGTGGACAAAGACAGGTGTCAGGTATGGGAACCTTGGATGTTGAGAATGATGAATTCAGTCAAAACAAAAAAGGAACCACATGCAAGGAGTACAAAGCTAAATCAAACAGAGCCCTTATTATAAAGACAAAGAACAGAGCTCAAGAAAGGAAGTGGAAAAACCAGGGAGGCCATGAAAAGGCCTTGGCAAGTAGGATTAAATAGAATCTCAAGACATTCTACACATGCATCAAGAACAAAAGGATAACGATAGAGTGGGTAGGACCACTCAATGACAAAGGAGGGAACAAGGACGCGGAGATAGAAAGATAATTTGCCAGGGCATTTCAAGATAAAGATGGAGGGTCTATTTAAGAACTTCAAGGTGGATCAGTCCCAGGGCCTGATAGGATATACCTTGATTATCGAGAGAGGTAAGAGATGAGATTGGTAAGGCCTTGAAGAAGATCCTTGTGCCCTCTCTAGCTACAGGCAAGGTTAGGGAAGACTGGCAAGTAGTTAATGTTGTTCCATTACTCAAGAATGGAAATAGGTATAATCCTGAAAATCTAGACCAGTGAGGTCTCATTTCAGTGGTAGGGAAGCTATTGAAGAGGATTCCTAGGAAATGGGCTTAAAAACATTTGGAAAACCATGGCCTTATTAGGGCACTTAGCAAGGCTATATGAAGTTCAAATTGTGTTTTATTCACTCGATAGTTGTTTTACAAAGGAGGTGAAGGTAGAGCAGTGGATGCTATCTTCTACATAGATTATAGTAAGACATTTAACAAGGCCCACGCAGAAGGCTCATCCCCGATGATTAAGCTACATGGGGTCCACTTTGAATTGGCCACTTGGATTAAGAATTGGCTTGCTCATAGAAGACGGAGATAATGGTTGATGGGTCTGATTCCGGCTGGAGCTCTGTGATTGTGTGTGTATCTATGGGTGCAGTGGCATTTGCACCAGACTTCAAGTCAAGTAGTTCCAGGTTTGCATCTGGGAGGCTCCTTGTACACTTTCCATCCGTGCTGGGTTGAGCATCAAGATAGCAACTTGGTCTCATAAAAAAAAAGAGAAATGCTACAGCAAGGTTTCCACCCAATGAGCCACAAGGCATGGAGAGGAAAAATGTTAATTGGGCCATTGGTTAATCAGAGCAGCTGTTTATTTGGAACCACTTTTAAAGAACAAAAACTAAATTGACAAAATAGCCGGGATTCTCTTCGTTTACTTAGGACACTATGCTGCTTAATTGGGGCAGGATACTGTTGCCGAACAGTTTCTAACTAGCATCCATTGTGTGCAATTGCATGGCTGCCAGACACTACACCGTGCTGAGAATGATCAGTTTTTAAAATACAGGTTTCCCCCGCCATCCGAAGGTACAGCGTTCCTATGAAATGGTTCGTAAGCCAGAATGTCATAAAGCGAAGAAGCAATTACCATTTATTTATACGGGAAAAATTTGTGAGCGTTCGCAGACCCAAAAATAACCTACCAAATCATGCCAAATAACACATAAAACCTAAAATAACAGTAACATATAGCAAAAGCAGGAATGATATGATAAATACACAGCCTATATAAAGCAGAAATACTTTTCTACAATCAATGCCGTACTGTTCTCCGTAGCGAAAATCTCACACAAGTGCTCTCGGCAAAAACACGGCGCAAGCGCTCTCCAGTAATCTTTAAACTATGAAGCTGCCAAGTCATACCAAATAACACGTAAAAATACACAGCTAATATTAAGTAGAAATAATGTATGTACAGTGTAGTATCACTTACGGGAATTGGGAAGACATCGAGCACACTGCTGATGGTGTGTTAGGCTGAGTCGGAGGTTGGGGTGGTGCAGTGGTCCCCAACCTCCAGGCCGCCGACCGATACATTGTTGCGAAGCATGCAGGAGTCCAGCGGTAGCCAGGACGCACCCAGCACATCTTTAAAAAAAAAAGCCATAATAAACAAGCTAATTGATTACGTGCCGGGTGGCACCTAATTAATTAGTTTGTTTATTTCAGCTTTTTTTTCTTAAAGATGTGCTGGGTGCGTCCTGGCTACCGCTGCATTCTCCGCGGCACGGAGGTTGGGGTGGTTTGTTTCCATCAGGGCAGGCAGGTCATCTTCTTCTATGTCTGCCTGCCTCGACGTCGAAGATCGAGGTTCGTCGTCTGCTGTGGCTGATGTGGAAGGCTTGCTTGACTGCTAGCCTCACACATTTTTCTATCATACAGTTCTTTGTAAGCACTCAAACCATCCTGCAAATATGCCCTAAACCAATGTACCCTTTCAAAATTAAAGTCGTACTTTATCATTGCAGCGAAAATCTCACGCAGTTGCTTCACGTTCAGTTCCTGGACGACTTCACTTTCAGTCCAATCGCTACTGCATTCGGTTTCGATTGTTATCCTTTACTCTTCCAATTGCATCAGCTCTTCATCTATCAGTTCTTGGTCACGGGATGCCAAAACCTCTTCAACGTCATCTTCCACAAGCCAAGCTCACTTTGTCTTTACTTCGTTCACCATGATCGAAACGCTTAATTATGTCTAGTTTTATGCTAAGTGTAACACCCTTACGAGGTCTTTTAGGCTTTTCTGATACCTTAGAACTCATCTTGCAAACGGCTGCTCACACGCACATGTTTAAGCAATGCTGGCGAGAATGCAGTTCCAAATCCGGGGAAGAGCAGCTGCTCGGGGCGCGCGTTGCCTTTTTTCCTAACAGTGAAAACATCTTTTTTTTCTTCTCTTTTTTGCTCCATATTTATATACCCTTCTTGTTTTTTTTACTGTTTTTAATGGAGGTCGGGTTTGAGGACGTGATTTTAAGTTCTTTAACTCTACTTGGTTCCAAGTTAGCCCATTGCTTTGCTTTGCTTTTAGTTTAGTTGCACGGTGGGTTTTTTTGGGGTTTTTTTTTTCCCTCTTCTCTATTGATATATATATATATATATATATATATAAAAATTAGTATACTATTATGTTACCTTAGTATGTTATGTTTAAATTACATTGTTTGTATCATTTTTTTCTGTATTAATATCTCCTGTAATTTTATTATATTCTAACAGTGTATTAGCACCTATATGGCTTACCTTTTTGTATACTTATTCAATAAAAAGATTTAAAAAGAAAGAAAACACCTTCTGTTAGTGAAAACAGGGAACTAATGTAGGTCTTTTGTAACAGTGAGGTTTTGTAAAGCGAACGTCCGAAAAGCGGGGGACACCTGTAGCGTCTGTTGTGTATGTTTGTATTCAAAAAGCAGTGAATTTTGTCACTGATTGCTGGCAAGAAACAAGGTTGGATGGATTTTTGCATTGTAGAGGAATTAAGGGTTATGGGGAAAAGGCAGGTAGGTGGAGATGAGTCCATGGTCAGATCAGCCATGATCTTATTGAATGGAGGAGTAGGTTCGACAGGCCAGATGGCCTACTCCTGCTCCTATCTCTTATGTTCTAATGTAACCTACACTGAGATAAACAACACGAGAGCCAAAACTTAATAGCAGGAAAAAAATCAATACGCAAAACAAAAGCAATGAAAATAGAAAAAACTGAATGCAAGTGCTTTCAGTTTAAACCAACAAAACAAATTACATGTCATAGTAATATGCCACATTTAAGTTATCTTTTGAAATGGTAATTTTTTCTTTATTGAGTAAAAAAAATACTTAGTTTTATTTAAGAAACAATTTTTGTTCCACTGCCTAGATCTGTTAGTCATCTTCAGCCTTCTTGCTGTTGAACGATAAGATGACTATGTACCTACAACACCAGGTAGGTATACATTATTAAGACCATAAGACATAAGAGCAGAATTAGGTTATTCAGCCCATCGAGTCGTGGCTGATTTATTATCCCTCTCAACTACGTTCTCCTGCCTTCTCCCAATAACCTCTGGCACCCTTACTAATCAAGAACTTATTAACCTCCACTTTAAATACACCCAGTGACTTGGTCTCCACAGCCATCTGTGGCAATGAATTTCACAGATTCATCCTTAATAACAGACTCCAACATCGTCCCAACCACTGAAATCAAGCTAACAGGCTTATTATTCATTTTCTTTTGCCTCCCTCCCTTCTTGAAGAGTGGAGTGACAGCTCTATTTTTCCAGTTCTCCAGAACCATACCTGAATCCAGTGATTCTTGAAAGATTACTTCTAAAGCCTCCACAATCTTTTCAGCGACCTCCTTTAGAACCCTGGAATGCAATCCATCCAATCCAGGTGACCTATCTACCTTCAGGTATTTCAGCTTCCCAAGCACCTTCTCCTTAGTACGAGCAACTATACTCACTTCTGCCCTGACACTCTCGAATCTCTGGCATACTGCAAAATAATTACATTCATCTGCTATTTCTTTGTCTCCCATTACTACCTCTCCAGCATCAGTTTCCAGCGGGCTGATATCCACTCTCGCCTCTCTTTTACTCTTACATAGCTGGAAAAACTTCTGGTATCCTCTTATATTATTGGCTAGCTTACCGACATATTTTATCTTTTTGCTCCTTATTGCTTTCTTTCTTAAAAGTTACCTTCTGTTGGTTTTTAAAAGCTTCCCAATCCTCTAAGTTCCCATTAATTTTTGCTGTATTATATGCCATCTCTTGTGCTTTTATGCTGTCTTTGACTTTCCTTGTCAGCCACGGTTACCTCATCCTCCCCTTAGAATATTTCTTGGTTGGGATGTATCCATCCTGAATCTTCTGAATTGCTCACAGAAACACCAGCCGATGCTGTTCTGCCATCATCCTTGCCAGTGTCTCCTTCTGATCAACTTTGGCCAGCTCCCCTCTCATGCCTCTGTAATTCCCTTTACTTCACTATAATACTGATACATCTGATTTTATCTTCTTTCTCTCAAACTGCAGGGTGAATTCTATCATAATATGATCACTATCTCCTAAGGTTTCCTGTACCTTGTTCCCGAATTAAATCTGGTTTTATTACACAACACCCATTTCAGAGTTGCCCTTTCCCTAGTGGGCTCAACGACAACCGCTCTAAAAAGCAATCTCATAGGCATTCTACAAATTCTAACTCTTGGGATCCAGCAACATCCTGATTTTTCTAATCTACTACATATTGAAATACTCCACAACTATTGTACTACTACTGTTTTTTTTTCATTTTTTTAAATCTCTCATTGCAATTTGTACACCACATCCTGGCTACTGCCCAGGGGCCTGTGTATAACTTCCATCAGGGTCTTTCTACCCTTGCATTTTCTTAACTCCACCAAAAAGGAATCTACAGCTTTCAATCCTATGTCATCTTTTCCAACAGAGCCACCCACCCCCTCCCCCCGCCCCCGCCAACCTGCCTGTCGTTTCGATATAATGTGCATCCTTAGATGTTAAGCTTCCAACTATGATCTTCTTTCAGCCACAACTCAGTGACTCAGGGCCCACGTCATACCTTCCAATCTCTAACTGCTGTACAAGTTAATTTACTTTATTCTGTATATTGTGCGCATTCAAATACCTTCAGTTGTGTATTCACTTTTTTTCCATTTTGCCCCAATGTTGCACTTTAATTCACCCCACTGCCTGCAATTTTGCCCTATCATCTGCCTGTCTTTTCTTATAGTATTACTTCACACTGCATCAACTTGTATACCCACTGCCCTCTCACTCCAGGTTCCACCTATTACAGCGATTTTGGGTAAATGATTCATTTACATTTAAATGACTTGGCCACCAGTCTTCCGTTCTTTGAGAAAGTACTGTGGATTGAGTTCATAAAAATGCATTTCCTAAAAGCTGTGAACCCAGTGCATTTGTAACAATGCTGTTGCTAAAAGCTGTGAATACTGGAATACGAGCCCAGACGCTGCTGACACCATAGTTTGACCAGATGCTGTAGTTTTGAAGACAGTATTATCTATACTTTACAAACATGAATTGTCCTCTATGTTAGCACGTAAAATACCAAATAAATGTATTGTGGATTTAACTTGCATTTAACCAACCTGGACTTGAGGGGGATCAGTATCCTTGTGGGCAGGTTTGCTACAGCAGTTGGGGAGGATTTAACCAACCCAGACATGCGGGCATCAAGAGAAAAAGATGAAAAGAAAAGGAGGATGTTTTGTATGTAGATTCAAAAGAAAACATTGTCTATGCATTGTCTATACCTTGTAAATAGGGATTGCCCTTTGCGTTTAGCAAATAAATATTGAGCCCACATTGGGCTAACAGACCTTTTCCACCAAAGAGTTTCCGTATGATGTTTGCTGTACCTTGTTGTGTCGAATAAAGAAGCTGCTTCGTACCTACCGGTGATTTCATTCACACTACACCACCAACCCCCTGCCAAGTTTGCTTAAATCCTCCCCAACTGCTGTAGCAAACCTGCCCACAAGGATATTGATCCCCCTCGAGTTCAGGTATAACCCACCCCTTTTGTACAGATCATACCTTCTCCAGAAGAGATCCCAATGACCCTGAAATCTGAAACACTGCCCCTTGAACCAATTCTGCAGCCACGCATTCATCTGCATAATCATCCTATTTTTTCCTAATTATCCGTCACCGGCACATGGCACAGGCAGCAATCCAGAGATCACTACTCTTGAGGTCCTGCTTTTCAGCTTTCTACCCAACTCCTTATATCCTCTCAGGACTTCTCCCTTTTCCTACTTATGATATTGATACCAATATGTACCATAACTTCTGACTGTTCACCCTGCCCCTTTAGAATGCTTTGGAATGAATCTGAGACATCTCTGACCCTGGCACCTGCGAGGCAATATACCACATGGGTGTCTCTTTAATGTCTGCTCCTCTAACTCTGGGATGCCCTATCATTACTGTACTCCTCTTCTACCCCCTGCCCCCCCTGAGCCACAGAACCAGATTCAATGCCAGAGACCAGGTCACTGGCAGCTTCCCCTGGTAGGTGGTCCCTCCCAACAGTATCCAAAGCAATATACTTACTATTGAGGGGAATGGCCATAGGGATACTCTACACTTCCCTTTCACCCTCTTGATAGTCACCCAGCAATGTAGGGGTGACTACCTCCTTAAAGCTCCTATTTCTCACCTCCTGATTCTCCTGTATGAGCCAAAGGTCACTGACCTGCAGCTGCATTTGCTTAACACGCTCTCTGAGGAGCAGCAGCTCGGTGCACCTGGTGTAGACATGGTTATTTCCACATCTCACAGACACAATAAAACACAGTCCCTGGAGCCATTCCCTAACACGGTTAGGAGCTGCAGATGGATGCACCTCATGCAGACCCTAGACCCATTCTCACCATACTAGCTATATACTAATAGACAAAAAAAGAAAACACTTGCTTAGATCCTAAGCTCCCTTCTCACCTCAGCCTGACCTATCTAACACGGGCTCACTCACACAATGGCTGTTTCGCCTACACCTCACTTCTTTTTATTGCCCTTTGCCAAATGCCTAATAGATCACTATGATTGAATTCTGCCGAAAAATCCCGAAAAACCCTGAGTTCTTTTTAAACCTCACATCACCTCTCCCACAAGCTGTGTTCGCAATAATTGAAGCCTGCCGAAAAGTCCCGAAATAGCTCAAACATTTTTTAAACCTTGCGCCAGCACTCCCACAAATGAGTGCTCGCAATGATTGAAGCCCACCAGTTAAAAACTTTATAAGCAACAATACTTATTAGGAAATTGTTGAAAGGAACTTGACTTCAGAGCATATTGATCAAGCAAAACCTACTGCAGATGGTCCAGACTAAGCCGCTGCATTTTGACCACTTCATTGTTGCAGGTTCGATCATAAAATGGGTTGCTTCTTTCAGAAAAGTAGTCAAGCACATTCCCTGGATTTAGAATTGGAATCCAAGCGCTGTCTACCCATGAGATTCCCAGAAGATTATCTAAAAGAAACACAGCACATACAAGAGTCATTATTTTAAACAGGCATTAATTTGATTAACTCTTACAAAGAGAAAATAAAAAAGTGATTGCATAATGTCAACTAAATCACTAGATATTGAAACCAGACCACCATCATTTGATGTCATACATTTTACGTGGCTTCTCAGAATGCAGCGCATAGCTTAATATTTATCTCTCTTATTTTTTTGCTGCTACCAAATAATGTAACATTAGGTCGCTGGAGTTTGTGGTACTCTATTGTGTATACCACAGATTTCCCTGGATTACAATAATGAATACAATTCAGAAGCATCCCCTTCTTATAAAAACACAACATAAGAATTAGTAGTACGTCCTTTGAGCTTGCTGTACCATTCATTAAAACGGTTCTCTCTCTTCCTCACTTTACTACATTATCCCTGGATTAATTTAATATTCAGAAATCTATCTGTTTTGAATGAATTCAATGACTGAACTTCCAAAACTCTCATATATGGGGAATTACAAATATTTACAACCCTCTGCATAAAGAAAACTTTCTAAATGGCATAGATCTCATTTTTATATGGTACCCCAGTTCTGAAATCCTCAGCCAGGGAAACATCCTTCCTACGTCCACTCTATTAAGCCCTGTAAGAATTTTCTAAGTTTCTAGAAGCTTTCTTCTCATTCCTCTAAACTCCAACAAATACAGGTGTAGTCTTTGCAATCTTTCCACTAATGGCAAATCCACCATCTCAGGAATCAGTGCATTCAATGGAAAATGCACCTTTTTAAAGCTATTCAAAACTGTAAAATACTTCAAGTGTAGTCTCATAAGGCCCTGGACTATTGTATTGTATGCCCTTACTCTAGTACTCCAAGCCTCTCATAATAAAAGCCAATATACCCTTTGCCTTCAACATCACTGCCCCTGCACATTAGATTTTGGCGCCTTGTGTACAAGAACAGCCAATTCCCTTGAATATTTCCCAATCTGTTGCCATTTAAAAACAGACCAAACTACTGGAGGAAGTCAGTGGTCAGACAGCATCCATAGAAACAGATGTTTCGGGTCAGGACCTATTTTTCATTTTTCACATTATATTATATTCCATCTAACCAGTCAGCCTGTCTATAAAGAAGCTTCAGGAGCGGAGATCTTCCTTACTAACCCAACCTACTTTTTGGTATCAGCAAGCTTGGCATCCTGGCAACACTGATGTAGGCAGTGAATTGCTGAGGCCGAGCACTGATCCCAACATAAATGCACTAATCACAGCCACTCAATCTTAGAAAGGTCTCTGTAATCCCACTTCTTTTTGTTAATTCATGTACTCATGAAAGGCAAATTCTTTTTGAGAAACCTTCTGGAGTTCTTTGAGGAGTTCAGTGGATAGATGG
Source organism: Mobula birostris (assembly GCF_030028105.1). Lineage (NCBI taxonomy): Eukaryota > Metazoa > Chordata > Chondrichthyes > Myliobatiformes > Myliobatidae > Mobula > Mobula birostris. The sequence continues at coordinate 168,945,552 of NC_092370.1, read as the reverse complement.
GAACAGATGAATATTGCATACTTGGGATTTCCAGAAGGCATTCGATAAAGTGCTGCATAAAAGACTTATCCACAAGATAAAGATGCATGGAGATTGGGATAATGTAAGAGCATGGATAGAGGATTGGTTAAGCAACATTTGCCCACTATTCAAGTTCAAATTTATGCTGAATGGAAGGCAACGGCCAAGCTATGCCTACAGGACAGCAGACGTAACTTCCCTCGTAATGCACACCTGATTCTTAGTTTGGTGTCAATCACTTAAGTCCGCCCAATGCTAAAACCTGTGTTCTGACTCCCTTCACCAGACAGAGTATCACAGCTAGTTTCAACACTGACTGCAGTCATCAATAGGGCTCATCAAAACACTCCCAGTATAACTAGTAACTGGCAGCAAACACCAGACTTGCCAGTGATGTGCCTATTCTACAAATAAAGGCAGTGTGTTTCAACTTACACGCATTACCAAAAATTAGCTTTACCTCAATCTTTACTTTACCACCAGTACCCTGAGCAGCAACAACAATGTCCTGAGTTAAAAAAAAAATCCCCAAGGCACACAACAGAAAAACAAGGAAATTCGAAACAAAACTAGAGGGGACAGGTTTCAAAGAGATCCAAAAGCAGCAAGGTAGATTAAAACAAAATCATGGACATGTTCCAGACTGAATGTCCTGCTGACGATGACAAAGGACAGACAATAAGATAGATAAATAACTGGAAGAGGGTACATCAAGAGCCGATGTGCGTCTACAATGACTGGGACTTTGGACAACAGGTTCATAACATGCGGAACATTGTGGAATACATCGCAAGCATAAGGACTGAGGAACAACCTCAAGCTTTTTGCTTTTAAATATAAAGCTGTCGAGCGCAGTGCAGCGGTAGTGGTTGTGGGGTTGACGAGGGAGCCGAAATTGGCAGACTGCAGATACCAGCGCCTGCAGCAAAAATGCAGGGTCTCGATCCGAAACGCCGACCATCCTTTCACTCCCACAGATGCTCCGCCACCCTCAGAAGGTGAGTATGACCGGAGAAGATTCGCTCACAAAAGAAAACAAGAGGGAGCTTTTAAAGTATAAAACACACTGGCATCTGGGTACGCCTGTGACCATACTAAACGGGCCGCGGGAACGCTCAATAAATGGTAAAATGGGCTGCCAATAGATTAAAAAGTTTCAGAACAGTTCAGCTAAGCGGGAATCGCAGTCCCCAGAGAAGGACCGCCGGAGTTTTCCGACTCTAAAACCGGGGAAGTATCTCCGGAGTTTTTCGATTCGCTCTGGAAAATACCCCCTGTCCCACACCGACTACTACTCACCTCTGTTGTCCACTGCCGCCATGACGCCTTATTCGGCGCACAATTTACACGTCACCACTAATCGGCGCGTCCGAATGATGTCATCATTTTGAGGCCGGGGGGGGGCGTCGGGAGTTGCTGTTGGCAGATGCGACCGAGAAGGAGGAGGTAGCAAACTGTGTGTATTTAATATTTGAGTAATATTGTAAATATATTGTTTGATTAAATATTCTTTGTTGCTTACATAATTCATTTCGGGTTGTATGTAAATGCACGTGACTGGCATACGTCTTCACATCATACGTACGCGTCTCGCTGAAAGGTGGATTTGAAGTTGGACTCGTAGCGCAGACTGCTTTGTTTTACAATACTGTACACGCAAAATGCTGGAGGAGCTCAGTATCTATGGAAAAGATTGAGCAGTTGACGTTTCTTGCCGAGCCCTTCATCAGGACATCCCATGTTTTTCTTCCAATCAGTTTTATGTTTTGCAGTTACAAAACATAACAGTGGTGACAAGGATGGGAGATTGATCCTTTTGTCAGGAAAGACATTGTTCCACAAGAGTAAGAACGTTTCCATGCGATCTAATTCACTGGCTGCGTTATCACAGATGGTATAAGGAACCGCATGGGCTTTGTAAAACTTGGGTGTGGTATTTTCATTTAATACTATTTTACCATTGATATGTTTCAGTTTTCCATTGCCATCTCACTGTTGTGGCCTCAAAGATTATTTTATTATCTAATGATATTATCAAAGTATATGTGCAGTATACAGCCCTGAGGTTTGTCTTTCCCACAGAGATCCGTGAAGCAAAGAAAAGCATCAAACCTGTTCTAAGAAAAACAGCAAGCTCCTCCCCAGTGCGCAAAAAGAAAAACAATATAAAACACAAAATCGAATAGAGTCCAGGCACATTCAGTTCTGTTCAGTGTTTGTTATCTAAGGCTGCCCCGATTCAAAATTGCCCAAAATAGCAACAAAAAAAAAAACGGGGCAACCAGAATCACATCATAACATGAAGCACAGAGTCCAATCCACAAGACAGCATTGACAGAGAGAGAGCATTCGAACACAAGGACCTTCCTTCAGGGGCGGAGAGTGAGGGGGAAAGAAAGGCTGTCACATGCAGACACCCTCCTCTGGCAGCATGAGGGAGAGGCTGATAGCGCTGAACATCCTCTCCCCTTCTGCACTTGCCTCGATGATTTCAATCTTCCTTGGTGCTTTAATAGGTGAGGTGGGTGAGAATTGGAGCTGATCATGGGTATGGTGTGTTCTGGATATCCCACCATAGAAAACATCCTCTCCACATCCACCCTATCTAGTCCTTTCAATATTCGGTAGTTTTCAATAAGAATCACCCCCCCACCCACCGCATTCTTCAAAATTCCAGTGAGTACAGGCCCAGAGCTGCCAAACGCACCTCATATGTTAACCCCTTTGTTCCTAGAATCATCCTTGTGAATCTCCTCTGGACCTTCTCCTATGGCAATACATCCTTTCTGAGATACGGAGCCCAAAGCTGTTGAAAATACTCTTAAGTGCAGTCTTATAAAGGCTCAGCATTATCTCCTTGCTTTTATATTCTATTCCATGCCCCTTGAAATATTTTAGAGGTTAATCAATAAGAAATTGAATAGAACCTGTTTTTATTTAGGGACAAGGTACTGTATTCAGGATAAGTCGTAGTTTATGCTGGGGGTAGTTGGTGAACTGGTCAGCAAGGATGCATTCAGGAAACAAAGTGATGAAGGCATTTCAGGATTTCATCACAACATGTAAAGAAGTAGGTATATGTGTGAAATCCTCTAGAGCCAAACTCACTGAGACTATGAAATGCATTGCTAATTTGTAATGATATCGTTTGTCACCCAAGTGTGGTTATAAGATCTTCTGTTATGAAGTCACAGAACAACATTGGGTTTCCCTGTGTAACACTTTACTCTGGTCATCTCTTTAGATGTACTGCAAGTTCGTACAGTTGCTGGCATTTAGCACAGCACAAGTGATCTTTGAAACCACTTTTTAAAGGGACAGAACACAAAGAAGCAACACTCTTCCAGCCATTGAAATGTCTTTTATGAATGAACAGATGCTGCCTTTAGGGGGAGGGGATGGGAGAGTGCTCCCAGGGAGTCAAAATGACACAAAGCACTGCCTGCGGGACACATGATCTTCGTGCACAGAGATCGTCCAGGGAAATAGCCAGACATTCCAGCTAAGGTGGCCGTACAAATCAGGGTGCAGAGTGCGAATGCTTCCAGTTCTGAAAGCTTGAAATTGAGGCAAGTTCCTATTCCTGCTGTGTGGTTTCTATAGGCTGAAGGAGGCAAAAAATGAAGCCACCTCTGCTTGAGTATGGACCGGGTGATCTCTTTAATGGGCAGCAAATTGTGGCATGTGGCAGATATCAGTAGGAGCAGCATAAAATTGTCCTGAAGTTGTGAAGCTGTTTGGCCGTGACCTTGATCAGACCACACACTGGTCTGGAGATGGAATTGCAGAAGATTGCATAAAGCACAACCTAAGGATATGCGCGGGACAGCCCGCAAGTGTCACCACACACTCCAACATCGTCATCGTGCTATGTTGGTGCCAGAATGTGTGGCTACCCCCGGCACATCCTTAGATCAGGTAGGGACTCGCACCATTCAGGCCATGCTCTTTTCTCACTACTGCCATCAAGAAAGAAGTACAGAAGCCTCAGGTCCCACACCACTACATTCAGGAGCAGTTATTACCCTTCAACCGTCAGGCTTCTGAACCAGCGTGGATATCTTCTCTCACATCAACTCTGAACTGATTCCACATCCTATAATAACATGCAGAACATGAATCAGAGTCTCTGAAAGTGAGTCCACAGCCACAGAGCCAGTCCAGTGCTGAGGCAAGTGCCAATAGTGCAGGGCACAGCTGCCGAGTCAGTTTCAACATTGAAGCAAGTAAACCTCGTGAAGTAGTGAGCCAAACACTGGTGCATCCTGCAGCCACGGCCTTGACACCTCGATCTGTTTAGTCTGGCTCAATGCTTAAATTGGCCAAACACTGGTTAATTTTTCACTCTCGAGCTCAAGTCTGCTCCAGCAATGGCCAAGCATTGATTCATTTTTCACTCTCAGGCCCAAGTATCTGTACTTTGATTAAAAAAAAATCTTTAAACACTTTATGTTGTTCAGGTTGTTAATACAAATAATGCATTCACTCTATGTTTCAATGTACTTATGATAAATGAATCTGAATCTGAAATCTAAGTGAGGATAGAGAAAGCAGTTCACAGGTTGGCTTTTTTAAAACAGTAATACAGTTTTAGCAGAAATAGAGTCAGTAAAAGACCAGTGAGATTGAAAATCTCATTGCAGGAATATTTTGCACGTGGTGCACTGGGACTTTACAATGGAATAAATGTGCCAGTGAAAATGGAAATCCCACCAAAATATAAGACAATGAATGCCCCAGTGGATGCCAACATATCCAGAATTATGTGCAAATTTCTCTGGCTGAAGCCCATCTTCAACTGCATAATCACCATTTCTTATGAAGCTGCATGATGGGATTTCTAGATCAGTTCTTTTATTTGTCATAGAGAACTAAATCATTCATGACACCTCTTCTTTTAAACATTTATGAATGCATTGGAATTGTTTTTAAAATATCAATAACTAAGATTATTTTCCATTCCAGTTTCTGGGCAAAATAGAAATCGACGAGGTATAATTTTTTTTTAAGTGAAAAAGTACTTTTCACGTTGTAAATTGATTTGATATTGCCAGATGTACCAAGATACAGTTAAAAAAGATTTGTTCTGGATGCCATCAATAAAATCGTTTTATTGCATCAGTACTTTGAGGGAAAAGCAATAATAGAATGCAGAATAAAGTGTTACAGTTACAGAAAAAGTACACTGACCAATCGCTACGTTATTCATGTGTGCCAGCGTGGCAACGGCCACGACCCGCACAATGGAGGGGGTTAGTGTTGTGTACCTTTTCATTCACAACATTAGTGGGGGGGTATTTTGTTTTTTCTTTTTTTGTATCTTATCTATTTTTTTTGCCTGGATGATTGGGAGGGAAACACATAGCAACATGGTGAAGTTCAAGAAATTCCCCAGGGAACTATGAGAGTTGAGAAGCTAAGTAATGTTTTAGATTTCAAGAGATAAATATGAAACATTTTTGAATATTTGGAGCCCTTATTTACAGCTCCGATGATAAAAATCTTGGTTCCTTGGGGAAAATAACAAATATATATAAAATTTATTTTTATCCCATGGAGCATGCGCAAACCTTCCAATATTCAGGCGGTTCCTTTTTTTTCTTCTTTTTTTCTTTTCTCTTAGGTAGGAGTATATATCAGGGGGGAGGGTTAAGGGGAGGGGGGAGGGTAGATATTATTTTCTCATGTATTCACTTTGAAAACTCAATAAAAATTATATAAAAAAAGAGTCCATCTTATCGTACGAGAGATCCACTTACTTGTCTTATAAGAGTGGAACAGAAGCTGTCCTTGAGCCTGTTGGTATGTGCTTTCAAGCTTTTGTATCTTCTGCCTGATGAGGGTGAGGGGAGAAGGGAGAATGAGTGGGTGGGATCTTTGATTATGTTAGCTGTTTTACCGAGGCAGCAAGAAGTGTAGACGGATTCCATGGAGGGGAGGCTAGTCTTCATGATGTGTCTACAAGTCTCTGCATTTCCTTGTGCTCTCGGGCAGAGTCGTCTTTGCTGTGTGATGTGTAGAAATAAAAGTCCAGATAATGGATCTATTTGTGCACAGATCTTGCAGGAGTATGGTTTAATTGGAGGAGGTTGCACCATACTTCATTAGGAGTTTGAAGAGATTTGGTATGTCAACAAATACACTCATAAACCTCCATAGATGTACGGTGGAAAGCATTCTGATAGGCTGCATCCCTGTCTGGTATGGTTGGTGGGGGTGGTGGGGCGACTGGACAGGATTGAAAGAAGCTGCAGAGGGTTGTAAGTTTAGTCGGCTCCATCTTCAAGGAGCATTGTTTCAGAAAGGCAGCATCCATTATTAAAGACCCCCAGCACCCAGGGCATGCCCTTTTTCTCACTGTTACCATCAGGTAGGAGGTACAGAAGCCTGAAGGCACACACTCAGTGATTCAGGAACAGCTTCTTCCCCTCTGCCATCCGATTCCTAAATGGACATTGAACCCACGAATACTACCTCACTTTTTTAATATATATTTCTGGTGTTTGCATGATTTCTAATCTATTCATTGTATATATACTGTAATTTATTTATTATTATCATTTTTTTCTACTTCTATATTACGTATTGCATTGGACTATTGCTGCTAAGTGAACAAATTTCACAACACATGCCGGTGATAATAAACCTGATTCTGATTGTGATCACTTCCATTTAAAATTACCCATTAGCCGATTCACCTTAACACATAATGTTTTCCAAGCATCAATTATGCACCTAATAACGTCGCAGGTGTTCTCCAATGCAGGCAAACACTGGTACATTTTGGGACAACCTATACTCTTGTGAGGAATGAATTGACTGATATGTTGGGAGATTAGAGCAAGAATAACTAATTGAAAACTAATTTCAGTTCTAATTATATTGTCAAATCCAGTATTTATGATCCAAACAAAAACACTTTGTCTTTTAAATGTGATTCAAAATAAAATTCTGTGCATTTATAATCCCTGATTATGTAACCTTAAATTTGCATCCTTGAACGGACAATAATTGGGGCAAAGTTTCTGAGTCAACACAGTTTGTGAAGTTCTGTAACCAGGAAAGGCTTATTTGAAATTCAGGGATGTATTCTTCACAGTTGTTCTGATTATTCTATTTAATGTTTAGAAAATAATAGGCACTGAATGTCTGGTGTGTTCTCCCAGGAGATGGGAGATCTATATTCAGAACGTTACCACCAATGCATTAAATTAGTTATTTTGAAACTTACATTAAAAGGAAGAACTTACATTTAAGCACTTCCTTTATTTCAGACAAGAATCAAGATGGAAAGCAGTGTGATGTTTTGCAAAAGCCACCTTATTGTGAACAATCCAAGGTTTAATAAAGACAAATGTAAGAGTTGAACCATCCATTCCTTTGAATCACATATGGCAAGTAATGTGAAATCTCACAATACAAATTGAATGCTAGGTTGGAGACAGAGGGAATAACTCCAGGGCTGGGACAGAGTACTTACCTTAGGTAGCTATCACTGGACTTTGTTTCTCCCATGCTGGAAATGGAATTACGTAGCCCAAACATCCAGAAGACACAGAGCAGCATTTAATCTGATATTTCAAGCTCAGGTCGAGTGACTGCATTCTCATGGCATCGTTCCTATCTCACTCCTTACTGTTTCTGTCCATGTCCACTTTGCAAGCAGTCCTGGGTCACTCGAATGTGTAGAGGCAGTTATCATTTTCAAACACAGTTTGACCCACTAAATAAATCAAGTTTGTTGCAGGAAAGGAAATGGCAGATTGGTTATGTGGTAGGAGCCCTATCAAAGTCCACCAAAAGCACTTGTCATCAACATATGTCTTGAAAAAATATGGTGAAACCCCACAGTTGGTCAAAGTACACCAGAAGATCATTAATTTTTTTTTAGTTTTAATGTATGTGATTAATAGTATGAATTCCTCCTTAATAATACGCAAACTGAAGTCTTTTCAGAAAGAGGAGTCAACTTTCACTTAAAATTCACTTAAATAATGCACTGAACTCCTAAGCAAGTTTCTTGTAGACTACAGTGTTTTGGTGCTTCTTCAGAAATTTCACTGAAAATTTTCAAGCCTAATGAAAAATCAAAGCAACTCATGTGACAGTGTTGACCGTTTCACCAGTACTTATTTCAAAGTAAATTTATTATCAAAGTACATATATGTCATCATATACAACTTGGAGGTTCATTATCTTGTGGGCATACTCAATAAATACATAATAGAATCAATGAAAGACTGCAGCAACTTGGGCATTTAAAAGACAGCAAACTGCAAGTATAAAGTGAGAAACAATAATAATAAATAAATATTGAGAACATGAGATGAAGAGTCCTTGAAAATAACTCCACACGTTGTGGGGGCAATTCAATGATGGGCAAATGAAGTTGAGTGAAGTTATCCCCTTTGGTTAAAAAGTCTGATGGCTGAGGGGTAATAGCTGTTCCTGAACCTCATTGTGTGGGTCCTGAGGCTCCTATACCTTGTTCCTGATGGCAGCAGCAAGAAGGGAGCATGACCTGGGTGGTGGAGGTCTTTGATGATGGATGCTGATTTCCTGCAACAGTGCTCCATTTGGGTGTGCTTAATGGTGAGGAGGGCTTTACCCTTGACAGACTGAGCCGTATCCACTACTTTTTGTAGGCTTTTCTGTACAAGGGCATTGGTGTTTCCATAGCAGGCTGTGATGCAGCCGGTCGACATGCTCTCCACCATGCATCTATCAGAGTTTGTGAAAGTTTTATATCTCATGCCAAATCTATGCAAACTCCTAAAGAAGTGAGGCGCTTCCGTGCTTTTTTTGTAATTGCCTAGGACAGGTCCAGGGAAATGATAGTGAGTGAGACAGTATTACATTGTATCATATTAACACATGTAGTAGCCATTCTAACTACCAATGCTGCTGTGACTGATTACCATAATACACATAACAAATGTGCAACACAGAATACAATGCAGATAGAAAACAGATGCGTGGCTCCTACAGCACATTTTGACAGGAATAATTGGCAACCTAATTATAGAGAAGACAGTGGTAAACTTTAACGAAGTATTTCATAATTTACATATTACTGTTTAACTATTTATGGTTTTGTTACTATTTAATTATTTATGGTGCAACTGTAACGAAAACCAATTTCCCCCAGGATCAATAAAGTATGACTATGACGATGACTATGAATTCTCAACAATTGTGTACTCCATCAAGAAATAAAATTCCATGAGAAAATTGCCTATACATGACTAACCACAAGATTTAAAAAATGTTAGGTTCAAAAGTTGAGTTAGAATATTTATATAAAGAGGAGTAAGCTGGAGTACTGGTAGAATTTTATGGAGCAGCAATGGCTGAGTAAAAGAGGAGATGATAAAATATGAGATTTAGTGATGAAGTAATATGGAAACAAATCTGAAATGCTTGGCAGATATGTTAAATGACTGATGAGTAATCATAAAGTGTCCATCCAGCAAAAAGACTGAATATTTTATGGAGGAAAATAAAGTCACAACTGAGGGTCATAATAAAGCTGGCCAAAAAAAAATCTAATGACAGCAAAGAAATTAAAGTCATCCTTGTCATGCAAGACTAAGTATAAGAGAAATAAAGAAGACAAAAAGAGGCCAATAAATATCTTGGAACTAATAGTTCACATTCCCAGGATTCTAAAATAGGTGGATGCCAAAATAATGGATGTATAAGTGATTTATTTTTATTAAAAAATACATTGCAGTCTTGATTGATTAAAAGGTAGTAAATATAGCATTGTTATTCAGGGAATGAAAGAAAATGGAAAATAAGAAACTACAGACCAACTAGCCTGCCTCTCGTCACAAAACACTGGGATCTAGAATTAAGGACATTCTGACAAAATACTTAGAAGATCGTATTTGAATAGGCAGGGTCACCATGGATTTATAAAAGGAGAATATTGTTTTACAAATAAAACAAAGCATTTTGATAGCACTACTAGTAAGGATGAAAAGGAAGAAACTAAATAAAGCAATATAACACCCTTTTCAAATATTTGATAAAGCATGAAAGTCAAAATTTACCACATAACATTGAGGATTAATTGGTTGGGGTAATATGTCAGCATGAATAGAGAAATGCTTAAAGGGCTGAAAACAGAGAATATGGATAAAGAGGTCCATTTCAGTTTGGCATGCTACTTCCAATCAAATACAACAGCAATCTGTAGTGGGCCCTCAGTACCTTAAATTTATATTAAAGACTTAAATGAAAGTTTAGTGGTGAAACAAATTTAGGTGAGAAAAAGGCAGGCGTAGAGCCTGTCACGAGTTATTGATAAACTGAGAGAGTGGGCAAGAAGATGGAAGGTGGCAATTAAGAAGGTAAATGTTTTAAAAAATGCGAATCTAGTAAATGGTGTACAGAGGTGCATGAAATGCATGTAGCTATAGCAATTTATGTTTATGTTAATGTTTAGTAACTTAAATTTATGCTAAGTTATGTTTGTCATCGTCTTGCAATGTACTGTGCTGCTGCTGCTGAAGGCTAATGTTCTTGGCATCTGCGTATGTTTGCCTGTGACAGTGAACTTGGACAAACTTGAACTTGACCTTCAAATGTTGTTTCTGATTCACAGGGCATCATATTGTATGCAAAGCATGTAGAACGTAAAGAAAAGCTTCACCATCTTTTAGAGTTACATCATGAAGTGCTTAATTCCAGAGTCAATGCATTTTAACAGCAACCTGCTCTCATTATGTGGCATTTCATTTTGTTTGTACAGGAACGCTTTCAATCAACATTTCCTGGAATTCAATGGCAGCAAATGAAAGCTTTTGCAGTGAAGAAGGAACCAGTAGGTGGTGCAATGAGGATGTGATGTCCAAAGCAGTACCTTCCTTCCTGTGGATAGGAGCAGGGGTTTCATCTGGAAGCTTTTTAATCAGCTTATAGACTTCCTATCTTATGTGATGGAGGATATATTGTGTCCAGCAAGCCAGACATGTATCCAGTTTGTCTTCTCAGTCTCAGGTAATGCAATATTTGCTCCATATGACACCAGGATGTCAGCTGCAGCAAAACTGACAGACTTAGTATATTGAAGGCATTTTGCTATGAGTTGTTTCCAGTAAGTGGAGTCAGGATCTGGAAGCTCAGAGAGCTGATTCCTTTCTAACACACAATACTAATTAAAGTTCACTTTACAAAGATGTGCTATTTATAAGAATGGTTGTATTTTGTAAGTTTTTATAACTCATATCTTGAGTTTTTGACTGATGTTGCTGTTCATTTTGTTCCTTTATTATACTGATGTGGAATGATAATAACTATGAGGCAGCCAAAGGTACAGCGTGATTGATCACTAGTAGAAATCACTCGCTAAGTCATGGGGTCTTCCATAGATCTGAAAGCAACACTGGCTCTACACAAATGTTCACAGAAATGCATATATAAATTATTTCATGGTTTTTATAGAAGATGTTTCACTTACACCAAATCCTCATCCATTTTGGTAGCTGAAAAATCTAGGTGAAAGGGAGAATGAAAGCATACAGGTCCCAAATTTCAATTTTATTTATCCTGGAGACTCCTTGAACCTCCTGGAATTCCTGGGAATGGCACGATGAAAGCACCTTGTACGTTTGGCAATCCTTTTTCTTCTGTCCCCCAGAGGCGCAGTTTATTTTCTATGAACATCACTTCCTGTACGTAAGCTGTTTTTTTTTAATATCATTTCCTGTGCGTTTGGATCTGATCTGAAGCACATAGTGGAAAGACACCTATCTCCATTCTCTCTTTATTTGTCCTTGAAACAGCAATATCTGAGAGTCTTTTGTTAATATTAGTAAACAGCAGATATACTTTGAAGGAAGTATTATGTTTATCATTATTAAGTTATTGTTGCAATGTGTGTTTATTCTTATCTGCACGGCATAGTTACGGATGTTGTGTGTATTACCTTGGTTAATTCCGATTGTGAGAATAATTAACAGTATTCGTATATTCAGACGCTCAACAATTCTGTGTTGAATTTATTACATATTTTACCTAATTTTCTGCAATTCCTCAAGTAAGATCTCATTAAAAGCCCTGAAGGAAGTTTCTATCTCAGGTGATTTTTGAGAAGTTATTCAACTCACTGCATAGCTTTGTATATACATACTGCGAGGGCAGTAGACTCACACAACCAGTTCCATCTTCATTTGCATTCTTTCTCTGATTCACACATTGATTATTTGATCTGAGAATGCTTATTTCTCCTTCGTCCTATGATCTAAGCAGACCAAGTCCGATATTCTCTGATGTTCTTGTAATACTCTTCTGTTTAACTCAAGAGATAAGATACTCTCTTCCCAGTGTCTCTGGAATTTCTTGTCTTCCTTGGTCATAATGCCAATAAGAGCAACTTGTATTTGTGCAGCACCCTAATAAAATGCCACAAAACATTTCACAAGAGCATACTCAAATATTATTCTAAGGCAAAAAAAGACAAAGAGGTGACATCAAGGGCTGGGCTTTAAGGAGAGTCTTAAAATTGGAGAAGCAGTTTGTATAATTTTTGTAATTTTTGTTACCCGAGGCTACCATTGCCTTATTTACTCTGTCCTTTTAACTTTCCATACTTGGTTGAAAATTTCAAACCATATATGCTCTGTGTAACTGATGATATCCCTAGTCCATTCCAGACCTGAATGCAAATATTTGCTGGCTCTCCAGCATTGAGAGAGTGCTGCATTGTTGGCAGTGCTAACTTCTTGAAATAATTGAAATAATGCTGAACCAACATTTATTCTACAAGGTGATGCAAGAGCTCCCATGACACTCTTTCAGCAGAACACGCATAACCAATATTTATCCTTCTTAAACAGATTATTTGGTTATTATAATACTGCTGACTAGAGGCTCAGTTCAAGTAAATTGGCTGCTCTATTTCCCATACTACAACTCACCCTGCCATTCATAACCATGTTTACTACCCCATTTCCCCAAATCTCCACACACTCATAACCAGAGTGGCTTGTTGGCTGTCTTTTAGCTTTCTCTATTTTACCATCTTTCAACATTAAGAGGGAGCTGATTTTGAAACTGCTCGTAATGCCCCCTCAATGGCATTGGGACACAGCATGTTGATGTTGAAGAGGTAATGACTTATTTCACAAAGGCATTACACTTAAGCTATATAAGAGCTGGCAGACGGACAGACTGAATGGTCTAGCCTTCCTGGCACAATGGTACCTTTCTGCAAGATGACCATATCTCATGAATCTCTTGTCCAATAGGATCACAGTATGAACACCTCTTTGGATCCAAAGGGAACCTCATATCAATTCCTAACAATGTACTGGCGTCTCCCTTTTTGCAAGCAAACGTAAGATGCAATCAATTTATCAATTTACACATTGATTAAGAATGATGATAAATGTAGTCAAGTAGATGGTTTCAGGGCCTTCTGAGAGGCTGTGACTAGGGTGCCTACCATAGGGATCATTGATGGGGCCTCACCTGGTTAGAACCTGTATCAAACTTGGGATCGGAAGGAATAGCAGGAAACCAAGTTCAAGAAGTCCATGATGACAATACTTAGACAAGTGGCAATGTGAGCTGAGAGGAGGTTGCAGAAAGGCTTCAGATTGGCTCTGAATGGATAAGGACATAGTTGATGGAATGTAATATGGAGTAAAATGTGAGTTAAACCGGTTTGGTCAAAAAAACAAACACAAAATGCTGAAGGAACTCAACAGGTCAGGCAGCATCTATAGAAAGGAATAAAGAGTCGATGTTTCGGGCCAAGACCCTTCATCAGGACTGGAAAGGAAGGGAGAAGACACCAGAATAAGAAGGTTGGGGGGGGGGTGGGGGGTGGGGGAGAGAGGAAGGATTACAAACTAGAAAGTAATAGGTGAAGTCAGGAGGTGGGACGAAGTGAAAAGGTGGGAGATGATAGATGGAAAAGATGATCAAGGGTTGAAGAAGAAGGCAGCAGTAGCCAGGATCATGGCACCGTGGGTGGCTCAGCTGCTCATGAGGGCAAGAAAAAGAGTGGTGGGGCTGTTGTGGTAGGGGATTCCATGGTAAGGGGAATAGAGAGGAGCTTCTGTGGCTGCAAACGGGACTCCCGTATGGTGTGTTGCCTCCCGGTTGCAAGGGTCAGGGATGTCCTGGAGAGGCTGCAGGGCATTCTGAAAGGGGAGGGTGAGCAGCCAGCTGTCGTGGTGCATGTAGGTACTATAGGAAGGAAGCAGGATGAGGTCCTACAAGCTGACTTTAGGGAGCTAGGAGATAAATTAAAGAGTAGGACCTGAAAGGTAGTAATCTTGGGATTATTACTGGTGCCACGTGCTAGCCAGAGTTGGAATAGCAGGATAGATCGAATGAATATGTGGCTTGAGCGGTGGTGCAGGAGAGAGGGTTTCAGATTCTTGGGGCATTGGAACCGCTTCTGGGGGAGTTGGGACCAGTAGCATCCGGATGGTCTACGTCTGGATGGGGCCGGGATCAATGTCCTGGGGAGATTGTTTGCTAGTGTTGTTGGGAAGGTTTTAAACTAATATGGTACGGGGATGGGAACCCACACAGAAAAGAAGAGGGAAGTGATGCAGAGACCAAAGCTAGAGTTAGTGAAGAAAAAAGTAAGAGTAGAGTACGTAAAAGTAAAAAGCAAAAATTGCATAGGTCACTAGATTCTAAAAAGACAATGAGTATAAGGGCATTTTATCTAAATGCCCGTAGTATTAGAAACGAGGTTAGTGAACTTGTGGCACAGAGCAGTACTAAGACATATGATTTAGTGGCCGTTAAAGAAACCTGGTTGCAAGGTGGAGATGACTGGGAATTAAATATCCAAGGGTATCAGGTAATACGGAAAGATAGACAGGAAGGCAGAGGAGGTGATGTGGCGCTCTTAATTAAGGATAAGATCAGGGGAATTATGAGAGACGATATAAGATCTTCGGAGCAGAATGTTGAGTCCGTCTGGGTAGAGATTAAGAATAGTAAAGGGAAAAAAAATCACTGGTGGGAGTTGTCTATAGGCCACCTAATAAAAATATTGCAGTGGCAGAGGCGATTAACCAAGAAATAACTCAGGCTTGTAAGAACAGAACGGCAGTTGTAATGGGTGATTTTAGCTTCCACATAGATTGGATGATTCAGGTTGGCCAAGGAAGTCTTGAGGAGGACTTCATAGAATGCATCCGTGATGGCTTTCTTGAGCAGCATGTTAGTGAACCTACAAGGAAAAATGCTATTTTAGATCTAGTCCTGTGCAATGAGACAGGTAAGATTAACGATCTTGTAGTCAGGGATACTCCTGGAAAGAGTGATCATAGTATGATTGAATTTCGTGTACAGATGGAGGATGAAATAGTTAGATCTAAAACTAGTGTATTCTGCTTGAACAAGGGAGACTACAACAGGATGAGGGAGGAGTTGGCTAACGTGGATTGGGAGCACAGGCTATTTGGTAAGACAGTTGAGGAACAGTGGAATGCTTTCAAAGAGATTTTTCACGATGCTCAACAAAACTGTATTCCAGTCAAAAGTAAGGACAGTAAGTGTGGGGAGAGCCAGCCTTGGATAACTAAGGAAATAAAAGATCATGTATACAAAGTCGCAAAGACTAGTGGGAGACTGGAGGATTGGGAAAACTTTAAAAAGCAACAAAGAACAACTAAACAAGAGATAAGGAAAGGGAAGATAGAGTATGAAAGTAAATTAGCACAAAATATAAAAACAGATAGCAGAAGTTTTCATAAATATATAAAGTGGAAGTGGGTGGCTAAAGTCAACGCAGGTTCCCTGGGAGACGAGAAGGGGAAATTGATATTGGGTGATAAGGAAATGGCTGAGGCATTGAACAACTATTTTTTGCCGGTCTTCATGGTGGAGGACATGTCTAATATGCCAAAGAATGATGTTATGGACGAAATGGGAGGTGAGGACCTCGATAAAATCACTATCACTAAAGAGATAGTGATGAGCAAACTAGGGGGCCTGAAGGTAGATAAGTCCCCTGGTGCTGATGGGATGCATCCCAGGGTGCTGAGGGAATTGGCAGAGGTTATAGTAGACGTGTTGGTAATCATTTACCAAAATTCTCTAGACTCTGGGCAGGTCCCGGCGGATTGAAAGACAGCAAATGTCACACCACTTTTTAAAAAAGGATGCAGGCAAAAGACGGGTAACTATAGGCCAGTTAGCTTAACATCTGTAGTTGGGAAAGTGCTTGAAGCTGTCATTAACGAAGAAATAGTGAAACATTTAGAAGGGAGTGGTTCCATTAGACAGACACAGCATGGAATCAGAAAGAGCAGATCCTGTTTGACAAACTTACTGGAGTTCTTTGAGAACATAACGAGTGCAGTGGATAGAGGGGAACAGGTGGATGTCGTATACTTGGATTTCCAGAAGGCGTTCGATAAGGTGCCACACAAGAGATTTATAAATAAGATACGGATGCATGGAGTTGGAGGAAGTGTATTGGCACGGATAGTGGATTGGTTAGCTAATAGAAGGCAGAGAGTAGGTACATGTATAAACGGGTGTTTCTCCGGTTGGCAGTCAGTGGTGAGAATTGGGCCCACAGCTGTTTACCAGTTACATTGATGATTTGGAAGAGGTGACTGGGTGCAGAGTAGCAAAATTTGCTGATGATACTAAACTAAGTGGAAAAGCAAATTGTACAGAGGATGTGGAGAGTCTGTAGAGGGATATAGATAGGTTAAGTGAGTGGGCCAAGGTCTGGCAGATGGAATATAATGTTGGTAAATGCGAAATCATCCACTTTGGAAGGAATAATAGAACAACAGATTATTATTTAAATGGTAAAAGATTGTAGCATGCCGTTGTGCAGAGGGACTTGGGAATGCTTGAACATGAATTGCAAAACGTTGGCTTGCAGGTACAACAGGTTATTAAGAAGGCAAATGGAATGTTGGCCTTCATTGCTAGAGGGATTGAATTCAAGAGCAGAGAGGTTATGCTGCAACTATACAGGGTACTGGTGAGGCCGCACCTGGAGTACTGTGTGCAGTTCTGGTCTCCACACTTGAGGAAGGATATACTGGCTTTGGAGGCAATGCAGAGGAGGTTCACCAGATTTATTCCAGAGATGAAGGGGTTAACCTATGAGGTGAGATTGGCTCACCTGGGACTATACTCTCTGGAATTCAGAAGAATGAGCGGGGATCTTATCGAAACATACCAAATTTTGAAAGGGATAAATAATATAGAAGTAGGAAAGTTGTTTCCATTGGTAGGTGAGACTAGAATTAGGGGACATTGCCTCAAAATTCAGGGTAGAAGATTTTGGACGGAGATGAGGAGAAACTGTTTTTCCCAGAGAGTGGTGAATCTGTGGAATTCTCTGCCCAGGGAAGCAACTGAGGCTTTTTCACTAAATATATTTAAGATACAGTTAGATAGATTTTTACATAGTAGGGGAATTAAGGGTTATGGGGAAAGGACAGGTAGATGGATCTGAGTTTACAGATCAGCCATGATCTTATTGAATGGCGGGGCAGGCTTGATTGGCCGGATGGTCTA
Source organism: Mobula birostris (assembly GCF_030028105.1). NCBI lineage: Eukaryota > Metazoa > Chordata > Chondrichthyes > Myliobatiformes > Myliobatidae > Mobula > Mobula birostris. The sequence continues at coordinate 168,928,014 of NC_092370.1, read as the reverse complement.
ATCCTGCTCCTATTTCTCATGTCCTTATGTTCTTATAAGAAGAAGGAATCTGATAGGAGAAGAGAGTGGACCATGGAAGAAAGGGAAGGAGGTAGGTCCCCACGGGGAGGTGATAGGAAGTTGAGATGAGACGAGATAAGAAGGGAGGAGAGAAATTACTGGAAGTTAAAGAAATCAAAGTTCATGCCATCAGATTGGAGAGTACTCAGACAGAATATAAGGTGTTGCTCCTCTAACCTGAGAGTGGTCTCTCCATGACAGTAAAGGAGGCCTTGAATCAACATGTCAGGATGGGAATGGTGATTGAAATTAAAATGATTAGTTACTGGAAAACCCTGCTTGTTGCAAACTGAATAAGGTGCTTGACGAAGCGGTCCATCAATTTATGTCAGGTCTCACTGATATAGAGGAGGCAACATCAGGAGCACCAGATACAGTAGATGACCCCAAAAGATTTGCAGGTGAAGTGCTGCCACACCTGGAAAGACTGTTTTGGGTCTTGAGTGAAGGTGAAGGAGGAGTGGAATGGACAAGTGTGGCACTTCTGCTTATAGGAGTAGATGTCAGGAGGGAGATTAGTGGGGAGGGACGAATGGACAATGGAATTATGGAGAGAGCAGTCTCAGCAGAAAGTGGAGAGTGGGGGGGGAGTAAAGGTATGTTTGGTGGTAGGATCTTGTTGAGCAGAACGGAAGTTGCGGAGAATTATATGTTGGATGTGGAGGTTCATGGGGTGGTAGGTAGGAAAGCCTCTGTTAAGGCGGGGAGAAGATTGGTTAAGGGCAGATGCCTGGGAAATGGAGGAGGTGCAGATGAAGGCAGCATTAACGATGGAGGAAGAGAAACCCTTCTTCTTTGAAAGAGGAAGACCTCATTGGTGTTCTGGAAAGATAATCCTCATGCAATGGAGACAAAGGAACTGAGAAAAGGGAATGGCAGTTTTACAGGTGACAGGGTGGAAAAGTGTATAGTAAAGATAGTCAATAGGTTTATAAAAGATATTGGTAGACAGTTTGTCTTAGAGATGGAGAAAAGGGAGAGAGGTGTCACAAATGAACTAAGTGAATTTAAGGGCAGGATGGAAGTTGTCCTTGTATTCAAATAACTGAAAGTTAACAAGCAGGTATAACAAGCCTAGGAAGGCACATAATATGTTGGCCATTACTGCAAGAGGTTTTGTGTAGAAGAATAGAAATATCTTGCTCTATTCAATTATGGTGCTGATGGAATATATTACACAGATCTAGCCTCCTTTCCAAAGGAAGGATATACTTATGATAGGGGAAGTGTGGTAAAAGTCCACATAATTTATTCCGAGAAAGAGGAAATTACACTTGGTTATGTCAGTGATGAACATTCCATTCTTTTGTCTAATCATCCTTCATTGACTATTGTAAATGAGTTGTTAAACCATTTTAAATTAAAATTAATATTTGCCTTGAAAGGGTGAACATTCAGGATGGCTGCCATCAATATTAAGCTTTAAAGTCAGTTATCTGATTCTCTCTTAGCTGTTTAGCATTGTGCTGTGCATGAACTGTTGGCATATTTGTTATGGCACATTAAGTCAGAGGCACATTTGGATGCTCACATTTAGTGAACACCAGGACAGAAGTCTTCAATTGTACTGTATGTGGAAGCACCTGAGCAGTAGGAAACCATTTTCATAGGTCATGAAACAACACCGCTTTTAAAATGTGAAAAATGTCATTTGTTCTCATACATTCTTCTTTAGGTTCAATATGTTTTTCAGGTTTTTAAAATCAAGTCTGACAATATTAGATTTGAATTGGGTACTCAATGCTTTACTGCCGGCATTTACCTTGGTAAGTGCCAAGAAATTGGAAGAAGTTGATGACCAATGATTAGTGTTCTTTGCTCTTTTTTCCCCTCCTCCTCCTCCCCCTTCCTCTTTTTTCCTGGAGTTGAGAATACTATTTCTCCACTTGATCTCCAAAGTGTGAAACTTGCACTCCCAATCGCAAGTTTTCTTAGTCATTTTATTTTGGGAAAGGAAAAACTAGCATATAAAAGATTTATCCATAAAATAAGGATGCATGGAGTTGGGGTAATGCATTAGCATAGATAGCGGACTGGTTAAACATTAGAAGGCAGAGAGTTGGGATAAATAGATGCTTCCCTGGTTGGCAGTCAGTGATAAGCCAAGTGCTGCAGGGATTGCTGCTTGGCCCACAAGTGTTCATGATATATATTAACAATCTGAAAGAGGGGACCAAGTGTAGCATACCTAAGTTTGCTGATGACACAAAACTGAGTGGAAAAGCAAGTTGTGCAGAAGATGAGGAGGTACATAGATAGATTAAGCGACTGGGCTGGACTCTGGAGTAAATGTGACATCACCCACCTGATAAGGAAAAACAGATTAGAGTATTATTTAAATGGTGAAAGATTACACTATGCTGTTGTGCTGAGGGACTTGGGAGAGCTTTGCATGAATTGCAAAAGGTTGCTTTGCAGGTGCAACAGGTTATCATGAAGGAAAATGAAACATTGTCCATCATTGCTCGAGGGATTGAACTTAAGAGTAGGGACGTTACGTTGCCATGCGACAGGATAAGGCTGATTTATACTTGTGCGTAACAGCTTGCGCCGTAGCCTACGCAAGTGGGCTATGCCGTTGTGAGCATTTATACATGTGCGTTGATGTATCTGTGTCGCTCTGCAATTCGGGCATGTACACGCATGTGCACATCATGTATTTGCATGTCATGCATGCGCACACACCTACCCCTGCAAGGCTTCATGGTCATGGTAGTCTTTCTCGGGGTAAACAAGTTTAAAGCGAGCGTCTTTTCTTGTAAAAGCGAAATGTGTCCTCCATAATTTCAGAGGTCTGTAAAGCTTTATGGAAAGCATTGCAGCCAGAGTTCCTTCCCTGCCCTTCAGTCGCCTAATGGGAAGCTATTTCAGCGTAGGAGGAAATGCGATGCTACCAAGCAGACCAATCACAGTTGTTGCAGTCTATGTTGCTGCGACACGTAGTTACATTTTGGGAGAGGTGCGCATCAGGCTACGGCATAGGGATCTGCGTAGGCACTGCATAGGGTTCATGGCTATGCTGTACCTACGGCGTCATTTTGACGCACAAGTATAAATCAGCCTATACTGTTGAGGCTGCACATGGAGTACTACACGCAATGCTGATGTCCTTACTTGAGGAAAGTCATACTAGATTTGGAGGTGGTGCAGAGGAGGTTCACGAGGTTGATTCCATAGATGAGGGGAGATTGAGTTGCCTGAGACCGTATTTGCTGGAATTCAAAGGAATAGAAACATAGAAACATAGAAAATAGGTGCAGGAGTAGGCCATTTGGCCCTTCAAGCCTGCACCACCATTTATTATGATCATGGCTGATCATCCAACTCAGAACTCCGCCCCAGCCTTCCCTCCATACCCCCTGATCCCCGTAGCCACAAGGGCCATATCTTACTCCCTCTTAAATATAGCCAATGAACTGGCCTCAACTGTTTCCTGTGGCAGAGAATTCCAAAGATTCACCACTCTCTGTGTGAAGAAGTTTTTCCTAATCTCGGTCCTAAAAGGCTTCCCCTTTATCCTCAAACTGTGACCCCTCGTTCTGGACTTCCTCAACATCGGGAACAATCTTCCTGCATCTAGCCTGTCCAATCCCTTTAGGATTTTATACGTTTCAATCAGATCCCCCCTCAATCTTCTAAATTCCAACGAGTACAAGCCCAGTTCATCCAGTCTTTCTTCATATGAAAGTCCTGCCATCCCAGGAATCAATCTGGTGAGCCTTCTTTGTACTCCCTCTATGGCAAGGATGTCTTTCCTCAGATTAGGGGACCAAAACTGCACACAATACTCCAGGTGTGGTCTCACCAAGGCCTTGTACAACTGCAGTAGTACCTCCCTGCTCCTGTACTCGAATCCTCTCACTATAAATGCCAGCATACCATTCGCCTTTTTCACCGCCTGCTGTACCTGCATGCTCACTTTCAATGACTGGTGTATAATGACACCCAGGTCTCGTTGCACCTCCCCTTTTCCTAATCGGCCACCATTCAGATAATAATCTGTTTTCCTATTTTTGCCACCAAAGTGGATAACTTCACATTTATCCACATTAAATTGCATCTTCCATGAATTTGCCCACTCACCCAATCTATCCAAGTCACTCTGCATCCTCTTAGCATCCTCCTCACAGCTAACACTGCCACCCAGCTTCGTGTCATCCGCAAACTTGGAGATGCTGCATTTAATTCCCTCATCCAAGTCATTAATATATATTGTAAACAACTGGGGTCCCAGCACTGAGCCTTGCGGTACCCCACTAGTCACCGCCTGCCATTCTGAAAAGGTCCCGTTTATTCCCACTCTTTGCTTCCTGTCTGCTAACCAATTCTCCATCCACATCAATACCTTACTCCCAATACCGTGTGCTTTAAGTTTGCACACTAATCTCCTGTGTGGGACCTTGTCAAAAGCCTTTTGAAAATCCAAATATACCACATCCACTGGTTCTCCCCTATCCACTCTACTGGTTACATCCTGAAAAAATTCTATGAGATTCGTCAGACATGATTTTCCTTTCACAAATCCATGCTGACTTTGTCCGATGATTAATGAGAGAGAATCTTATTGTAACATAAGATTATGAAAGGGATAGATAAGGTTGAGACAGGAAAGTTGGCTCCACTGGTAAGTGCGACCAAAACTAGAGAAAAGGGCCTCAAGGTTTGAGGGAATAGATTTAGGAAAGAGATCAGAAGAAACTGCTTTTCCCACAAAGTAGTGAAACAATTGAATTCCCTGCCCAAGGAAGCAGTAGAAGCTACCTTATTACATATATTTACGACATAGTTAGATCGATTTTTGCATAGCAGGGCAGGTAGATGGAACTGAATCCATAGCCAGATGAACCATGATCTTATTGAATGATGGAGCAGTTTTGATGGACCAGCTGGCCTATTCCTGCTCCTTCATTTTCTTATGTTCTTAAATCTACAATGGGTGATCTGGAAATGATCATCTCTGTATGTCATTAAGAACAGTGTATACATCAGCTGCAAAGGCATTTTGCTGTCTCCAACCAGTGCTAGTCCATTATACAACAGTTGAATTTAAAAGGAATAGACATATAATTTGAAATTTTCAGTGAGTAGTATTTAGGCTTCTAAATTAAGAAGCATAAACTTCAGTACACCAAAACCGTTATTATTTTATGATAAACTCCAGAAGGAAAGCAATGACTGTCCATTTTGAAATATCGACACCTACACAAATGTCAGCTATCGATATTCACTTCTCAATAACACACTGGGGCCAGTTAGAAAATAGACTGAGCTCATGTGGAGCATCAGCTCACCTCAGTCCAAATTACATTTTAGACAATTAAAAGTGCAAAAAGTAAAGCAAACATCCCACCCACCATTACTACATGTCTCAAGATGAAGTCATCATGTAGCTAATCAGGCTAGGGCTGTTGAGTACTAACCCCCATTTCAGAATGTTTTTATTCCTTTAAATAGCTCTTGCATGCACCTTGTACACCACTACAGCTATGCCTGAAATGACTACATACTTCCTCCCACCTTAATGGATATTTCGAAGCCTATTCAATCCATTAACAGGGGCAGACACATTTCTAGAATTATATGCTTGGAATTTACTTGAAGTACAAATCAATACATAGTTGGACAGGTCATTAATGCACATTCTCTAAAACTTAATTATTGATTGCGTGCTGATTAGAAAAAGAAGAGATCCAAACAGACGAGATGCAATGACAGAGATCTAAAAGTAGCCAAATAGAAAACGAATGTATTCAAATATTTACTTTGCATAAATAGCATAAATCATGTCCTTTCGCCTGAATAGCATGTAATTTGAAGTTGCCAGAGTAGCAGTTTCATTTTTAACCACAGAGCTGCTCACTAACTACTGTGCACGTATTTGCGTAGTTACCATCAGCCCAGGCAGCTGAATATTGGAATTTCCTGACATGGTAGTTATTGGTTTAAGGATAATTTTCTATGCAGTTATTTATTACAACACATATTAGTTTAAAAAGACACTTCTACAGTGCCAACAAGTGTGATTTAATTGAAATTGAAATCAATTCAACAATGTTAGTAGCAATAATAGAAACAGTGAAAAAGATTGGGTTTTGCACTATCACAAAATCAACAGATATGCTTTCAGTTGTAGTCTATACTTAGGAAGCAATCAGGCATTCCCACAAACAGCATAACCCGTTGCTAACCCTTTATATTTTTTGCTATCCGATCTTAAAGCCCAATCCATGTTGTATCTTGATCAGGAAGCTTCTAAGTAAGTGCACATTCTCAGCATTCCTGATGTGCTTGCCTCAACAGCTTCAGCTGTTCTAGTCAGCAGTAAATTACCCCAACCCTGAGTGACTCCTCTGAATTCAGTGTGGCTGTCAGTTTACTGCCAAGAGGTTTCAGATTTTGACTAGCTGGTGAAAAACAAATTTTACCTGTTGAATAAACCTTGTGAGATTCTTCATAGCAATTGTTTGTGTGTTTTAGCTCAAAAGTTGTGCCAATGATTTCAATAATTGTGATTAATGAATGATTGTGTTGTTCTCAACAAAAATTAATTGTGTAACCCCTATGGTAACCTCCCTAATAAAAGGTTTCATGAACTAAGTTCCAGATTGTGCAGAATAACAATTTGGTTCAAACTTAAGTTGGAAATTCTTAAACAAATTTTAAGTCAGTGAGTTCCTGTAATACAAATTAAACGTTCACCAGATGCTGAAAATCTAAATTAAGATGAGAAAATGCTTGAAAAGCACAACAGTTCAGGATGCATCTGTGGTGACTGGAACACTAGCATTGTAACCAAAGGGCCCTTACGAATAAAGGATGATTTTTAGGATGCAACTATAAACATCCTGAACTAAACAAATGTGTTTTACTCAGAATGAGCATTTTCCCTAAGGTAAGGAGAAAGTGATACCATGGGAGACCAAAACAAAGCATGACGATAGAGATTTGGATCAAAAGCATATGGCCTCTGTCCCACAGGTAGACAATATGTTGTTTAAAGAGAGAGTCGGAAGGTCAGATGAAGAAACTTCCAAGGGTACATCAAACTTGAGTTAACTAAAACTGTGAAAATTAATACAAAAATGTAATACTACAAATTTGTTAATTTAAGTTGCTTCAAGTTTGCTTGCTTTACTGTCTCCTCTCACAATTTGCCAATTATTATTTGAGTTTTGCTAGGAAAGAGTGGGAGTTGGGGGACAACTTTGCACTTCAATATTGAATAGAAACATAGAAACATAGAAAATAGGTGCAGGAGTAGGCCATTCGGCCCTTCGAGCCTGCATCGCCATTTATTATGATCATGGCTGATCATCCAACTCAGAACCCCGCCCCAGCCTTCCCTCCATACCCCCTGACCCCCGTAGCCACAAGGGCCATATCTAACTCCCTCTTAAATATAGCCAATGAACTGGCCTCAGCTGTTTCCTGTGGCAGAGAATTCCACAGATTCACCACTCTCTGTGTGAAAAAGTTTTTCCTAATCTCGGTCCTAAAAGGCTTCTCCTTTATCCTCAAACTGTGGCCCCTCGTTCTGGACTTTCCCAACATCAGGAACAATCTTCCTGCATCTAGCCTGTCCAATCCCTTTAGGATCTGATACGTTTCAATCAGATCCCCCCTCAATCTTCTAAATTCCAACGAGTACAAGCCCAGTTCATCCAGTCTTTCTTCATATGAAAGTCCTGCCATCCCAGGAATCAATCTAGTGAACCTTCTTTGTACTCCCTCTATGGCAAGGATGTCTTTCCTCAGATTAGGGGACCAAAACTGCACACAATACGCCAGGTGTGGTCTCACCAAGGCCTTGTACAACTGCAGTAGTACCTCCCTGCTCCTGTACTCGAATCCTCTCGCTATAAATGCCAGCATACCATTCGCCTTTTTCACCGCCTGCTGTACCTGCATGCCCACTTTCAATGACTGGTGTATAATGACACCCAGGTCTCATTGCACCTCCCCTTTTCCTAATCGGCCACCATTCAGATAATAATCTGTTTTCCTATTTTTGCCACCAAAGTGGATAACTTCACATTTATCCACATTAAATTGCATCTGCCATGAATTTGCCCACTCACCCAACCTATCCAAATCACTCTGCATCCTCTTAGCATCCTCCTCACAGCTAACACTGCCACCCAGCTTCGTGTCATCCGCAAACTTGGAGATGCTGCATTTAATTCCCTCATCCAAGTCATTAATATATATTGTAAACAACTGGGGTCCCAGCACTGAGCCTTGCGGTACCCCACTAGTCATCGCCTGCCATTCTGAAAAGGTCCTGTTTATTCCCACTCTTTGCTTCCTGTCTGCTAACCAATTCTCCATCCACATCAATACCTTACCCCCAATACCGTGTGCTTTAAGTTTGCACACTAATCTCCTGTGTGGGACCTTGTCAAAAGCCTTTTGAAAATCCAAATATACCACATCCACTGGTTCTCCCCTATCCACTCTACTGGTTACATCCTCAAAAGATTCTATGAGATTCGTCAGACATGATTTTCCTTTCACAAATCCATGCTGACTTTGTCCGATGATTTCACCGCTTTCCAAATGTGCTGTTATCACATCTTTGATAACTGACTCCAGCAGTTTCCCCACCACCGACGTTAGGCTAACCAGTCTATAATTCCTTGGTTTCTCTCTCCCTCCTTTTTTAAAAAGTGGGGTTACATTAGCCACCCTCCAATCCTCAGGAACTAGTCCAGAATCTAACGAGTTTTGAAAAATTATCACTAATGCATCCACTATTTCTTGGGCTACTTCCTTAAGCACTCTAGGATGCAGACCATCTGGCCCTGGGGATTTATCTGCCTTCAATCCCTTCAATTTACCTAACACCACTTCCCTACTAACAAGTATTTCGCTCAGTTCCTCCATCTCACTGGACCCTCTGCCCCGTACTATTTCTGGAAGATTATTTATGTCCTCCTTAGTGAAGACAGAACCAAAGTAATTATTCAATTGGTCTGCCATGTCCTTGCTCCCCATAATCAATTCACCTGTTTCTGTCTGTAGGGGACCTACATTTGTCTTTACCAGTCTTTTACTTTTTACATATCTATAAAAGCTTTTTCAGTCAGTTTTTATTTTCCCTGCCAGTTTTCTCTCATAATCTTTTTTCCCCTTCCTAATTAAGCCCTTTGTCCTCCTCTGCTGAACTCTGAATTTCTCCCAGTCCTCAGGTGAGCCACTTTCTCTGGCTAATTTGTATGCTTCTTCTTTGGAATTGATACTATCCCTAATTTCTCTTGTCAGCCATGGGTGCACTACCTTCCTTGATTTATTCTTTTGCCAAACTGGGATGAACAATTGTTGTAGTTCATCCATACAACCTTTAAATGCTTGCCATTGCATATCCACCGTCAATCCTTTAAGTGTCATTTGCCAGTCTATCTTAGCTAATTCACCTCTCATACCTTCAAAGTTACCCCTCTTTAAGTTCAGAACCTTTGTTTCTGAATTAACTATGTCACTCTCCATCTTAATGAAGAATTCCACCATATTATAGTCACTCTTACCCAAGGGGCCTCTCACGACAAGATTGCTAATTAACCCTTCCTCATTGCTCAAAACCCAGTCCAGAATAGCCTGCTCTCTAGTTGGTTCCTCGACATGTTGGTTCAAAAAACCATCCCGCATACATTCCAAGAAATCCTCTTCCTCAGCACCTTTACCAATTTGGTTCACCCAATCTACATGTAGATTGAAGTCACCCATTATAACTGCTGTTCCTTTATTGCACACATTTCTAATTTCCTGTTTAATACCATCTCTGACCTCACTACTACAGTTAGATAGCCTGTACACAACTCCCACCAGCGTCTTCTGCCCCTTAGTGTTACGTAGCTCTACCCATATCGATTCCACATCTTCCCGGTTTATGTCGTTCCTTTCTATTGCGTTAATCTCTTCTTTAACCAGCAACGCCACCCCACCTCCCCTTCCTTCATGTCTATCCCTCCTGAATATTGAATATCCCTGAACGTTGAGCTTCCATCCCTGGTCACCCTGGAGCCATGTCTCTGTGATCCCAACTATATCATAATCATTAATAACAATCTGCACTTTCAATTCATCCACCTTATTACGAATACTCCTTGCATTGACACACAAAGCCTTCAGGCGCTCTTTTACACCTCTCTTAGCCCTTATACAATTATGTTGAAAAGTGGCCCTTTTTAATGCTTGCCCTGGATTTGTCGGCCTGCCTCTTTTACTTTTCTCCTTAGTACTTTTTGCTTCTACCCTCACTTTACACCCCTCTGTCTCTCTGCACTGGTTCCCATCCCCCTGTTGTGAACTAACCTCCTCACGCCTAGCCTCTTTAATTTGATTCCCACCCCCCAACCATTCTAGTTTAAAGTCACCTCAGTAGCCCTCGCTAATCTCCCTGCCAGGATATTGGTCCCCCTAGGATTCAAGTGTAACCCGTCCTTTTTGTACAGGTCACGCCTGCGCCAAAAGAGGTCCCAATGATCCAAAAACTTGAATCGCTGACCCCTGCTCCAATCCCTCAATATGTTATGGACCACTACAAAAGCATAGAGTCACACAGCACAGAAACAAGCATTCCAGTCCTCCCTGTCATGCTGATCAAGTACCCATCTATACTAATCTTACTGTGCCTTGGAGATTCAGATCTCTTCTTTGTTCACGTATACTTCTCCTCGTTAGATTCACTGTGCCCCCCCCTCCAGTCAACTATTTCTCTTTTATAAATTGTAGCAATCTCTTCTGCCTCTGAGGTTTTTCTTTAGCCTTGCTCATTCTTCCTTCAAAGCTCAGTATGTTCTTGTCTCAATATCACTAGCAAGCTGAGCTGTGATTCCCCTGTGTCTAGAAAATACAGGCAGTTTCACCACAGATCCTAGGTTGCACCATGGCTACTTTAATCCAAGAAACTTCCATTTTTCTACATTTTGCTTACTGTCCACTAGCCTTTCCTCTATCTTTGAGGTAGCAATCTACATGCCTTAATTTTAATAAAGCATCTCTCACAGGGCACCTTATTAAATGCCTTTTGAAAAATTAAATAGCATAACATCATTCACATTCCCCATATCAAGGCTTTCTTTATAAAAAATCCATTATATCATTCAAGCGTGACCTGTTCTTTGCAACCCTGATGACTTGCTGTGGCTTTCTAAATGTTCACTAATGTCATGTCACATTATGGATTCCAACTGGGTGGTTTTATGATTTTATGCTACTTGCTGGGAGTTCTGCTCAGCCAGGATACATTATGGGAAATTGAGGGTATGCTGAACACAATTTTATTATTTGCCAAGGGATAGTGGCACAGAAGGGAAAATTACAAATAACGCTGTGGCACGAAGAATCAAATAATTTTAGGTAGAAAGGCAAAGACAAAGGGGAAGGGAGAGAAGTGTCTAGGTGTTTAAGGGCATGTCATCAGGAATGATGAATTCTTTATTCCAGGTGAAATTTCAGTATTACTCTGACCCAAGCCTCTACTGTTGTTCTTGTCTCTGAGTGTGTAAAATGTTGTTTTCTTATAATTCCACCATCAACCACCCAACTCTTCCACAAAACATTCTCCTTGTCTTCACCCATGGTCTCCGATTTCAACAAATCCTCACACCTTCATCCTCTTTCCTTTTGTCTGAATAAACCAAAATATTTCCATTTTACAGGCAGGTCTTAATATTTCCATGATCTACTTATCAAGAAATAGCCAGTCATAAAACATAAGCTCTGGTGTCCCCTGAGGTTCTATAAATATCTCACCTCTTCCTTTCTGTTTATTACTAATAATGATATTATCTTCTTCCCTTTATGCACTGACAGTATCAAACTCCAATTTTTCCATCTCTGTTTTCCTCTGTTCTGTGAAAGCACTTATCTTTGCTCCTTGAGTTACCCTTAATTTCCTCTGCAAAGCTAACGAAAGACATTTGCCTCCTACCACAGACATCTCCTGTTAATTACTAAGCTAAATTCCCCAACCACAAATAAAATGAGACAGTGCAGTAGTTTGGCAACTTGATTTACACTGAGCTTTCATCTCATTTCCTCTCTATCATAAAGATCTCCATTCCTCTCCTTCAGTATCTCCAGCTTCCAACCCTACTTTGGTCCAACCACAATTGAAACACCTATTTTTGCTTCATATCCACACTGATGTAAATCATCTCCTTCACAACCTGCCAGTTCTCAATCTCACCTAGAATTTTTAGATCATAAGGCATAGAAGCAGAATTAGGCCATTCAGCCCATCAACTCCATACACCTGCCTTCTCACTATACCCTTTGATGCCCTGACCAATCAGGAAACTATCAACTTCTGCCTTAAATATATTCACGGACTTGGCTTCCATCACAGTCTGTGGCCAAGCAGTCCACAGATTTGCTACTGTCTGGCTAAAAAAATTCTTCCTTACCTCTGTTCTAAAAGATCACCCATCAATTTTGAGGCTGTTCCCTCTAGTTCTGGATACCCCCACCATAGGAACCATCCTCTCCATATCCACCTTATCTAGTCCTTTCAACATTTGGTAAGTATCAATGAGATCCCCCACATTCTTCTAAATTCTAGTGAGTACAGGCCCAAAGCTGCCAGACACCCCTCATATATTAAACCCTTCATTCCCGAAATTCTTCTTCTCATAATCAGTCCTGTGCCTTCTGGCTTACCCATCCAACCTTGCTGAAATACACTGGCTCCTGATTCATTAATTTTCTATTCAAAATTCTTAGCATTTGTTTTAAGTCTCTCCAGTTCCTTGCATTCCCCCAAGTCTGCAACCTCTCAAAGCATTTCATCGCTGCTGATGTGAGTGCTACCGGGCAATAGTTATTAAGGCAGCTCACATTATTCTCCTTTGGCACTGGTATAATTGTTGCCTTTTTGAAGCAAGTGGGAACTTCTGTTCGTAGGAGTGAGAGGTTGAAAATGTCCTTGAATACTCCCACCAGTTGGTTGGCACAGGTTTTCAGAGCCTTACCAGATATTCCACCAGGACCTTCCTCCTTGCGAGGGTTCACTCTCTTTAAAGACAGCCTAACATTAGTGTCTAAGACAGAGATCACAGGATCTTCAAGTGCAGCAGGGTTCTTCACAGCTGTAATTATATTCTGCCTTTCAAAGTGGGGCATAGAAGGCATTGAGTTCATCTGGTGGAGAAGCATTGTTGCCATTCATGCTATTAGGTTTTGCTTTGTAGGAAGTAAAGTCTTGCAAACCCTGCCAGAGTTTTCATACATCCGATGTTGCCTCCAACCTCATCTGAAGTTGTCTCTTCGCCCTTGAAATAGCTGTCTGCAAATCATACCTGGTTTTCTGGTACAAGCCTGGGTGGCCCGACTTGAATGCCACAGGTCTAGCCTTCAACAGATGACATACCTCCTGGTTCATCCATGGCTTTTGATTTGGGAATGTGCAGTAAGTCTTTGTAGGCACACACTCAACAACACAGGTTTTAGTGAAGTTGGTAACAACTGCAGCATACTCATCCGGGTTTGAAGATGAATCCTTGAATACAGTCCAGTCCACCGATTGAAAGCAGTCCTGTAGACGCTCCTGTGCTTCCCTTGCCCATGCTTTCTTGGTCCTCACTACTGCTGCTGCAGTCTTCAGTCTCTGCCTATACTCACGGAGTAAAAGTCCAGCCAAGTGTCAGACTTCCCAAAGTGAGGACGTGGAATAGCATGGTAGGCATTCTTAATGGTGGTGTAGCAATGGTCAAATGTATCATTTCCTCTAGTATTCCAAGTGATCTGTTGATGGTAATTGCTCAGTGATTTTTTTCAGACTGGCCTGGTTAAAATCTCCCAAAATGATCATGAGGGCATTAGAATTTGCTTTTTCATGCATGTTGATCCCATTGCTCAGATCATCTAAAGCCTGATTGATGTTGGCCTGTGGTGGAATGCATACTGCTACCAAAATGACCCCAGAGAGCTCCAGCGGTAGGTAAAATGGACGGCACTTAACTGCTAGATATTCCAGGTCTGGTGAGCAGAATTGTGACGGCACTGATATATTCCTGCACCAAGAAGAGTTGATCATGAGGCATACTCCTCCCCTCTGCTTTTGAGAGACTCTATAGATCTATCCTGACAGTGTATAATAAACCCACAGATCTGAATCGCTGCATTGGGGTTAACCAGGATCCGTGAAACAAAGGACACTGACCTTCTCTTTTGCCTCTCCTCCCCACCCCCCCCCAATCTTTCTGCAACTAATATCTGTTTTATTTTTCCCAATTTTTAAGAAAGGTCATTATCATTAACTTTTTTGCCTTTCCAAAAATACCATCTGGCTTGCTAAACAGTAGTATCATTATTTCAGATTTCAGATCTGGGTATATAGACATTGTTTCCATTTGTTTCTGCAACTTTGTTCACTAGAGAAGATGATGTTGGCAATATACAGTAAAAATAGAGCAAATCACACAATTAGAAAGGTTAATAATAAAATAACTAAATGTGGTTAAATGGTTCCCAACATTCAAATTTGAAAAGTCAAGAAGAAATAGCTCCAAGGCTGTTGAGAGAAGCTGCGGAAATTGCCAAAGCTCTAACCTTGCTTTGATATCAGAATTAAATCAGAAGATTGAAACAATTGGAAATATTATATGCTTCTTCAAAATAGGAAGAGAGACAAACATGACTCAGCCTAAACCCATCGACGGGGATATTTTAGTATAACAAAGATCAAAATTAGTTGCCATGTGGCTGAGCAACATTTTAGTCCTGTTTACTGACCTTGACTCTACCTGGCAAAAGTCTGTCAATTCCAGTTTTGTAAAAGGAATTTAGGTGTTAAATCAGAAAGAGATAAAAAAGAAATTAAAGTGAGGTTTAGTTTGACAGGATCTATCAGAATAACTGAAACAGAAGACTTGTCATTGAAAATCAAATTACAATACACTTCTGTCTTTTGAACTTCATCGCGCATGAGCAGGATCACAGACCACTGTTAGTGAAAGACAAGAAAATAGCAAACCTCTGCCTTGGGTAATTGAATCTAATTGCTCTGTATCCAGCATACAGTTTAGCACACCACTAAAATGTTCCTATTTATAAAACAATTCTCCTTGTTGTGGTGGAAGGAGATACAGCTCCTGATATTGAGTGATGGTTCGAGGTTACATATTAGCCTTACAGCTCTTAAAGAGAGAACCACAACAGCTGAAGCACATCGAATATCTATAAATTCTCCTTACTTGGGTGAGCTGTACTCATTGTAGTGCAAATAAAAATCAGATTCAATAATTCTCATTCTAGAGTTTATTTTCAGCACCATAAAAGACATGTTAAAAATTAAATATGTAAGTAGAATTTTTTTATGGAAGTGCATATCAGGAAAATTCAGTTAGGTATGTGGTCCTGGGCATTATATGGAATAGAACATCCCTTGCATGTTTAATATGCTCTAAGGTCTTCCTTCTGTTTCTTGTGTGGTTATTGACCATATGGAGGAAAACAAGTAAGTCATTGATCTGGTTGTAGGCTACTGAAGAGGTCAATGGAAGCGAGAGACCTGAGATTAGGACAGGAAGAGGAGAGGTGGTTCTTCAGTAATGGGATAGAGGTTCAGATTAATGCCATACTTGTAGTCCTGATGAAGGGTCTCGGCCTGAAATGTCAACTGTTTCCATTTCCATAGATGCTGCCTGACCTGCTGGGTTCCTCTAGTATTTTGTATGTGTTACACTGGATTTCCAGCATCTGCAGAATCTCTTGTATTAATACTTGTAAGAGATGATGAAAGAGATCCAGTGCATAGAGTCAGAGAGATGCAGCACTCAAAAAAGCAGCATGTATCATCAAAGATCCCCACCATCAGAATTAGCGTCATGACCTCTTCTTGTTCAAAGTCTGAAGACCCACACCACCAGGTTCAGGAACAGTTACTTTCCTACAACCAAAAGTTTCTTGAAGCGACCTGAACAACCCTAATCCTACCTCAGCAATGGAACACTGGACCACAACTGGCACTGCCATGGATTGTGTATATAATTGTCTCTTTTTTCACTAATGTTTGGTTTTGCACAGCTTCCTCTTCCCACTCTCTCTCTCTCTCTCTCTCTCTCTCTCTGTCTCTGTCTCTCAACTCTCTTGTACTATTTATGTATAATTTATATTCTATGTGTTGTCTAGATCTATATGTTTGTGATGCCGCTGCAAGTTTTTCAGTGTACTGTATCTCACTGTACATATGTGTATTGTGCACATAAACAATAAACAACTTGTAAAGAACCTCTTTGGCCAGGTCAGACCAGGCTAATCTGACCAGCAGGCACCGATTTACAGTAAATCTACACCATCCCATTTTATTCTACCCATACTTCCATCAAGCCTTCCAGACTCTATCACTCACTAATGCAATAGAGGAATCTTACAGTGGCCAATTGACCTGTCAACTGACATGTTTTTTCGGATGTGAGAAGAAACTGGAGCACTGAGAAGAAACCCATGTGATCACATGAGGAACATGCAAACTCCATAGAAACAGCACCAGGATCACTGGAGTTGTGAGGCAGGAGTTCTACTAGTTACAACCGTGATAGACTTTTTTCTCTTTAAGAGGCACTTAACTGAAGCAAATCCCCTTTGCTGGGTTCCACAGGCCAAGACTTTAGGCAGAAAATCTTAAAGCTTCAGATGTTAGAATCTGACAGAAAAACAGAAAACAGGAAGCTGTAAAGGAGAGTTAGATTGAACCAATGTCTCTGGAGAGATTTAAAAAAGAGAATATTACATACTGGTGACCTTTTATAGGAATGTAATTAGCAGTTTTTGACTGCATATCCCTGGAGTGTAACTCCAGAACATCTCCGAAATGGTTGGATTTAACATATCCCTTAAAAGTTTTTACGATGTTGATGCAAGAAGCAATATCCATGATTTGAGGTGCTGGTAAATCACAGTTTATATTTCTTCAGTCTTTAAAATATAAAGTACATTTATTATCTAAGAATGTATGAATTATACAAACTTGAGATTTGTTTTCTTACAGGCAGCTGCAGAGCAAGAAGCCCAAAAGAACCCAGTCAAAAAAAAAACCCAAACCTCTCTACGCACAGAGAAAGAGAAACAAAAAACAAATCATGCAAACAATAGAAGCAAGCAACAACAATAGCATCACGAACCAAACTGAGTCCTTAGATCCAAATCCCGAGAGCCTCGCTGCGCCTTGCTATTGACTTCCATTTTTCATGCATCGCTTTGTTGTTCTGATCTCTGTTCTCCCCTGAGACCACAAAAAAATCACTTGCTGTGAGATACACCAGCACCCATTCCACACACAGAAATGGTTGCAACCTCTCATATTTATTCAGTTCATCAACATTTCTAGGCATCTGCTGCCTGTCACTGCTGGTACTATACCTACGGACCCCTGATTTCACCCACTTCACACTCGATCAACATCAAGATCCCAAACTTATCAGCAACGGGGCTTCTGCAAGCTTCTGTCCTGATGAAGGGACTCAGCCCAGAATGTCAAATCTTTGTTCCCTTCCATGGATGCTGAGTTCCTCCAGCATTTTGTATGTGCTTCTGCAAGTTCTTCTATAATTGCTGTAGCGTAAAACAGGCTACAAGATACAGCGTCTAACCAAAACAGCTTTTATTGAAGGCAAATGTGCTCAATGAACGATAATGGTTAATACAACAATATATCAGATGTCACTCCATTCATGGAATGCATATTTCTTAAAGGTGTAAGAATGTTCATATATGCTAATCATTGTTTCTGCTACATGACAGAGTTTCTAAGAATATTTTCTAAAGAAATATCACTTTGCTTTCTATTTGTTTAAATGGAATCAGAGTTCCACCATTTATTTACTTGAAATGAAACTGAGTCTACAATGGAAATGTGCTGAGATTTTTCCAGCATATCTGAAAAGACTACTTAATATTTTGGTTGTGTTTCTTTCATGATTACATGCATAATTGCACTTGCACTGATACAACATTGAAGAAAATGTTCTACTGCATCACTCCTTATGAAAAAATGGGAGAGGGAGAGGGGAGGGAGAGAAAGAGGAGGAGAGAGAGGGGAGGGAGAAGGAGAGGGAGAGAGGGAAAAGGGGAGGGAGGGGGAGAGTGAGAGGGAAAGGGAGGGGGAAATTCTCTGGATGTTGTTTCATTAGAATAGCCTTGTTAGAGTTGATATGGAGATGGTGGAAGAGTCTAGGACCAGAGGGCACAGCCTCAGAAAAGAGGGGCTTCCATTTAGAATGAAGATGTGGAAGAATTTCTTTAGCCAGAGAGTGATGAATCTGTGGAATTTGTTGCCACAGATGGCTCTGGGAGTCAAGTCATTGGGCTAAGGCAGAGGTTGATAGGTTCTTGATTAGTCAGGGCATGAAGGGCTACAGGGAGTTGGCAGAACAATAGGGCTGAGAGGGAAATAAATTAGCCATGATGAAATGTGGAGCAGACTCGATGGGCCAAATCCCTAATTGTTCTCCCATAATTTATGGTCTTATATGATTAAGTTGTTCAAAACAGTGCGAAAATGAGTCAGAATAGTAGGACCCAATTCTCTTTCATGGTGAGAATGAGCCAACACTTTGCATAGATACAATGCTTTTAAATATAGTAAAGTATTCTGAAGTGCTTCTCAGGAGAAATATCAATCAAAACTGGACATTGAGCCATGTAGGGGATTTAACTAATGACCAAAGGCTTGGCTCTAAAGGCTCTTAAAGGAGGAAAAGAGAGACAATTTAGGGAAATTAGAGCTTCAGCAGCTAAAGCTTGACTACGTGTGGACCAATTATATTTACAGATGATTGTACGACATACTGGAGTGGCAGAGAAATCACAGAAGTTTTTAGAGGCGTGCTGATTACAGAGATCGAAAGGGGTGAGTCCATTAATGAATTTAAACACAGATGTCAGAATTTAAAAAACTGAAGCAAAACTTAACCAGAGCCTAAAGCAGTCATCATATACGGAAGTATTTGTTGGACAGAAATAGGTGTATGTAGGACACAGGTGTCAGTAACTTGGATGGAATTTTCAGTAAGTAGAACAAGACCAGAAGGACAAGTATGGACAAGTCTAGAGAGAACAAAGGTCTGGATAATGGCTCCTACAGCAGTTGAGTCAAGACAAGGGGAGGGTCAGGCAATGCTGTAGAGCTAGAAGTAGGCAGTCATAACAGTGCACACCTACACGGCAGAAGATTATCACAAGGTTGCAAACAGTTCCTCTCTGGACAAGTCAGGGAAAGGGATGTAGTCAACAGCTAGGGAGCAGAAATTGTCCTAGGGACCAAATAAGATACCTTTGGCCTTCCCTGTACTTGAGTGGGGGAAATTTCTGCTTATTTACTGTTGTATCTTAACTTAGCAATTCAGAGTAGCCAGAAAAGTGGTGATGAGATACCGCTGAATATCTTCATTGAGCCTGCATTTCATCCTGATGTTACCAAGTGTCAGTGCGCAGATGGGAAATAGGAAGAGGTGAAAGATTTTTCCTTGGGACACATCAGAGATAACAGATTAAGAACATGTATTACTGATACCAGATTTTTATTTCCTGTTAATGCTAAACTGATTCTCAAATTGCCGCAGAGGTATTTCACTCATTCTTCAATTGGTCCTGGCTGTGGAGTTCAGTAACATAATCATTAGACTGCTGTTCCTTAGGATGCATTAACTACTATAAAAAGCATGTGTGATTGGGGTCAAAGAAGAGCACACCTATTCAGATTAATTGTTGCAAACATCCAGCTTCCGTGCTACAATTTCAAGGTTATTCTTTGTGAAGACGGGAACACTTGAAGAAGCTATACTCTGAAGTATGTCAGCTCTTTGTTTATGAGTAGTTCTCCATCGGATCGAGACGGTTGCCCAGTTTCAGTGTATTTGTTCTGTTAATACATGGAATGCTGCAGCAGCCAATGGAAGTCCTGTTGTTATTTCTAAAAAATCAACTAACAGCAAAAAAAACTTTCCAATAGGCAGCTAGGCACCTATGATGCTGTAATTAGTGTCCCCTATTTGCAACAAGCACCAAGGGTTAACTGACAACCAGTGGTACATCAGCTGTAATCCTGTGTGCCCTTCTGATTTTTGATGGACAATTAATTCCCAGAGGCCGCACAGCCTGAAAATAAAAATGACAGCTGCTGGCAATTTGTGCTGTTCATCTGATTCTAACGTTTAGATTTATATCACATTAATCCACAGAGTCTGAATTGCTAATGATATTTTCTACTTCAAAAGCAACAAATACTTGTATTTTTATTTCAACTCTGGCATAGAGAACACCCATAGGTACTTTACCAAAGCACAAGGAAGAGGAATTCTAGAGCAAAGATGGGGGAATTAGTAAAAATGAACAGGACTACAAAAACAAAATATTTGTAAAGCCTGGTTGTCTGAAATACAAAACTGAAAATGGAAACATTTGTAGGAGGGAAGGGTTAGATCGATCTTAGCGTAGACTAAAAGGTTAGCACAACATCATGGGCCGAAGGGCCTGTACTGTGCTGCAAGATTCTATGTCCAAACACTGGATATGGAAAACCAAACAGCATCCATGGAAAGGGGAGCAGTTATCTTTCAGAAAGATTACTTCAATGAATTTTTAATGAGGATTTTAAGGAGAGATAGAGGTAGAAGTGTTTAAAGAAAGCTATTTGAATGGGGATCTAGGTAGTTTTAGCTTCTTAATGGAAAAGGAGGATGCAAAAGAGCCTACAGGAAATTTTGAGTTTGATGTTGGGGGGGGGTGGTGGTTTCGCTAGGATAGAAGAATTAATGGAGGAAGTGATGTGTGAGACCATAATACAGAGATGGGAATTGGAGACACTCAAGAACCTGAGGGCCAATGGATGGAACTCAAGAGAAGGGAGAACAAAATAGGCTAGGATGATTCACAGTGCGTAAGTTTATGGAGGGTGGAGGATGGGAGCCCTGGATGCCAGAAGAGCACTCCAATGGCCAACGCTGGAAGTGGATGAGAATTTCAGCAGCATGTAGACCACCAAAGGACAGAAATGGACAATGTTATGGCCTGCTGAGTTCCTCCAGCATTTTGTGTGTGTTGCTCAGATTTCCAGCATCTGCAGATTTTCTCTTGAATGTTATGCCACTCCTGTTAGAGCATGGAGTCAGAAACACAGTTTGAAGTTGAATCAGAATCAGAATCAGGTTTATTATCACCGGCATGTCTCGTGAAATTTGTTAACTTAGCAGCAACAGTACAATGCAATACATGATAAAATAAAAAGAAAAAAATAAGTAAGTAAATCAATTTCAGTCAGTATATATATGTATATTGAATAGATTAAAAACAGTGCAAAATCAGAAATAATATATATAAAAAATAGTGAGGTAGTAATCATGGGTTCACTGTCCATTTAGGAATTGTATGGCAGAGGGGAAGAAGGTGCTTCCTGAATCACTGAGTGTGTGCCTTCAGGCTTCTGCACTTCCTTCCTGACAGTAACAATGAGAACAATGGCAACATTTTATGGGTCATGTGATGGGAGCAGGATGGTGCACTTCGTGAGGAGAAAGGCTGAGGGGAGGAAAGATGTAGGTAGAGATAGTAGGGAATCAATTCAGGTGTGCAAGATGAAATCAAGGCCTGGAGGGGCGAGTTACAGCATTTGTTAGGAGGACAAAATCTGGTTGGCTGTTGAGAAGGGGTGTCATTGTAATAGTCCGGTTATAGGAAGGAAAACTGGTCTTACATTTGGAATGGAGAGAATTGGATGTTGTGATTTAGCTGGGTGAGAGTGATGACTGAGCAAGAGAGACTACAAGGAGTAAGCTTTCAATGTTGTGGACTTACCTGAAATAGGAACACAGCACTGCACCCAAGATCCAGAGACATGCTCAGCTAAGGCTCACTTAACCATTTTATAAGGACCTTCTTCTGTATGTTTGGGCTGTATCTTCCTCGGGCACACAGACTTGAAAATCACAGAAAGGGTTGATGAGGCATGCAGTGAATGAGGTTGAATGTTTCCATGCACGTGTGGGCTTCTCCAATGCATTAGTGCATAAACTATGCTGAAGCAAACTAAGATGATGTACATTTCCCAATGAAATTAATTTGTGTGTTGCATATTAGCACTGTGTCATGCGATATACATTTGTGAGCAATTAGCCCACGAGATGGGAATCAAACACAAGTCACCCAAGGTGTTGGAGTTGGCTGGTGAAATTTGTCATATCAAAGTATGCGGGGCAGGAGGTTTAGGGGAATAGTGCACCGCTGTCACAGAGGATGTATTTCGAGCTTTGGCTGGACTGAGATCCTTCATGAATGCTTCAGGCTGACACCCTTCACCAAGTCCTAATGAAAGGTCTCAGCCCGAAACATCGACTCTTTATTCCCCTCCATAGATGCTGCCTAACCTGCTGGAGTCCCTCGAATATTTTGTGTGTGTTACTCAGAGATATTCAATTACCTTTCTTTTGTGCAACCAAGCAAAGATGAGAGAACTGAAATGCAGAAACTGCAATTATTTACACAGCTTTTTTGTCCAACTTTATCATAGAAAATCAATATTATGTGCTGCTACTAAATTTCAGCCGCTGAGTAAACCTTTATCTACACGTTAATCTGGTCATTTGTTTTAATGAGATATTTATGTTTCTCCATGAGTGTTCAGTGACCTTTCTCAGATCAGTTATAGTATACTAAAACACATATAAGCGTTTGTGTAAAATGACTCAAATCCTATTACATTGATCGTGTTGGACCTAGAAAGCAATTGTATCATTACTGAAAGTTAAAGTGTGCATGGTTTTCAATCTGCCAATTTATTTTTGCTTTTCTATAATATCATCTCTTAAAATATGGCTTTAAGAATTATCAGCTACAATGGTGAAATTATACATTTAGCTGATACAATGCTAACTCAGTCATTTTATACTGAATGTGAAGTTAAAGTAGTAGATTTGCCTATTGAAGTTGGCTTTTAAATTGAACATAAAGTAAAAAGTATTAGGAAAAACATAAAGTGATTACTATTTATTGTCAATTTTCCTTACTCTTTATCTGGAGGAGAGCTCTGCTGACTAGTGTTGTGATCTAAATGGAAAAAAAATTGAAACCTAATGCATTAATAATGAAGGCAATCCAAGAATAATTAACAGTTGAATATATTGTATGTTTTCTGCTGTATTTGAGGAAATACACAATTAATTGTACAAATAATTGAGATAAATTAACAAGCTTATTTTTTTAAACAACAACTCACACTTCTCCAACTCTGTATATCTGGGTTTATGAATTTTTAACATGATCCCATGTGGAACCATCAAAATATATTTCAGTGAATGAAATCATTATTAAAAATAATTTTTAGTTATTCAGTTATTGAACTAAAAATATACACAACTTTAATACTGCTCCTGGTAGATGATGTCTAACCAATCTTATAGAGTTTTTCGGGGAAGTTACCAGGATGAAGGCAAAGCTATGGATGTTGTCTACATGGACTTTAGCATGGCCTTTGACAAGATCCCACATAGGAGGCTGGTCAAGAAGGTTCTGTTGCTCACCATTCAAGATGAGGTAGTAGATTGGATTAGACATTAGCTTTGTGGGAGAAGCCAGAGAGTGGTAGTAGATGGTTGCCTTTCTGACTGGAGGCCTGTGACTAGTGGAATGCCGCAGGAACTGGTGCTGGGTCTGTTGTTGTTTGTTATCTTTATCAATGACCTGGATGATAACGTGGTTAACTGTATCAGCAAATTTGTGGATGACACCAAGGTTGGGGGTATAATGGACAGCGAGGAAGACTAGCAGAACTTGCAGTGAAATATGGACCAGCTGAAAAATGGGCCGAAAAATAGCCAATGGAATTAAATGTCGACAAGTTCAAGGTGTCATACTTCGATAGGACGAACGAGGGTAGGTGTTACATAGTGAATGGTAGAGCATTGAGGAGTGCAGGGGAACAAATGGATTGGGGAATACAGGTGCATAGTTCATTAAAAATAGAGGCACAGGTAAATAGGAATATTGGCCTTCATAAATCAATGTATTGAGTACAGGAGATGGGATGTTATGTTGAAGTTGTACAAGATGTTGGTGAGGCCTAATTTAATAGAAACATAGAAAACCTAAAGCACAATACAGGCCCCTTGGCCCACAAAGTTGTGCCGAACATATCCCTACCTTAGAAATTACAAGGCTTACCCATAGCCCTCTATTTTTCTAAGCTCCATGTACCTATCCAGGAGTCTCTTAAAAGACCCTATTGTATCGGCCTCCACCACCGTTGCTGGCAGCCCATTCCACGCACTCACCACTCTTTGCATAAAAAACTTACCCCTGACATCTCCTCTGTACCTACTCCGCGGCACCTTAAATCTGTGTCCTCTTGTGGCAACCATTTCAGCCCTGGGAAAAAGCCTCTGACTATCCACACAATCAATGCCTCTCATCATCTTATACACCTCTGTCAGGTCACCTCTCATCCTCCGTCGCTCCAAGGAGAAAAGGCTGAGTTCACTCAACCTGTTTTCATAAGGCATGCTCCCCAATCCTGGCAACATCCTTGTAAATCTCCTCTGCACTCCTTCTATGGCTTCCACACCCTTCCTGTAGTGAGGCAACCATAACTGAGCACAGTACTCCAAGTGGGGTCTGACCTGGGCCCTATATAGCTGCAACATTACCTCTCAGCTCCTAAATTCAATTCCACGATTAATGAAGGCCAATACACCATATGCCTTCTTAACCACAGAGTCAACCTGCGCAGCTGCTTTGAGCATCCTATGGACTCGGACCCCAAGATCCCTCTGATCTTCCACGCTGCCAAGAGTCTTACCATTAATACTATATTCTGCCATCATATTTGACCTACCAAAATGAACCACTTCACACTTATCTGGGATGAACTCCATCTGCCACTTCTTAGCCCAGTTTTGCATCCTATCGATGTCCTGCTGTAACCTCTGACAGCCTTCCACGCTATCCACAACACCTTCAACCTGTGTGACATCAGCTAACTTACTAACCCATCCCTCCACTTCCTCAAGAAGGTCATTTATAAAAATCATGAAGAGTAAGGGTCCCAGAACAGATCCTTGAGGCACACCACTTGTCACCGACCTCCATGCAGAATATGACCTGTCTACAACCACTCTTTGCCTTCTGTGGGCAAGCCAGTTCTGGATCCACAAAGCAATGTCCCCTTGGATCCCATGCCTCCTTACTTTCTCAGTAAGCCTTCGATGGGGTACCTTATCAAATGCCTTGCTGAAATCCATAGACACTACATCTATGGCTCTACCTTCATTAATGTGCTTAGTCACATCCTCAAAAAATTCTATCAGGCTCGTTATGCATGACCTGCCCTTGAAAAAGCCATGCTGACTGTTCCTAATAATATTATACCTCTCCAAATGTTCATAAATCCTGCCTCTCAGGATCTTCTCCATCAACTTATCAACCACTGAAGTAAGACTCACTGGTCTATAATTTCCTGGGCTATTTCTACATCCTTTCTTGAATTAGAGAATAACATCTGCAACCCTTCAATCCTCCAGAACCTCTGCCGTCCCGATGATTCAAAGATCATCGCCAGAGGCTCAGCAATCCCCTCCCTCACCTCCCACAGTAGCCTGGGGTACATCTCATCTGGTCCCGGCGACTTATCCAACTTGATACTTTCCAAAAGCTTCAGCACATCGTCTTTCTTATTTTGGAAGATGCTGTGCAGATTTGGTCACCTGCCTACAGGAAAGATGTAAATAAGGTTGAAAGAGTAGAGAGAAAATTTGCAAGGATGTTGCTAGCAACACGCACAACACATTGGAGGAACTCAGCAGGTCGGGCAGCCTATAAAGAAGGTGGGGGGAGGGTGGGAAGGAGAAGGCTGGTAGTTTCCAGGTGGAAATCCAGTAAGGGGAAAGATCAAGGGGTGGGGGAGGGGAAGCAGGGAGGGGATAGGGAGGAAAGGTGAAGACGGAATAGGGGAAAGCACAATGGATAGTAGAAGGAGGCGGAACCAAGAGGGAGGTGATAGGCAGCTGGAGGAGGGGGCAGAGTGAAACTAGGATGGGGAAGGGAGGGGGAGGGAATTACCGGAAGTTGGAGAAGTCTATGTTCATACCAAGGGGCTGGAGACTACCCAGACAGTATATGAGGTGTTGCTCCTCCAACCTGAGTTTAGCCTCATCATGGCAGTAGAGGAGGCCATGTATGGACATATCTGAATGGGAATGTGAAGCAGAGTTGAAGTGGGTGGCAACCGTGAGACCCTGTCTGTTGTGGCAGATGGGGCGGTGGTGCTCGAAGAAGTGGTCCCCCAATCTGCGTCGGGTCTCACCGATGTAGAGGAGGCTGCACCGGGAGCACCGGATGCAATAGATGACCCCAACAGACTCACAAGTGAAGTGTTGCCTCACCTGGAAGGACTGTTTGAGGCCCTGAATAGTGGTAAGAGAGGAGGTGTAGGGACAGGTGTAGCACTTATGCTTGCAGGGATAAGTGCCGGGTTGGAGATCCGTGGAGAGGGACG
This sequence comes from Mobula birostris, assembly GCF_030028105.1. Taxonomy (NCBI): domain Eukaryota; kingdom Metazoa; phylum Chordata; class Chondrichthyes; order Myliobatiformes; family Myliobatidae; genus Mobula; species Mobula birostris. The sequence continues at coordinate 168,901,472 of NC_092370.1, read as the reverse complement.
TGTGGATCAGGGAGTCGCAGAGGGAACAATCCCTGCGGAAAGCAGAGGGGGGTAGAGTGGGAAAGATGTGCTTAGTTGTAGGGTCCTGTTGAGGGCGGCAGAAGTTGCAGAGGATAATGTGCTGGATCTGGAGGCTGGTGGGGTGGTTGGTGAGGACAAGGGGAACTCTGTCCCTATTGTGGTGACGGGAGGACGGCGTGAGGGCGGAAGTGCGGGAAATGGAGGAGATGTGGGTGAGGGCATCATTGATGACAGCAGAAGGGAAACCATGATCCTTAAAGAAAGAGGACATTTGAGATGTCCTGGAATGGAAAGCCTTATCCTGGGAGCAGATGCGGTGGAGATGGAGGAACTGGGAATAGAGAATAGCATTTTTGCATGTGGCAGGGTGGGAAGCGGTTTAGTCGGGGTAGTTATGAGAGTCAGTGGGCTTATAGAAGATGTCAATGGACAGTCCATCTCCAGAGATGGAGACCGAGAGATTGAGAAAGGGGAGAGAAGTGTCTGAGATGGACCAAGTGTATTTGAGGGCTGAGTGGAAGTTAGAAGCAAAGTTGATGAAATTGATGAGCTCAGCATGGGTGCAGGAAGCAGCACCAAGGTAGTCATCAATGTAGCAAAGGAAAAGTTGGGGAGCAGTACTAGTATAGGTTTGGAGCATAGACTGTTCCACATAACCAACGAAGAGGCAGGCATAGCTGGGGACAATGTGAGTGCCCATAGCTACACCCTTGGTCTGAAGAAATTGGGAAGAGCCAAAAGAGAAGTTATTAAGTGTGAGTACCAGTTCCGCCAACAGGAGGAGGGTGGTGGTGGTGGGGAACTGGTGAGGTCTATTGTCCAGAAAGTAGCGGAGGGCTTTGAGGCCTTCTTGATGGGGAATGGAAGTGTATAAGGCACCACCTGCCTTCTCCTTCCCACCCTCCCATCATCTTCTTTATCGGGCCCCTGCCCCGTCCCTCTTCAGTCCTGACCCGAAACGTTGACTGTTTGTTTCCATGGATGCTACTCAAATGATCTCCGTTTAGGTAGCAATTGAGATAACCCCAATAGCTTCTGTGGTACTGAACTTGAAAAAAAAGAGTATTAGTTATTCTTCATAGAATTGACTCCTGATCAATCTCCAGGGAAGCATATTTACCGACGCCAGTCAAGGACAGGATTAACTATTGTTTTCATCAATAAGTAGTTTTAAAACTATGCAGATCTTTATAAAATTAATAAACAAGGGTTAGAATAAGTAATTCAGGGGGTCAAGATGGTGCCAGCGAAGATTCCTCAGATGACATCTTCCAGATAGCAAATCTCTTCAATGATTTCACTTTTTCTATGCCTTCTGCTTGTTCTTTTTGTTTTGTCTGTGTTATAGAAACTGTTGGAATCTGTGACATTCAGTTTGGAACTCAATCGAATGATCTTGTGCCCTGCTGCAAACTGGGAGCTGCCTTGCAGAGAAGATCAGAAACGGGGACCCGAAAATACGAGCTGACTCGTGGAAAAGACCAGAGATGGGGCATGGGGTCATGAATGATTCCATCTCTAAGTGGCGAGGAAGATTGAAGCATCGAGGTGAATGTAGAGGGGGTCAGCGATCGCTCCTAACGGAGGGCGCCAAGGCAGTGACAGTCAGCAGCCAGGTCAGCGGTTTTTGGACTTGGGTCGTCAACATTTAGACCTGGCATGGTGGTTTTTCTTCACGGAAGGATTGAGTTCATGCAGCTACTCTCCTTGTATGCTGACGGAAAGATGTTTTCGATATTCTGAGACCTAGGTCTGTGATTTATACTGGTCTCCTTCAGTTTTATGGTGTTTTCTTTCTTGTGGCCGATGGCGGGTGAGTAATCAGTTAAATTTTTTGTGTGTGAGAGGGCGGTTGGGGGTTTTGATGCTGCTGCCACTGTTCTTTTCTGTGAATGAGGGGTCGGGGATTGTTATTGTAGCTGTTTCTTTCTGCGGGGAGGGCATGGGATTTTGGGGTCTGCGGGTTTTGTTTCTTTTTTTTGTGCTGGGGGGTAGTTGATGTTTTTTCTTTCAACAACTCCCATGGTTATTCTGTATTTCATGGCTATCTGGAGAAGATGAATATCAGAGTTGTATTGTACATGCATACTTTGACAATAAAATGAACCTTTGAAGGCCAATACAGATACCGTATGTATTTTCAGAATGCTACTGTACCCCTCCCCCCCACCCATCCTTCATACTGCACTGTTATTGATGGTGATCATAGAGTGAGGAATAAGCAAAGCCCACCCATACAATCCCTTCATGCTGGAAATGGCACTGCCATATACTCAGTTACGATTCTTGAGTCTGCACCTGAGACATGCACCTGCTATTTAAAAGGAGACAAAAAATGTTATACATACCTTACACCAAGGCATAGCATCCGGCATGCATTCTTTTTTTTTGCAACTCAAAGAAGGTGACCATTATAAAAACACTCTCGCTCCCAATTCAAAAAATTATAGAGCAGAAAGAGATCTTTCTGTCTCATGCAACCATGCTGATGTTGGCTACTCACTGTAATTAACCAACTTAATCTCCCTTTCTTTAAAGATCATCCCTTTAAAATAATTATCCAGTACCACTTCAGATAAGAATGCAGTCTCCACCTCAGTACCCTCTTGTGGTGAAGTGCTGCAAAAATATTCTTCCTGCTTTGTTCCTGTTTGCTTTTGTCCTTCACATTTACGGCATGATTATATGCTGACCTTAAGTGCTCTATGTTGCTTTGTCTCTACACTGCTTTAAATAATAAATGGACCATGAAGCAGCAGAGAAACTCATTGATGAGTTTGCCAGGAACATTGTTGATGAAAATCTAGCACACAGATTGGTTGCATCAGTACATATGCGTGAGGAAGAAGTGTAAGACAAAACTGCACATAAGTTCAGAGTTGGGAACGATGACGATGCCAAATAGCCACTGACTGTCCACCTGGGTGTCCGAGGTATTGATAGCGTACCTTCCTGGTGGTTCAATGTACACATTATTGTTTCATGTACAAAATTATTACAAGTAATATATAAAACTACCTTCAATGTATAAGCTGTATACATAATGTAAATTGATTTCATGTTTACACTTGGATCCCATGCTCAAGGTATCTCATTATACAGATGTGATTATTCCAAAATATCAAAAAAATCCAAAATCCAAAACACTTCTCGCCCTAAGCATTTCAGGTAAGGGGTGCTCAACCTGTATTAATAAAATATAATGTCAAACTTTGTATACCTAGCACTTTGAGGTGTGCAGCATTTTTCTCTACTGACACTACTAAGGCAGATACATTCACATTGCTCTCTGTGGGACACAGATTAGTCCAGCTTTCTGTCCAGGCCCTCTGCATAACAGCAACAGCTTTTACCGCAAATTAATTAATTGTATATGAAACACGTTGGAATGTTTCTGGAAAACAATGTTTCATAACAAAAGTTCCTCTCCTCAGCAACAACAGGAAGAAAGTTATATTAAATTACCAAACTGACATGAACAAAAATGAGGATTCAACCTACACAATGTCTTCCACTTTGGAAAGCCCACACAGTACATTGATCACAGAATCATGTTCTTAAACAGTGCTTTGATTCTTGGATTCACTACTTTTGAATACTGTCACTGTGAAAGTTTTCCAGCTCTTGGGTCTAAGAATCTACATTTACTAGTTTGATGCCTTGAGAAACAATAGATCAGAAAGGAGAAGTACATGGAACATCAAAACAGACCAGCAGCAAAGTATAAAAAAGTCATTTGATAATACTGTACTGAGGTTATTTTAGTAGACAACTTTTAACAATGAAATGCACACATTACCTTTTGAAATAATCAAAATAACAGCACTTAAATTGTGGCATTCGGTGTCACTACTATATTTGTGAAAGGTCGAAGCAAGTAATTTCTCCAAAGACATTTAGAGGTAGATGATTACCACATCATATTCCACTATGTTTAAACATTGTTAGACGTTTGCAAATTAGATTTAGGAATCTGAACATTAACATACCTTCTTCCAAGACCGAAAGACATCATAAGGTACATGATGTCGTATTAGCTGAACAATACTTAACACGTTCGGATGAAACTATCTAACCTGATAATTTAATTGACTGCTAATCTTTATTTTGAATATATTGTTATGTATTTAACATTTCAGTAATATTGATTAATATTGTAAATATATGGTTTGATTAAGCATTCTTGTTCATTTAAATAATTCATTATGGGTTATTTGTAAACTACGTGATTTGCATACATCATGACGCTACTACGTGATAAGTACATGCCTTGCTTAAAGTAAAAATTGAAGTACATATGTTTATCTCCTGGCTCCCCATTTTCCTTTTTTGGAGTTACAAAACATAGCAGTGATGATGAGGTATCTTAAAACCGAACCCAAGATGACTACCTACCCATTGAAGCACAGTGAGACATTCAAGTAAAAAAAATGCAGCGGAGAAAAAAAACAGTGCAGAATGTGCTTTTTTTTTAGAAAAGGAGACGTTTGACTTAAAAAAAAAGCAGAGGGCAGAGAAATTCACCTGTTCATAAACAGTGAGCACCAGGTGATAATAATCATAAAAAAGAGCAGGAATTACTGGCTATATCGGAAAGATAGACATGTTCGATTGCACAAGGGATAACTGGATATTGTATGTTGAGCGAATTGAACAGCATTTTAAAGTGAATGGCTAGCCAGTGAGAAGCGAGTGCCAATTTTGCAGAGCACATTGGATTTAAAAGCATACAATTTGCTTAAAGGTTTAACTGCTCCAACCAAACCAGCTGAAATGAGCTTTGCCTATATCATGACTGTTAATGCAGGAATATTTAGAACCAAAGCCATTGCTTATTACAGAATACTTTAGGTTTCATAAGTGGAATCAAAAGGAAGGGAAGTCCATTTCAAAGTTGTTGGCTGAATTGAAACAGTTGTCTGAGCATTGTCAATTCAGTGATGGGTTTAATGATGTATTGAGAGATTGTTTTGTTTATGGAATTTTACAAGAAAGCATTTAAAAATGGCTCTTAACTGAAGCACAACTTGCATTTAAAAGACCAGTTGAAATACCTATATTGATAGAAACAGCAGACAGAGCCGTAAATGAATTGCAGTCAGGAAATAAAGTGAGTATGAACAAAATTGCAATGTCTAAGTGGAAACCTGCCTGGCCAAACAATTTGTACTACTGTTGTGGCAGGGGCTCACATACACCAGATGAATGCAGTTTCAAAGGCAAAATCTGCAGAAAATGCAACAAAGTAGGACAAAGAGCATGCTTGGCAGACAAAAATTAATGGACTACACAGGGAAGAGAAAAAAGCTAAAAATTCAAGTTACAGTTTCAAAAGAGCACTATTCTGCACGCTGCTGATGAAAAATCTGATAGTGTTAAGGGTGACACAGGACTGTGTAGTCTTGAAATTTATAATGTGAAAATAAACAATAAACAAACAGTATGGTTTACACCAGAAGTGAAATACAAATTAATTAAAATGGAAGTGGACATTGTCTTGGCTATCTCAGTTGTTCCACGAAAAGTATTGAACGACATTTCAAAGATACTGAACTGAAGCCTGCAGATATCCAATTAAGAATTTGTACTGGCAAAAAGATAACTCCTGTGAGAATGACATTTGTGACAGTGAAATACAATAACCAACCCCACATATTGGGCTTGTATATGGTAAAAACAGGAGGGCCAACATTGTGGGGATATGAGTGACTGAGACACTCAGTCCCTCTCTCTCATTGGAAACTAACAGGTGTCTCTTAGTCCTTCTTTCTCAGGGAGAGATCTGTACCCTGCCCGGTGTCTCTCAGTCCCTCTCTCTCAGGGGGAGAACTATCATATCTCCTACAATAGAGTCAACAGAAAGCAAATAAACAAAGTTACTGGATGATGGTGCAACTGTTTCCATACTGTACACCATGAACCATTGCTCAACCAAAGACAAATAGGTATTGGTGCCAACCTCTGTGCCTCTGATTAGAGAGCATATTGGACCAAAGGAAAACCTGTTGCTTAGAGGAATTTTGAAACTGACAAAAGCAGTGGTCTGACTACAACAGTTTTTGTAGGCAGCCTATCTGAGAAAGCCTCTGATATGTTAATCAGGCAATGACTTGTGAAATGTGGCTATGTTTTAAGCTGCAAGGGAGTTTGATAAGCTTCAGGAAAGTTGCAAGCATGCGACTTTTGTGAGTATAAAGAACCAGAATCTACTCTGTGTGCATTAAGGCTATTGCATGAACATCAATTGGGAGGTGAAAAGCTGAAAGTAAAACTGGATGCAGATACCAAAGCTCAGCTGGATGAATGGAAGGCCAAAAAGAGTGAATGGAGAAAGAAAAACAGAGGATTTGTCAGATGATGTTGATGTGGGGAAACCAAGAGGAGCGATCAGATCGTAAAGGGAGCAATAGAAGGATTAATAAGAGAATGATCCACTGTACTAAATGTGCCTTCCCAAGATCAAGATGCATAAACTAGAAGAAGAAAAGGAAGGGGAAGAAAGGTGCCCAGAGCTTTCAGAAACACTTCCCACAATCCCAGAGTCAACTCCTACAACCACAATGGACCTGAGATTTTTTTCACAGTCACAAGTCTCACCTGCAAAGCAGAGTGACCTCCTTGTCAGGAAAGACGTTATTCTATAGGAGTAAGAAATCCTCCATGGTAGTTGCATCTTTAGGCCTGAATGGGACAGTTTAAATTTACAATGCTGTGGATGTGTATAGTAGTTCTATTATATAGTATACTGTGTATATAGTTGAGATTCTTTCTCTTTTGAGTTGGAATTTATAGCTAATCAGGGAAGGGTGTTGTGTATATAATATTTCGGTAATATTGTAAATATATTCTTCGATTAAGCATTCTTGTTTGTTTAGATAATTCATTATGGGTTATGTGTAAGAATACGTGAATTGCATATGTCATCACGCTATCACATGATACATACTCACCTTGCTTAAAGTAAAAATGGAGTATACACATTGATCTCCCGGGCCCCTTGTTTCCCTTTCAATTAGTTTTTACGTTTTGGAGTTAAAAAACTTTACATTAATCTTTAAAGTAAAAGATGCAACAGCTGTTAAAATCATAAATGGATTAATTGTATATGAATGAACCAAGAATTTCTGCACTGAGTAGTATAATTTTAGGATGAATGATTAGAATCATTCAACAGATATTCGTAAAGTATCAATATAGAACAATGTCAGAAGTTACTAGTCTTATCACGGGAATCCATTCCAAAAATATATATTTAGGTATGTATGGTCTAACAGGTCACTAGGAATGAATGAGACACAATGAGGAGAAAAGAAATAAATTGGAAACAGGACTAGTGACAATATTCTGAGAAATGGCTTTGACTCCAAATGGTCTCCTTCAATAGCATGGAAGTACAAAAGGAAGACCTTATTTTTTCATTAGCCGGCTACAGATAAAAAGACATGTCCAAAAGTAATTTTCCAAAGGAGAGCAGGAAGGTCAATCTAGTCAGGCAGAATCTGTGGAAAGAGAAACAGAGATAAGTTGCCATTCCGATCGAGGATCCTGATCTAGAACAGCTCTAGAAAATGGAGTAATTTGCTGTCCGTGGGGAGCTTGGACATTCTCTGTGTGACTGCTTGGGTTCCCTCAAGGTGCCCCAATTTCTCCCCACATGTGAAAGATACACAGCTGGGTAGTTTTACTGGCCACTGAACTGCCCATAGTTTGTGGGGGAGAGTGTGTGAGTGTGTGTGCGCGTGCGCGCGTGTGTGTGTGTGTGTGTGTGTGTGTGTGGGGGGGGGGAGGGGGCGGGGAATGTGGAAAGAATAAAATAAGATTAGTTTGATTCTATGCTTGGTGGTTAACTCTGTCTCACTTGGCTAGAAAGCATGTTTTGAAGCTCTGATACCTGGTTTTATTTCAGATTTCCAGCTAGCACAGGATTCAGGTTTTGGCAAGTGAAATTGTTTGAGATTAACACCTCGCTAAAACTATCAATGAACTGCACCAATGAACAGTGCAAACAAGTGAGATCTGGTGATTTATCATTGGATTTGTTGCTCTTACTCATCCCTCAGGAATGAGAGTGCTTGAGTAATTGGATTTGCCTTCTTCAAGAAGAAGTGGTTTGGGGAGGGTCGGTTGCGTGTTCCCACCCGGTACAATACCTAAACATCATAGGTGGCAATAGAACAGGGAGGGGGAGGGGCCGGATGATAGTGGAGGACCAAATTGACCAAACTCATCTATTGTTTGGACAACAGCCCTCAACAAAGAACACTTACACTCTTTGAAGGATGAAAGAGGGAAGCTGAAGGTTAACATTTTGAGTCTTATGCATCAGAGACAATTACTTTTTATGTTGATTTTGCGAAGCAAAATACATAAAATGCTGGAAGAACTCAGCAGGTCAGGCAGCATCTACGGAAATGGATAAAAAGTCGACGTGACGGGCCGAGACCCTTCCTCAAGACTGATTTTTCAACATAAGTAATAGATTGCCCTTTGTATTCCCGCCCGGCTGGGTACGCGTATATTATGTACAGAATCCCTGAATGCAGCGACGAGGTTAGATGTCCAGGTTTTGGCTGACCACATCTTCAAACCAGTGGCCCTCATACTTCTTTCGATCCTGCATCAGGTTGGATTACGTGTAGATTGCTCCAGCTCTTCCGGGTCAGAAAAACAGGGAAAACCTAAGCAACTGCCCCCACCTCTCCTCCCCAAAAAAAATCACAGCGGCGGAGCTCGTGGTGCATCCGTCGGACAAGTCCAGTCAGCGGAGTAAGGCAAACGCGAGCACACCCCACACGCCACCACACACCCAACAGGCGGCTTGTTTGTTTGCAGCTGCCAGCACCATGAAACAGTTCGGCGGCGGCAGCGGCAGCGGCAGCAGCTAAGAGATGGAAGATAAAAAGCCAGCTGGCATCAGGCACATCTCCAGCCCTGGGCGGTCAGGAGATGCAGCCAGAGCCGGGGGAGGAGGCGGCGGCACGGTGCATCTGTCCCAGTGCGACCTGAGTGTGATCAAGGGGGAGCACGGCCAGTCCGACCCGCAGGAGATCATCCGACGAGCGCTGGACTTCAAGAGCCAGGGCAACCAGTGCTACAAGGAGAAGAAATTCCGCGAAGCCATCGGCAAGTATCACCGGGCACTGCTGGAGATGAAGGGCTTCCTGTCAGTGGGCGACTCCGAGTCCTCGTCCTCCGCGGTCCAGGTTCACCCTACCCCGAGCAGAACGTCCGTGAAACTGACCGAGGAGGAGAGGAAGCTGGTGGAGAGCAGCGAGATCGAGTGCTACAACAGTTTGGCAGGTGAGTCGCCGTCAGCCGGTACGCGATCTGTTCGTGACCCTAATTGTTGCCGTGTGTTTCGATAAGGGAGAGTTCGTTTTTTTTTTACTTTCGAAAGAGAAGAAGGGGTTAACACCATTCGCTGTCTCTTAGCAGAATGTTTTGGCTTTCTCAAGCGAGAAGCAGCGAACATGGAAATCACAATCGAAGACAGTTAAGCGAACGCAGTGAGATGAGCGACGAACCGAACTGCACATTTTTGTTGGTATCTCGCTCCACCTGTTCCTTTACCCTTTGATCATCCATACTGTCTTGGGTGTTAACATTTGCAAATGGGATTTGCTGAGATCTCATATTATGGAAATAGTGACATCACAGTGTAGATTAGTGCAAGGTTTAGTGATACAGACCATTACAAATGATCCACCAGGATGTTATTCAGTGAAATATTCCTCACCACGTGAACGTCCTTATCAAATACTGATAAATGCATCAATGTCAGAGGAAACAGCAATTTCTCTGTCAAGAGCAAACACGTTATTATAAATTTATGAATCAAGCACAAGTTTGAGTTTGGACTGCTTGGCTCAGTATTTAAGTTCTATCATTTCATCATGAATGTTTTTGAAGGGTGCCTGTTGACTTGTGGTACCAGCATCAACTAGTGATATGGACCCTAAAACAATTTACAACACCCAGAGCTTAAGCAGGACAGGCGACCCATGCAGCAGGCATAAGGGAACGGTTGTCAAGATCTCACTGCTTTTAAGCACAGGGCTTAAAGCCTTTGCCCACCCATAATGTTTTTGCATATCTTTTGGGTAAGGGAAAGATTTGCTGCAGTATGATATGTATGAGGCCTACATTCTGAGCCATTGCTATTCACTAAACACAGTCTGTATTTTCTATGTTATGAATATTTCAGAAGAATATATTAATGAAAGACCTAAAGGTCTTTGAAGAAAGTGGAAAAATCTGAAAGATATATTAGATCAAAAAGCTGGTAGCTTTTAGCATTTAATGTGTTTATGACTCAATATCAACATCTAAAATAAGCAGTTAATGGTTGCATATAAATTCACATGATGTCAAGCGGAGATCATGAATTAATCGGTGTCATAGTTTGCATACAAAATAAATACATTAGCACAGTGCAGGGAAGCTTCAGCCTGATCACACGAAACTCTGAAACATAATTGGAAAAATTGTCTCAATTTTCTGTAGTGATAGTAATAATTATACATGAGACCATTAGGAGTGTGAAAGGTAGTTGTGAGGTGGCCAGCCACTCATTCATCCATCAAAGAAATGGTTGACCTATAAATTAGGCACTGCATGAAGGTTTCAAGCCAGCTTGTGCACATCAGAGATTTTCTTCTTCTAGCTGCCGCAATTTTGTACTAAAAGCTGTTTCAAGTACATATTTCATGTAAGGCTTGGGGCATTCTGCACTATAATGCAATTTGAAGAAAAAGCCTTATTGATCTCCAACATTATGCAAAATGTGTGGCCACCTTACCTTGTTTTGCTGTAAGGTGATGAAGCAAGGTAAAGAAATTTTCCAAGTCTGCAAATGGAGGAGTGCATGATGGTCTACAGTATTTAGTAAAATGGGAATGTCATCAGCTGATGCCTTTCTGCTACAACATGCAAAAGGTGAAGTGACATGAAATTGTTAAGAATGCCTTGTAATCGCAGTCGGTTCTGAAAGATGTCATGAGAAGTTGGAGAATTCCAAAATTGGTCTGCTTTTCTATATGCAGTAAAGCACCATAAATTAAAATATAATAGTTAATAATAGAATATTATTGGAACTAATTTAACATTATGATGCTATATCTTAGTGTGCACTGCATGTAAATCTATTATAGTAAACTGCATGTTGTGATATTTAGCTGACTCATGTTCTTTCTGTGTGTAGAAGTACTTAGAATGGAGACAAGATAGCTAATGCGGATATTCGTTATTTCTTGAGGTCATTTAAAAAGACTCCGGACTGTTCTAAATTTAGAACAGCCCTGCCTTGTGAGGTCAAGGGACTACAAATTGAAAGAGGTGTATCTCAAGTGGCAGAACTAACATTAGTTCTTTTGTAGTTTTCCTGAAATTTGATTGGAAAGATTGTGAGGCCAACTTTGGGTGGAGGTTTGGATCTGCAGAAGGCTAGTGTGGTTTCTCCATCTACACCATTTCATGACTTTGATATATACTTGCATTTGTAACTTTGATGATTTTTCCGAGAGGATGTTGATGATATTATTGGGGCAAATAGTCATCAGGGATTTTGCTCTGACCTCTGTTGGAAGTGTTGTGTGTAGTGATTGAGTAATCAGAAGAGATATCAAGCTTTTGTGATCCAGCAGACATTGTGTGCCCTTGAAAGGTAAACTGTGCTTTACAATTAACAGCTGGTAAATTGATTTATTATTGTCATATATACAGTGAAGACTTTGTTTTGCATGCCATCCATAGAGATTATTTAATCACATCAGTGCAAGGGAATAGTACAAAGTAGTACAATAGCAGAATGCTGGAGCACCGCAAAAAGCAGAATTTCCTAGTGGCCAACCATTTTAATTCCAATCTCCATTCCCATTCCGGTATGTCAGTCCACGACCTCCTCTCCTGCCACGATGAGGCCATTCTCAGGGTGGAGGAGCAGCACTCCATATTCTGTCTGGGTAGCCTCCAACCTGATGATATGAACATCATTTTCACCAACTTTTAGTAATTTTAGCCCCTCTCCCTTCTCTCCTTCAGTTCCCTGCTCTGATTCCCCCCCCCCCTTTACCTCTTCTTGCTGCCTATCACCTTTTCTGGTGCTCCTTCTTTCCTTTCTCCAAGTCCACTCATCTCTCCCTATCAGATTCCTTCTTCTCCAGCATTCTGCCTTTTCCACCTGTCACCTCCTTACTTCTCACTTAATCCCCCCCTCCTTCACCCGCCTGGCTCCACCTTCAAGCTTGTTTTCGTTTTCGGGATTCTTCCCCCTTCCTTCCTAGTCCTGATGAAGGGTCTCGGCCCGAAATACTGACTGTTTATTCCTCTCCATAGATCCTGCCTGACCTTCTGAATTCCTCCGGCATATTGTGTGTGTTGCTGAGAATGCAGAATAAAGTGTTACAGTTACAGAGTACACTGAAGGCAGGCAAGAAGATGCAAGGCCTTAATGAGGTGGATTGTGAGAGCAAGAGACCATCTTACCATACTAGGGAAACATTCAATAGTCTTATATTTGCAAATAAACTAAAATTTGATCACGGAAATTAAGCTGTTTGGAAAATGGAAGAACTGAATTGCTTTATAACACATTAATATTTCTTCGATATTGATTTTCCCTTGTAAGAAATTATCACCTTTTAAAATATCTTGCTTCCATTTCATTTGCTCATTGTTATTTTCTTTCAATATAACTTGATTTCTATTTCCTGATTCTCAATTAATTGATTTCTTGATTTCTATTTCCTGATTTAACCTGATTCTCAATTCATTTCTTTGCCTGCACTCTGTAAACTCACCTCATATTTTTCATTGTGGCTTAATATCCATCGCAATTCACTTCGAATACTTATTGGCCGGCATCATGGGAGAACAGTCAGAGATAATGTGATATGTTTAGCATGAGAGCATCAGCAGAAATAAAAACTGGCTCTGTTGGCCACTGAATGATAGCGCAGTTCATTTGCCAGATATTCATACTGAAGTGCTGTGGTCTGAAATCTCTATAAGAGTCTAATAGGTTGCACGTGCCTGTGGTGTTGGGTCAGAATGGAAATAGGATTTGGTGAAGTTAGAAAAAAAACATCATACATTAGAGGACTTTCTAATGCCATAGCAAAGTTACTAGTTGATGTGGTCAGCAAGATTTCACTAGATGGGGCTCTTGTGTCAGAGAGTTCTTTCCATATAATGCTGCAGACATCTGGCAGCCTGATGTCTCCATAGACATTAGCAGAGTGAAAGAGGCTGCTGGTTTTTGTACCCTGAGGGTTGGTTTATCAGTACACCATTGATATTAGGCGCTCTTGCTATTACACTGTTATTTTCTCACTGCAAGGCCCACCTCATGATCACTCAAAGTGGCGATACAGTTTAAAGCACAAATCGTTACAAATATTGAAACAGCATCAATAGCTGGCTTTTTCATGCCATCTTCACCATGGGAAGATCTCCCAAAGCACTTCCCAGGAGAATTCTCAAACAATGTTTGATACTGAACTACACAGAGTAATCTTAGGACAGGTAGCAAAATGCTTAGTCAAAGTAATATGTACTGTAGTTTTAGTTTAGAGGTACCTGAGAGGAGATTTAAAAATGCAGACACATGAACTTCGGACACCTTAAGTGCCAATGGAGGAATAGTTTAAATTTGAGCTTGTGCAAGCAGCCAGAACCGGTGCAGCATGATTATGTGGCGTGTCAGCCGAGGTGGGGACGGGCAAGACCAGGTAAGGATTTGAAAATGAGTGTGAATATTCACGCCCATCATGGGCACTAGCCTCCGTAGTGTCCAGGACATCTTTAAGGCGCGATGCCTCAAAAAGGCAGCGTCCATCATTAAAGACCCCTATCACCCAGGTCATGCCTTGTTCTCTTTGCTACCATCAGGGAGGAGGTGCGGAAGCCTGAAGGCACACTCAGTGACACAGGAACTGCTTCTTCCCCTTTGCCATCCGATTTCTGAATGGACATTGAACCCGTGAATATTACCTCGCTACTTTTATATTTCTGTTTTTGCACTACTTATTTAACTATTTACTATATATACGCACACACTGTAATTCACACCTTTTTTTTGCTTTTTTCCTATTATTATGTATTGCATTGTGCTGCTGCCACAAAGACAATAAATTTCACGACATATGCTAGTGATATTAAACTGGCAAATTCTGATTCTGATCCTGATATTTAAATGTTTTGGATTAGGACCCTGATGTCTGTCACAGAGCTCAAGTTCAAGTTTATCGTCACCGGTATGCACACCCAGGTTATAAACACCATGAAAACTAGTTTTACTGCAACAGCAAAATACATTGCAAACATAACAGACATAAATTTCACAAACTTAAATTAACAAATTATAGATAACTTATATGACACAACAAAGCAAAAGTAACTATATATACATACACACACACACACACACACATATATAAGTATATATATATATGATAACAAGTGCTCAGGGTGCTATGTCAGGAAAGAATGAATCAAGACATTGGAATCAGTGGACTGAATTTTTCCCCTTGGAGAGAAAGCCAGATAGGAAGGTGGGCAGTTCACCCAGGAAGGGCTATCCCACGCAGGAAGACCAACCAGCCATACCCTTTCAACATTTAAAAATGTTACGTTCTAATGTAGTGTGAAGGTCATTTACCATAACCCTAATGCCTTCATCTTCGAAATATTTTCGCTGTGTTTTATTAAGACAAATTGTTTAAGTTGCTGGGTGTGTGCAGTAAGAAACAACAAAATAGGTTTGCTTTCTTGTTGGTACACTCATATTTCCATGGTGATTGGCTATCAGTCAAAGTTGTGACAAAGCTACTATTTTGTAGGATTTTATCATTATAGATTTGGAGGTTTCCAATTAATTCTGAGCAGTAGAAGATTCAAGTTTTCAAGCTGTCACATTCAAGTAACAACGTGTGAGATTTTGAGCTTCAATGCTTTAATACCTGACCAGAGTAATGAAGTGCTGAAGCTTTACTATATGTCATAGCCATCGTCTTTGAAATATTGGACAACCAGTTAGAAAATACCTTGATAAGATGCTGTAAAATATGATGTTTTTAAGTCTTTAATGAAAGCTTTACTTTCAATTTAGTTGAAACTCCAGTCACATGTATTTAAGCAATTACTGATGCATTGCAATTTTGATCAAAGGAACCAGCGGCATCAAAGAACTGAGCAGACAGAATACAGGTTGAGTAACCCTTCTCCTAAATGCTTCCAGCCAGATGTGTTTTGGATTTCCAATTTTTTCAGATTTTGGAATACATAAGTTCAAGTTGAAGTTTAATTGTCATTCAACCATATGTGAATACAGTACTCATGAATACAGCCAAACAAAAGAGCATTGTTCTGGGGCCAAGGTGCAAAACACAATGCCGACAATTATACATAGCACAAAGCACATATAGCACACATAAGACAGCAAGCACATATAAATATCAGTAACATACAGTTGCACAAAAAAAAATATAGTCCATTATCCTGTGTCCCATGGAAGTTGTGGCAGTCTGCAGTTGAACACAATACAGCTTGTCTTCTGTCAAATGGACACTGGGAGCAGCACTGACTCCAGCTTGGATGCCACGCCACACCGCCTGCGATGGAGTGCACTGTCTCCGATGCCTCTCTCCTGGGTGTCTGTAAACAGGCATCACTGCTGCTCGGGGCCTGGTCCTTGCATTGACCAAGGCCACGCAGTTCCCTCACCATCTGCCCCTGCAGTCCACCAATAAGTTAGTGAATTGGACTTTCAGCATTTCATATTAACAATGTCCAACAGGGTGTTGCGATCACAGGAAAAGCAACTATGATGATCACACTATTAAACTTCACACCGCCTTCACGCACCAACTTCTCCAACGCCTCTCTGGCACAGACAGAAGTACAATCCACACCAAGTCCAGTTCCTTCGGTTTCTCTGCCAACGAGCTACTCACTCGCGCGGTAGACTCGCAGTACTTTAAATTTTTTAATGTCTAGCAAGGTCTTGCAATCATAAAAACATATTTTAAAAGGACAATAACACCCTTGGTTGGCCCCGTAGAAGCCACTGCGATCAAATGCACCGCCGTCTTATCGGAAGCTAATGAGATCTAATGAGATAGCTTGGGATCGCCATCATTCCCGACTCTGAATTTATGTACTACCGATACGCAGTGTTTGCTTTACACTAGTTTATCACGTATGCACCGATGCAGCCATATAGTGCATTAGATTTTCATCAGCGATGATCTTGGGAAACACATCAGTGAATTCCTCTGCTGTTTCGTGATCAGCGGATGCTTTATCACCATATTTCTTTAACAATTTAATGTTGTATTTCTGCAACCAGCCTGCTTAATCTTCACAATTACCTTCAATTTTCGGCTTGTCATGATATATCTTTGTTTGTTTCATGATCAGCATACCATTAAGTTGCATATGTTCACTCCAATGCTGATGAATCCACTCTTTCAATGCACAATCGAGATCTTTTTTCGCTTTATGCAGTGTTTTTTATTCACTTCTGTTCATTGCATACGTGAGGTCACTTCTCAGAACTGTCTGTGGTGCGCAGAGACCTGTGCATCGTCTGGGAACCTTCCCAGTGCCTTGTGGAATTTTCCATTTGTGACGTCATGTCTGCACTCAACAGAATTTTGGATTAGGGATACTAAAAGAGAAACAGCTGAGAGATGATCTGTTGGTTGATACCACCTCTGATCACCTGGCTGTACTTCTACTCCCAGCAGAGAATAAAGAACACAGTACTAGTAGTGAGAAGCAAAAAGGTATGGTCAAGGGAGGTGGAGGAACACTTACAAGACTGAACAATATTCAAGGACTCATCAACTCATCATTGTCACCAATTTCATCAATACCTATGTGGATGTGTGTGTGCCGTCAAGAACATACTGGACATACTCAAATGAGCGGTGGATGAACCAGAAGATTTGTAGTCTGCTGAGGGCGAGACCTGTGGTATTCAACACCGGTGATCAGATTTGTACAAGGTCTCCAGGTATGACCAATAGAAGACTACTTTAAGGGCTAGAAAACAATTCTAATTGAAGTTAGAGATTGAATTGGATGTATATCAGCTCTTTCAGAGTTTGCAGGCCATTACTTCCTACAAAGTGAAACTTAACATCATGAATGACTGTAATGCTTCACTCCCAGATGAGCTCAAAACCTTTTATGCACACTTTGATAGGAAGAATAAAACAACACCAGTGTTAATCCCTGCAGCATCTCTGTCTCAGAGGCTGATGTCAGAACGTCTTTCCAGAAGGTGATCTCTCACAAGACGTCAGGTCCTGCTGGTGTATCTGGTAGGGCTCTGAAAAACTGTGCCAATCATCTGGTTCAAGGACATCTTCAGTCTCTCACTGCTGTAGTCGGAGGTTCCCACCTGCTTGAAAAGGGTGACAATCATACAGTGCCCAAGAAGACCAGGGTGAGCACCCTCAAGGACTGTTGCCCAGTGGCACACACATCTACTGAATCTGCTGCCATTTGCCTATTGTCACAACAGGGCTACAGCAGATGCAACCTCACCGGCTTTCCACTTGGCCTTGGGTCACCTGGACAATACTAGTACCTACATCAGGCTGCTGTTTACTGATTACTGCTCAGCATTCAACACAGTCATACCCTCAGTTCTAGTTAACAAGCTCCAAAACCTGGGCCTCTGTACCTCCCTCTGTGACTGAATCATTGACATCCACTCCTGGAGACCACAGACTGTGCAGTTTGGAAAGACCATCTCCTCCTTGCTGACAATCAACACTGCGCACCTCAAAGATTCGTGTTTAGCCCATTGCTCTACCCTCTCTGCAGACACAATTGTGTGGCTAGGCAGAGCTCAAATGAAATTTGTAAATGTGCTGAAACAACTATTGTTGGCCGAATTTCAGGTGGTGACGAGGAGGAGTACAGGAGCGAGATAGATCAGCTGGTTGGGAGGCGTTACACATCAACCTTGCACTCAACATCGGTAAGACCAAGGAATTGATTGTGGACTTCAGGAAGGGAAAGTGGAGGGAACACGCACCGGTCCTCACTGCGGGATCAGAAATGGAAAAGGAGAGCAGGGTTGTTCCTGGGTGTCAATATTTCTGATGATCTGTTCTAGGTGTGTATTTCATTAGGGGTTTGAGGAGAATTGGTATGTCATCAAAGACACTCACAAATTTTTGCAGATGATTTCTACAGTGGAGAGCATTCTAACTGGTTGCATCACCGTCTTGTATGGAGGAGACACTGCACAGGTTTGGAAAAAGCTGCAGAAAGTTTTAAACTCAGCCAGCTCCATCATGGGCACTAGTCTCCCCAGCACCAGGACACTTCCCAATTGCACAACCCAATTTACATCAGTGGTGCGCAAGTAGAACAGATCAAAAGCTTTAAGTTCCTCGGGGTCAATATCACAAGTGACCTGACTTGGTCCAACCAAGCAGAGTTCGCTGCCAAGAAGGCCACCCAGTGCCCTTACTCCTCAGAAGACTAAAGAAATTTGGCCTGTCCCCTAAAACACTCACTAATTTTTATAGATGCACCGTAGAAAGCATTCTTCTAGGGTGCATCACAACCTGGTATGGAAGTTGTCCTGTCCAAGACTGAAAGAAGCTGCAGAAGATCATGAGTACGGCGCAGCACATCACACAAACCAATCTTCCATCCGTGGACTCACTTTACACCGCACACTGTCGGAGCAGTGCTGCCAGGATAATCAAGGACACGACCCACCCAGCCAACACACTTTTTGTCCCTTTTCACTCCGGGAGAAGGTTCAGGAGCTTGAAGACTCGTACGGCCAGATTTGGGAACAGCTTCTTTCCAACTGTGATAAGACTGCTGAACGGATCCTGACCCGGATCTGGGCTGTACCCTCCAAATATCCGGACCTGCCTCTCGGTTTTTTTGCACTACCTTACTTTCTATTTTCTATTTTCTATTTATGATTTATAATTTAAATTTTTAATATTTACTAATTTTTACTATTTTAAATATTTAATATTTGTAATCCAGGGAGCAGGAAGCGCAGAATCAAATATCGCTGTGATGATTGTACATTCTAGTATCAATTGTTTGGTGACAATAAAGTATAAAGTATAAAGTACTTCCAAAAGGTGATGCCTCAAACGGCAGCATCCATCATTAAGGACCCCATCACCCGGGACATACACTCTTCTCACTGCTACCATCAAGGAAGAGGTACAGGAGCCTGAAAGCACACATTCAGCAATTGAGGAACAACTTCTTCCCCTCTGCCATCAGATTTCTGAATGGACTATGAACCTATGTACAATGCCTCATTATTTTCCCACTCTTTTTGCATTGCTTATTTAATTAAATTTTCTTTTTTATATATACTTATTGTAATTTATAGTTTTTATTATTATGTATTGAAAAATACTGCAAATTTCATGACATATGCCAGGGATATTAAATCTGAATCTGATTCTAATTGAAGGGAAAGGAGGAAATCGGAATTTTCTTTTGATTATGTCTTGGGAGTCAAACGGTGTTGCAGGTTCAAATAACTCAGGGAGGAAAAGTTTTAGGGTTAATATTAAAGAATTATTCATGTAAAAATATTTCCTCTATTGAATAGATTTTCAGGCTGATTAATTGGGGAGAGGATTCTGAAAAGATTTAGATAACAATTGAAGGCTGCAATAAAGAGTATTTAGGATCTTTCTTGATGAATGGATTCAGATGCTTGGGATGACCTTCACTCATAATGATCTTACATGGAAGTATATGATTAGGCCACACGTTGGAACTGTGAGAGCTAATAGTTGGAACAGGTCAATAGTATAGGTGGTGGTTCGCAGTCACTATTGTGGAATGGTTATGGAGAGAAAAGGAGAAACAAGCCGGGATGAATAGAAAGAGAAACCAAGAGAAGGGAAGCTGTATCATGAAATTGTTGGATTTTTAAAAAACTCTTTCTCTTTCACTTCAGTCCCTGAGGGAACGAGTTAGCCATGTTTTACCCCGTCTGGGCTATATATGATTCTAGGTCTCCGGACAGGGTGCGCATGGAGCTTGGATGTACTGGAGCTGCTGAAGCACAATGTTTGGACTGGGATGTGGGAGTGGGCAGTATCTGCTTGCTGAACCCAGTGCCACTCACATCCCAGAAATGAATAAATGAGAAAAAATATTCCAAAAATGAAATAGCTGAGAATCAAGAAAGGGTAGAGTTAACATTTTGTTTATTAAACTGAATTGCAGCAATCAGTGGGAAATGGTAGCAGCAGCAGTCACAGCTTAGCATCAGCGATTTTTGTCCACAGTACATGCCATGGGGAAGATCTTAGCCAGCTCCTCAGTCCATTCTGTGAAGATGGGAGCATGGTTGCAGTTTACAGCCTCAAGTTACTTTCTCCTGATTGCTCCTTCATGGCAGCTGTGCAGCTTTATCTCGGAGTTTCACTACTGAGTTGCTTGTCACTTCCTGGAATCCAGCCTATTCCACTTAAAAGGGCACCTGTTCAGTGCATGTCTCATTAATTTTGGCAGAATGCTGATCTTGTTAAGTGGATAATGTTCCTTCATGAAGTGAGAACCATTTGCAGCACATTAAACCAATGCGGCAATATTGAAAGCTTCTCTTGTTTCCTTTTGAAAATTCCTCTTTTTATCATTCTTCTAAAGCTGTCATTTTAACCACTGTAAGTTATTGTCATTTTAATTGCCTGTTTAAAGCACTTGTAGAAATCCAAGTTGTCAACAACGCCGACTTTAGTGACAGAGCAGCAGAGCTGAAGGACGAAAGAGTTTTAGTTATAAACACAAGATATTCTGCAGGTGCTGGAGAAGCTCAGGAAGTCAGGCAGTTCCTATGAAGGGGAATAAACAGTTGACCAAGGCCCTTCATCAGCATTCTTGAATTTACCTGAATTCTCCCTTACCTCAACAGCAGATTTTCTTGGTGTGAAAGGAAGCCACATGGATCAAGATGGTTGCCATATTTTTATCCCATTCTGATCTCCTGAATTAGACAGTCTCACCAGTTCAACATTTATAGCTTGTCACAGAAATGGGGAAGGTAATTTTGTTGGGATGCCTGCTGTTAATCATTATGGATTAATCATGATTGGAAGAGTACAAGTACGCAGTGGGCTGTCATCCATTACCCAGGCTCACTTGTCTGGTTTGCAGGAAGATCGGTGCTTTCTATGTGGCTGCGTTTGACTAGATATGGATGTGGAACCAGGTGGGTATTGAGCCAGTATACATCAGATTCTGGATTCCAGTACACCAATTTGTTAGATTATTCCCTAGTGAGGAAAGAAAGATCATTTATAGATCCATTTATCTGGAGTCAAGAGAAGTCTGAAAGTAAATATAGCAAATGGGAAATGACCAATGAAAGACAGGAGAGAGGAAAGAAAAGTGGAACAAAATAAGTTCACTTTTGAAGGTGAAACAAGACTTGGCTGCCAGAGTTTAGATTGGCAACACACAACTATACATCAGATTATGTAAACAACAGGAATTCTGCAGATGCTGGAAATTCAAGCAACACACATCAAAGTTGCTGGTGAACGCAGCAGGCCAGGCAGCATCTGTAGGAAGAGGTACAGTCGACGTTTCAGGCCGAGACCCTTCGTCAGGACTAACTGAAGGAAAAGTGAATAAAGGATATGAAAGTTGGAGGGGGAGGGGGAGATCCAAAATGATAGGAAAAGACAGGAGGGGGAAGGATAGAGCCAAGAGCTGGACAGGTGATAGGCAAAAGGGGATACGAGAGGATTATGGGACAGGAGGTCTGGGAAGAAAGACGGGGGGGGGGGGACCCAGACGATGGGAAAGAGGTATATTCAGAGGGACAGAGGGAGAAAAAGGAGAGTGAGAGAAAGAATGTGTGCATAAAAATAAGTAACAGATGGGGTACGAGGGGGAGGTGGGGTCGTAGCGGAAGTTAGGGAAGTCGATGTTCATGCCATCAGGTTGGAGGCTACCCAGATGGAATATAAGGTGTTGTTCCTCCAACCTGAGTGTGGCTTCATCTTTACAGTAGAGGAGGCCGTGGATAGACATGTCAGAATGGGAATGGGATGTGGAATTAAAATGTGTGGCCACTGGGAGATCCTGCTTTCTCTGGCGGACAGAGCGTAGATGTTCAGCAAAGCGGTCTCCCAGTCTGCGTCGGGTCTCGCCAATATATTAAAGGCCACATCGGGAGCACCGGACGCAGTATATCACCCCAGTCGACTCACAGGTGAAGTGTTGCCTCACCTGGAAGGACTGTTTGGGGCCCTGAATGGTGGTAAGGGAGGAAGTGTAAGGGCATGTGTAGCACTTGTTCCGCTTACACGGATAAGTGCCAGGAGGGAGATCAGTGGGGAGGGATGGGGGGAACGAATGGACAAGGGAGTTGCGTAGGGAGCGATCCCTGCGGAGTGCAGAGAGAAGCGGGGAGGGAAAGATGTGCTTAGTGGTGGGATCCCGTTGGAGGTGGCGTAAGTTACGGAGAATAATATGTTTTGCCCCGTCTAGCAGAATTAGTCCTTACTCTTAATAATTTCTCCTTTGGCTCCTCCCACTTCCTCCAAACTAAAGGTGTAGCTATGGGCACCCGTATGGGTCCTAGCTATGCCTGCCTTTTTGTTGGCTTTGTGGAACAATCTATGTTCCGTGCCTATTCTGGTATCTGTCCCCCACTTTTCCTTCGCTACATCGACGACTGCATTGGCGCTGCTTCCTGCACGCATGCAGAACTCGTTGACTTTATTAATTTTGCCTCCAACTTTCACCCTGCCCTCAAGTTTACCTGGTCCATTTCCGACACCTCCTTCCCCTTTCTAGATCCTTCTGTCTCTGTCTCTGGAGACAGCTTATCCACTGATGTCTACTATAAGCCTACTGACTCTCACAGCTATCTGGACTATTCCTCTTCTCACCCTGTCTCTTGCAAAAACGCCATCCCCTTCTCGCAATTCCTCCGCCTCCACCACATCTGCTCTCAGGATGAGGCTTTTCATTCTAGGATGAGGGAGATGTCTTCCTTTTTTAAAGAAAGGGGCTTCCCTTCCACCACTATCAACTCTGCTCTTAAACGCATCTCCCCCATTTCACGTACATCTGCTCTCACTCCATCCTCCCGCCACCCCACTAGGAATAGGGTTCCCCTGGTCCTCACCTACCACCCCACCAGCCTCCGGGTCCAACATATTATTCTCCGTAACTTCCACCACCTCCAACGGGATCCCACCACTAAGCACATCTTTCCCTCCCCGCCTCTCTCTGCATTCCGCAGGGATCACTCCCTACGCAACTCCCTTGTCCATTCGTCCCCCCCATCCCTCCCCACTGATCTCCCTCCTGGCACTTATCCATGTACGCGGAACAAGTGCTACACATGCCCTTACACTTCCTCCCTTACCACCATTCAGGGCCCCAAACAGTCCTTCCAGGTGAGGCAACACTTCACCTGTGAGTCGACTGGGGTGATATACTGCATCCGGTGCTCCCGATGTGGCCTTTTATATATTGGCGAGACCCGACGCAGACTGGGAGACCGCTTTGCTGAACATCTACGCTCTGTCCGCCAGAGAAAGCAGGATCTCCCAGTGGCCACACATTTTAATTCCACATCCCATTCCCATTCTGACATGTCCATCCACGGCCTCCTCTACTGTAAAGATGAAGCCACACTCAGGTTGGAGGAACAACACCTTATATTCCGTCTGGGTAGCCTCCAACCTGATGGCATGAACATCGACTTCTCTAACTTCCGTTAAGGCCCCACCTCCCCCTCGTACCCCATCTGTTACTTATTTTTATGCACACATTCTTTCTCTCACTCTCCTTTTTCTCCCTCTGTCCCTCTGAATATACCTCTTGCCCATCCTCTGGGTTCCCCCCACTTGTCTTTCTTCCCGGACCTCCTGTCCCATGAACCTCTCGTATCCCTTTTGCCTATCACCTGTCCAGCTCTTGGCTCCATCCCTCCCTCTCCTGTCTTATCCTATCATTTTTGATCTCCCCCTCCCCCTCCAACTTTCAAATCCCTTAGTCACTCTTCCTTCAGTTAGTCCTGACGAAGGGTCTCGGCCTGAAACGTCGACTGCACCTCTTCCTACAGGTGCTGCCTGGCCTGCTGCGTTCACCAGCAACTTTGATGTGTGTTGCATCAGATTATGTTCCTGTTTGGATAGTGGCAGTCCAGTTCAGTACTATATCCAGGTCGCCGTGATTTTCCTTGCATTTGATCTCTATTCTTGATCAATACTAACGTGTATAGGCATTGCAGCAAGGACTTACTTTTTTTTCAAATCTTTTTATTATTATTATCCAAAATTAACATGAGTACATCGAAGTAAGCAACACTTACAATGTCTCAAGAAAAAGAACATTATTTTAAAGATTGAAAAAATTTTGGTGATTAAAAAAAACCCTGCTAAGCAAGAAAAATGGGCGAAAACCCCATTAGGTATTCAACCCCGGAGCCATGCATCCTACAAGAAGCTTCTAAAGATAAACATCAAACTGCCAGCAAGAAAAAATGTACCAAAAATTTGCAATTAGATCGTGGAGGAAATCTATCATTTAACTCAAATGATAATAATGAGCAAATGAACCCCACCTTTTCTCAAAATCAAACGTAGGTTCAAAGGTTCAACTTCTAATTTTCTCCAAACTAAGACATAGCATCACTTGAGAGAACCATTGTGACAAAGTGGGAGCTGATGTATCCTTCCAGTTCAACAAAGTGGCCCTCCTAGCTATCAACGTAACAAATGCAATAACATTTTGGTTAGGCACAGAGATACCACGGATATTTTGAGGAATTATTCTAAAAAGCACAGTTAATTTGTTAGGTTGTAAATTAATTTTAAGTGCTTTAGAAATTGTTGAAAAAAACTGACTTCCAGAACTGTTCCAGTATAGAACAAGACCAAAACATATGTGTCAGTGTAGCTGTCTCAGTTTTACATCTATCACAATGACTATCAACATTAGGAAATATTTTAGATAGTCTCTCCTTCGTCAAATGGTAATGATGTACAATTTAAAATTGAATCAGTGAATGACTAACACAGATCGAAGAAGAGTTAACCAGCTTCATAATCCGTGTCCAATCCTCCGTTATAAAAGTAAAATTGAGTTCCTTTTCCCAATCTTGTTTAATCTTAAATAAAGGACGCTTATCCCATTGTAATAATAAATTAAAAATTCTTCCAATAGAACCCTTCATCGAAGGGTTCATACTCATAATAGTATCTAACAGGTCACCATCCAATATGTAAGGAAAATTACTTAAATATTTTTGTAAAGAATATCTAACTTGAAGGTATTGTAAAAAGTGTGAGTATGAAAGAGAATACTTATCAACTAATTGCTCAAAAGACATCAATCTATCTTCTTTAAATAAATCCAAAAAAGAATTAATACCGTTATTTTTCCAAAGTAAAAAAAATTGGATCACTCAAAGAAGGCTTAAAAAAGTAATTTCGACAAATTAAACTACAAGGTTTAAATTTTTTGAGCTTAAAAAAATTGTGGAACTGGAGCCAAATTTGTAAAGAATGCTTAATCACAGTGACCTCTAATGAAGGTTTTGCTAGTACACAAACATTAACTCATTGGTGAAGCACTTGATTAGGCAAATATTGTGGATACAATTTTAACTCGGGTCCCATTTCTATCAAGCCTTTCCTTTCTGTGCTTCTATTCATTTTAGCTACTCCAAACCTTGGCACTGGACTCATTCTGCCTCTTTCACTCACTGTCTTCCTTTAAAACATAATCCTCCCAAGGAAATATCAAGCAAAAACTTGAAGTGGCAAATGGCACTATGGGAACGAAATGGAGGTACGTATGATCGGTTGTCAGCCCTGACAAATCACTCACCCTGTTCATTGGTGTCTTGACAAGGAATTTCAGCGGTGAAAAGCAGGGAAGGAAATAAACTCATTAAAGCTTTGCTGAGAAATGTTTGACAGACAACAGAAACGCATGGGTGAGTCTGAGCAGGTATGCTCTTACCTGCCATCTAATGTGATCTTTGACACAACGTTTAAAGATACCTTCCCACATTGACAGCTAAGTGTTTCTTGTTAATCTTTAAGGGGGACCTGCTGCTATTTATGCATAAAATATAAGTGGCAGAGTATTAACTTAAAGCTGAACAGCTCCTGGATATGTCCATTTGTGCCAATTTAAAATAGATGCCGATAATCCCTGTAGACATCTGTTGTTGGAGACTGATGATTAAAAAGAATTTTGCAAATCCATGTTCTCCCAAAGCACTTCCCCGCCAATTAACTATCCTGAAGGCTGGTCATTGTACCAATGTGTAAAGCACTGGTTTACACACAGCAGCAATCTCCGAAGCAAAACACTGTTCTTTCTGAAGGGTATGATTGCACTGGACAGGATGCAGAGCTGATTGACACCAGACTGCGGGTTGGGTTGGAACTCTTCAGTACTGAGATGACACTGGGTTTGTTTCCCTTCGAGCAGAGGAGACTGAGTGGAGATCTGATTGAGCGAAACAAAATTACAAGGAGGTGTAGATGGTAACAAACTTTTCCTCATAGGAAAGACCGAGGGCATAGGTAAAAGGCAGGAAGTTTGAAGGCGATCTGAAGAAGAACCTTTTCACCAAGAGAGTGGTTGGAATCTAGGAGGCAGTCTCCCACAATGTTTAGGAAACACTTAGGTGATCACTTAAATTTCCAAAGCACAAAGCACAATGGATCAAGTGCTGGAAAATGCGATGAGTTTACATGGTAATCAAAGGTCTGCATGAACTTAGCCTGTTTTCGTGCTCTCTGACAATGTGCAGAGAGCATCCATTCTTAGTTTTGTCATCTGAAGATAATTGTTCCTTAGCGTACCCTGGAAATTTCCTCAATTCTATTAATGCAGTGGGACTTCAATTTCCAACCAAAGAGGGCAAATGAAGCCTCACTTTTATTAGCTTATCCAAGAGGCTACATCTTTGGCAGTACCAAACTCATTCATGCTCCGTACTTCAGCCTCAGAAGGGGTACATGAGCGTGTGCCATGTTGACTCACAAGAGCTATCACTGCGCCATAGTGCAGCGGTAATTGTTTCAGGCCTTCGCGAGCGAACGACCAATGTGGCTACTCCTCTGATTCTGAGTGCGGTACTGTATTTGGTGTATTACCAAATTCCAGCCTCTCACTCGATTTGAGAAAACATTATTCCTGGGGACTCCACCAGGCATTTCAAGTTAGAATAGAATTTGAGCCATGATTCTTTGCAGCAACTGCACAGTTAATTATTTCTCTCTGGGCAAGTGCCTGTGGAATCCAAATTATCCAGATTTCTAAAGCATTATAGGAACAGCTGATGTAATCACTGCCTCCCATAGGAATGGATAATTTATTAAACTCTTTTGTGTTTAAGTTATTGAATAAATATTTGGTGCAGTTCATAGAATCATAGATGCACTGAAACAGGTCTCTCAACCCACCAGTGTAGGACTAGTATAAGTGGGTGCATACTGACTGTCACATCTATTTATATTAATCCCTTACTAATCCCATTCACCCACACGATGTCTGGGGGTGTAATCAGGCTATTGCCTGTGAAAGGAGAAGAGGTGCAATAGTGCTGTGTCCATCTGTTATTCATGAACACTTGTGGCAATAAAGAGTGGGATCTAAGCTTCATTTTGTACTCCTCACCTTCCCATTTGACCCCACCCACCATGTGCATTGTAATTAAGGGCCAAGTTAGCTCAGAACAGGAATTAAATAGGAGGCCTTCCATTCCGTGTGATTACCTCAGGCAGTCTTTTAAAAATCCACTGCAAATGCTCGTGGACCAGCTGGCAATGCACAAGTGTTTTGTTATCGAGACAATTCCCTAGAGTCTGCTGTTGAGTAACTGAACAATTTAGCACAGGTGTCTGAAGGTCTGGTCATGGAAAGAAACTCCATGATTATCTAAAGGATTTGTTTCACTCTCTTCTGCAGAAACCCATCTATACACAGAGCAATCTTTCCAAAAGCAGCCTCCCAGCACCTGCCTAAAGTATCTTTTCACAGAGAAACAGGTGCAGTGGACTGCAGAGTAATGCTTTTCTTTTAGAAGTCCGTACACTGGAAGAAGCTGAGTATATTAGTCTTCTCCTTTGCAGCGATGTAAACATCTCATGGGGCACCCAAAAGCCCTAGGTCACATGTGCAGAGCTCTGCTTGGCATTGCATGTGACCAATAGCTAAACCCCCACTGCAAGACATGAGGTAAGAATTCTTGAAATGCAGAAGTATGAAATCGCAGGGGTAAAACTGCATACTACAATGGCACATGGGATGCCATTTACCAAGGTGACCTTTGTGAAAGGGCAAATCATACCTCCAATATTTCTGTCAGTATATCAGATTCTTGTGCCGTCTCTTTAATTATTCTTTGTGAATTTCATTAATTGAATTTGAGGGTAGCGCAAGCAGAGTATTGCTGATGTAAGTGGCGATGGAAGAGGAGTTTTCCTGTGCCGTGATGTAAGGAGGAATACAAGATCTCAAGGTTACAGTCACTGAAGCATAATTTGTGTATTTCTGCCACTATAAACACAACTGACAACTATTTCTAGAGCCATTATTTCCCATCAAAAAGCTGAGCTTTTAAATGATAATCCAGGTGTTGATGTAAATAGTTCACGTAACTTCCTGGGACATCTACCCAATTCCTCCCTCCCCCTCCCCACTGAGCTGTGGACATAACACTTTTTGCTCATTTGTGACCTTGTGCAAGTATGGCTGCTTACTGTGTTGATATCATAAACCTGGCATATTTGCCTCTTTGATAACTCCTACTTGGTAGTACTTGAAATCCTGAGCAGCCTCCCTAACGGCTGTGCACCGTGTAACTCTGTGCTTAACAGCTACTCCTCGTGTCTGCCGTCAATGCCATGAGTCTTCATTGGACCTGTCTTGGAGTGCTTTCCTTCCTGTAGCAGAAGTTTAGGAATTCCAGAGAGGATTCCACTCTGTTCTGGAATCTTAGGAATGTATAAATCCTTCATATATTTACTGTGGTTGGATCAGTGTTGCAGTGATGAAATAAACATAAATTTAAGGTGGGTGATGTTGTGGCAACTAGAGTTAATGGAGATTCTGCAGATGCTGGAAATCTTGAGCAACTCACACAAAATATTGGAGGATTTCAAAAGATCAGGCAACATCTATGGAGGGAAATTAACAATCGATGTTTCTAGCCTAGGCTGTTCATTTGGACTCTTGAAACATCATCAGGACGTGGAATCTTGTCCTACCATGCTATTTTCGAAAGGCAGTCCAGACTGTGGCTACCATGTTTCACGACGTATAAGCATGCATGTCACAGTTATGTAGTAGTGCTGTCACTGAGACAAACTTGTAGATGTTTAACTCTGTCTTTAAAAGTATGCTCAAATCATAGATAGTTGACCAAATACGCAAAATCCACACTGACTTTAGAAAGGTGTGCTACAATATTGATATCAATAACGGCACTATTATGCGGGATGCTTCCTTGATGGAAGACCTTGTCCAATTGTACTTGAAGATCATAAATCAGGTGGCACCTAGAACTGCAGTGAATGTGACTGAAAGATTACTTCAGTTTTCTTTAGACAGTTACTTAACTTAGACTGTTATTTGATGAGAGATTCTGATCCAAAATATTAAATGTCCTTTTCTCTCCATCCCACCACCTTTCTCCACACACACACACACACACACACACACACACACACACACACACACACTCTCTCTCTCTCTCAAGTTAAGGAAACATATATAATTTTTTACATAAAAACTTTGTTCACTTCCTTAATTATCTGCATCAGTTCCAATTATAATTTGCTTAAACACCATTAACAAATGCTCTAATCCTGCTGAAGACCAGACAATGCAGGAGTTGAGATTATACAACCAGATTATTAAATCAAGGCTTTGATCAACTTGAAACCAATGTGAGGAGAGTGATAATGGATGAGTAGGTTCAGGGTTGGAATTAGCATGTGGGAAAGGTAGTTATGATGAATTTGGATCCAAGTTGGATGACTTGCTAGAAGATTCTTGGAACAAGATGGAAGGTTATGTTGAGAGGTAATAAGAGGATGAGGTTTTCTGCAGCGGATGACTACAGTGATTGGTCTGGGTGAGGGAGAGTAGGTGCTTGTGGTATGGAACAGATGTCAAACTGGATACTTGCCTTGGAGGTAAATGTAACAGCACTGATTCTTAGAACAAGTTGACGGGTCAAGTTGAGAGGTAATGGAGGATGACATTTTCTGCAGCAGATGACTACAATGACTGATCTGGGCAAAGTAATGGAGGAAGTAGTAGGTGTTAGTGGCATTGGAGCAGGTGTCAAATTGGATACAGGTAAATGGAACAGCACTGATCAAAACGGTTTGAGCATTTGGTCGAGGGAAAGATATTCAGATGAGTAGCTAATGTACAGAGTTTGAGGTGGAGTCTAAAGACAATGCCTGCATAAATTCATGAAATTTATTTGGAAGATATTTCTGCTAATTCAATACAAATCCCCAGATAAAATGGAGTAAGAGTTAAAGATAGTGAAGTTGTGGAAGGAAGTGGTAGTGAGTTGGAGCTGAAATAAAAATGGAAAATACTCAAAAGATTCAAAGATTCATTTCATTGTCAGTCTGCATGTACAATACAACTCTGATATTTGTCTCAGGATCAGCAAGTGTCTGTGGAGAATCCAAATTAATATTTTAAGGTGATGAATTTTCATCAAACTGAAAAGGGTTTTAACGAGGTTTCACACCAAATGCCGGAGGTTCCTCAGGTAGAGGAACAAGATTTAATATATAGAGAAGGAGACAGTGAGGGGATGGTTAGGAAGTACAACTGGAAAAATCTGTGATTGGCTATAAAAATAGGAGAAATGAAACAGCAACAAGGGTGATGCTACAATGTGAAAGTTGGTGACAGTGCGAGATAGGTGCAAATGTGAAGTAAAGGCACGGGGATGAGTGGTTTATTAAAGAAACAATTTGGATGTCCGACAAGTTTATTTTTTGTCTCATTAGAAGAGTGTAAGAAACTGAGGATGAGAAGCAGTGTGGGAGTGGGTCAAAGAAGTAAAATGGCAGACACCTGGGAGCTTGTCATCACACGAGTGGACTGAATGGAAATGTTCCACACGTGGCTCACCCAATTTGCATGTGATCACTCCATTGTCGGTGGGGGGGGGAGGCTACACTGTAAGCAACAAAGATTTTGTGTGAAGTTGAAAGGAATCTAATTTAATTGATCTTTTATTTGTGAAATCAAATATCTTTTTCAAGAATAGTCACCACATTATAGGAAGAATGTGACTGAGCTGATAAGAGCATAGAGCAGATTCACCAGGAGGTTGCCTGAACTGGGAGACTTTAGTTATGTAGAGACATTCAGTGGGCTGGAGTGAAGGGGAGTGAAGGATGACTTGACAGAGGCATAGATAGGATTGATAGAATCTTTTTCCCATGTAGGGACATTAAAAGCAAGAGGATATTGGTTTAAGATGAGAGAAATGTTTATTTACATGGAATGTGGTTTGTTATCTGGAATATTATGACAGAGGGGATGATAAAATCAGATAACTGATATATTTAAGAGGCATTTAGTCGAACACATAAATAAGCGCAGCAGAGATGGATACAGTCCTAAGGTAGATATGTGGGATTAGTATAGATGGGCAAAAAGATTGACCTAGATGCGGTGGGCTAATGGAACTGTCACTGTCTCTAGTAACTCTGAAGTGAGTGTAAGTGAAAATAGGGAGGGGGCTAATGATAAACCTCAGGCACACCACCACTAGGTAATCTGCTTTGATCAGCCACTTAGTGATGACTGTTTTCAACCTCCCCAGTGGGCGAGGCATATAGAAGGAGAATGGTATGGCTAAAACTGGAAACAGGTTTAGCATAACAAAAAAAAAGTTATATCAGATGCCATTTGTGACTTTGATATGTTCCATTACTATTGTGAGATAGAAACATACTTAAAGGGATTCAGACCTGGAGATCTAGGAATAGTAAGTGTGATGAAAGCGTGCTCAAAGACTTTGAAAAGGAATTGGAAGAAGGAGATAAGGTGCCTGCTTGGAATGACAGATGAGTCAAGGTATCACAGGTTATCGCTCAATGTTAATATAACCGTCAAATGTCTGGTGCAGAATGTAGTTAAATAAAAAAAAATGCAGACACTTGCCTGACAATAGGATCTAAAAATATCCTTACTGGAAATTGTAAACAGATAGCAGATCCTTAAAGAATCTGCCAGTAATTTATTGTGAGAAGGGACTGTGCACATGCACTGGAAGAGGAAAATTCAAATGGTCTGTAACAGTGGCCAGGCTCCCAGTGTTAACTCTCTGCTCCCAATCTCACCTCTTTGACCATGGCCTTCCTCCTCTCACAACAATCTTCAAAGTAAGCTCAAGATGCAATATCTCATCTTTGAATTATGCTCATTACAGATTACATATTTTATTTTGTCTAGTAGTTTTACATAGTAAGTATTTCCAGCATCCATATTACAGTTTTCAAGCATTCTTTTCACATCCCTTTCATAATTTAACATTACGCCCCCTAGACTAATGTAATTTAGTGTTATTGCCCTTTACTCGTTTAATCTCTCCTGCCTTATATCACATTGCAAATCTTCCCATTTGTTCTATTTTCTTTTCTCCACTTATTCTTCCTCTTGAAACCACCTTATCTATTCATTCCCAGTTCTGTTGCAAAGTTGTTGCCCTGAAGCATTCCCTCTCTTTCCTCCTCCCCAGATGCTGCCCAGCCAGCTGATTATTTTCAGTAGTTTTTGTTTGTATTTCAGATTTCTGGTACTAAACTATGAATAACGTGACAATTCTCCAAAATGTGGTTTTTCCTATTAAGTACCACTTGTATCTTAAACCACAACAAAACATCACAGCTGCACTCAATTCTGCCAACTCTGACATCCACATTGATTATAGTAATCAAGAGGCAGAACTGTATCAGATTTCCTTTCTCTTCTGTGGTTCAAGGAACTGAAGCTATACTTAGCTTCTGCTCTGTGCCAGCTAAGACCAGTTCAGTCCATGTAAAGACCAGGAGAATCTGAGATTGTTCTGGTGTACAGAGCTATGAAGGCTAAAACCAATGTATCAATAGGATTCGTTCATTCGTTATGTGCCATGTCCTATGATGTGGGCGATCATGGTCTTTCCAAGATAATGATTGTTCTGGGAAAATTTTTTGCAGAAGTGGTTTGCCATTGCCTTCTTCTGGGCAGTGTCTTTACAAATGTGTTGACTCCAGTCATTATCTATACTCTTCAGAGATTGGCTGCCTGGTGTCAGTGGTCTCATAACCAGGACTTGTGATGTGCACCAGCTACTCATACAACCATCCACCATCTGCTCCCTTGACTTCACTTGATCCTGATCAAGGGGGTTAAGCAGGTGCTACACCTTGCCCAAGGATGGTTGCAGGCTAGCAGAGTGCCTTGCACCTCCTTTGGAAGAGATGTATCTCTATCCTGCATCCATACCAAGAGAATTACTGCTTATAAAATTGGGAAGATGGTGGAGTGTGCAGAATAGCTGAGGGGGAGCTAGAGGTGAAGTTTTGATTGATTTTGGAGTGAGGATTGCAAAGGTAAGAGTTTTATACCAACAAAGCCTTTCCTGTCCTGCATGCTGAGTTCTGGTGTTATACGAGCCTGATCTGCAACATCTGGCACAAGCTCACAAAAAATGATCTAATACAGCCATTTGCCTGATTGAGAATGGAGACAAGAAAGACAGGTAATGAAGATGATAGAGAGTGAGAGTGTCCTTTGTCCATTGCCCACTGGTTTCCTGTCCAAGAATATAGGGAGATGATAGGGATGCCACAAAAAAAAAACACACACACACACACACTTCATGATATACATAGACATAGATACATAGAAAATAGGTGCAGGAGTAGGCCATTCGGCCCTTCGAGCCTGCACCGCCATTTATTATGATCATGGCTGATCATCCAACTCAGAACCCCGCCCCAGCCTTCCCTCCATACCCCCTGACCCCCGTAGCCACAAGGGCCATATCTAACTCCCTCTTAAATATAGCCAATGAACTGGCCTCAACTGTTTCCTGTGGCAGAGAATTCCACAGATTCACCACTCTCTGTGTGAAGAAGTTTTTCCTAATCTCGGTCCTAAAAGGCTTCCCCTCTATCCTCAAACTGTGACCCCTCGTTCTGGACTTCCCCAACATCGGGAACAATCTTCCTGCATCTAGCCTGTCCAATCCCTTTAGGATCTTATACGTTTCAATCAGATCCCCCCTCAATCTTCTAAATTCCAACGAGTACAAGCCCAGTTCATCCAGTCTTTCTTCATATGAAAGTCCTGCCATCCCAGGAATCAATCTGGTGAACCTTCTTTGTACTCCCTCTATGGCAAGGATGTCTTTCCTCAAATTATAATAATCTGTTTTCCTATTTTTGCCACCAAAGTGGACAACTTCACATTTATCCACATTAAATTGCATCTGCCATGAATTTACCCACTCACCCAACCTATCCAAGTCACCCTGCATCCTCTTAGCATCCTCCTCACAGCTAACACTGCCACCCAGCTTCGTGTCATCCGCAAACTTGGAGATGCTGCATTTAATCCCCTCATCCAAGTCATTAATATATATTGTAAACAACTGCGGTCCCAGCACTGAGCCTTGCGGTACCCCACTAGTCACTGCCTGCCATTCTGAAAAGGTCCCGTTTATTCCCACTCTTTGCTTCCTGTCTGCTAACCAATTCTCCACCCACACCAATACCTTACCCCCAATACCGTGTGCTTTAAGTTTGCACACTAATCTCCTGTGTGGAACCTTGTCAAAAGCCTTTTGAAAATCCAAATATACCACATCCACTGGTTCTCCCCTATCCACTCTACTAGTTACATCCTGAAAAAATTCTATGAGATTTGTCAGACATGATTTTCCTTTCACAAATCCATGCTGACTTTGTCCGATGATTTCACCGCTTTCCAAATGTTGCGTTATCACATCCTTGATAACTGACTCCAGCAGTTTCCCCACCACCGACGTTAGGCTAACCAGTCTATAATTCCCCGGTTTCTCTCTCCCTCCTTTTTTAAAAAGTGGAGTTACATTAGCCACCCTCCAATCCTCAGGAACTAGTCCAGAATCTAACGAGTTTTGAAAAATTATCACTAATGCATCCACTATTTCTTGGGCTACTTCCTTAAGCACTCTAGGATGCAGACCATCTGGCCCTGGGGATTTATCTGCCTTCAATCCCTTCAATTTACCTAACACCACTTCCCTACTAACAAGTATTTCGCTCAGTTCCTCCATCTCACTGGACCCTCTGTCCCCTACTATTTCTGGAAGATTATTTATGTCCTCCTTAGTGAAGACAGAACCAAAGTAATTATTCAATTGGTCTGCCATGTCCTTGCTCCCCATAATCAATTCACCTGTTTCTGTCTGCAGGGGACCTACATTTGTCTTTACCAGTCTTTTCCTTTTCACATATCTATAAAAGCTTTTACAGTCTGTTTTTATGTTTCCTGCCAGTTTTCTCTCATAATCTTTTTTCTCCTTCCTAATTAAGCCCTTTGTCCTCCTCTGCTGAACTCTGAATTTCTCCCAGTCCTCAGGTGAGCCACTTTCTCTGGCTAATTTGTATGCTTCTTCTTTGGAATTGATACTATCCCTAATTTCTCTTGTCAGCCACGGGTGCACTACCTTCCTTGATTTATTCTTTTGCCAAACTGGGATGAACAATTGTTGTAGTTCATCCATGCAACCTTTAAATCCTTGCCATTGCATATCCACCGTCAATCCTTTAAGTGTCATTTGCCAGTCTATCTTAGCTAATTCACGT
This sequence comes from Mobula birostris, assembly GCF_030028105.1. NCBI lineage: Eukaryota > Metazoa > Chordata > Chondrichthyes > Myliobatiformes > Myliobatidae > Mobula > Mobula birostris. The sequence continues at coordinate 168,865,581 of NC_092370.1, read as the reverse complement.
CTCATACCTTCATACGTGAGTGATGATAAACCTGATTCTTATCTGGGTTTCTATTGTGCACTAAGAGTGGGAAGGGAGCTAAGAAGGAGTTATTAAACTGACTTGTAAATCCCAACACTACTTTGGACTATATTTCTTTTATCTCTCTCAACTTGCAGAGTGTTGCTATGTTTATTTTATTGTGTAAATGAGGTTTATTTAAATTTGTTAATTTGTTTGCCATGTTAGTAATGTATTGTTGCAAAAAGTTATTTTTTGTGGCATTTATACCTTGAGTACATATGCACATGATGATAAGCTTAAACTTGATAAACCGGTAGGAGCAAAGTCAAGGGGTTGACATATGCTGATACTGAAACAGGAATTACCCTAGGAAAATTAGTTTGTGTAAACTACATTTTTTTTCATGATGGAAGCACAATGCTAAAATATAACTTGTTTGGTTTGCTTCATTTTAATTTGGGCACTTCACCCTTGCCTCTCCCAAAGCTACTTCCATACTGGCATCCTTGGGATGAGGTTATTCCTAGTGCAGCTCTCCTTTTATGAGAAGAGGGTCTTGGGCCATGGGATGTTTTTCATGGAAGTTTCTGGGACACTAACCTTTGAATTCTGAGGCAAACAAAATAGTCCCTAAGTACTATGCCCCTTTCCATCTAATATCCCACACTCCCAGCCTCCCCTACTCCCTCCATTTGTAACCCCTATGAGCCTTTGGTCGACCTCTTGAGTTCAGTCTGGGTGAGAGACTGGAAGTAGCATCTTCAGAACATAAATTGTTACAGATTGTTGTGGTATAGAAATAGGCCCTTTGGCCCTGAACATCTATTCTGACCTTGAAGTACCTATTGGAGCAGCACCACATCTTCCGACCTGATAGCGCGAACAGTGATTTCTCTAACCTCTACTATTTTCTTCTCCTCCCTCCTCTCTTTTTCTATTCCCCATTCTGGTTACTCTCTCAGCCCTTCTCTTCTCACCTAGCTGGCACTTACCCCTGGTTTCCCATCTCCTTCTCTTTCTTCCATTATCCACTGTCCTCTCTGATTAGATTCATTCTTCAGCCCTTGACATCTACCACCTATCACCTCCCAACCTCACTTCATCCGTCCTCCCCCATTCATGCGTGGCCCCACTCACCTGGTCTCACCTATCACCTGCCAGCTTGTACTCCTTCCTCTCCCACAATCTTTTTGTTTTGGCTTCTGCCCCCTTCCTTTCCAATCCTGTCGAAGAGTCCAGGCCAAAACTGTTGACTGTGGAAATCAGAATCAGAATATAACATACACTACCCCATTTGGTGTGCAGCAACTGAGGGATATTGCTAAGAATATCAGGACATATATGCCCAGAAACGATCCTATGGAGCCGTTCCAGGCAATTGGTTACCAGAGAACAATACACAGTCCAGATGATGCCAAGGAAAAGAGATTGGTTATAGTGTGCTTGCATCCGAACATACACTCCACTTTGCTAGAAGCACAGCTAGGGGAACAAATGAGGAGTTAAAGAATGTGATACTCACTGTTGGGTAATAAAGCAGTGACCCAATAGTTGAGGTAATTAAATGTTAGCAAAGGAAAGGAGAATACCAGACTACATTTACACCTCGTCTATGGATGGTGTTCCAAGGGGTGTACGGATTAAAATTAAATTGAGATCATTTAGAACCAGAAGCTGGTTAAGAACATTAATATCTCATAGTACTGACAAGTCTAGAAAGATGTGGAACTGGGTTCTTAGGAAAATGGTTAGAGCATTGAAGACGGAAGTGCAGGAGTTAGATTTTAAATTTAGGAATACTTCAGAGGGAGCTAGAGTGTCTCCACTTCAAGAAAGTAGACGGGCCATTGTGTGGAGAAATGCAAGTCAGGGCAGAAGCCAGCAGAGTGATTGCAGAAAAGAAGTAACATAGTGCTGGAGTGCACCTTCACCCAATCAGGAGAACTTGAGGGGTGCAAACATCCCGGTGCAGTGCTCAGATCTGCTATTTCAACTGTGGTAATGTGGGTCATTATGCTCAGAACTGTACAGCAAACAGTTCATATAATCTACATCCTAACAGACCAGAGATTGGAGTTACAGAAACATCAGAAGGTGATGGAAATTTTGTTGAACTGGGGATGCCATGCTTTAAATTTGTTGAATGCTTACTTTTGCATGATGAATAACTTCCAACATTTTTTTTGTTTTAAAGTCGTAAAGTAATATATTCCCTCAGTTTTTTTGTGATTATAACTTAATATTTTGGTGTTAGTGATTTTCTGCTTTAAACTATGGATGATTGTATGTTTGAGATATGTGAGGTGTGACTGTGTGTGTGTGTGTGTGTGTGTGTGTGTGTGTGTGTGTGTGAGAGAGAGAGAGAGAGAGAATGAGAATCTTTTTGTTTATTCTTTCAAAAGTTTGTTCAAGTATTTCACAGTGGGATCAGTGGGATTTAACTGTTTATTCTAAGTCTTACAGTTTCTTGTGAACGTTTTGAAGGAATAAAAATACAAGCATGGATATTTGTTTTATATTATCTATGTTTTTGGTTTGTGTTTCTTTGTTTTCCATCGAATTGGTTTTAGAGAGAGACCCGGATTTTACCCTGGCCATATAGAATCCAGGTTAAGGGGATGGAAATCCATGTTTCTGTATGCCCATATTTCAGAGCGAAATGAGCATTTGGGGAAATTGCTCATTGGTGGACAGTTAAATTGGGAATTTGAAATTGATATTTTGGAAGAGTGGAATATTTGGGAACAATTCTTGAAGTTGTTTTCACTAACAAGACTGTTTTCTTTTTACAGAACATAAAAGATGTTGTTCAACACTTTTGAGGTATTGATTTTGAGTTTGAGTTTATTTGGAAATTAGTTTTGATGCAGTCGTAGTGTAAGTCATGTAAATTACAAATGAAAACACATATTTATCCAGCTGCTGCTGTATGGTCAAATTAAAATTACTTAGTCAGTCAGTCCTGACACTGCAGGGTTGAGATGCAGTTGTAAAGGATATTAAAGTTTCTACCTTCCTTGAAGATTTTCTTCATTGTACAGGAGAACAGCACAGATGTCAAGATATGATAGTAAATGATCCCAGGGGATCATATGTATCGAAACAAAAGGTGGGAGCGGGGAATTGGAAAGAGATCAGATAAAACAATTACCCAAGTACAAAGACACAAACAAAGGAAAAACTCTATTTTTTTCTTGTAAACACAAGGAAATCTGCAGATGCTGGAATTTCAAGCAACACGCATAAAAAATGCTGGTGAATGCAGCAGGCCAGGCAGCATCTATAGGAAGAGATACAGTTGACGTTTTGGCTGAGACCCTTCGTCAGGACTAACTGAAACAAGAGATAGTAAGAGATAGTATTTCTTTTTGTAGGTGGGTTCCTCACGAAAGAAGAACCAACTATGGGATATACATATGGGAGAGTATAAGAACACAAAGGTGAAAATTCACTCAAAATTATCCAGGGGGAATAAGAAGGGTGACAAGTTTTCAAAACAAAATTTTTGCAGACGGACAGGGCAGTTGCAGATTGTGGAAACTGGAAGACAGAAGAAGCAATGGGTTAAGGTTATGGATTTCAGAGGAGTAAAATAAAAACAGAATTACAATAACCGAAAGGGAGAGCAGGGTCAGAAATATACAAAAAGCACAAGGGTGTGCTTACTAAAGTCTGAGCGGTCTTACATGAAACTTGTGGTTCCAGATTGGGGGAATGGAACCAAATAAACCGCTGATATGCATGACCTATGAGGATACCAGGGAGATGAAAGTGCCCAGGAAGGGCTAAAGCAAAATGTCAAACTTTAAACGCAAGATTTCATTTAACTCAAGATGAGGGGAAAATGTATTTTTTTGCAGTGGAATTAACTATGTCTGGGATCATGGTGTGTCTTACCCAGAGCCATTACAGTGGACAAACGTGTCAGCAGTGATGTCGTTACCTGGTGAGCTCTCAGAGATCAAAAACAACTTTTCTCGATGGATTTGGGTAATGCAGGGCTAACAAAGGATGTATAGAGATTCTAATTTGTATTGTGCTGGGGTGAATGGTTTGATGGGTGTGGGTAAAATCTTAGGTTCCCAAAGAATACAATCGTATAGTTCTTGTGTTAGATTCTAGACGTGACACTATCATGTATCCCAGAGGGAATAATAGTCAGTTTTTAGATCCAGTTACTAAGCAGCCCACAGGTAATGTTGGCCTTGGTAAATTTACAGTTCTTTGGGATCACACACATGTGAATACTGAGAGGAGTGGTGATTCACATGAGATATTTCTTTTGCGACAGTTACAACCAAGAATTTTCCAAAGGTAGCTTCAATCATTATTGACTGTACACAGGAGAATGCTGTGCAGGGAGGAAAGAGTGAAAAGGTTCACAGTGTGCCCAAGTATTATGAGAATACTTGTGGTTTCAGTACTGATGAAAATTGTTCATTATCTATTCTGCCTATGAATAATCTGTCTTTCTTGCTAAAATGCACTGGTGGGACAAACATATAGTGACAGTGGCACGAGCTATACCAAGGAATGGAAATAATGCCATTTGGAAAGTGACAACGTAGCCACTGGAAACGTAACTTTACGCCTGGCTATTGGAGGACGAACTTTGCCTCAGCCAGCAGTAGATGTGGTAATGAAGGTGAACTTCAAGATCCAACACACTGATATGGAACATATTTATGGGACTATGTTGTTACCAATTTGCCACCTTACTTGACTGCAAACTGTACATTGAGTTATTCAGATTTTTGGAGTAAGTTTTGGAATTGGGGATTAGTCATTCAAATGCATACATGGGTGACAATAGTATCACATGCTGCTGCAATACTCATTTTATGTACGTTGATCATTGTAATGCTAATGTATATCAACTTAGAAGTGGAAGGCTGAAGTTATGCAAAAGTTATAGGATGATGCTCTTATAAAACAGAAGAAATGATTGTATAAAGAGTGTGTGAATTTGGTAAATAAATGTTATCTGTAACTTTATACGATGTAAGTGTGGTACACCTACTGGGGGTTCGTGGCAGTCCTACAGGCAGTCAACAGAATGAGAGGAGGATAATAACTCTAAGATAAATATCTTTGGATTAAGAGGAGGGAGATGTTGGTCAGAAAGAACTACAATCTACAAATCAGTGAACAGAAATGAGGCAGGTGCGGTAGAAGCAGACAGAACCAAAAGTCTTTGTTACTGCTATGTGGTGGTAGGAATGGAGGTGGCCATTTTGTGAGCCTGTCCTTGCAGCCGTCTTTTTGTGAACAGCTTGGTGAACTGATTCTTGCTGTGGGGTAACAATCAGAGCAGTTGAATGAGGACACAATGAGTTTCTGCTAATGATCTGCTAAACCTGAGACCATTCTCAGGTAAGTCTTGAAGAAGGATCTTAAAATGTTGACTGTTCATTCATTTTCACATATGTTGCCTGATCTGCTGAGTTCCTCCAGCATTTTGTCTGTGTTCTCTCAGGTAAGGAGCTGTTTATTACATAAAATGGCAGGTTTGCAGGAACAGCCTGTGATCTGGGTCCAGCGTTTGGCTGACTTGGTTGGACTGGTTTGAACCTGTCAAAGTTGGACAGAGTAGAAGTTATTACCTAGATAACAAAGCTGAAGGGAGAGCCATAAAGCAAAACTGCTTGTAGCCGTGGGCCACATCCAATGAGAAGCTGACACAGGTCAGTCAGATGACCTTGAGCCAGTGAAATTGGAACATCGTAGACTGATCTAATGAAGAAAGGAATAAAAATGCAGGATTTTAGGAGTACAAGCAGTGACAACATTCCGGAGGCCAACTGTCATGTATGTGGGTGACTCCTTGTCAGATATTTGGAGATCACATCAGGACCACAAGGAATGCCTGGCCAGCTTAAACTTTTTTTCCTGGGTAATACCTTTTATCTTCTTTGACTGTTCTTGGAGGATCTGGGAAACCTAGTGGGTGTACATGCAAGTACTCAGTTGCATAAATTCACGTGCTTGTGAACTAGGCTGATTAAGGTATTGTCGATAAATAAAGATTTTCTGTGTGCCTAACTAGTCAATATTATTGAGGGGTGCTCCTTGTAAATGCATCTGTGCAAATATGCATTGCCCATTTAGAATTTACCAAAATGTCATTGGCCATTGCACCTGGACTATGCAAGTACACCTGTCAGGGTGCACTATAATTTCTAGGCACCTGTCTTTGCCGAAACAGTTGTCTTTTCCAGGAAAGCTGTCTTCAGAACCGAGGGCGATTTAAGACACAAAATATGTCTGCTGTACATAACTTCAAATGACAAGATTAATGAGGGGAAACATTATAGCACAGTACTGGATAATAGGCAGCCTTTTAACAGACAGTTATGTTTCAGGCAATCTCTTGTTTCATTCCTTTCTACTGACAGAAGGTAGTTAAAAATAACTCTTTTCTGCCAGACCTTCTGTACTTTTGCATTATATCACTTAGCAAAATGAATGGTGGTTGAAAAACACCAGAAAAATAAAAAAAATTCTCAGAAGACACCAGTGAACCACACCACCATGGCTGTAGGAGAGATGGTGGGAAGTGGGGGGCGGGGGGGGGCGGTTGAAGGATGACTCCAAACCAGACTGAAACACAGATGGTTGAGGCCCCCTCTATTCAGCATCCTGTTAGGAAATGTGCAGTTGCTGGAGAACAAAATTGAGGATTTAAGGGCAAGGTTGCTGTATTGGAGGGAAATGAGGAATTGTTGTGTTCTATGTTTTACTGAGGCGTGGCATACTTAGAGCGCGCCGGACATGGCAATCAGATCTGAAGGCTTCTCGATACACAGGATGGACCGAACTGCTGACTCAGAAAGGGTAAAAGGTGGAGATGTGCCTTTCTTGATAAACTCTCTGTGGTGCTCTGATATGACAATTTTGTTGTACTCATGTTCTCCCAACCATTCTATTTGCTAAGAGAGTTCCCCATGTGATCCTGACAGCTTGATCACTTGGCTGTTCTTCTCCTCTCTGCACACATGCAGGAGCCAAAGGGCAAGGCCCCAGAGATGAACGAAGAGTCTATTGCAGGACACAAGGAACACTTACTGGATTGCTTTGAGTTGGTGGACTGGGCTGTGTTCATGGACAAGTCTGTGCATCTGAATGAATACACCATGGTAGTCACGGACATTATAAAAACAGTCGTAGACTATTGTATCCATACAAAATCATTCAGAGTCTTCCCCAAACAGAAACCCTGGATGAACCATGGGATCTGCAATCTGTTGAGGGCCATATCCATGGCATTCAAGTCTGTCGAACAATAAAGTTAGAAGAAGGCCAGGTACCATATCCGGAAAGCCATCTCACAAGCCATGTAACTATTCTAGACTAAACTTGAATCAATGAAGGCTGCTCAATAGTTATGGCAGGGCTTGAATGCCGACACCTCTTACAAAGTGAAATCAACCAATGGGTGACAACAGGTCAGCCTGAGGTACCCTCCTGCCTCAGGCAGGCGTCAATTATACCAGTGCCTAAGAAGATCACAGTACCCTGCCTCAATGACTGTCATCTAGTAGCACTTACATCCACTGTGATGAAGTGTTTTGAGAAGTTGATGATGAAACAAATCAACTTATGTCTGAGAAGTGACTTAAATCTGCTCCAATTTGCCTATTGGCACAACAGCAAATGACATTTCATTGGCTTTTCACTCAAACCTGGAACATGTGGACAGCAAAGATCCATACAGCAGGATGCTCTTTATCACCATGGCTCAACATTCAATGTTATCATCCCCTCAAAACTAATAAATAAGCTTCAACACCTTGGCCTTAATACTTCCTTGATTTCCTCACTTGCAGACCCCGGTCACTTTGAATTGACGATAAAACCTCCTCCACAATCTCCAACAGCACAAGTACACCTCAAGGCTGTGTGCTTAGCCCCCTGTTCTACTCACTTTACACTTATGACTGTGTGGCTAAGCATAGATCCAATACCATATTTAAGTTTGCTGTTGATACCTCTGTTGTGGGTCAAATCAAAGGTGGTGACAAATCAGCATTTAGGAGGGAGATTGGGAATCTGGCTGAGTGGACCCACAGCAAAAATTTCTCACTCAGTGTCAGCAAGAACAAGGAACTGATTATCGAGTTCAGGAGGAGGAAACCCAAGGTCCATGAGCCAGTCCTCATCAGGGGATCAGGGATGGAGAATGTCAGCAACTTTAAAGTTCTCGGTGTTACCATTTCAGAGGACCTGTTCTGGGCCCAGCACATAAATACAATTATGAAGAAAGCACAGCAGCACCTCTACTTCCTCAGAAGTTTGTGAAGATTTAGCATGACATCTAAAACGTTGACAAACTCCTATAGATGTGTAGTCTATACATTGTGGAGATTACATTGACTGACTGCATCACAGCCTGGAATGGAAACACCAATGCCCTTGAACAGAAAATCCTACAAAAAGTAGTGGATACAGCCCAGTCTGTCATGGGTAAAGCCCTCCCCATCACTGAGCACATCTACACGGAGCGTTGTCACAGGCAAGCAGCATCCATCGTCAGGGACCCTTACTGCTTGTGTCATGCTCTCTTCTCACTGCTGCCATCAGGAACATGATACAGCAGCCTCAGGACTCACACCACAGGGTTCAGGAACAAGTGGAGGTTGTCGGGACAATATGTGCACCGCATTTCCCTTGGAAATATTGGATTGCGTAACGGGAGGGAGAGTTTAAAAATCGAGCTGGGGCAGCCGGGACATTCTGACCACAACAGTTCCTTTGGAGACTTTGGAATGTGCAGCAGGAAAGAGTGTTCAAAAGAAGTGAACAGGGTTAGTTGAGACATTCCGCTCATCACAGTTCACTTGGAGACATTAGATTATCTGATCAGGCAATAAAAAAAAAATCACTGTTAAGCAGAAAGTCCATTGTTTGAGCAGCCATTATGAGTGGGCCCCTGTTAGAGTGGGGAATTCAGGCTTTGCTCATAGAGGATTCAGCGAGGATAGGCAGAGGCTGCAGATAGATTTTTTTTGTTGCACAGTTAGAGATGTGGGGATGCCAGGCAGGATAGTGGAATGTTCCTCTTGCAGGATGTGGGAAGGCAGAGACCCCCAGTGCCTTTGTTGACTACACCAGCAAGAAGTGCATCCAGCTGCAGACCATGTTAAGGAATTGGAGCTGGGTGAATTCCGGATCATGTGGGAGGCTGAGAGGTTGATTGACAGGCATACAGAGAGGTAGTTACACCCAAGGTGCAGGACACAGGTAACTGGGTGACCATCAGGAAGGGGAAAGGGGATGGACAGTCAGTGCAGAATATCCCTCAATAACAGGGATACCGCTTTAGAGACTGATGGGGAGGGGGATGACCTCACAGAGGAAAGCCACAGCTGTCAGTTAGACTGCATTTATTTCAATGCACATTGATTCATGGGTAAGGGGATGAAGTCAGAGCATGGCTTGGCTCTGAGGATTGGGATGTTATAGATATAACAGAAACGTGGCTTAGAGAAGGGTAGGACTTGCAGGTCAATATTCCAGGTGTGATAGTACAAGTAAACAAGAGGGGGTAACGCACACAAAATGCTGGAGGAACTCAGCAGGTCAGGCAGCATCTATGGAAATGAATAAACAGTCGACGTTAACACCGGAAAGGTAGGGGGAAGATGCCAAAATAAAAGGGTAAGGGGGAGGGGAAGGAGGATAGGTAGAAAGTGATAGGTGAAGCAAGTTGTGTGGGAAGGGTAAGGGGATGGAGGAGAAGGAATCTGATAGGAGAGGAGAGTGGACTATGGAAGAAAGTGAAGAAAGAGGGCCACCGGGGGAGGTGAGGAGAAGAGGTAAAAGGCCAGAGTAGAGAATAGAAAAAGAGACAAGGGGAGGGGAATAAAGAACTTACTGGAAGTTGGAGAAATCAAAGTTAATGCCAGCAGGTTGGAGGCTGCCTGGACAGAATACAAGGGATTTCTTCTCCTCCCTGAGAGTGGTTAATGTGCTACCGAAGATGAGCGACAACTTACTGGTGGTTCCCAAAGCAAGAAATACAACTAAATGCTTTATTAATAACACTCTTTCTGCAAAATATCATGGTAATCGATCACCGCAGATGATGAAGAGGCAAGTGAAGGCGAGGCTTACTCGAGGGTCAAAGTTGGATTGAGGTCAAGGCATGTTTGAAGCGCATGGTCAGAGGGAGGCTTTGAGATGGAGTCAGGGTGTGTGAAGTGGAGAAAAGTCAGAGTGGAAGAGTTTTGGAACTTGTCCACCTAAACTGAGAGCAAGGTCTGATCAATCTAAGTGCCTGGCCAATTTGAAATGGTCGGATATGGGCCGAAACGTGGCAGCCAGAGCATGTCATTGCTACAGGGCCTGGGTCTTGGGCCGAGGAACGACTCAATTTTTGGACAATTTAAATACTCGGCAGGATGGATTGAAAAGGCAGGGAGTCAGGACCAGGGGTGAGGGACGGGTGAGGTGAGGGAACGTTTGCTCTGCGCTTCACTGCACTGAGACTGAGGCTGTGGGCCTGCTCAGGAATTCATGTCTGAGTGCTCTGCGACGCTCTGGGATTCATGTCTGAGGGCTCTGCGACACTTTGCTCCACAGTGTGATAAACAGATCCTGAGGCTGTAAGCCTACTCTGGATGCGTCGGGCCTCATTTCTATGAACTTACTTTCATTTTGAATGCTGTTGCCAGCTTTTATTGTTTTTCTCTCTCTGCGCTTTGGGTATTTATTGGTCTTTTATTTTAATGGGCTTATCTATTTTTAATTTGTTGTGATACAACACAGAATAGGCCTTTCCTGCCCTTCAAACCACACTACCCAGCAATACCCTGATTTAATCCTAGCCTAATCATGGGACAATTTACAATGACCAATTGATCTACTAACCGGTATGCCTTTGGACTGTGGGAGGAAAGTGGAGCACTCAGAGGAAACCCAGAGGTCACAGGGAGAACGGGCAGTGGTGGTTCTTTTATGTTTCTTGTTTTGTGGCTGTCAGTAAGGAGTCGCATCTCAAGGTTGTATAATGTACTTTGACAATAAATGTACTTTGAATCATCATGGCAGAAGAGAAGGCCATGGATTGACATGTCGGAATTGGAATGGGGATAGGAATTAAAATGGTTGGCCACCGGGATCTGCTTTTGGTGGATCGAGTGGAGGTTTCAGAGGAATGAGAGGGGGTATTGCCTTCTTGATGAGGGAGGGTGTGATAACAGTACTTAGAAATGATATTGTTGGAGATCGTGCATTGAAGCTAAATGGGTAGAACTTAGGAACAGTAGGGCAAGTGTCACTATAATGGGATTGTATTATAAAATCCCCTAATAGCCATCAAGAAGATGAGTAGCAGGTGGTGTTATGTACCCCGTAACTGGGTTGCCAAACCAGCAGAAATGAATCACTCAGTTGGAGTCTGGATTACTAGAACTAAGAAAGTTTTATTAAAGAAACAAGCAACACAGTACTCTAATCAAAAGGATAATAAATGCAACAGTTCAGCAATGATAAACACACATGTACACAGAATTAAGATAACCGGATCAATCAAGCTCTATCGTTGTCTAGGGGTAAATGACCAGTTTCAAAGTGACGCAAAGTTCAGTTCAGTTCGCAGTAATCGCTGCCGTGGCGATGGACAGTGGGGGGAAGGAGAGAGAGAGCAAAACAAATGAATATTCAAGGCTTCCACACAGACCTTCGCAGTCAGCTGTCGGGCGAGTCCTTTGTGATGTCATCTGAGGTCACCGACCGTGACCCCTCCGTTTCCAGATACGATCGTTTCCCTGCGGTGAACCTGGCACCCAGGCAAGGGTGGACACACACCAGGTTCCCGCCAATCGTGCCTTTCCACCCTGTGCGTCTATGGCCTGGTCCCGCAACCGGCCTTCCAAAACTTGCCACCGACTTGTGAGAGACGCACCGCTTCCAGGGTCTCGTTACCTCGGGTGTCGTGTGTGTCCTGCCTTAGCGAACCTGTCCCTTTTTATCCCCCTGCTGGGGTATCGCCTGTCCATCACTTCAAACAGTTCAGGGTTCAAAGGGGGAGCCGCTCTTGACAGCTCTCTCCTTCTGTTACTCTCTCTCCCGTCCCTTCATTACACATCTCCAAATGCTGCTCCATTGTTTTCCTTATCTCTCTCTCTCCTGAAGACAGGTGGTAGACCAACTGCTGATCCCACTGGTGCCAGCACAGGACAGCTAACATCTTTATCTATGTGTATTCTTGTCACACTTCCCCCCTTTAAGGATTTTTACCGGGGTAAAAACTACAAACATGAATACATTATTTGATACACACATATACACATCTTTATCAGCTATTTGGCTAATACAGCGAATTTGAAGTCGTCAACACCTTGACAGACAGTCAGTAATCACATTTTCCGTTCCTTTTATATGTGTTATTAATAATCCCTTAGACCAGGCTCCAACTTAGCATACTTCATAGTGGCCAAAAACACTGATGAATTGCGATCAATGTAACCTCTCATTGGGTTTCGTCCCGGACCACAATAACAAGGGTCGTCCCATTCCGACTTAGTTTTCTCTCGCAAGGGCTTAGTAGGAGGGAGAGGGGTAGTAACCGCAGAGTTATTGCAAAACTTCCTACAGTACCCCACCATCTCCAAGAGCCTTCTGAGGGCCCTCTTGTCTGTCGGGGTTGGGATGTCAGAGATAACCCGCACTTTAGCTTGCATCGCTGCCAGCTGCCCCTGTGTCACCACAATTCCCAGGTAAGTGACCTTCGTGTGGACGAACTCATTTTTTTCAGGGTTCACTATCAAGCTGGCTTCAGACAGTCGTATTACATTGCCAATACACACCTCTGTGTTCGTCAGCCCTTTTGTCACTGAATTACTCATTCTATATGGCTGTTGCTCGCTAGGCTGACCTGGTGTAACAAACACCTCCCAACGTCCCAGTTCTTTGCATCGCCTCAGGACAATCAAACACACGTGTGCGAGTCGTTTAATTACTTCTCCTAAAGAGTCGCTTTGTTCGGGGATTAAGGGAGAGACCTTATCAGCAGACCTGGCCAAAACAATAGCCTTCTCCCATCTGGTTGATACCATACTCATCTTTTCAAAATGGTTTTTTTCTCTTATCAGGGGGACCCTAGCTTCATGGATTTCCGCGCTAACACCGACTAGGTTTATTAGCATATCAAAAGCCTGTGACCGTCTCAGTTCGCGTCGGCCATAATCAATAACATCCTTCCCCCGGTGCAGCCGGTAAACCTCTTTCATGATTCCACCAACTGTTCCCTCCAGTACCGCAAAATGTCCACCGGGGGGTACCTTGTGGGCCAGGTTAAAAACCTCATCCCCATAACTCTTTTGTACCACCCCCCATTCCTCATCTGCGGGTACGGTACTTGGTCTCCCTTTCTTCCTTAGCACTTCCTCCTCCACACAATAGCCTACTAGTTCCCTTGTTAAGTCTGTGTCAGAGAGAGCTGTCTCTGCCAAAACCATCAGCCCCTCATCTCGCTCCTGCGCCTGCACAAATTCTTTCCTGGCTAATGCTAAGTCTGTCTCAGCTCCCTCACTACTTCTTGTTTCACTACACTCCTTCTTTTCACTTTCTACCCCCTTCTCGTACAAGGCTGGCAGAAACGTCTCAGCTAAATTTACTACCGCAGTCCCGTGATGAACCTGTGAGTCCATGGGCGGGGCCTCAATGCTGGCAGGCTGACCTGTCAATCTCACGGCTGGGAACACGATTCCCCCGGCGAGGTCATTACCGAGCAAGACTTCCACGCCTTTCATTGGTAATTCGGACCTCACCCCGATCGTGACTAGTCCAGAGACCAGGTTGCTTTTTAAGTGTATCTGGTGCAAAAGGACAGCCTCTGTCCCTTCCCCAATACCTTTGACTTTGACCTCCCCAGTCTCGGTCTCTGAGCTAAACTCTAATACACTCTTCAGTATTAGTGACTGACACACTCCCGTGTTTCTCCAGATACGCACTGGAACTGGTTTTAACCCCTCCTTCACTGACACCAATCCAGCCGAGGTAAACCTCTTGCGCCCTTCCTGAACTTTACCAGACCTTTCCTCTCCTAGCGGTTCGTTCACCAGCTCGATACAGCCAGTGAAAATCGCCATTTTTCCTTTTCCCGTCTCCTTCTTTGGGGCAAAGCACCCGGACGCAAAGTGTCCGACTTTCCCGCAATTATAACAGACGACCCCAGGAGACTTCCTACCAGACTGCTCCCGGTCTACCTTATCCTTCTCACTAGTCCCCGGCTTACTTCCTGCCTTTTCTGGCGGACTCTCCCCGCCGTCCTGACTACCCTTCTGGTAGCCTTTACTCGGGGCAAACTTCATTTTATGCGTCAACGCATACTCATCCGCTAACTTAGCAGTTGCGGCTAATGTGGCTGCCTCTTTCTCATCTAGGTAGGGTCTCATACCCTCAGGGGCACAACCTTTAAACTGCTCAATCAGGATCAGCTGTAGCAGTCTGTCATAATCCCCCTTTACCCCCTTCGAGGCGCACCAACGCTCACAATATGTCTGCATCTCACGGGCAAACTCTAAATACGTGCAGTCCCACTGCTTCCTCGCATTCCGGAACCTCTGCCGGTATGCCTCCGGGACCAACTCATAAATTCTGAGGATGGCCTCTTTCACCACCTCGTACCTCTGGGCATCTTCCGCGGACAAAGCTGAGTAAGCTTGTTGGGCTTTCCCTTTCAGTACACTCTGAAGCAAAACTGCCCACTTATCCCTCGGCCAGTCCTGACTTGTAGCAACTTTTTCGAAATGGAGAAAGTACCGATCCACGTCGGTATCGTCAAATGGGGGAACCAGCCTAACCTCCTGGGTCGCCCTGAACCCTCCACCTTGGTTCGGCACGGGCCCCTGCTCGGCCCTTACCTTTAACTTCTCCAGCTCAAATTCCCTTTCCCTCTGCCTCTCTCTCTCTTCTCGCTCCCATTGCCTCTCTTTCTCTTCTCTCTCCAACTGTTTCTCTCTCTCTCTCCTGCCTTTCTAACTCTCTCTCTTTCTCCCGTCTTTCTAACTGCTTCTCTTCGTGTTCTAACTGCCGTACCCGGAACTCGTGCTTGAGTCTCAGTTTTTCAAGCTGCACCTGTACCGCATCTCCGGCAGGTTTTTCAATAGACACCACCTCCAGCTCGCCTTGGGGAAACACACCTTTAGATACATAGTGCTCTATGATAGCTCTGTGTATCTCCTCTCTCCTTATTGTTGACTTCCCCTTAGCAAGATTCAACCGTTTGGCCACAGCTACCAATTCCGATTTCCTGGCATCCTCTAATGCCTCCAAGGTCGGCGCCTTTATAATTTCCTCAGCCTCCATTTCTGCTGTTTGTCTTTTCTTTCTTTCGGAAATTTTGACCCAATCAGTTTACTCCGTCCCAAATTTAGTGTTCAAAATCGCGGACGAGAACCCCACTTATGTAACGTACCCCGTAACTGGGTTGCCAAACCAGCAGAAATGGATCACTCAGTTGGAGTCTGGATTACTAGAACTAAGAAAGTTTTATTAAAGAAACAAGCAACACAGTACTCTAATCAAAAGGATAATAAATGCAACAGTTCAGCAATGATAAACACACATGTACACAGAATTAAGATAACAGGATCAATCAAGCTCTATCGTTGTCTAGGGGTAAATGACCAGTTTCAAAGTGATGCAAAGTTCAGTTCAGTTCACAGTAATCACTGCCGTGGCGATGGACAGTGGGAGGAAGGAGAGAGAGAGCAAAACGAATGAATATTCAAGGCTTCCACACAGACCCTCGCAGTCAGCTGTCGGGCGAGTCCTTTGTGATGTCATCTGAGGTCACCGACCGTGACCCCTCTGTTTCCAGATACGATCGTTTCCCTGCGGTGAACCTGGCACCCAGGCAAGGGTGGACACACACCAGGTTCCCGCCAATCGTGCCTTTCCACCCTGTGCGTCTATGGCCTGGTCCCGCAACCGGCCTTCCAAAACTTCCCACCGACTTGTGAGAGATGCACCGCTTCCAGGGTCTCGTTACCTCGGGTGTCGTGTGTGTCCTGCCTTAGCGAACCTGTCCCTTTTTATCCCCCTGCTGGGGTATCGCCTGTCCATTACTTCAAACAGTTCAGGGTTCAAAGGGGGAGCCGCTCTTGACAGCTCTCTCCTTCTGTTACTCTCTCTCCCGTCCCTTCATTAACATCTCCAAATGCTGCTCCATTGTTTTCCTTATCTCTCTCTCTCCTGAAGACAGGCGGCAGACCAACTGCTGATCCCACTGGTGCCAGCCCAAGACAGCTAACATCTTTATCTATGTGTATTCTTGTCACAGTGGGTACAGAAATTGCTCATAATTGTAAGAATGATGGGGTTGTATTTGCAGGAGATTTTAACTTTGTAGTCATTGATTGGGCCAGACAGTATTATGATGGACTGGAATTTGTGAAATAGGTCTTAGGAAGTTTCCTGCAGCAATATATAGACTCTGGAGGGTGCAATACTGGACTTTCTCCTGAGGAGCGAGGCAGGGCAAGTAACTGACATAGCAGTCAGTGAGCTTTGTGTCTAGTAAGCACTCTTCTGTTAATTTTAGGATGGCGATGGAAAAGGTTAGGACAGATCCACAGGTCAGGACCTTAAACTGGAGTAGGGCCAATGTTAGGGAAATTAGGCAGGAGGTTCATTCAGTGAGCCTGTGTGAAGGGAAAGGAATGGCAATGAGAGGCTTTTTTAAGAGGGATAATATGAGTCCAGTGGCAGCAAGTTCCTATAAGGGTGAAGGGTAAACCTGGCAAGTTTAGGGAACCCTGGCTAACGAGGGATATTGAGGTTTTAGTTAACCAAAAATAGGAAGTGTACATTAGGAGGTTGGGGTTGAAATGGTGACTATAAAAAATTTAAGAATGCTCTTAGGAGGGAATCAGGAGGGCAAAGGGAGAGTATAAGATAGATCTGGCAGGGAAGGTTAAGGAAAATTCCAAGAGGTTATGTAGATTAAGAGTAAAAGGATTGCTGGTGGACAGAGCAGTTAGAATTAACAGGGCCACCTATGTCTCAGAACACAGAAGAGGAGTGGGATATATAAAAGATATTTCTCCTTGGTGTTTACCGAGTATTAAGGTTGATAAATCCCGTTGGTCTGACAGAATGCTTCCTTGGACTCTGTGGGAGGCCAGAGAACAAATTGTAGAGAACCTTGTGAAGATGCTTGCTTCCTTGTTAGCCCGGTGAAGCACAATGACGACTTGCGGGTAACAAACAAAAAATTACTCTATTAATCACACACTTTCAAGAATACGATCACTGCAGTCATTAGCCTGTAACTCCTCTTTTGGAGTTGAGCTTTTGAACCGCCTGTTTGAACTGGCATTTTTGTGGTGTGACCCGAAGCCTCAAAGGTGCAGGATGGTTGTGGCATGGCGTGTACGGGCCAGATTGATGGTGCTTGGCTTGGGCCCGTGAGTGGGGAATATGCCAATGTCTGGCCGTTGCTGGAGTAGACTTGGTGATGATTCATTGTGGTAGAACCAAGGCAAGACGAACGGAGCCAATGCAGAGTTCAGGCAGCAAGGGCTAGGCCCGAGAGTGAGGAAAGACCCAAGGTTTGTTTGATTTAGGAACCAGGCTGAATTGGAAAGGTCAGGTATGGGCCGAATTGAGGCCGTGGAGCGCGGGCCCGAGAGCGTATCGAAGTGGCTGGGCCCAGGCCAGATAGTGAAGAAGGATTTAAGGTTTGATTGATTTAAGCGCCGAGCCAGATTGAAAAGGTCAGGGTGTCGGGGCCAGAGGCAAAGTATAGGACGGGTGTTCGGCTCGCTGCTCTACAAGATTTACTCATCTCTGTGCTGAACTGAGGCTATGGCCTGAAAATAAAGGGCTTCTGGATCAGCCGCAGTGATGGCTGGCTTTGTGGCTGTGGACTCACTTTCGTGAACTTCAGTTCTGAACTAGACAATGGGGTGACCCGTTGGGGCACCCTTTGAGAGAAGGGTAGTGCAGTCTGATGTGACCAGAATGAACGTTAGTCCTGACAAAGGGTCTCAGCCTGAAACGTCGACTGTACCTCTTCCTAGAGATGCTGCCTGGCCTGCTGCATTCACCAGCAACTTTGATGTGTATTGGTTAAATTTTCCTGAATGCTATTGCTATCTCTTTGATTTGGAAATTAAAGAAGAAACACTCAGCTTATTAAAGAAGAAAGACGCATAGCAAGACAAATATGTGACCAGAATGAACATTAAATATCCATGAAGTAAATTTGAAGGAATCAAGCTTGCTGGGTCAGATCTGGAATTAAATGTCCGATGTAATAATGGATTTGGCCTTGAATAATCACAGAAGAATTCCATCGATTCCTAGTTGGAATGACTTCTTTGGCACCAAAGGATGTCATTTGGAAGAGGCAATTGTATTGTCTGATGTTCTTCCTGAACTCGTTTGCAATAGGTTCATCATTGCTGTACAAATTGAGGAGTTCATTAGGCAGAGGCTGCAAATTGCCTATCCTGACCTTCCCCTTCATACAGCAGAAATGTGTGGTTTCTCCAGTGAATAGGAAGGCATGACAGAGAGGGCATACTCTGGTCATCGTACCAACATCAGCAGAAATGTGACGGCATGCGAGTCGTGCATCTTGCTTTGCTCTTTCTCTGTCGAAGTATTGTCATCGAAAGCGGCCATTGTCATCTTCAGCAACTCACGCAATAATTACTCTGTGCCGCATATTCTCGAGTTGATCTTTCCTTTTCTCCTCTGTCTCTTCCTCTCTCCTCCTTCTCTGCCTGTTTTTGTTTTTCTGGAGACGCGCAGCCTTTTCATCCTTCGTCCCTTCATCTCTTCTACCATTTGTTCTTTCTCTCTGATCCTAGAGTCGTGCAGCCCTGGCCTGATCGGATTCTTGTTCTCTCCTCAGACTGTGCCTATTGTTGTCATTTTGGAGACGTGCATGCCTGTCCTCCTCTGTCTCGTCTTCTTTCATCTTTTTTGTCCTGACTCTTTGATCCTGGAGCCATGCAGCCCTGGCCTCATCTGATTGTTGTTCTCTCCCTCTCCTTGCCACTTCCCGATAGCGTTTGGCATCATCGCTTGACCATAATGCCCCTCTTCTCTTTCCACGCGGCATAATTAGGCTATCCATATATTTTTACCGTAACGCTTGATAGAAGATAGGAAGCATAACACCAAAGCCTCCAAGCTGCTGAGGCTGGCCGTGCGCATGCATCGTGGTGTGGCATCGCGGTCTCCATGGAAGGTGGAAGCGGCTCTGTGAGCATCGTGAGGCGCTGCTGAGGCTGACCGCGCGCATGCGTCGGGCTGTGGCGTCGTGGTCTCCGTGATAGCCAATCGGGTCTCGGGTGAAAGGCAGCCTGTTGATTTTTGGTGAATGAGCAATTTTATACGGATATATAACCCTGAACTTTGCCTGCATTCTGTAAGTTGCACATCTTAATTCGATTTAGCCAAAAAAAGTGCCGCTGTAATGCACCGTTTGCGCTAATTGGATGTCACAAACAGACAAACAGACAGACAAAGCATGAGAGTTTTAGTAGTATATAGATGGTATTTGCCTAATTTTGTTGTAGGCATGATTTGTTTTTTTTCTGCATATTGGGTGTTTGATGGCTTTTTTAATGGGTTCTACTGGGTTTCTTTGTTTTGTGGCCATCTGTAAAGAGATGAATCTCAAGGTTGTATTTCGTATGTATACTTTGATACTTTGAACTTTTGAATTTGGGGCAGCTCCCTAAGACTGGAATCTGCCTACATAGTTCCTTTGTTTAAGTAGGGTAACAAGGACAAGCTAGGAAACCACAGGGCTCTCAGCCTGCTATTAATGCTAGTTATTAGAGGATTTACCAGTATTGTATAGAACATCTGATTAGGAGGAGTGAGCAGGGCTTGGCATATGGGAAGTTATATTTGATAAATATTTGATATGTCTTCAAAGATGCAGCAAGAAGGATAGATGAGGGTAGGTCAGTGGATATTGCCGTTTTGGAGTTTGAAAGGGTTTGACAAGGTTCCACATAGTAGGGTGCTCTGGGAGGTTAGGTCCCATGGAATCCAGGGAGAGCTGGTTAGAGAGATTCTAAATGGGTTCAGAGCTACGAAGCTGAGGGTTGTGGTTGAAGATCATTTCAGAATGGAGGATGGTGTGCTGTGGGGTTTGGTGTTGTGACCCTTGTTATTCATTATTTCTATGATTCAATGTGAGTGCACAAAGCTTTGTCAGTAAGTTTGCAGATGACACCTAAGTTGGAGGTGGTGTTGATGGTGAAGACGGTTATTGTAGATTACATTAGTATTTTGATAATGTAGGGAGGTGGGCCAAGGAGTAGCAAATGGATTTCAGTACAGATAAGTATGAGGTGATACATTTTGAAAAATCAAACCAGGGTAGGCATTATACTCTGAATGTTCGGATACTAGGGAGTGTAATGAAAAAAAAAGGAGTGTAGAAGTACAAATGCAGAGTTAATTGAAAACAGCATTACAGGTGGACAGGGTGGTTTAAAAGGCATTTAGCAAGCAGGCCTCCATTGGTCAGGGTATTGAGTATAGGAGCTGGGACATTAATCTGCAATTGTATGTTGTTGGTGAAGCTGCAGTTGGAATACTATGTACCGTGTTGGTGACCATGTTTTAGGAAAGATGTGGTTAAGCTGAAAAGAGTGCGGAAAATATTTATGAAGACGCTGTCAGGACCTAGGGTTGGAGAGTCCAAAACTTGATTCAGGGTGAGAGGGAAAGATCTAAAAGTGACCTGAGGGGCCACATTTTCATCCAAAGGATGCTGACTATATGGGATAAGTTGCCAAAGGAAGTGATTGAGACAGGCACTGTGGTATCATTTAAGAGGTACTTAGAGAGGCACATTAAGGGGAGAGGCCTGGAGGGATATGAGTCAAGCATAGAAAATTGGAATAGCTAGATGGACAATATGGTCAGCCCAGACTCATTGGACCGAAGGGCCTGTATCCTTCCTGTGTTGCTCTGTGACTCTTACGGGGACATGGATAGTAAGTGAAAATATAGCCCTTATATATAACATCTTTTGTGTAAATGAATAGAAAATGTACCGATGGACTGGTGAGAAATGTTCATTACCTTTGTAAATTCTCTGCACAGTCATCATCACTGAAGTCATTGGCAAATTGCTGAATTGTAGATCTCAAAAGCTGCAAGGAATATTTTAGTAAATGGTTTGCTGGCTGCTCTCATTACGGAGAAGAGCTGATGGTAGCTCTTTACAAAACGACAGTGCTTCACACAAGGTAGAATCAATTTGAATAGAGTAATGTACTTCTTCCAATGGTTATTCTCTTCCAACAGTTACTCATGCCTGCTGTTGCTTCTTTGCATTTATATGATGACTTTAACCAAATGACACATCCCAAGATGCATAATCACACACACACAACTGCTAGAGAAAGAGGTGTGAACACAGGCGACCACAAACTTGATCAAAGCGGTTGACTTTGAGGAGAGAGGTTTCGGAAGAAAATCCCAGAGCTTTGAGTGTGGCCTGTTAATGGACAGCTGCACATTGTGGGATTGAAAAAGTCAGGCCCAAGTTGGAGGAGTGGAAAACTGGTGGATTGTGGAGCCAAGGAAAAGCTACAGAATTATGAGTGAAATGATAGAAACCTTTGCAAAGATAATTTTAAATTTGTTTCAGTGACTCAGGAGCCAGCAAAGATGCGACAAGGTATGAACATTGAATTTTCCAATTTCAGGTAAAAGCATTTTCCTTCCATGCTCACTCACTGAGTTTCATTTGCTCCGGTTGTTCACCTTTGCATCCCCCTCCACCTCCAACTTCTCACCTGCTTCCATCCGTCCATCATCCCACCCGCATCTGGTGCCTCCTGTTACCTACCAGTCCCCATCCCAGCCCTAACCCCCATCCACCTCGTACCACTCTATGCAGCTGTTCTTTCCTCTTACCTCACACTTCTGGTGCGAGGTCTGGAACTCAAAAATGGACTTGCACCTTTTTCCTGCACAGACGCTGCTTGACCATCTGACTTCTCTCAGTATTCTCTTTGCTCCATGTTCTAGCATCTACACCTTGCCCATCAGCCTGGGCTTATACCTGATGAAAGTAGGATGGCAAAACTCAGGGATCCAAAGGACAATCATTGTCAGTCTCAGAAATTGTATGCAAAGTTATTCTGGCCGAATAGGGTTGTACTTTAATGCAAAAGCAGCCAATCTGATATTGTTAGTCTGTGATATCAACAGCAAAATGTTAGTTCACTGCAAGCTACTTAAAGATGTTAGAAATGGAAGCAGAAGGATGCCGTTTGCCCTTTGTGCCTGCTGCATCATTTAATCTGTTGATTGAATGATGCAGAATCAGTTGCCCTTTTACCTCAGTGCTGCCTACCTGCATTAATCCCATATCTCTATTTGTCCTTCTCTTCTGAGGCTATGCCCTCTGGTCCTAGACTTCCCCATTTTAAGAAACATTCTCTCCACATAACACTGAGACTTTCAATATTCCATACGTTTCAATGAGCACTCCTCACAAATTAACCCTTTCATTCACCGGATCGTTCTCGTGAATTTCCTCAATGCCCATAAATCTGTTGATCCGTCTTAAACACATTCAGTGGCTGAAACTCCACAACTACAGAGGGTAAATTCCAAATGACTGCAACCATCTGGGTGAAGAAATAGCTGACCTCATATTTTGAGTCTGCGATCCTGGGTACCAGTCACACCAGCCATGGAAACCCTCACTTCCACATCCTCTGTCTCAAATTCCACAAGAATTCTGTGATTTCAGTAAGATTGCCTTCGTTCCTCTGAACTCAGGAGAATATCAACTTAATTTCTTTAAAAGGCAAATCATTAACTGAGGAATTAAGGGCTGTGGGGGAAAAATGGTGGGGGGTGGGATTAAAGAAGAACCGGCAAAAGAGTGAGATACAAATGCAAAGTGCGGAGACTGATAGAAGCAGGAAGAGGAGAGTGCAGGCAGAAATAGAAGTAAACCAGAAAGGTAATTTAGTGGCAAGAAAGAGGTAGCTAGAATTGAGGTGAAATGAAATTAGATAACTTCATGCAGAAAGAATGTTCACACTTGCCAGGATTTTACCAAACTACTTGATCGGCATATAGTTTGCAAATTATACCTACGTCACATCTGATAAGTAAACCGGCATTGATAAAGGATGATGGTTCTTAAGTTCCAGATGACTAGAGAGCAATAAAGAACAGGGGCTTGATGACTGGGGCACTGAAGGGACAAAGCTATTCACAATCCCGATGATTACAATGAGGGGCTGAGTGTGGTATGACTGAGTTTGTTATTGATACTGACCCAAGTGACTATGTACTTTGAAGCAACACACAGAATGCTGGAGGAGTTCAGCAGGACAGGCAGCATCTATGGAGGTGAGAAAAACAGTCGATATTTAGGGCTAAGACCCTTGAAGTCTGTCTGCGTCCTCACAAGGAGATGTGGCCAGGCTAATTGGATGGACAAGGAGAGGGCAGATCGAATATAACGTGGATAGAGACAAAATAGAAAGGTAGAATTTTACTTTTTAATGGTAAGAAAATGAAACAGTATATTGGTCCTTGTTTTAAAAGGATTTGAATACAGAAGAATTTGCCTTGGACAGGATTAATACTGGCATTTTTAATGCCATGGACTAATACTACTAAGGAATGGTCTGAAGATCCCAGGTTGCTGACCCCTGACTGAGGGGGTTTCTTACCCTCTATGGTTTGAAGACATCTCATCCCATCTTTGCCTCCAAATTCCAGGTCAGTGATGGAAAATCTTCAGTCTCATTCCCATGCAATGTCATTATTTTCCAAGCTGGCATCTGCTATCTTCTTGTAGTCGGAGTCCACCTCCCCTTTGAATAGAGCAGTTTGACTTTAAGTAATAAGAACTTCCACTCGCATCATCTTCCCTCTGCTTCAGTCTCCTGCTGAGGAATGAGCCACTCGACAGTGAGGCAGGCTCTAGCTGCTCACTTAAAGCAGTAAGCAGCTCAAAGTTGCTGCATTGCCTGCAACAGAGGCAACAGGCGTTTATTAACCAAGCTCTGTGCTCTCAACTAGGGCCATCTACTTTAGACTTCACTGTATCTAAACTTCTCTGGTTTCTTAAAATCACTCCTAATCCCCTTGTGTCCCACTTTTCAATGTTACCTGTCAATACTCCTTTGAAGTATTAAAAGATTTTGTTAAGGTGTTTGATCACTGTTCCGTGTATATGAAATCAAGGCTTGGGAGGTACAAGCTCAGCGACACTCTGCCTTCCGCTGCTGTTTGTTTTCCTCAGGCAGCCCCTCAATAGTGAAGGGGATCGCTTCCACTCTGCTTCTGTGGTTCTCAGACTGACGAAGGAGGGCAGTGTGGTGACCACACACCATGGGTGGGACTGCAGGTGCTTGATGGGTTGTTTGGTAGCTGGTGCACCCTTCCACTGTTTACACAGGATTCTCTGTACTCCCAGAGAACGGATGGAAGGAATGCACCATCCCCGAAACATATGCCACCTGCCCTTAGATGCTCCTCTGTCTTGAGTGACCAGGGGATGATGTCCCAAAAGTTGGTGGGAATGTTACACCTTTTCAAGGAGGTCTTCAATGCCATTGAATCGTTTTGTCTGTGAAGCTGGTCATCTCTTGCCAGTCAGTACGACGTAGCCTGCACAGTGGAGCTGCCTAGGTACCCAGAGCTTTAGTATAACTACAATGTGAATGATGGGTGTGTGGGCCTGAGAAAGGATGCTGATGTTAGTCTGCTTATCTATCTGGTGGATTTATAGTGCTTGGTGCTAAAAGTCTCTGTGGTATCTGCTCAAAGTTCTAGGTTCCTATGGTAGGTAGTCCATGACTCCAAAGTGTGCAACAGGGCAGGGTTCACTACTACCTAGTAGTCCATGAGCTTTAGGCTCTTAATCTTTAGTTACACTTTTCTTCAGTCAGCCAAAGACTATGATGAAGCACCAAAGGCAATAATGCATTTCATCACTAATGTCTAGCCATTGACAGATGGTTCCTAAGATAAAAGAAGTGGTCCATGTTTTCCAGGAGGTTTTGTTTGGGGCGGGGAGGGTGTTGTATTGTAGGATCAGGTTGGTAAAAGACAGATGTTACCTGTAAGATCCTCTCAAATGCTTGTGGCTTCCTCCCATCTTCCTTCAGTCCCCCTCCCTTCAACCTTTAATCTTGGCCAAACAGCAGGATGCAAGAGGGAGGGGGGAGATAAAGGATTTAGATGGTGGGGGGAGGGTGGAATGTGGTTGAGGCATTGAAGGGTAAGAGATTTGAGAGCAAGCAGAATTGAGCCAAAAAAGTGTTAAGGTGATCATAGATGGGTGGGGCAAGGAGGAGGCAGTGGGAGAGGGCATGAGGGCATCTCCATTCAAATCCATCTGTTTGTGTGTGTGTGTGTGTGTGTGTGTGTGTGTGTGTGTGTGTGTGTGTGTGTGTATGGCTGTGTCCATGCAGCAGAACTTGGTCTGCAATTGAATTGGGGTCAAGATGGCGTCGAGTTGTGGTTTCCATCGAGGTTGCAGCTCAGATTTATCTTAAATTTGTTTTCGTATTCTTAGTTCTAGGGATTGTTTTGGAGGCTGAGATGGGTGTTAGGGGTCAAGTTAGGTCTTAGAGGTCTGTGGGGTATTAGGGGACAGGTCAGAGACTAAGCCTCCTTTCCGTGTCTGACAGTGACAACATGGTCCTGGTCAAATGTTGGGTTAGTAGACCAGCGAGGATGAGGGCTTATAGCACCAGCACACCCTCCACTCCTGCTCCCGCCCCAGGTCAATGAGTTGTTGGCGTGACCTGTGATTGGAGTTCCCTGCGGGCAGGAGATGTGAGTGCTGGTGAACCTCTAGGTATATACACAAGGCAGCAAGACTGGAGGTGGAGGGCCCGTCACTGGTGAGCCTGGAGATTGGGTCCTCACTTGTTGTCACTGGCAAAACCTAGGTTGATACTGAAGATCAAAGCCCGAAGGTCGTTTGGAAGTCCAGATCGAAACCTGAAGTTCAATCAGAAGTCCAGAAGTTGAGGCCCAATTATTGGAGTTGAGTTTGCAGACCCCTGCAAGTCCAATGGGGAAATTGAAGGCCCAGTGTTTGTGAATCCATGAGTCCTCTGGAGGCTGGATAGTAAAGACAGCCTGTTTTGGGGGTTAGAGGACTCTTGTATGTGCATGGGTGGTTGGGTGGGTGAGAGTGAGGTAGGAATGGGGCTTGTTTTGCTGTTGTTGCTTTGTCACATGGTAGGTGTTGTTTTGTTGTGTTCTGTATTGTCCCGCCAAGCATTGTGGACATACTACATTGGTACTAGGATGTGTGGTAGTCCCTTGCAGGCTGCTCCCAGCACATGCTTGGGCAAGTTGGTTGTTACACAAATCTGAATTTATCAAGACATCACCTATGGGGAATCTTCCACTCCTCTGCTGTTCTGGCCTACCTGAATTAGACAGATGTCCATGATTATGCCCAGATGCGGGCATGTAGCTGGCCGCTTGGCATCAGAGCTGGAGATCAATGTAAATTGTTGTCTTCAGGCAAGTTTAGAAGAGATTCGAGGTGATAAAATTGCTTCAGAAAATGTTAATTTTAGTAGCATCACTGAATGTGCCCACCTTGTTTTGTAAATAATGCGGAGTTCCTGTTTAGTAATAAAGAGGTACTGCTGGGGTTTGCAATGCTGTTTGCCAGTGTTTTTCCTAGCTATTATTCCTGTTGATGTTAGACAACCAAGCAAGAGGTGGTAGCAGTTAATCTAATTCAACTAATCACTACTTTCAACAGCTAAGTTTAATAACAAGGCTAGACGATCACCTGCGTGGCAACAAGACAGAGAATCAATAGCTTCCTCTGATTCATTTTCGTGGAGCTACCACTGAGCACTTAAATTGGAATACTCATGCCTTCTGAGATGGTGACAACTCCTTGTTGTTACTTGGCTGGCTCAGGAGCTGAGTATCCTTGTTTGACAAGGAACTGCAGAATGCTGGCAATTCATGGCAATTTTCCTTTGCGACTCATGCTGAAATGTGTGGCTTTCAAACAGCAAGATTGCTCAGAGGACAATTTAATGAGAAGTTTGTTAATTATAGACTAAACAGTCTTTTTGTTAAAAGAATTAGTTTTACAGACTTTATTTTTCTGCTAAGCAACACAAGTTTCTAGCAATATCAGCAATGAACCATGAAAAAGAAAATCAAGGGGGCACTTATACAGTATTTCCATCAATCAAGTGATTTTTTAAAATGTATTTTCATTCTATCAAGCACTATTTTTATAGCAGCCCCACCTTAACCCATTTTAGTTTCCCTATATTCCCATGTTTGGTGGCGGGGTGGAGATATGTCTCTACCAAAGGAGATGTAAGGTGTTCCTTCCCTCTGCTAGCCTGCAGGTCACCCTTGAGTAGGGTGT
The DNA here is from genome assembly GCF_030028105.1 of Mobula birostris. Lineage (NCBI taxonomy): Eukaryota > Metazoa > Chordata > Chondrichthyes > Myliobatiformes > Myliobatidae > Mobula > Mobula birostris. The sequence goes on along the minus strand of NC_092370.1, from coordinate 168,838,199 downwards.
AGCACCTGCTTAAGCCCCCTTCTTGACCTTCAGGGTCACGTGAAGCCATAGGAGCAGGTGGTGGATGGTCGTATGAGCAGCCGGCGCGTATTACAAGCCCTGGTTATGGGACCACTGATGCCAGGCAGACCATCTCTGAAGAGTACTGATAATGGCTGGGGTCAACCGTGCTGTAAAGACACTGCCCAGAAAAAGGCAATGGCAAAACAATTCTGTAGAAAAATTTGCCAAGAGCAATCATGGTCATGGGACCATGATCACCTACATCACATAATGATGATGATGGTAATATTGCCATGACCCCATGCACCTCCCCAGCCCATTATCACTCACTAGGCACTTGGGGGCAATTGACTGTATATTTTAGGAATGGTAGAGGAAATTAGAGAACCAGGAGGAAAATAACACAGACACAGGGAGAGTATGCAAACTCCACATGGACAGCACCAGGGGTCAGGATTGCTGATCCCATTTTACTCTCTTATTCCCATCAAGTTCCCCAAGATTCTACTGCTTGCCTATACATTAGGGGCAATGTACAGTGGCTAGAAAACCTACTAACTCACCCACATCTTTTGAATGTAGTGGGAAAACAGGGCACTTGGAGGAACCCACACAGTCACAGAGAGAATGTGCAAACTCTGCACAAAGTGTGGTGCCATTGCTTCACCTTTCCAGCACACTGGGCTATTCTTTCTCCATGCCCTGCTTTATCTCCCTCTGTTTATGCTCTTCCAAACAGGTCAGCTATGGTTAACTAGACAGCACTGACGCAACTGCGTCAGCTGGACAAACTGGTTCTTGCCTCTACAGCAGGTATTTCTGTTTGTTCTCTCTACCATTCTCCCTTTTCTTCATCTACCAACTAGTACGTCTTTGGACTGTGGCTGGAAACTGGAGCGCCCCAAGGAAACATGCTGTTACAGGGAGAACGTACAAACTCCTTACCGGCAGCTGCGGGAATTCAGCCGGGGTCACCGCTCTTCCTTCTCATGATCCTTCCGTAGGCCAATATGTTTTCTAACCAGAGGCACAGAGGTTGGCACCAACATCTGTTTGTCCTCTGTTGGGCAACGGTTCTCGGTGTTCAGCGTGGAGACAGCTGTGGCATTTTCCAGTATCTTTCTTTCTGTCAGCTCCATTTCAGGGGATGTGGCATGCAAATGGTGGCTGGATCTCCAATCGAGGTGTAGCTGTCTCAGCCACTCACATCCTCACAATGTTGGCTTTCGTGTTTTTATCACATACAAGCTCAATGTGGCTTGTTGGTTCTTGTATTTCACTGTCACAAATGTCATTCCCACAGGAGTTATCTTTCTCCAGTATAAGTTCTCAGTTGGATATTTGCAGGCTTCAGTTTCATATCTTTAAAATACTGTTCAAATTCATTTTTTGGAATGACTGAAATTCTAATTCTATTTTAATTAATTTGTCCCAATGGTTTGCAATTCCAATAATATAGCACCACACCAGCCCTGCGCTTGTGTTCAGGTGTATGATTACACTGGTTACTTGTGAACAGGAACTGAGAATCAAAAATGTAAGGTTTTCCTTTTGAGAGAAAGAAATAGCAGGTGACATTGGTAGAAAAAGTGCTGGGAAAGAAGGCATGAGGAGAGTATTTAAAAGATTTTTCTCAAGTTGAAGGAGCACAGTGGATTTTGGTGTGGCAGTAAGAAGTACAGGTTTAGGCAGACAATGCTCAGAGAGGAAAGTGGATGGTCCTGGTATGCAAGTAGATGTCATAGTTAAAGCTCCTCTCAAAGTTGTGCTGAGTTATACCTATGCAAACAACTGAGAAATTGGACAGTGGAGTAGAGGTGGAAGATGAAATGTTCTGTTGAGTGACCTCTTGCCTATTCTCGTCTCCACTGGATTACACCAGGGAACCAAAGCCGTTAAATTTGACTGAGTTACTGTGGGACTACAATGAGTTACGGAGTGAATGCCTTGGATGAGCTCACCGGACCATCCCCTGATGTCCAACAGCTCATCAGATCTTCTCGAACACATCCTCTAAATCTAGTAAGTAACTCATATCATGTAGTGTAAATGCCATCCAATAAAAATCCTTGTGTGACTTCTGAATAATCCATGGTGGGAAGGAATACAAGAAATTTGCCCCGTTATCTTGCTTCCTCTTAGTAATCATATGCTTGCTTTACATTTCTCTTATTTTGTTATGAAGTAATGCAGCATCAAAACAGACCCTTTGGCCCGGGACATCTATTCTGATGCCACCAAGCTAGTCCCATTTGGATAATATCCCTGCAAACCACTCCTATCTATGTACTCATGCAAATGTACCTTCCTCAAGAACTTTGGCAGCTCATTCCATGTAAGCACACCCATTGTGTGAAGAGTTTGCCCCTCAAGTCCTTTGTAAATCTTTCACCTCTCACCTTAAACTTCTGCCCTCTAGTTTTTGTTACCATTTCCCAAAACATAGATAGTGCTTCTAATGACAGAAGCGTTAGAAGCTTCTAATGATTTTATACATCTCTGTATGGTCACCTCTCAGTCTCCAGCATTTCAGGGGATTAAACTCCGAGCTTGCCCGATCTCTCTTTATAATTTAGGCCCTAGAATTCTGGAAGCATCCCTGTAAATCTTTTCTGCATTTTTTCGTAGTTTAATGATGCCTTTCCTATAGCATGGAAACCAAAACTGTACAGATGCTCCAACTGGGGTCTCAAAAGTGTTGTACAACTTCAACATGATGTACTCAATGTCCTGATTGATGAAGTCAGCATACTAACCACCTTCTTCAACACCTTGTCCAGCTGTGACGTCACTTTCAGTGAACAATATACTTGTGCTCTTGTGTCCCTCTGTTTCACAACACTCCCTAGGGCCCAACCATGTGTTCTGTTTGTCATACCCTGGTTTCACTTTTCACTTGCCAAAATGCAATAGTTCACATGTGTCGAGACTGAAAGCCATTTGTCAATCTTTGGCCCACTTAGCTAGCTGATCAAGATCTCATACTGAGGTTGGCTTTAAATTCCGAATGAATGTTTGAGGTATATCTAAAATTGTTGGGATGCTATTCTCTGAATGAGAGGAATTTGACAATAGTGGTCTGGGTCTTGGTGCAAAGTAAAACATGTCATTTCACAGCTTCTAATAAATCTAACACAAAGACATTGTTTGTAACTAAGGGCCTAATTGACTATTAATGCTGGGGACTTAAATAAAGTTTACATATGAGATCTGCATACAGTGATCTCTTAGTGTTTCATCACTAATAACAGGTGCAGTATGAATCAATAGTTCTGAGTTATTAAGCTGATAGCACGGATAAACACAGCTAAAGTTCCATGGGGAAAATGGAATGGAACGATTTGCTAAACAGATGACAAGAAGTAGGAGCTCAAAGGTTAGTATGAAGCACAGTCCAGCTGCCCAGAATGGCATGTAAATCTGAGTGTATATGCTTTTTTGTGCAATCATAAAAAAACTTGGTTGTGATTGCTGATGATTATTTTGAATGAAATGTTACTCACGGCCTCTGTGACTTGCCATCAGTATTGCTGATGTTGGTCACTGTCAGGCTTCAGTTCAAACAGATCACTGTCAACAAAACTGTCATTCATTTGTTTTGTGCCATGTTGTATGGCGTTGGGTGATTATAGTCTTTCCATTGTTCTTGGCAAATTTTCCTACAGAAGTGGTTTGCCATTGCCTTCTTCTGGGCAGTGATTTTACAAGACAAGTGAACTCAGCCATTATCGATTCAGAGATTGTCTGCCTGGCATCAGTGGTCACATAACCAGGACTTGTGATATGCTCCAGCTGTGCACGCCACCCTTCATTACCTGTTCCCTTGGCTTCAAGTGGCCATGTTTGTGGGGCTAAGCAGGTGCTACACCTTGCCCAAAGGTGACCTGCAGGGTAGCAGAGGGAGGGAGCGCCTTATACATCCTTTGATAGAGATGTGTCTCCACCCTGCCTCCCGGCAACAAAACTATAGGAAGAAAAAAAAACACAACCTCCAGTCAACAGTTAAAATATTTTTGTGGATTACAAAATACAGATTGCACCATTCACGGTAAGGATAAAATTTGAAGTACTAAAAATGAAATACAAATTCAATTAAGAATATTTAATAAGAAACTAGGAATGAGATTTTTAAATTGGTTAATACTTCATCACTATGTGCTCGTCATTCCCTCCTACAATTTAAAGTGGTTCATAGGGCTTATATGACCAAGGATAAGTTATCTCGTTTTTATAGGGATATATCTTCCTACTGTGATAGATGTTACAATGGAGAAGCTTCACTTACTCATATGTTTTGGATGTGCCCAGGTCTTGGAAGATATTGGAAGGAAGTATTCCAAACTTTTTCTGTATTCTTTAGAGTAAATTTTAAGCCTAATCCTTTGACTGCCCTATTTGGTATTGTCGGAGGGAAAGGTATCATTTGAAGACATCTGATCTGCACATTCTGGCTTTCATCACTCTTATGGCTAGAAGGGTGCTTTTGTTTAAATGGAAGGACACTGTTCTGCCTAATCATGCTTAGTGGTTACGGGATGTTATGGCGTGCCTATATTTACAAACGTTTGTAGAAAAGATTCGTTGTTCAATTTCTGAATCTAACCAAGATTTTCAAAATTTGTGGGGGCCGTTTTTAAATTATTTTCATAATCTTTGATTTCTTGTTAAAGAACAGAAGTTGATTAATAGTATATTTTATTATCTGATAAGTTTTTTTTCTTTTTTTTCCCAAACAGCTTCGACTTTGGTAGTGGGAGTAGATCTTTTTTTAAATAAAATTGTTTATATTCTAATATACGAATTAATCTAATCCAAATGAATATAGAGTAAGGAGTTCATTAATGTGATTCAATATACTGTATCTGGTATTTTTTTTGTTTTATAATGTGTATTCTCTTGAACTCTATTCTTCTATATAGAAATCAATAAAAAAATTGGAAAAGGAAGAATATTTATATGAGGAATTTCAAATCACACACACACAATATTTGTCTTTAGAGCTTAAAATTAATTATGGTTTGGTAATCTTACAGTGAGACCAGTTTGTAAATTCTTGTCAGATTTCTTCGATGGAGGTGGAGCAGGCTGCAAAACAGCACGGCCTTCAGTTTATAATCTGAGGTGCTGGAAGGTGCAGGAGTATGTGTTAGAAGCTTGGTGCAACCACTGCATAGGCTCTGAGGTGAAAGACCACAGCCGAAGCTCCTACCACCACTGGTCATTGAAGGACTGGGCTCTCAGTAACATCTTCGTAAATGTCTTATTGATGAACTGTTTAGTGATGAAACAGAAGCGACATTGGTGTGCTGCAAGGGGATATGTTATACAGTCAGTTAAGGTAATATATCCCAAGAGTGCACTCTTCAGAGAGAGTAGTGATGGAGAAAACAAGAAAAAACATTTTGGGAAAATTACTTTCTATGTTTGGTTTTATATTTACTCCGTACTGAGATGTGGACACCGCATAGTAAATTCTTTTGTAGTGGATGTTTAATCTCAACCTCGGATGGTTGTAGAGCCCAGATCTTTGCAATATTTAAGATGGAGATAGATATATTTATGACAGATAAGGGAGTTGAGAACTATAGGGAGCTGGCACTGAAAAGGAGATGAAACCTGGGATCAACCAACCATGATCATTTTGCATGGGAATGCAGGCTTGAGGGCCAAATACCCTAACGCTCCTCCTATTTTCCAGTGCCCTTGTTGGCATTGCCTCATTTGATATCTACCTCTAATTGCTCCTGAACTGAGAAGGCGATTGAGAGCAAATCACATTTGTGGAGTTCCAAACAGATCAGACTGGACAACACACACAAAATGCTGGAGGAATTCAGCAGGTAAGGCAACATCTCTGGAAATGAATAAACAGTTGACATTTTGGGCCGAGACGCACAAGAGAACAATTGTGTACATTGCTAAACCAATGTTTGCTTTCCATCCCTGAAAACTATGTTTTTTATATTAATTTCAGATTTATTACATTGCTTGATTATTGAAAATTATCAACTGGTTTGGTGAGATATGACCTTGTACTTCTGAATCAATGGTCCAGAATTCTAGCAATCAGTGACTCAACCAGTATACCACAATGCTCAGGAGGTCTACTGTAATTTTGGATAGGTAGTATATAGTGATACATCACTGTCTGTAAGGAGTTTGTATGTTCTCCCTGTGGCTATGTGGGTTTCATCCAGGTGCTCCAGTTTCCTCCAGTCCAAAGACATACTTGTTGGTAGATTAACGGTCATTGTACATTATCCTGTGATGAGCCTAGGGTTAAATCAAGGGTTGCAAAGCAGCACAGCCTGAAAGGCTGTAGGTGACTACTCTGCACTGTATCTCAATAAAAAAATATATGCTTTGATAATTTACTTTGAGCTTCAAACTAGATTGTGTGTGTGTGTGATGCAAATAGGCTGCTACTGAAGGACTAACCAATTTAACAGCATGGCCTCTGAACCTCAATCATGTTAATAAGTATACAAAGAGGCACCCATTTGCTTAATCCTTATTTTAGGTACACAGCCAATTTCAAGTTCAGGCTCACTAACTGAAGTGGCAGAAAAATCAGCCAATTATTTTCATTCAAAAGCACACAAGTTGGCTATGTCATGGTTTAAGCAATTCAGCAATTTTCAGTTTGTTCACAGTCAGCCATTTTGTCAGAGAACAACTCATGAGGTTTCTGGTAGACGAATTGTTCAAAAGGCCCCAAGCTAACTCTAGTGACAGCAAATTAAAATAAGTACATTCCAACAGCTTTCTAAAACTTGAGGAAATAATAATTTACTTCATGTTGTTATACCGATCTGAGTGTTGGAACATGCAAAATGTCAGCAAAATATTCCAATGAGAAGAGTAACCTGATTTAGAAATAACACATGCTGTAAGTGCAAAGAAACAAGAATACTATCTTAATGACAGGCAAGTAATAATGCTTGTGGTTCAGTACACCACTGTGAAGGGTTGGATATTTTTATGTTCTGTAATTTCAAAACATTAAATTAATTCAAAAGAAGAGAAGGGAATCTGAAACATGGGTGTAACATTGTCTTTAAGTGAGGCACGCAAGTATCACGTGGTAGTGTGATGATGTAGGTAATTGGATATTTTTACATATAACTCAAAGTTAATTATTTAAATGAACACGAATGGTTCATCTATGTATATATATACACACACACTCAAGATAATTGAAATATTAAATACACAACATTCCTTTCTGCTTAGCTATAAACTCTATAACAATATAGTTTGCATCTCCAATTATATAATACAACTGCTACATACACACAGCCATAGCAGAGTAAATTTTAAATTGTTCCATTCTGGAGGATTTCTTCTCTTGTGGGATAATGTCTATCCTGACAAAGGGAATCACCCTACATGGGAGGTGAGACTCGTGGCTATGAAACAATCTCAGGTCCTGGGGCCTCCTCCATGGTGGTTGTAGGAGTTGATTCCGAGACTGTAGAAAGTGAATCTGATAGCTCCTTTCTTGTTGTCCTTCGGTGGTCCGATATGCTTTCTAATCAGAGGCACAGAGGTTGCCACCAACATTGGTTTGTCCTCTGTTGGGCAACAGTTCACGGTGTTCAGCGTGCAGACAGCTGTGGCATTTTCCAGTATCTTTCTTTCAGTCAGCTTCATTTCAGGGGATGTGGCATGCAAATGGTGGCTGGATCTCCAATCGAGGTGTAGCTGTCTCAGCCACTCACATCCTCACAATGTTGGCTTTCCTGCTTTAATCACATACAAGCTCAATGTGGCTTGTTGGTTCTTGTATTTCACTGTCACAAATGTCATTCCCACAGGAGTTATCTTTTCACTAGTGTAAGTTCTTAGCTGGATATTTGCAAGCTTCAGTTTCGTATCTTTAAAATGCTGTTCAAATTCATTTTCTGTAATGACTGAAATTCCAATTCCAATTAAATTAATTTGCCATTCATTTCAGGCATATGCCATATTGCTTGTCTGTTGTTAATCTTCACACTGTAAATTTCAAAGCTACAGAATCATGTGTTACTCTCATCACTATCAGATTTTTCATCAGCAATATGCAGATTAGTGCTCTCTTTCAAACTGCAAGTTGACTGTTTAGCATTGTCCCTTTTTTGTGCCGACAATTTATTATTGTCTGCTTGACGTGCTCTTTGTATGCATCCTACTTTGTTGCATTTTATGCAAGTTTCACCTTTAAATCTACATTTGTTTGGTGCATGTGAGCCCCTTCTACAAGAGTAACACAATTTGTTCAGCAAGGCCGGTTTCTGTTTAGACATTGCAATTTTGTTCATGCTTACTTTCATTCCTGAATGCAATTCAATTGCATCTCTGTCTGCGGTTTCTATTGAAACAGTGATGTCCACTGTTTTTTTTAAATGTAAGCTGTGATTCAATACGAAGCCACTTTTGAATGTTTTCTTTGAAGATCCCACAAACGAAACGATCTCTCAATGCATCATTAAGACCATTACAGAACTGACAATGCTCAGACAACATCTTCTATTCAGCCACTTATGGTGAAATGGACTCTTCTTCCTTTTGATTCCACTTATGAAATCTAAAGTGTTCTGCAATCAACAATGGCTTGGGTCCTAAGTGTTCCTGCACCACTTTTTACAATAGTAGCAAACCTCATTTCTGACGGCTTGATTGGAGCAGTCAAATGTCAAAGGAAACTATATGCCTTTAACCCTAATGCACTTAGCAAATTTGGTACTCACTTCTCAGTGGTTCTTTCATTTGCTTCAAAATACTATTCCAATACCTCATTATACATGAGCCAATTATCCACTGTGTAATCAAACTCGTCTATTTTTCTGACGTATCCAGCCATTTCAGATTTTTTAAAAATGATTATTATCACCCGGTACTCACTCTTTATGACACCGTGAGCTCCTCTGTTTACAGCTATTTTCAAAACTTCAGTTCTCTCCATGTTTCTTTTAGGCTCAACTGTTCTTAGCAGTGTTTTATTTTATTTCACTGTGCTCTAATAGGTTGCTAGCCTCTCAGGTTCATTTTAAAAACCCCTTATTGCCAATGTTAAGTTTTGTAACTTCAAAACATTGAATTAATTCAAAAGAGGACAAGAGAGTATGAAATGTGGGTGTAACTTTCTCTTTAGTTTAAGCAAGGCATGCATATATCACATGGCAGTGGGATGACATAGGTCATTACATATTTTTATATATAACTTGTAATTAATTATTTAAACTAACAAGAATGCTTAATCAACCAATGTATTTACACAAGATTACTCAAATATAACTGGAATATTAAATACAGAACAGATATGTTACCAACATCCCCTCAAAACTAATCAGTAAGCTCCGAGAGTAGACCATGGCCTCGATACCTCCTTGTGCAATTGAGTCCTCAATTTCCTCACTTGCAGACCCCAGTCAGTTTGGATTGGCAACAGCTCCTCTATGATCTTCATCAGCAGAGGTGCACCACAAGGTTGTGTGCTTAGCCCCCTGCGTTACTTGCTTTACATTTATGACTGTCTGGCTAAGCATACCTCCAATGCCATTTTCAAGTTTGCTGATGGGACCACTGTTGTGGGCTGTATCAAAGGTGATGATGAATCAGCATATAGGACGGAGGTTGAAAATCTGGCTGACTGGTGCCATAATAACAAACTCTTGCTCAATGTCACCAAGACCAAGGAGTTGATTATTGATCTTTGGGGAAGGAAACTAGAGGTCCATGAGCAAGTCCTCATCAGATAATCAGAGGTGGAAAGGGTCAGTAATGTTAAATTCCTTTAAATTCCTTGGTGTTATTAGCTTAGAGAACTTGTCCTGGGCCCAGCACGTTAGTGCAATTATAAAGAAAGTACAGCAGCGTCTCTAATTCCTCAGGAGTTTTCCAAGATTTGGCATGACATCTAAAACTTTGACAAACATCTATACATATGTAATGAAGAGTATATTGACTGACTGCATCACAGTCTTGTAAGGAAGCACCAATGTCCTTGAATGGAAAATCCTACAACAAGTAGTGGATACGGCCCAGTCCATCACAGGTAAAGCCCTCCCCACCACTGATCTCATCTACAAGAAACCATATTGCAGGAAAGCAGCATCCATCATCAGGGACACCCTCCATCCAGGGAATGCTATTTTCTCGCTGCTGCCACCAAGAAAAGGTACAGGAGCTTCAGGACTCACATCACCAGGTTCACAAACAGTTACTACCCCTGAACCAAGGGGATAACTTCACTCGCCCCTTCATTAAAATATTCCCACAGCCTAAGGACTCAGTTTCAAGGACTCTTCACCTCACGTTCTCAATATTAATGGCTTATTTATTTATTATTATTATTTATTTATTTTGTGTTGGCACAGTCTGTTGTCTTTTGCACACTGGTTGAACGCCGAGTTTTGTGTGGTCCTTCACTGATTCTGTTATGGTTATTATTCTATAGATTTACTGAGTTTGCCTGGAAGAAAATGAATGTCAGGATTGTATGTAGTGACATATCTAATTTCATAATAAATTACCATTGAACTTTGAACTATAGAATACAAGTGATCAGGTATAACTTTACATGGCCCAGTAGACTGAAAGTGGACAGGATAGGAAATGAAGGAAGCATATGAGGATCATGTTATGGAAATGCCCTCTTGGCATTACTACCATCTGAAAGGAGATATGGGAGCCTGAAGAACCACAATTAATAGTTCAGGGACAGCATATTCCCTTCTGCCACCAGATTTTTGAATGGTTCCTGTCCCCATGAACGCTAACTCTTTATTCCATTTGTCTTGCTCTATTCATTAATTTGGCAATTTTTAGTAATTATATATAGTTGTGCTGTGCTGTGTTGTATTATCGGCACTGAACAAAGATTTGGGAACTAACTAACAGGGGAACCCTTCCATGGCCAGTTGCTGCTGTTGCCAAGGTGTCACAGGAAAAAGTACCTATTTCCTCAATGGTGCAGAGAGTCCTGACACTTTAAGGAGACCCATTGGTGGGGGGCACAATTGACACCTTCCCCAATATTAAATGAATATCGAAAACTATTTTATTATTGTCTCTAATTTTCAACAAGTGAGAGAAGCAAAGGCTTTATCCGTTAGTGAAGATGTCCGGGTTGGTCAAGTGTCCCATCTTGTCCTGGTTATTGTTTAAGAGATCTTAAGATCAGCATTTTGGACTGAGGGAAAATTGTCTTTTCCCTTGCAATACCTGGCTGTACTGATGTGGTGAAATGATACGTATGGACAGCAACGTTTTTTCACTGAGCCTCAGTACATGTGATGACAATAAACCAGTTATCAATTACCAGATCCTCAGCGCTGAAGTAGAAACCCAGACAGATCAACAGCAAAGGTGAGCCCACATGGGAGACACGTGGATGTTAAATGCAGCTGTTTCATAATTGTTTCATAATTGAGGTGGGCACGTTTGAAGCAAGACTGAAAAATATTACAGAAGAAAGTAGAAGTTTCTAGAGTGAGAACTGCTAGGGGATCTGAAGCAGCATGAGAGAGTTGTGTTAAGAAAGTGGCTTCTTTGAGGGGTGTGAGTGACATAAGAGTAAAGCTCGAGTGGTTTGGGAGTAGCCCTTTAACCCTAAGATTACACTGTGGCCTCATTACTCACTAACCACAGCTTCCAATGATGCCACTGTCTCCATAAGATGATAAAATATGGTAATTATGGAAGTAAATTAATCTGAAGCTGTTAGATCATAATTACATGAATTATAAGAGGGTTATAATAAGGGTTTCATTATACTTTAGGCAGTATTTTAAAGTTGGTGCACTCAGTGATTGATTAGGCAGCAGCTACAGCATTGTGGTGAATGTACAGTTTCCATTTGGAAACAACTAATTCAGTGCTTTGAATCTACAGCGCACTGGAACACAGCAATGGAATGAGAGATCTGCTTTCAATTTAGTGTGGTGGAAGAAATGTACCCACCCGATTTCCAATGGATAGACCATATTTGTATATACCATACTCTATGAGGAGTAACATGAGGGGGAACTTCTTTACTCAGAGAGTGGCAGCTGTGTGGAACGAGCTTCCAGCAGAAGTAGTTGAGGCAGGATCGATGTTGTCGTTTAAAGTTAAATTGGATAGATATATGGACAGGAAAGGAATGGAGGATTATGGGCTGAGTGCAGGTCGGTGGGACTAGGTGAGAGTAAAAGTTCGGCACGGACTAAAAGGACTGAGATGGCCTGTTTCCGTGCTGTAATTGTTATATGGTTATATGGTTATACTCTAACTTAAGAGTCATCAAATCATACAGCACCAAAACGGGCTCTTCAGCCCACCAAGTCTGCACTGACCATCCAGCATCCATTTTCATTAATACCTTTATTCTCCCTTATTTCTGATCAACTTCCTCCAGATTCTTCCTTACACCTCTCCTCACCTACACAATAGGATAATTCCCTATGGCCAATTAATCCCATGGTTTTGAAGTGGATTAAAACGTTTTTAGTTTTCATGTATTAACTTAAGGATGGCTGCCACATGACTAAACTGCCATTTAAATCCAATGATTACAAATTGTCACCAACCATTTATTTCCTTGCCATCCTCCATGAAAAGCCTGGTAGTAACTGGGTATGCTTCTTGCTGCCTTGGTAAAGGAACCAGCATAATCAAAGACCCCACGGGCCTGGACATTCTCTCTTCTCCCTCCAAATCAAACAGAAGATACAAAAGCCTGAACGAACATAGTGCCACCCTCACGGACAGTTTCTATCCCACTATTATAAAACTATTGAATGCTTCCCTAGTACAGTATGACGGACTATGGACCTCACAATCTACCTGTTCATGGCCTTGTACTTTATTGTCTACCTGCACTGCACTTTCTCTGTAACTGTAACACTTTATTCTGCACTCTGTCATTGCTTTACCTTCTACTTCCCCCATTCTGTATTGTAATGTAACGGCCCGTATGAATGTTATGCCAGACAAGTTTTTCACTGTACTTTGGTACATATGACAACAATAAACCAATTTACCAATTTTCAATTATGCTCCAACTCCTTATCTCCACTAACTGTGGCAATAGTTTCTGTCATTGGTATTGGGTTATTATTGCCACATGTACCAAGATACAGTGAAAAGATTGTCTTGTGTACTGTCCATGCTGATCAGATCATTACACAGTGTACTGAGGTAGAACAAGATAAAGCAATGACAATGTAGAATAAAGGTAACAGCTACTGAGAAAGTGCAGTGGCACAAATAATGATCAAGATCACAATGAGATAGATTGTGAGGTCAAGAATTCATCTTCTACAAGATCTGATAACAGGGGAATAGAAGCTCTCTTTGAGCCTGGTAATATGTGCTTTTAGGCATTTGGAACTTCTGCCTGGCAGGAGAGGGGAGAAGAGGGAATGTATGGGGTTGGTAGAGTCCTTGATTATGCTGGCTGCTTTACTGATGCAGTGAAAAGTATTGTCAGAGTCCATGGGGTGGGGGTGGGAGGAGACTGGTTCTGTGAGGTTCACAACTCTCTTCAGTTTTTTGCAGTCATGTTCATTACAGTTATCATACCAAGTCATTATACATCCAGATAGGAAGATTTCTGTGGTGCATCAATAAAAATTGGCAAGGGACAACAGCAACGTGACAATTTCTTTAGCTTTCTGAAGTAGGAGAGGTGCGGGTGAACTTTCTTAGCCATGGCATCAACACGGTTAGACCAGGACAAGTTATTAGTGATGTTCACTGCAAGGGATTTGAAGCTCTCAACGTTCTCAGCCTCAGCACCATCGATGCATGTACACTGTCTGTCCCTTGCTGAAGTCAATGAGATGTTCTTTTGTTGACAGTGAGCAAGAGGTTCTTGTCATAACACCATGCCACTAAGCTTTCTTTTCACTTCCTGTACTCTGACTCATTGCTATTTGAGATGTGGCCTATTACTGTGGTAATCATGGAAGCATTGTGTACAGAAAAGCCCTGTTAATCTACTGTCTGACTATTTGGAAATCCCACTGGTTTGGTATCTAGCATGCCAGGTGATATTTGTTGAACTCTTTTCACTGGGGCTCTGGTTCCTGAGATCCATTTATACTGATCAGATCCCTATTTGCCATGCTCCCTTTAAACATATAAGGGTTACTGGAACATTTGTTAGAATATTTTTAAAGTATTGTACATATTAAAATATATGGTATGTTTCTATAGTGTACCTTAAGTACTATAGATTAATGTAGTACATTAGAATAATCATTTTAACAGGAACATTAAACATGTGTAAGGGTATTAACAATAGGCCAGATAATCTGGCGGTCTGGCACCAACAAAACTCGAACTATGCTGGGATTATTGGAGTTTCATTGCATTGCTATCTATTGTGTTGTGGGTAGGGTGGTTACGTGAGAAAGCAAGATCAGCGAGTGGCTATTGTGACTTTATTATGAAGGTAGAGATTCAGAGGAGAGTGTGATGAATTAAGATAGAGGTTCACATTGCTGAGATTGAGGACACTTGCAACAAGAGTTGAGGGAAGAAAACAGTTAAGATAACTTGGAATTTTGTTTTGGATCCTTCAATGAGAGGCTGTTACTTGAGGGGTGAGATGCTGTAAGGAGAAAGCATCTGAATGCTCAGCAGTAGTTGGGTAATTAGAGTCCCACCACTTCAGTGACTGTTGCCAGTTCTGTAACACTTCACTTTACCATGTCTGTCTTTCATGTGCGAGTCCCCCTGTTCATTACTGAACAGTAATAATATTTATTATTACTGTGGTGCAGTGGTAGAGTTGTCAGTGTGGAATTCACACATTCTCTCTATTAATCATATGGGTTTGCTTCCATGACCTAAAGATGTGCAGGTTGCCCATAGGAAATATGTAGTGAGTGATGGGATCTATGGAGAGTTATTGGAAGTATGGAGCAGAAGTGTTAGAGGGAAAATTAATGGAGTTGTGAACTGTTATTGATGGCTCAATGGGCCAAAAATGGTCCCACTAGAGTGTAAAGAAATATGGAATGGAATCTTGCTGGGGCAATGATAGAGCAGAGTAAGAGCAGGCTTCATTTGTGGGGAATTTATTTATTTATTTATTTAGAGCTACAATGTGAAATAGGCCTTTCCAGCCCTTTAAACTGCACTGCCTAGCAATCTCCAACAAGAACCGGAATGACAGAGCGGAGGAAGGGGAAAACAGAAATAAATCTAAGATAGTGAGCAGTAAAGATGTCAGGAAAGACAGGCAGGTGATGGGGCAAATTTGTAGCCATTGGGATGAGTTGCAGTGCGATAAAGTTGCAGTGAAATCAAAGCGAAAAGTACCAAATACTGGTCTTAAGGTGTTATACTTAAATGCACACAGCATAAGGAATAAGGTGGATGATCTTGTCGTACAGCTACAGATTGGCAGGTATGATATTGTGGCCATCACTGAGACCTGGCTAAAGGATGCATGTCTCTGGGAGCTGAACGTCCAAGGATACACGGTGTATCGGAAGGATAGGAAGGTAGGCAGAGGGGGAGGCGTGGCTTTATTGGTAAGATGTGATATTAAATCATTAGAAAGAGGTGATATAGGATCGGAAGGTGCAGAATCTTTATGGGTTGAGCTAAGAAATAGCAGGGGTAAAAGGACCCTGATGGCAGTTATTTATAGGCCTCCAAACAGCTGCAGGGATGTGGACTACAAATTACAACAGGAAATAGAAAAGGCTTGTCAGAAGGGCAGTGTTATGATAATTGTGGGGGGTTTTAACATGCGAGTGGATTGGGAAAATCAGGTCGGCACTGGATCTCAAGAGAGAGAATTTGTAGAATGTCTGCGAGATGGCTTTTTAGAACAGCTTGTTGTTGAGCCCACTAGGGGATTGGCTGTACTGGATTGGGTATTGTGTAATGAACCGGAGGTGATTAGAGAGATTGAAGTGAAGGAACCCTTAGGAGGCAGTGATCATAACATGATTGAGTTCACTGTGAAATTAGAAAAAGAGAAGCCGAAATCTGATGTGTCGGTATTTCAGTGGAGTAAAGGAAATTACAGTGGCATGAGAGAGGAACTGGCCAAAGTTGACACTGGCGGGAAAGACAGCAGAGCAGCAGTGGCTGGATTTTATGCGAGAAATGAGGAATGTGCAAGACAGGTATATTCCAAAAAAGAAGAAACTTTTGAGTGGAAAAAGGATGCAACTGTGGTTGACAAGAGAAGTCAAAGCCAAAGTTAAAGCAAAGGAGAGGGCATACAAGGAAGCAAAAATTAGTGGGAAGGCAGAGGATTGAAAAGTTTTTAAAACCTTACAAAAGGAAACCAGGAATGTCATTAAGAGGGAAAAGATTAACTATGAATGGAAGCTAGCAAATAATATCAAAGAGGATACTAAAAGCTTTTTCAAGTATATGAAGAGTAAAAGACAGGTGAGAGTAGATATAGGACCAATAGAAAATGATGCTGGAGAAATTGTAATGGGAGATAAGGAGATGGCGGAGGAACTGAATGAGTATTTTGCATCAGTCTTCACTGAGGAAGACATCAGCAGTATACCGGACACTCAAGGGTGGCAGGGAAGAGAAATGTGCGCAGTCACAATTACGACAGAGAAAGTACGCAGGAAGCTGAATAGTCTAAAGGTAGGTAAATCTCCTGGACCAGATGGAATGCACCCTCATGTTCTGAAGGAAGTAGCTGTGGAGATTGCGGAGGCATTAGCAATGATCTTTCAAAAGTCGATAGATTCTGGCATGGTTCCGGAAGACTGGAAGATTGCAAATGTCACTCCGCTATTTAAGAAGGGGGCAAGGAAGCAAAAAGGAAATTATAGACCTGTTAGCTTGACACCGGTGGTTGGGAAGTTGTTGGAGTCGATTGTCAAGGATGAGGTTATAGAGTACCTGGAGGCATATGACAAGATAGGCAGAACTCAGTATGGATTCCTTAAAGACAAATCCTGCTTGACAAACCTATTGCAATTTTTTGAGGAAATTGCCAGTAGGCTAGACAAGGAAGATGCAGTGGATGTTGTATATTTGAATTTTCAGAAGGCCTTTGACAAGGTGGCACACATGAGGCTACTTAACAAGATAAGAGCCCATGGAGTTACGGGAAAGTTACATACGTGGATAGAGCGTTGGCTGATTGGCAGGAAACAGAGAGTGGGAATAAAGGGATCCTATTCTGGTTGGCTGCCGGTTACCAGTGGTGTTCCACAGGGATCCGTGTTGGGGCCGCTTCTTTTTACATTGTACATCAACGATTCAGATTATGGAATAGATAGCTTTGTGTCTAAGTTTGCTGATGATACGAAGATAGGTGGAGGGGCCGGTAGTGCTGAGGAAATGGAGAGTCTGCAGAGAGACTTGGATAGATTGGAAGAATGGGCAGAGAAGTGGCAAATGAAGTACAATGTTGGAAAGTGTATGGTTATGCACTTTGGCAGAAAAAATAAACGGGCAGACTATTATTTAAATGGGGAAAGAATTCAAAGTTCTGAGATGCAACGGGACTTGGGAGTCCTTGTACAGGATACCCTTAAAGTTAACCTCCAGGCTGAGTCAGTAGTGAAGAAGGCGAATGCAATGTTGGCATTCATTTCTAGAGGAATAGAGTATAGGAGCAGGGATGTGATGTTGAGGCTCTATAAGGCGCTGGTGAGACCTCACTTGGAGTACTGTGGGCAGTTTTGCTCTCCTTATTTAAGAAAGGATGTGCTGATGTTGGAGAGGGTACAGAGAAGATTCACTAGAATGATTCATGGAATGAGAGGGTTAACATATGAGGAACGTTTGTCTGCTCTTGGACTTTATTCCTTGGAGTTTAGAAGAATGAGGGGAGACCTCATAGAAATATTTCGAATGTTGAAAGGCATGGACAGAATGGATGTGGCAAAGTTGTTTCCCATGATGGGGGAGTCTAGTACGAGAGGGCATGACTTAAGGATTGAAGGGCGCCCATTCAGAACAGAAATGCAAAGAAATTTTTTTAGTCAGAGGGTGGTGAGTCTATGGAATTTGTTGCCACGGGCAGCAGTGGAGGCCAAGTCATTGGGTGTATTTAAGGCAGAGATTGATAGGTATCTGAGTAGCCAGGGCGTCAAAGGTTATGGTGAGAAGGCGGGGGAGTGGGACTAAATGGGAGAATGGATCAGCTCATGATAAAATGGCGGAGCAGACTCGATGGGCCGAATGGCCGACTTCTGCTCCTTTGTCTTATGGTCTTATGGTTTAACCATAGCCTAATCACAGGACAGTTTACAATGACTGTGGGAGGAAACCAGAGCAACTGGAGAAAACCCATGCATTCAGTGGGGAAGATATACAAACTCCTTACAGAGCTCGCCGGGATTGAACTCCAACTCCGAACTGCAATGTCCTGAGCAGTCATAGCATAGCGTTAGCTGCTATGGCGCCCTTAGACCTGAAAAGAGTGGAGAAATTGGTGTTCATCTTCCATTATCCTCTGTGATAAAGAATGGGTCCTGGTAAATGGAAGGCGACATAGTAACTCCACTACTTTAAAAGGGAGGAAGAAGAAAATGGGTAACCACAGTCTGATTAACCAAGGAGATACAATGTTGCAATCTGTTATAAAGGATAATAGGACCAGTAGGATGGCGAACTACATAGGTGTTTGGGTCACTGGCTCTTACTGGTCAGTGCATTGAGTAAAAGAGGTGGGATGTCATAGAACATAGAACAGTACAGCACAGGACCAGGCCTTTTGTATCAAGTGGCTAACTAAACCTATCTCTGCTGCCTACACAATGCCCATATCATTCGATTTTCCTCAGATTCACATGTTATAGATGTAGAAGTCATTAGTGAGACTATACGCAGTATTTTCTGCAGTTCTGTTCTCCTTGCTATGGGAAGGATGTCATTGTGCTGGAAAGAATGCAAAAAGAGACTCACAAGAATATCGCTGGGACTGGAAGGCTCGAGTTGCGAAGAGGGACTGAAAACGGAGGGGCTCTTTTCTCTGGAGTGTAGCAGCGGAGGGCTTGCGGCGTAGATAAGATGAATAACTACAGAAACTACACAGCATAGGTTTAAGCTGAGAGGGGAAAGATTTAAAAGGGACTGGAAGGTCTTGTTTTTCATACATGTGGTGATGGGTATATGAAACAAGCTGCCAGAGGAAGTGGTAGAAGCAGGTATTTTTAAAAGCATTTAGATATGCACAGAGGTGGATAGGAAAGGTTAAGAGAGATACGAACCATTTGCAGGCAAATGGGATTAGCTCATGTCGGCAACTTGATTAGGATGGGTGAATTCCTCAGGGTAGTATCCGAGGCCCAATTATCTTCAGCTGTTTCATCAATGAACTTCTTTTAATCGCAAGGTCAGAAGTAGGAACTTCTGCCAATCACTGCACAATTCTCAGCACCATTTTGTGACTGTTCAGATAATGAAACAGTCCACATTCAAATGCGGTAAGGCCTAGTCACTTTCCAGGCCAAGCTGACGGGTGGTAAGGAACATTCGCAACACGCAAGTGCCAGGTACTGCCCAAGCTCAACAAGAGAAAATGCAGCTGATATCAATGGCGTTACATCTCTCAATCCCCCACTATCAATATCTTGAAGGGTTACCATTGATGAGAAGCTGAACTGGAGTGACCATATACCCAATGTGGCTGTAAGAGGCTAGGAATCCTGTGGCAAGTTAATCACCTCCAACCACCACAAAATATGTCTGCCATCTGCAAGGCTTAAGCCAGGAGTGTGATGGATAAATGCAACTTCAATAGCACTCACAAAGAGTACCATGCAGAACACAGCCACCCACTTGTTAGGCACCCCATATGCAACCATTTACTCATCCCTCCACCACACAGTAGCAGCAGATAGTAACATCTACAGGGTGTACGGTAGAAACTTGCTAGGACTGTTTAGGCAGCACTCTCCAAATCCATGACCCCTACCACCTAGAAGGGCAAGCGGTTAGCAAAAGAATGGGAACAATATCACTTCAGAGTTTCCCTCCAGTTCATACTCCATGCTCACTTGAAATCCATTGACATTCACATTGCCATGTTAAAATCATGGAACTCTTCCCTAAAACACTGTTGATCTGCCCAAATCTCAGGGACAGCAGTGGTTCAAGAACACTGCCACCACCTTCCTAAATGCAGTTAAGGATGGGCAATTAAGTACTGGCTCTGACCGAGAATCCACGTTAAAGTTGGGCCAATTTTCTCTGTGTAACTCGATTATAGATTGGGAAATGTTGAAGTATAACTGAAGGAGTGAATGAAGTATAAATCTGGTTGTTGTAGTCTTTGAATGTAAACACACTGTTGAAGCTGGCAGTTAAGAAGGAAATTAGCACACCGGCCTTCATGAAAGAGGTTTTGAGAACGAGAGAAAGTTGCCTTACTTCAGTTATGTAGAATCTCGGTGAAAGTAACCATGAGAACTGTGTAGATTTTTCGTGTGTGTTGCATGAGTACTGTGTGCTGTTTTGGTCTCTTTATCTAAACAAAAGTTCATCAGATTGATTCCCAGATTGATCTAACTTCTGTATGAGGAAACATTGAGTTGACTAGGTCTGAATTCAATAGAGTTTAGAAGAATGAGAGAAGATCTCATTGAAATATGTATAATTTGTGCATGGCTCCACAGGCTGGTCGCTGAGAGGAGGTCTAGAATGAGGAGTAAAAGTCTCAGCAAGTGGAGAAAGATATTTAAGACACAGATGAAACCTTCATTCAGAAGGTGAGAAGCTGTAGTATTTTCAACCACAAAAGACTGGTGGAAGCCAAGTTACTGAATATATTTAAAAAGATGATATATTTTACAAAATATATCAAGGAGTAGAGGGAGAGAACAGGAATATAGCATTGTGTAAGGGTCAGCTATGATTGTATTGAATGGTGAAGCATGCGTGAAGATCCAAGCACCCCACTTGTGTTCTTCTCTTATTACGGTTCTCAGTTTGGCAGAGAAAATGGAGCTCCAAATATTAATGAATTAATATTTTGAAAATCAAGAAAATACTGAACAAATTTAGACCCGTTTTCACTCTGGTTTTACAGTGCTAAAGAGATAAGGGACCCCTTCTTTGAGATTGCTATAAATCACCGAGTAAATTCAATACTGGCAACTTCATGATCTAATTATACTAAGCAATTTGCATCAGCATGAAGCCAAATGTGCCAGAACAGTTTTGTACTGATGCAAAATGTGCAGGTGGCAATGGGTGATCTGGTGAAGCAAGTTGATGCTCTGGGCTTATAAGAATTTTATTGGAGGACCTAAGTACTTCTTTAATGAATGCTCACATCAATAATATCATTCCTTTGCTTTCATTTTCCTCATAAATTGAGAATAATTATTGCGTGAAATAATCATCGAATAGACTTCATTGCCAAATATATCAGGTGCAATTAGTAATGAGACTTTGAACTATCATTGCCTAGAAATTAGATCATGTAATGCTGTTTTGAAAATGGATTTTATCCAGAGTGTGACCTTCTCTAGGTCATATCCCGTCTCTCAGGAAATTTGACCTGGCACTTCCGGTCACGACACAAGCTAATCCATCTGATACATTTTCCCTGTTGGATGCGGTGACATCAGTCCTCTTGCAATGTCACACAAGGAGTGCTGGCAGCTAGAAATGGATGGCATTGGCCCAAGGATCACCCATCACTTGGCAGGTCTTTGCTACACTGCTTGTTCTGTGACTGCACCATTCAAAGGACAATTTCTACAGAAAGGTCAATTGCATACAGCACACTTATGTTTCTTACACTGTGAAAAGACAGGATGTGCTGTCGAAGCAGAGTAAATATGTCAGGATCACACTTAAAATTTTGGGCAAAAAACTTAAAGGAGATGTGAAAAACTCAGAGGGCATTTTGACCTGGACAGCATTGCCTGAGGAGACATTCAAAACAGAATTAGTCAGTGCTTTCAAAAAGGAATTTAAATTTAATAGGCACTTACTTATGTTACGTACCCCGTAACTGGGTTGCCAAACCAGCAGAAATGGATCACTCAGTTGGAGTCTGGATTACTAGAACTAAGAAAGTTTTATTAAAGAAACAAGCAACACAGTAGTCGAAAGGATAATAAATGCAACAGTTCAGCAATGCTAAACACACATGTGCACAGAATTAAGATAACAGCATCAATCAAGCTCTATCGTTGTCTAGGGGTAAATGACCAATTTCAAAGTGACACAAAAGTTCAGTCCAATTTAGTTCAGTTCGCAGTAATCGTTGCCATGGCGATGGACAACGTGGGGGGAGGGAGAGAGAGAGAACGGGAACGACTGATCATTCAGAAACGGCTTCCACTCACAGACCGGCGATATTGCTCACAAGCAGCTTTCGGGCGGGTCCTTTGTGATGTCACCTGAGGTCACTGACTGTGACCGCTCCTCCAGATGCGGTCGATCCTCTGCAGTGAACCCGGCACCCAAGCGAGGGTGGACACACACCGGGTTCCCGCTGATCGTACCTTTCCACCCTGTGCGTTTAAGGTGCGGTACTTCCCACCGACTCGTGAGAGGCGCACCGCTTCCAGGGTCTCGTTACCTCGGGTGTCGTGTGTGTCCTGCCTTAGTGAACCTGTCCCTTTTTATCCCCCTGCTGGGGTATCACCTGTCCATCACTTCAAACAGTTCAGGGTTCAAAGGGGGGAGCCGCTCCAGACAGCTCTCTCTCCCGTCCCTTCATTACACATCTCCAGATCGCCTGTCCATCACTTCAAACAGTTCAGGGTTCAAAGGGAGGGGGAGCCGCTCCAGACAGCTCTCTCTCTCCCGTCCCTTCATTACACATCTCCAGATGCTGTTTCATTGTTCCTTATCTCTCCTTCCCCTGGGGACAGGTGGCAGACCAACTGCTGATGCCACTGATGCTAACCCAGGCCAGCAAACATCTTAATTTTATGTGTATTCTCGTCACAGTATAAAGCAGTTTTCAAGATTGTGGTGAAAGAGTAGGTGAGTGGATCCAATGCTATTGGTCTATTAGGAGTGGGGAAAGACATGATAGGCTGAATGGCAACCTTGGGCAATTATACCAGTTCTACGATTGATACTGCAGGCTCACGTGCAACTGTTTTCATTGGCTGAGAGAAACTGCAAATGATAAGAGGTTAGACTTACCTCCATTTCAGCACTTAATCTCGGATATCTTGATGGTATCCTGCTGACTACACTTCACAAGAGGGAGTTTCAACTTGGGCATTGCAGGTGGTGAGGTCCTCAAGGGAAGAAGAGGAGCTGACCCCAATCCCAAAGAATGTGCAGTGACACACGCTGGTACCTCAATCTTAGAGGAATGACATCTCCTTGGCTCAAGTTTAGGAGGCACTCGTGAGAGAGACAGGAGGATAGAGCTGCTGTGCACATCTCCCAGAATTGCTTTGGCCATGTCATTCAAGATTATGGTCACTTTCAACTTCTTCGGTCCTGGGACCAATCCAGCCACCATGATTGATGTGTGTCAGGCCTCTCAGTTCATTCCACACCACAACTCTGGGAAGGTCATTGACATTCTCTACTGCAGGGCAGTAGATTTCCCATTCCCTTCCGTGGTGCAAATGTAGCTTGGTGAGCGTGTGGGTTTGAGTCTGAAACGCGAGTTTGAAACCCGCGTTGATACCTGTCAATATTGTCTATGACTGAATGGGATTTCTATTAAGACCTCATCGTGAGTGGAGGTTTGGGGGGTGGGGTAGGAGGAATGGCAAAATTTGTAGTAGCCTTGGCGGTTGCAGAGATACTGAGACAATGAAAGGAATCGGAGAACAAAGGAAAGAGCAAAATGGAAGGTCAGTGATCTGGTGGAAGGAGGGAGGAATTTGATGAAAAAAGGTTGGAGCAAAAGAAGATAATTAGCCAAGTGCTGAAGAAAAAGATGCCTTTGAGGAAGACGTAAGTGGCAACAGCAGATTGGGGTAGAAAGAATGATAAGTGTCTTGCCTATGATAAAAGGTCGTATAGCAAAGGGGCAGGCCTTTAAATATCACCATGTCCACACTAACCTTCAAATCATGCTAAACCTGTTTTTTAGCATTTAATCCACCGCTTTCTATGCCTTGCTGATTCAAGTGGGCATTTAGGTAGTTCTCACACCCGTGATGGTAGAAACAGGATGATCCGGCAGATAAATGCGTGGCTGAGAAGCTGGTGCAGGGGGCAGGACTTCAGGTTCTCGGATGATTGGAACTCTTCTGGGAGTTATGAGCTGTACAAAAGGGATGGGTTGCACCTGAACCCAAGGGGAACCAATATTTTCACAAACAGGTTTGTTGGAGCTGTTGGGGAGGGTTTAAACTAATTTGACAGGGTGATGTGAATGGGAGTGAATGGACTCAGGATAGGACAGAAGGTAAAAATGCAAAGATAGTGCGCAGTCAGACTGTCAGGAAGGGTATGTAGATGATAGGATAAAATTACAGCCAGCAAGGTGAGTGTCAGTGCATTTGGGATGTAGAATCAAAAGGGTAGCCAATACAGTACTCAAAGTGTTATACCTGAATGCATGGGATATAAGAATAAAGTTGCACTATTACAGATGGTCAGGTATGATGTTGTGGCCATTACTGAATCCTGGCTGAAGGATGGTTGTAGTCGGGAGCTGAATGTCCCATGCTACACATTTTATCAGAGGGATAGGAAGGTAGGCAGAGGGGGTGGCCTAGCTCTGCTGGTATAGAATAGCATCAAATCAGTAGAAAGATGTGACAGGATTGGAAGATGTTGAATGATTGTGGGTTGAGTTAAGAAACTGCAAGGGTAAAGGACCTTGATGGCAGTTATATGCAGGCCTCCAAACAGTAGCTGGGATGTGGACTACAGATTACAATGGGAAGTAGAAAGGGTGTATTAAAAGGGCATTAGTATGATAGTCATGGGAGATTTTAACATGCAGGTAGATTGGGAAAGTCAAATTGGTAATGGGTCCCAAGAGAGTGAATTTGTTGAATGCCTAGGAGATAGCTTTTCAGAGCAGTTTGTCGCTGAGCCTACGAGGTGATCAGCTATCCCGGATTGGGTGTTATGCAATGAACTGGAGGCAATTCGGGAGCTTAAGGTAAAGTAATCTTTTGGAGACAGTGATCACAATATGACTGAGTTCAACTTGAAATTTGACAGGGAGAAAGCATTTTAGTGGAGTAAAAGAAATTACAGTTGTATGAGCGAGGAGTTGGCCAAAGTAAATTGGAAGGAAATGTTGGCAGGGATGATAGCAGAGTAGAAGTGGCTTGAGTTTCTGGGAAAAATGAGGAAGGTGCAGGATAGATGTATTTCAAAAACAAAGAAATGCTCAAATGGCAAAAGAGTTCAACCGTGGCTGACAAAGGAAGTCAAAGCTAAAGTAAAAACAAAAGAGAGGGCATACAAAAAAGCAAAAAATAGTGGGAAGGTAGAGGATTGGGAAGCTTTTAAAAATCAACAGAAAATCACCTGAAGAATCATTAGGAGGGAAAAGATGATATATGAAAGCAAGCTAGCAAACAATATCAAGGTGGATAGAAAAAGCTTTTTCAAGTATATAAAAGAGATATGGGAGTGGATAGAGGACTGCTAGAAAATAAGGCCAAAGGAATAATAACGGGGGACAAGGAGATGGCAGATGAATTAAATGAGTATTTTGCATCAATCTTCACTGTGGAAGACACTAACATTGTGCCAGATCTTGAAGGGTGTGAGAGAAGAGAGGTGAGTGCAGTTACTATTACAAGAGAGAAGGAGCTCAAAAAGCTTAAAGACATAAGTCACCCGGACCAGATGAACTGCACTCTAGGGTTCTGAAAGAGGTAGTGGGAGAGATTGTGGAAGCATTAATAATGATCTTTCAAGAATCATTTAGACTCTGGCACGGAGGACTGGAAAATTGCAAACATCACTCTACCTTTTAAGAAAGGACGGAGGCAGCAGAAATGAAATTATAGACCAGTTAGCCTGACCTCAGTGGTTGGGAAGATGTTAGAGTCAATTGTTAAACATGAGGTTCTGAAGTACTTAGTGACATAGGACAAAAAAGGACCAAGTCAGCATGGTTTCCTTAAGGGGAAATATTGCCTGACAAACCTGTTGGAATTCTTTGAGGAGATTACAAGTAGGATAGGTAAAGGAGATGCAGTGGATATTGCATATTTGGACTTTCAGAAGGCCTTTGTCAAGGTGCCACACATGAGACGGCTTACCAAGTTAAGAACCCATGGTATTACAGGAAAGTTACTGGCCTAATGCGAGGGGGCAGCGAGTAGGAATCCAAGGATCCTTTTCTCATTGACTGCCAGTGACTAGTGGTGTTTCACAGGGGTCAATGTTGGGACTGCTTTTTATGCTGCATATCAGTGATTTAGATAATGGAATGGATGGCTTTGTTACCAAGTTTGCAGATGATAAGAAGATTGGTGTTGAGGAAACAGCAAAGCTACAAAGTGACTTGGACAGCTTAGGAGAATGGGCAAGAAAGTGGCAAATGAAATACAATATTGGAAAATGCATGGTAATGCACTTTGATAGAAGAAATAAGTGTGCAGACTATGTTCTAAATGGGGAGAAAATCCAAAAAAAATCTGAGATGCAAAGGGACTTGGGAGTTCTTGCGCAGAACACCCTAAAGGTTAGCTTGAAGGTTGAGTCAGTGGTGAGGAAGGCACATGCAATGTTAGCTTTTATTTCAAGAGGTCTAGAATATAAGAGCAGGGATATGATGTTGAGGCTTTATAAAGCACCAGTGAGACCTCACCTTGAGTATTGTGAATATTTTGGGCTCTTTATCTAAGATAAGATGTGCTGGCATTGGAGTGGGTTCAGAGGCGGTTTACAAGGATGATTCTGAAATGAAAGCGTTATTATTATGAGGAACATTTGATGACTCTGGGCTTATACTTGCTGGAATTTAGAAGGATGGGGGAGGGGTGGAATCTTATTGAAACCTTTTGAATGTTGAAAAGCCCGGGCAGAATAGATGTAGAAAGAATGTTTCCCATAGTGGGGTAGTCTAGGACAAGAGGGCACAGCCTCAGGATAGAAGGGCGTCCATTTAAAATAGAAATGTGAAGAAATTTATTTCGCTAGAGGGTGGCGAATTTGGGGAATTTATTACCACAGGCAGCTGTCGAGGCCAGGTTGTTGGGTGTACTTAAGGAGAGATTGATAGGTTCTTGTTTGGCCATGGCATCAAAGTTATGGGGAGAAGGCCAGGGAGTAGGGCTGAAGAGGGGATAAAAAAGGATCAGCCGTGATTGAGTGGTGGAGCAGTCTCGATGGGCTAAATAGCCTAATTCTGTTCCTATGTCTTACAGTCTTATGGTCTATAGTCTTAAATTTGGTGAAATAATGTTGATTAAAATTCATAGCTTGGTTATGGAATGTTAAATTTTAGGACAGTTCAAATGGATTTATGTAGATGCTTCACATGTTGCATCTCACTGAAAAGGTGTGCCAGGAGAGGAGATGCTTCATACTTGTATTCCTGGCATTCGGTCAAAGAATGTCTGTATGTTTTTAATTAATGTAGTTATTCCTGGAATCTGGCATTACTGGTAAAGCCAGCATTTGTAGACTCTCCCCGACAGTCCCTTGAACGAGGTGGCTTTGCTAATGTATGCCCAATGACTGTTTATTGACTATAGCTCAGCACTTAACACCGCCATTCCTACAGTTCTGATCGAAAAGCTCCAGAACCGGGGCTTCTGAACCTCCTTCTGCAGCTGAATCCTCATCTTCCTAACCAGAAGACCACAATTTGCGTGGGTTGGAAATGACATCTTCGCCTTGCTGACAATCAACACTGGTGCACCTCGAGGTTGTGAGATTAGCCCACTGCTCTACTCTCTGTATATCTAAAAATTTGCTGTTGATAGAACCACAGTTGGCAGAATATCAGGTGGAGAAGAGAGGATGTACAGAAGTGAGATGTACCAGCTAGTTGAGTGATGTACTAGCTAGTTGAGTGTTGTCACAGCAGCAACCTTGCATTCAATGTCAGTAAGACTAAAGAATTGTTTGTGGACTTCAGAAAGGGTAAGATGAGGGAACACACACCAATCCTCCCAGAGGGATCAGAAATGGAGAGAGTGAGCAGTTTCAAGTTCCTGGTTGTCAATATCTCAGAGGACCTAACCTGGACACAACATATTGATGCAGCTATAAAGAAGGCACAGCAGCAGCTATATTTCCTTAGAGATTTGCAGAGACTTGGTATGTCACTCAAACCATTTGCAAATTTCTACAGATGTACTATGGAAACCATTCTAACTGTTTGTATCACTGTCTGGTATGGTGGTGGTGGGGTTGTGGGGTTGCTACTACGTGGGATGGAAGCTTCAGAGAGGTGTAAAATTGGTCAGTGCCATTGTGAGCACTGGACTCCGTAGTATCCAGACATCTTTTAGGAGCAATGTCTCAAAAAGGCACTGTCCATCATTAAGGACCTCTATCACCCAGGGGCATATTTTCTTATTATTGCTACCACAAGGAAGGCGGTATAGAAGCCTGAAGGCACACACTCAGCAATGCAGGAACAGCTTCTTCCCCTCTGCCATCCGACTTCTGAATGGACAGTGAACCCATGAACACTAACTCACTACTTTCTTTTTTTGCCTATTTCTTGCACTACTTATTTAATTTAACTATTATATATATATATGTATGTGTGTGTGTTTACTGTTTTTTTCTATATTTATCATGTATTACAATGTACTACTGCTGCAAAGTTAATAAATTTCAATACATATGCCAGTGATATTAAATCTGATTCTAATTCAAATGGCTATTAAAAATCAACCAAAGCATATATGACTTTTACTTGTGTATAGTCCAGACAGAATCGGACCACAGATTCCCTTCCCTACAACAAGTTAATGACCTAGATGTGTTTTTTGAATATACCAGTCTGGCCATTCAGAGTTATTTCCTCTGAATCCAAGTTTGCGTCACTTGATTGATTTAGTTTAAGTTGCCAGTGTGCGGTGGTACATTGTGTTCTCCTTTCACTGGGTCTCAGGTACAAGCTTCTGAATTGCTCGTCCAACAGTGTTGCTATTCCTGTCTACTCCAGCAGTGAACATGGATTTTTTTTCTGAACAGTGCCCTGGCCTGCAATTCCATCTCCCTGTGTGCATGAATTAAAATCAACTTTGCTGAAGCATGCATTGAGCACAGGAAGCCTCTGCCATGACCACTGCAGGCTCAGTAGGAGGTTTCATCCAGTCTACTGTGCTGCTGACAGCTAATTACCACATCAGCAACTATTTTAAGTTTCTTTCCCATTATTGTTTAAAGGTATTTTTAATGACTAGTATAGTAGTTCCGTATTATCTCTGACAAGTATAAACACAAGAAATTCTGCAGATGTTAGAAATTCAAAGCAACATACACAAAATGCTAGTTGAACTGAGCAGGTCAGAAAGCATCCATGGAAATCAACCAACAGTCGATGTTTTGGATTTAGACCCTTCTTCAGGACTGGGAATGAAAGGGGAAGATGCCAGAATGAAAAGTTGGGGGCAGGGGAAGGAGGCTAACTAGAAGGTGATAGGTGAAGTTTGCGTGGGAAAAGTAAAGGGTTAGATAGGAAGAAATCTGATAGAAGAGGTGAGTGGACCAGAGGAGAAAGGGAAGAACTAGTATTTGCGTGAGAAAAATATTGATTTGGGGAATTAAACTTATCAATAGATATGATTGTTCAGGATGTTGGTGTGTAAGTTTACTGACGAAGGAAATGGCTGTGATGAAGCAGATGGGCCCATTAGTTACATTCTGTGCAATAAGGTTCTTTGTTGTGAATGCAGATGTCTTTTAGTTTGGTATTATTTACTCCTCATTAAGCTTAAAAGTGAAATTAAACCGTGCAGCGGGAGTTGTTCTGCCTATTGCATCCTTGGTTGAATCATAAAAAAATTACTACTTAGAGGCTATTTTTGGGGATTTGGGGTTGCACCCATCTTCTATCATGTGGGAACTCTGTTTGTGATCACATATCTGATTGGTGAACAGTTTGGGTTGCAAATAGTTCACCTGTGCAGGACCTGTATACACCTAAATATATTTTTTTAGTTTAATGAAAATTTCAGCCTCAATCGCTCTTTAAAAGTGCTCAAGTTGTCCTGTTCCTGTATTTATAATGGCAGAGAAGGGAGCCAAGTCACTGCTTTGCTGCTTACTCCCAATAGATCAACCCCATTCCCTAAGGTGGAATATAACCATATAACCATATAACAATTACAGCATGGAAACAGGCCATCTCGGCCCTTCTAGTCCATGCCAAACTCTTACTGTCACCTAGTCCCACCGACCTGCACTCAGCCCATAACCCTCCATTCCTTTTCTGTCCATATATCTATCCAATTTAACTTTAAATGACAACATCGATCCTGCCTCAACCACTTCTGCTGGAAGCTCGTTCCACACAGCTACCACTCTCTGAGTAAAGAAGTTCCCCCTCATGTTACCCCTAAACTTTTGTCCTTTAACTCTCAACTCATGTCCTCTTGTTTGAATCTCCCCCACTCTCAATGGAAAAAGCCTACTCATGTCAACTCTATCTTCCCCCCTCAAAGTTTTAAATACCTCTATCAAGTCCCCCGTCAACCTTCTACGTTCTAAAGAATAAAGACCCAACTTGTTCAACCTTTCTCTGTAACTTAAGTGATGAAACCCAGGTAAATTTCAAATACCTCTATCAAGTCCCCCCTCAACCTTCTACGTTCCAAAGAATAAAGACCCAACTTGTTCAACCTTTCTTTGTAACTTAGGTGATGAAACCCAGGTAATATTCTAGTAAATCTTCTCTGTTCTCTATTTTGTTGACATCTTTATAATTTTGTGACCAAAACTGTACACAATACTCCAAATTTCACCTCACCAATGCCTTGTATAATTTCAACATTACATCCCAACTCCTATACTCAATGCTGTGATTTATAAAGGCCAGCATACCAAAAGCTTTCTTCACCACCATATCCACATGAGATTCCACCTTCAGGGAACTATGCACCATTATTCCTAGATCCCTCTGTTCTACTGCATTCTTTAAAGCCCTACCATTTACCATGTATGTCCTATTTTGATTAATCCTACCAAAATGTAGCACCTCACATTTATCAGCATTAAACTCTATCTGCCATCTTTCAGTCCACTCTTCTAACTGGCCTAAATCTCTCTGCAAGCTTTGAAAACCTACTTCATTATCTACAACTCCACCTGTCTTAGTATCGTCTGCATACTTACTAATCCAATTTACCACCCCTTCATCCAGATCATTAATGTATATGACAAATAATATTGGAGCCAGTACAGATCCCCAAGGCACACCACTAGTCACCGGCCTCCAATCTGACAAACAGTTATCCACCACCACTCTCTGGCGTCTCCCATCCAGCCACTGCTGAGTCCATCTTACTACTTCATTTTACTAATTCCCTATATCCCTTATTCTCTCACATAAAGGCATTAACAGTTAATCAAATCTTTAGAGAAGCTAACCTGATCAATTTTTCCTTCTCAGAATAAATCCCTTTCTCTTTTAGTTAATATAATAGGTTCTGCTTTCACATTATTTCTGTTAAGATGTTCTGCAGTCTAAAAGCATTGTTCATGGAAAGATTATTTTTAAGGCCTCGTTCCTTAAGGTTGTCGTAGCTGGGGGAGATAGTGGGGATAGACCTAGACTACCTATTTATGGTCGGCTGGTGGCACAGTGACATCAGTGCCGGACTCCGGAAAGGAGGTTCCCAGGCTCGAATCCAGTCGGGCCGTTTCCGAGTACACTTTCCAAGCGTGCCGGGTTGAGTGTTGAGCTCACAACTCAACCTCGTAAAATAAACAAAAATACTGTACTGCAAGATGGCTGTGTGAGGAGTGACACGCCACACAGTCTCTCATTCTGTGCCTTGTAAGGCATGAAAATGCCCGACGTTGGCCTGTCAGGCCTCAGTCGACATCATCATCATCATCGTCACCTATTAAATGCTCCCAAAGGCATGTGTCTCAGGTTGCCTCTGACAACCAAGTCCAGCTCCTGGCCATCATGTGTTGTTTAGCTACTTAGCCCAGTGGAACCATTTCTAATGACAGGAGGAGGGGAAAAGGCAGGTTATTGGTACCTTAAACCAGTCGCTTCGTCAGTCGTGATTGGCAGCTCAGCTAGGAGAAGGAAAACGCTGATGTCAAACTTCCGCTGCCTTGCTACTGTACCTACTAATGGGAAGGCTTTGGGAGTAAACTCATTGACCTTCAGTCCCGAGGAAATATCTGGATCTGGAGTCCCTAAAGCAATCCACATTGAGTTCCACACTGACGGGTAGCTCCTGTGATGCCCCTGGTGCCAAACTCTATCAGTCTCTGCTGTTTCTTTAGATTCATCAGCTGTGTGGAGAGGGGAAGCCTGCTACATGGGCACCAGCTTGCTCTCCATTTCGTACTGTCCTGGCTTGCATATCACATAGACAGCTGAAACACAACATCCGTGGTTGACCCCAATCAACAGAGAGCCTCATTTTTAAGCCCTCCCTTACATCTTCCAGTAATAAGGTATGCTTTCGGTGTAAGGATTGTAGGATCTGTGATTGTATTGATTAGTTTTTCATAAAAGAGTGATGTCACCTTATCTGAGATACATTAGCAGTTTTCCATACAAGGTTCTCCTTCAACCCTGAAATCTTTGGCGAGTTCTGCATACCTCCATTTTTTTTGGTCATCTATACATCCCTGACTTTCTTTCCTGCACCAGTGGTAACTGGGCCTGTAGACATCCATGCCTGAATTGTAGAACGTATAAATCTCTTTCAAAATCTTTTCATCACCTGAACGAATATCACTGCTTTGGCATGGTGTTGACTTTTGTTAAATAATTCTCCTGTAAAGTTCATGGGGTATTTTGACTCCATTGAAAGCATTCTTTAATTGCAAGTTATTGAAAGTTTACTAATATATCTGCTGAAGCTATTGTGATGACTGACAGTGCTTAATCTTGGGCGCTGTGTGCACAGAGATTGCACATTCTCCGTAAGACAGTGTGATTTTCCTTCCACACCCAAAGATGTGCAAGTTAGTAAGTTAATTGGTCAATGTAAAAAAAAGAGAGAAAAGATGAAATATGAACGTAAGCTAGCCAGAAATATTGAAGAGGATACCAAAAATTTTTTCCATAAGACCATAAGATATAGGAGCAGAAATAGGCCATTTGGTCCATCGAATCTGCTCCGCCATTCAATCATGGGCTGATCCAATTCTTCCAGTCATCTCCACTCCCCTGCTTTCACCCTTTGATGCCCTGGCTAATCAAGAACTTATCTATCTCTGCCTTAAATACACCCAGTAACTTGGCCTCCACAGTTGCTCGTGGCAACAAATTCCACAGATTTACCACCCTCTGACTAAAGTAATTTCTCCACATCTCAGTTCTAAAAGGACGTCCTTCAATCCTGAAGTCGTGCCCCCTTGTTCTAGAATCCCCTACCATGGGAAATAATTTTGCCATATCTAATCCGTTCAGACCTTTTAACATTTGGAATGTTTCCATGAGGTACTCCCTCATTCTCCTGAACTCCAGGGAATACAGCCCAAGATCTGCAGAACGTTCCTCATATGATAACCCTTTCATTCATGGAATCATTCTCGTGAATCTCCTCATGAACCCTCTCTGATGTTAGTAAATGCTTGCTAAAATAAGGAGCCCAAAACTGCACACAATACTCCAAGTGTGGGCTCACGAGTGCCTTATAGAGCCTCAACATCACATCCCTGCTCTTATATTCCATACCTCCAGAAATGAATGCCAACATTGCATTCACCTTCTTCACAACCGACTCACCCTGGAGGTTAACCTTTAGGGTATCTTGCACAAGGACTCCCAAGTCCCATTGCATCTCTGCATTTTGCATTCTCTCCCCATCTAAATAATAGTCTGCCCATTTAATTCTTCCACCAAAGTGTATGAACATACTATTTCCAACATTGTATTTCATTTGCCACTTCTTTGCCCATTCCCCTAAACTATCTAAGTCTCTTTGCAGACTCTCTGTTTCCTCAACACTGTCCGCTGCTTCACCTATCTTTGCATCATCGGCAAATTTAGCCACAAATCCATCAATACCATCGTCCAAATCATTGACATACATCGTAAAAAGCAGCGGTCCCAACGCTGTTGAATTTTTTGAGGATGTGACTAAACACATTGATGAAGGTAGAGCAGTAGATGTAGTGTACATGGATTTCAGCAAGGCATTTGATAAGGTACCCTGTGCATGGCTTATTGAGAAAGTAAGGAGGTATAGGATCCAAGGGGACTTTGCTTTGTGGATCCAGAACTGGCTTGCCCACAGAAGGCAAAGAGTGGTTGTAGACGGCTCATATTCTGCATGGAGGTCGGTGACCAGTGGTATGCCTCAGGATCTGTTCTAGGACCCCCTACTCTTTGTGATTTTTATAAATGACCTGGATGAGGAAGTGGAGGGATGAGTTAGTAAATTTGCTGATGACACAAAGGTTGGGGGCGTTGTGGATAGTGTGGAGGGATGTCAGAGGTTACATCAGGACATTGATAGGATGCAAAACTGGGCTGAGAAGTGGCAGATAAGTGTGAGGTGGTTCATTTTGTTAGGTCAAATATGATGGCAGAATATAGTATTAATGATAAGACTCTTGGCAGTGTGGAGGATCAAAGGGCTCTTGGGGTCTGAGTCCATAGGACTCTCAAAGCTGCTGCGCAGGTTGACGCTGTAGTTAAGAAAGCATATGGTGCTTTGGCCTTCATCAATCGTGGGATTGAGTTTAAGAGCTGAGAGGTAATTTTGTAGCTATATAGTAGCCTGGTCAGACCCCACTTGGAGTACTGTGCTCATTTCTGGTCGCCTCACTACAGGAAGGATGTAGAAACCATAGAAAGGGTGCAGAGGAGATTTACAAGGATGTTTCCTGGATTGGGGAGTATGCCTTATGAGAATAGATTGAGTGAATTTGGCTCTTTTTCCTCCTTGGAGCGACAGAGGATGAGAAATGACCTGATAGAGGTGTACAAGATGTTGAGAGGCATTGATCATGTGGATAGTCAGAGCTTTTTCCCAGGGCTGAGATGGCTAGCATGAGAGGGCACAGTTTTAAGGTGCTTGGAAGTCGGTACAGAGGAGATGTCAGGTGTATGATTTTTATTCAGAGAGTGCTGAGTGAGTAGAATGGGCTGTCGGTGACAGTGGTGGAGGTGGATACGATAGGGTTTTTTAAGAGACTTCTGGATAGGTACATGGAGCTTAGAAAAATAGAGGGTTATGGGTAACCCTAGGTAATTTCTAAGGTAAGAACATGTTTGGCACAGCTTTGTGGGCCAAAGGGCCTGTATTGTGCTGTAGATTTTCTATGTTTCCATGTTTCTATGAACTCCACTGGTAACCATCAACCAGCCAGAATCCCTTTATTCCCACTCTCTGTTTTCTGCCAACCAGCCAATGCTCCATCCATGCTAGTAACTTCCCTGTAATTCCATGTGCTGTTATCTTGCTAAGCAGTGTCATGTGTGGCACCTTGTCAAAGGCCTTCTGAAAATCCAAGTACAGCACGTCTACTGCATCTCCTTTGTCTACCCTGCTTACAATTTCCACAAAGAATTACAGTAGGATAGTCAGGCAAGATTTTTCTTTCAGGAAGCCAGACTGGCTGTGGCCTATCTTGTCATGTGCCTCCAAGTACTCCGTAATCTTATCCCTAACTATCAATTCCAACAACTTCCCAACCACTGATGTCAGGCTAACAGGTCTATAATTTCCTTTCTGCTGCCTTCCGCCCTCCTTAAATAGCAGAGTAACATTTGCAATTTCCCTATCATCCGGTACAATGCCAGAATCCATTGATTCTTGAAAGATCGTTGTTAATTCCTCTGCAGTCTCTCCAGCTACTTCCTTCAGAACCTGAGGGTGTATTCCATCAGGTCCAGGAGATTTATCCACCCTCAGACTATTAAGCTTCTTGAGCACCTTCTCAGTCGTAATTTTCACTGCACAAACCTCACTTTCCTGACACTCTTGAATGTCCGGTATATTGCAGACATCTTCCACTGTGAAGATTAATGCAAAATACACATTCAGGTCCTCTGCCATCTCTTCATCTCTCATTACAATATTCCAGCGTCATTTTGTATTGGTTCTATATCTACCCTTGACTCTCCTTTACCGTTGAAAAAGCTTTTAGTATCTTCTTTGATATTAGTTGCTAGCATCCTTTCATAATTCAATTTTTCTTCCTAATGAACTTTTAGTTTCTGCAAGTTTTTAAATGCTTTCTAATCCTCTATCTTCCCACTAGCTCTGGCTTCCTTGTATGCCCTCTCTTTTGCTTTTACTTTGGCTCTGACTTCACTTGTCAGCCATGGTAGTGTCCTTCTTCCCTTTGAAAATTTCTTCTTATTTGGAATATATCTGTCTTGCACTTCCCTTATTTTTCGCAGAAATTCCAGCCATTGCTGCTCTGCTGTCCCTCCTGCAAATGTCCCTTTCCAGTCAACTTTGGCCAGTTCCCCTCTCATGCCATTGTAATTTCCTTTATTCCACTGAAATACTGACTCATTAGATTTTATTTTTTCCCTCTCAAATTTCAGTATGAACTCAATCATATTGTGATCATTGTTCTCTGAGGATTCCTTAACCTTAAGCTCTCCTTTTACCTCCAGATCATTGCACAACACCCAATCCAGCACAGCCGATCCCCTAGTGGGCTCAACAACAAGCTGTTCTAAACGTCATCACTTAGATATTCTACAAAATCTCTCTCTTGAGGTCCAGTACTGACCTAGTTTTCCCAATCCACTTTCATGTTAAAATCCCCAACAATTATCATGACATTGCCTTTCTGACGTGCCTTTTCTATCTCCTGCTGTAATTTGTAATCCACATCCTGGCTGCTGTTTGGAGGCCTGTATACAACTGCCATTAGAGTCCTTTTACCCTTGCCATTTCTTAACTCAACCCATAGAAAATCTACACCTTTCAATCCTATATCATCTCTTTCCAATAATTTAATATTATTTCTTATACGTAGAGCCACACCACATTCTCTGCCTACTAACCTATCTTACCGATATACCATATATCCTTGGACGTTCAGCTCCCAATGGCAGTCATCCTTTAGCCAAGTTTCAGAAATGGCCACAATGTCATACTTGCCAATCTGTAGCTGAATTTCAAGATCGTCCATTTTATTCCTCTCAGTCTAGTATTTGTTGCTTTCTGCTTTAACTGCACCACGCTTCTATTGCCCTGTAACTGATGCCACTGGCTTTGATTAAGCCTCCTCTCCTGCCTGTTCTTTCTATAAACGCTGTCGCACACCATCTTTCATTTGTTTCTGTTTTCCCCTTCCTCGGTCCTATCACTCCGGTTCCCACCCCCCTGCCAAATTAGTTTAAACCCTCCCTGAGAGCTCTATTAAATGTGCCTGCCAGGATTTTGGATCCCTTTGGGTTCAGATGTAACCCGTCCTTTTTGTACAGGTCGTACCTCTCCCAGAAGAGACCCCAATGATCCAGGAATCTGAAACTCTGCCCCCTATATCAGCCTCTCAGCCACACATTAATACGCCTGATCGTGCTATTCTTGCACTCGCTAGCACGTGTCACAGGCAGCAATCCTGAGATTACTACCCTAGAGATCCTGCCTTTCAGCTTCCTACCTAGCTCCCTGAATTCTCCCTTCAGGACCTCCTTCCTTTTTCTACCTATGTCATTGGTACCAACATGTACCAAGACTTCTGGCTGTTCATCCTCTCCCTTCAGAATACTCTGCACCCGATCCGAGACACCTCGTACCCTGGCACCTGGGAGGCAACACACCATGCGGGTATCTCTATCAGGCTGACAGAACCTCCTGTCTGTTCCCCTCACTATGGAATCCCCTATGACACTGCATTCCTCATCTTCCTCTTTTCCTTCTGCACCACGGAACCTGACTCAGTGCCAGAGACCCAATCGCCATGGTCGTTCTCTGTCAGGTCATCCCCCTCAACCGCATCCAAAACGAGATAACGATTACTGAGGGGGATGGCTACAGGGGTGCTCTCTACTATCTGAGCTCTTTCCCTCACTTCCCTGACCATCACCCACTTGTCTGACTCCTGCAGCCTCGGGATGATTAACTCCCTGTAGCTCCTCTCTATCTGCTGTTCACTCTCCCTAATAAGCTGTATTTCAGATATGTGAAGAATAAAAGAGAGGCAAGAGTGGACATTGGGCTGCTGGAAAATGACTCCAGAGAGATGGTAATGCGGGACATTGAAATGGTGGATGAACTTAATAAGTATTTTGCATCAGTCTTCACTGTGGAAGACGCTAGCAGTGTACCAGAAATTCTAGGGGCAGAATTTAGTGTTCAGGGCAGAAGTGAGTGTAGTTGCTAACACTAAGGAGAAGGTGCTTGGGAAGCTGAAAGGTCTGAAGGTAGATAAGTCACCTGGACCAGATGGACTTCACACCAGGGTTCTGGAAGATGTAGCTGAGGAGATTATGGAGGCATTAATAATGATCTTTCAAGAATCACTGGATTCTGGAATGGTTCCAGAGGACTGTAAACTTGCAATGTCACTCCATTCTTTATGAAGAGAGAGAGAGAGAGGCAGAAGAAAAGAAATTATAGGCCAGTCAGCCTGACTTCAGTGGCTGGGAAGATGTTGGAGTCCATTATTAAGAATGAATTTTCAGGGTACTTGGAAGCATATGATAAAGTAGGCCAAAGTCAAATTGGTTTCCTTAGGGGGAAATCTGTTGGAATTCTTTGAAGAAATAACAAGCAGGATAGACAAAGGAGAATCAGTGGATGTTGTTTACTTGTATTTTCAGAAGGCCTCTAACAAGGTGCTATATATGAGGCTGCTTAACAAGATAAGAGCCCATGGTATTACAGGAAAGATACTAGCATGGTTAGAAGATTGGCTGACTGGCAAGAGACAAAATGTTGGAGTAAAGAGGGCCTAATCTGGTTGGCTACCAGTGCCAAGTAGTGTGCTGCAGGGGATGATATTGGGACTGCCTTTTTTCATGCTGTAAGTCAAGGATTTGGATGACGCAGTTGATGGCTTTATGGGCAGGTTCACAGACGATACAAAGATGAGTGGAGGGGCAGGTAGTGTTGAGGAGCAAGGATCTGCAGATAACTTGGACAGATT
The DNA here is from genome assembly GCF_030028105.1 of Mobula birostris. Taxonomy (NCBI): domain Eukaryota; kingdom Metazoa; phylum Chordata; class Chondrichthyes; order Myliobatiformes; family Myliobatidae; genus Mobula; species Mobula birostris. The sequence goes on along the minus strand of NC_092370.1, from coordinate 168,799,115 downwards.
TGGAGAATGGGCAAAGAAGTGGTAGATGGAATATAGTGTGTGGAAGTGTCTGGTCATGCACTTTGGTAGAAGGAATAAAGGGATAGATATTTTCTAAATGGGGAGAAAATTCAAAAATCAGAGGTGCAAAAGAACTTGGGAGTCCTTGTGAACTTGCTGGTTGAGTCAGTGTCAAGGAAGGCAAATGGATTATTAGCATTCATTGAGAGAGGACTAGAGTATAAGAACAAGGATGTGATACTGAGGCTTTATAAGGCACTGGTCAGACCACACTTGGAGTATTGTGAGTAGTTTTGGGCCCCTTATCTAAGAAAAGATGTGCTGGTATTGGGGAGGGTCCAGAGGTAGTTTATGAGAATAATTCCAGCAATGAAAGGGTTAACATATGAGGAGCATTTGATAACTCTGGGCCTGCACTCATTGGGGTTTAGAAGAATTGGGGGGGGAGGATCTCATTGAAACCTATTTAATATTGAAAGGCCTAGATGCAGTGGATGTGGAGAGAATGTTCTATAATGGGGGAGTCTAGGACCAGAGGACAGAGGCTCACAATTGAGAGATGTCCATTTAGAGTGGAGATGAGAAGGAATTCATTTACCCAGAGGGTTGTGAATCTGTGGAATTAATTGCCTCAGATGACTGTGGAGGCTAGGTCATTGAGTATATTTAAAGCAGGAAGTTCTTTGGTTAGGCAGGGTGTAAAAGTTTATGGGGAGAAGGCAGGAGAATGAAGTTGAGAGGGGTGATAAATCAGCCATGATGGAATGGCAGACCAGACTTGATGGGCCTAGTGGTATAATTCTGCTCCTATGTCTTATGATCTTATGTAAATTGCCCTTAATGTGTATGTGAGTGGAAGAATTTTGGGGGAGTTAATGAGTGTGTGTAGAATAAACAATGGATTAATGTAGGATTAGTGTAAATGGGTTGATAATGTCTAGCACAAACTTGGTGAGCTGAAGGGCCTGTTTCTATGCTGTATCTCAGTATGACTCAATAACTTCTGGGAAAAGTATGGCCAGGTTATCAGTCTCTACAAATTGTGTCAAATTGTGACAGGCTTTTACCCTTCTGGCAATAGAATTTCAAGCTCCTACTTTGTCATTGAAAGCTGTTCATATGAAGCTTTCCTTATGAGAGTAAACCTTTTCGCCACAGGGACAAATGCTGTCCCACACCAGGATAGCAACATCCATGAACATTGACATATGTTCAAGCAAATACCAGGCATCAATTGTTGCAGGCCACAACCATCTAACTGTTCATTTTTATCATGAAAGATGTTTGTACCTGCCACCAAGAGTATCAAGGACAACAAAAAGCCCAAGTGCAGCAAAATCTCATGTCGTCTCATTTTTGTGTTCCAATCTATGTTAAATCTCTAATCATTTATTCCTTATATTCTCTCTTCATTTTCCTCAATAGCTTGCTTACTACAAGCGGAACTAGTGAATTATGAGCGGGTGAAGGAATATTGTCTCAAGGTCCTGAAGAAGGAAGGGGATAACTTCAAGGCTCTGTATCGCTCTGGTGTGGCCTACTACCACCTTGGAGATTATGACAAAGCGCTATATTATCTGAAGGAAGCAAGGAACCGAGAGCCAACAGGTAAGGGATCTTTTTTTTCCTCTATCTAACTTGAGATGCATACAGATATGTGCAGAGTTAAGTGTATTCTCCATTTTGTTTCTCAGACATATTGAACCAAATGAGAGGGAGACATTTAATGTGACACTTTAATTTAAAAAAAACGTGCTGCACAAGGAAGCTCTGATCATCATGGTCTTCCTGCCATTGGAGGCTGGTTCTCTCTCAATAGTTTCATGTTATTTAATGCTGGACTACAAAAGAGCTACGTAATTGACGATATCCCCGAGTAAAACTGAGACGCTAATTTCCCTATGATTCAAGCAAGACTGTAACATTTACCTTTTGTAGTGTGGGATGCATTTCCATTAAGCTTTCTGGAACAAAGGCTGGGGATAAGAAGGGTGGATTCCTCTTCACAGACATAAGGTACTGCAGATGCTGGAAATCCAGAGCAACACCCAAAATGCTGGAGAAACTCAGCAGATCAAGCATCAACGTTCTGGGCCGAGACGAAGGGTCTTGATGAAGAGTCTCGGCCTGAAAAGTCAACTGTTTATTCCCTCTATAGATACTGCCTGACCTACTGAGGTCCTCCAGGATTTTGTGTGTTGCGGTGGATTCCTGTTACCACTTCCATCACCTTGGACTTTTGAGTAAAGGGAGTTAGTGCTGTGCTCCTTTGTGTGGGGCTCTGGAGGTAGGAAAGGATATTTTCAACGCACAGTGATCAGTTAGGGTGGTGGGGCCCAGTGAATTGCTGAGGGGGTAGGTTATTTAATGCTTCAGAAGCTGGTGATGAGCTGTCTCAGGACTCTGTCAGTCTGACAAATGGTTTCAGTCATATAAAGCATTGAGGGTGTTAATCTTGCATAGTAACTAGGTTTGGGGCCTTTTGGTCATTGTATTATTGAAGTAGACAGAAGACATGAACCAAGCAGCTTCTTATGCCTACACTTGGAGCTAATTTTCTTGCGCTGTTATGGAAGTATTCTTGAGACACAGATTATGTGGGGAAGAAAGAAAATACTTTTGAAGAATTTCACATGTTCAGTAATTTTAAAAAATGTTGGACACATTCAGCAGGTCAGGCAGTGGAGAGAAACATAATTACCATTTCAAGTTGGAGACTCTTTGTTAGAAATGCACATGTGATGGAGAGTTAGAAATTCAGCTTTAGTAACTCGTAAGGGAAGACCTGTGAAATGAATATTACTGATCCTTATTGCTTTCGAAATGTTTGAAATGGATCTGTTCTTTTGTACTGTCTGAGCTGTTCTACTACAATGCTAGAAGGGCAGAATTTCAATGCTCTCATTCTTAAACTCCCATTGGGCCACTTGTACCTGATTATGTTGATTTGGTATCTCCATGGCTGCCAACCACACCAAGTTGCGGTACAAAAAAATATTGTGCAGGATTGAGGGGTATGATATCACCACTGTTCCAAGGGTTGAACGTTGCTCCAAAATGTCACTTATTTTGTTTACTGTCAGTATCAGAGAAAAATAGGTAACAGAAAAATTTACCTGCTCTTCAATGAGATTTCCTGAAACATGAACTCTCACAGTTCTACTTGCAAGTCAAAATGGCAACAATTTAATTGTTTCTGAGAGGCTGAAGGTATGAGGACATTTAATGGAGGAAGGCGTAATGTCTGAGTTAGCTTGAAGTCAGGCGTGTGCTGAATCTTCTGAATATCAGGTTTGAACCCTAATCTGATGAATTTGCTTGAGATACTTCCATATCAAGTTTGATGAAAGTTGGTAAATTGGCTTATTATTGTCAGATATGCCAAGGTACAGTGAAAAACCTCTGTTCATACAGATCAATTCACCACATCAGTACATGTAGGTAGTACGAGGGAAAGGCAATATACAAACACTAGGGTGCAAGGATATGATGAGGTAGATTGTGAGGGCAAGAATCGAGAATCCGTTCTTTATTTACTGGGAAACTATTCAGTAGTCTTATAACAGTGGGACAGAAACTCCCCTCGAGTGTGCTGGTACGTGCTTTCAGGGTTTTGTATCTTCTGTCTGATTTGGGGGGGGAGGAGGTGCTGAAGAAGTGAGAATATGAAGAACACTGAGGCTGTCTACCAGAAGAGTCAGAGCCGTCTCTATTTCCTGAGGAGACTGAGGTCCTTTAACATCTGCCAGATGATGCTGAGGTGAGTCTGTGGTGGCCAGTGCGATCATGTTTGCTGTTGTGTGCTGGGGCAGCAGGCTGGGGACAGCAGGTTGAGGGTAGCAGACACCAACAGAATCAACAAACTCATTCGTAAGGCCAGTGATGTTGTGGGGATGGAACTGGATTCTCTCACGGTGGTGTCTGAAAAGAGGATGCTGTCTAAGTTGCATGCCATCTTGGTCAATGTCTCCCATCCACTATATAATGTACTGGGTGGGCACAGGAGTACATTCAGCCAGAGACTCATTCCACCGAGATGCAGCACAGAGCGTCATAGGAAGTCATTCCTGCCTGTGGCCATCAAACTTTACAACTCCTCCCTTGGAGGGTCAGACACCCTGAGTCGATAGGCTGGTCCTGGATTTATTTCATAATTTACTGGCATAATTTACATATTACTATTTAACTATTTATGGTTTTATTACTATTTATTATTTATGGTGCAACTGTAACGAAAACCAATTTCCCCCTGGAATCAATAAAGTATGACTATGACTATGAATGTTACTCTACGAGGGGAGATTGATAAGTTCGTGGCCTAAGATAGAAGGAGTTAATCTTAGAAAACCTAGCACATTTATTTTTCAACATAGTCCCCTCCTACATTTACATGCTTAGTCCAGTGGTCATGGAGCATACAGATCCTTCTTTGTAGAAGTCGACGTCTTGGATCTCCAGAAGTGGTCTACAGCAGGGGCTATTGATAAGGTAGAAGAAGATGAGTTATTAACTTCAAATTTTCTGCATTATCATTCAAAGAGTTGAACGGCACATGCATATAACGAGAGCGTCTTGGACCTCCAGGTGGTCCACAGCAGGGGTGATTGATAAGTTTGTGACCTAAGGTAGGAGGAGATGAGTTATACAGCTCTCATTACATGCACGTGGTATACAGACTTACTAATCAGACCTTAAAAGCAAGCGAGGCCCCAGCACTGATCCCTGCGGAACACCACTGATCACATACCTCAAGTCAGAACAACAACCCTCCACCACTTCCCCTCTCAATAAGTAAGATCCCCACAGGCCCTGGGGACTCTATAACCTTGAAATTCTTCAAACGATCACAACTTCCTCCTTCCTGATAGCAACATGTTCCTCCCCAATCTCACTCTCCCCCCACATCTTTCCCCCTTGATGAATATCAATGCAAAGTACTCATTTAGTATCTCACTTGCTTCCTCTGGCTCCAAGTATAAATTTCCTTCTTTATGCTTAACTGGTCATATCGTCTTCCCAGCTACCCTCTTGTTTCTAATGAACGTTTAAGATGTCTTGGAATTGTCATTAATGCTACTCACCGAAGACATTTCATGGCCTACTTTTAGCGCTCTTATTTAAGTTTTTTTTTTTCCCTGCTTCCTTCATATTCAAGTGTCCTGTCTGATTCCAGCTTCCTAAACTTTACATATGTTTCCTTTTCCTCTTTGACTATATTTACAACATCTCCTCATCCAAGGTTGCTGAACCTTGATCATCCTTCTTCCTGCTCACAGGAACTTGTTGGTCCTGAATTCTGAATAGCTGGTCTTTGTACAACAGCCGTGTATCCGATGTGGATTTGCCCACAAACAGCCACTCCAAATCGATTCCCTAATTGAATTGAATTGACTTTATTACTTACATCCTTCATGTACATAAGTAAAAATCTTTATGTTACAATGTGTGATTTATAGTAATTTATAATAAATAGTATGTACAATAGGACAGTAACAAGATGGTTAAATATGAACAGTCAATATAACATCGAAATACAGTTGTGTCAGCATGAATTAAGCAGTCTGATAGCCTGGTGGAAGAAGCTGTCCCACAGCCTGTTAGTCCTGGCTTTTATGCTGCGGTACCATTTCCCAGATGGTAGCAGCTGCTACCTAATGCTGTTATAACTATCTTTTGCCTTTATTCAGAGACCAGGGAATCAATGAAACTAGAAAGCTTCAAAATTTCAAGATTCAGGTTTCTTTGTCACGTGTACTTCGAAACATAGTGAAAAACGCCAATTGCGTTAACAAGCAACACACCCAAGGATGTGCTGGGGGCAGCCCACAAGTGTGGCCACACATTCTGGTGCCAACATAGCTTACCCACAATGCTTGGCAGAACATTACACAGAACACAACAAGCAACAAATAACAACAGCAAAATCAAGCTACATTCCTCCCTCCTACTCACACAGATAGACAGTCAATTTTACACCAGGATAGGCCTCCTGCTCCAGCTTTTAGCAGACACAGACTCAGGCTTGAGGACTGGGGTTCAACCTCCACAGTGGACCAGCAGACTCAGCTCCCACCAATGGGCCTCCACTTGCATTGTACACAAGGAAAGCCGTGCGTTCTTCCTCAGCTGGCTAAAATAATTCTGGACTTGTGGACTAGAAAAAGATATGAAAGGTTCTTGTGCAATAGACAATTTGATCCACTAAAGTTTATCCTTATTAATTCCAGGCTCCCCGGCCTCAATCTTTGGAACAACTCTGCTGATTTTGCCACAGTTATATTTCCTGATGAGATCATAACAAATCCTCATCAACCTTTGCAATATCGAATCTTAAAGGCCAGAATTATTTTGAGCTATTCAGAATGTATGTTATCAGGAAATACTCAGTTGGATCATCTTTCTCCGAGTGCAATTCCCCCTTAAAATTTCAGTCCCTTCCACTTATTAAGGAATGTATTCCAGTGACCCACAGGGCTGAGATGTTACTAAGGATGTGGAAGAGATTGGTGAGATGATCTGAAGACTGAAAATGCAAAGGTATTGGCAGCCTGATGTCCAAATCAAATTAACTACAGGTCACCTTTCAGATATTTTTGGCAGGTTCCTTGCCCAAGATTCAGTCTGATGGACAAATGTCACCAATGTAATAGGTCCAATGGCTCAAGGCCACAGATAGAACATAAAATAATTCAGCACAGGAACAGGCCCTTTGGTGCTGATGCTTCCAGAGCATGATGCCAAATTAAACCAATACTTAATGCCTGCACATGGTCTCTATCTCTCCATGCAAGTGCCTATCTGAATATCTGTTGAACACCACTGTCATATCTGCTTTCACTACCACCTGAGGCAGCTTGTTCCAAACACCTATGTAAGGGTGGAAGAAAATCAGAGCAGAGGGGATTAGAAATGTCGAGAGGTTGGGAAAAGCCCTGTGGGATACCATGATGGAGATCGGGGAGGGTGGACTTGTGAAAACGGCAGGGTCATCACAAAGGCAGTTAGATGCAGAGACTGAAGGAGTTTAGAGTCAGGAGGGATCATCATGAGTGGGCCACTTTTTAACAATGTTTCACATCATCCAGGGACAAGGGAAGAAGCAAAGAAAGTATACACAGTTGTGTGCTGCAGGAATTAAAATAGGGTAGTGCAAGTAGGTTGTTGGGCTGGGGGGAGGAATCCTGTGGGGCAATGAAGAGTTCATCAACTGGGGGGAGGAATCCTGTGGGGCAATGAAGAGTTCATCAACATATTGCTGTAGTTGTAAAAAAAAAAAGGCAAGACAGCGGCTATACTTCATTAGGAGTTAGAAGAGATTTGACGTGCCAACAAATACACTCAAAAACTTCTATAGTTGTACCGTGGAGAGCGTTCTGACAGGCTGCATCACTGTCTGGTATGGAGGGGCACAGGACTGAAAGAAGCTGCAGAGGGTTGTAAATCTAATCAGCTCCATCTTGGGCACTAGCCTACAAAGTACCGAGAACATCTTTAGGGAGCGGCGTCTCAGAAAGGACCTCCAGCACCCAGGGCACGCCCTTTTCTCACTGTTACCATCAAGTAGGGCAGGGGTCCCCAACCTTTTTTGCACTGCAGACCGGTTTAATATTGACAGTATTCTTGTGGACCAGCTGACTGGGTGGGTGTTAAATAGGGTTAAAATCACCTCAACATGTGCAGAGTGACAAAGCTTGTCAGAGAATTTTGCAGCATCTAGGTCAGTTGCAAAAATGGAATTTAATTTGGACAAGTGTGAAGTGTTGCACTCTAGAGGACACATCTAAGAGGAAAATATGCAGTAAGTGGCCCTGACGAGCATTGATGTACACAGGGGTAATAGGGTGTAGCACAGTTCAATACGAAGGAGAGTATGAAACAAATGCATATTTTTGCTTCAATTTTCTTTTCATTTAATTTCTTGCAAAAGTGTCCTCATGAGAAAAACTACACCTTAAAATATTTTAAAATTTTCAGAGTCAGTGGGCAGACTTCATATAAATCAGAAGAGCAAGGAGAGAGTTAATAATAACCTTCTAGATTCACTCCTTCAAGGACACAAAGCTGGTATCTTTACTGGACTGGGAATATTCATGGCTCAAGCCTTTGGCTTTGAATTCCCTGTTTAAGGTCAGGCAGATAAACGTAGTTTATGCTTTTGACGATCCAGTGAGTGATGGCATGTGGGCTTACGCAGTGATGCCAGACAATGCATAATTCTTATCTGATGTCACTTGCACAGAATTCTAGCTTGCACTCAAAATGCTGAAGGCAGTGCGAACCAGAAGTTGAATTAATTTTGGTGTTAGTTAAGGGGCTGCCAAAGAGTCGGAAGCATCAAGCTAGGTCTGGGTTTGTGTCTTTAAATTTCTATCGGTATTAAGCTCTCACCCACTCCCTGCCCCACACTTGTCATCCTCTTCAGGGCGCCTTTCACCTGCATCGTCCCCTCCCCAGAATCCCTATTTGCCAGCACAGTCTCTCACCACCTCACTTCGTCTAACAAGGTGTGAAATCACAGGATGTTAACATGGGCCAAATTGCTTTTATTTAGAACTGTTCTCATCAAATGGGGGCTGGTACCTACTAAAAGGAGACAGGGCCTCTGTGTAGCATCTTGAATGTAGCACAGTACTCCTTTAATGTTGCTCCCAGTGTCAGCCTGACTTCCGTTTTCTTCTCTCTGAAATGAGGCAGGAACTTAATACGTTTCAGTTCAGAGGCACGATGGGCTCTGACTGAGCCACAGCTGTTACCATTCAACAAAATGGTACAGACCCTCATTATTTCTCCACTACTTGCATATTTCCTCCATATGCAACACACTATGATCCTCTTGGTGGTCAGATAGTCCATGAGCGCTAAAACTTCGGGTTTACATGAGCATGTTGTGGTGGACACGTGGGCAAGGGAGCAGTTATGAGCCAACATGTTAAGGGAGAAAGTGGAGGAAATGTGAAAAGGGTTAGTAGCACAGGAACTGTGCAGTTCTGGATCAAAAGTCAGTGAGATCTACAGGAAAAATCATGGGTATTATTGGTGGGGAACTGGGTTAGGATTAGTGTGGAGGTAGAATGATACTGGTTCAAACCGATCATAGTCATACTTTATTGATCCCGAGGGAAATTGGGTTTCGTTACAGTTGCACCAACCAAGAATAGAGTATAAATATAGCATATAAAACCATAAATAATTAAATAATAATATGTAAGTTATGCCAGGAAATAAGTCCAGAACCAGCCTATTGGCTCAGGGTGTCTGACCCTCCAAGGGAGGAGTTGTAAAGTTTGATGGCCACAGGCAGGAATGACTTCCTATGACGCTCAGTGTTGCATCTCGGTGGAATGATCAAATCATTGCATTGAGGTAGTATAATGTAAAAAAATAACAATGCAGAATAAAGTGCGACAGCCACAGAGAAAGTGCAATGCAGATAAACAATGAGATGCAAGATCTTAACAAGGTAGAATGTGAGGTCAAGAGTCCATCTTATTGTACTAGGGAACCATTCAATAGAATTGTATCAGTTGGTTAGATACAACCCTTGAGCCTGATGGTACATACTTTCAAGATTTTGTAAATTCTGGCCAATGGGAGAGGGGAGAAGAGTCAGTGTTTGGAGTGGGTGGGCTTTTTGATTGTGCTGGCTAGTCTACTGAGCAGCAAGAAGTATAGACAGAGTCCATTGGAGGAAGCTGGTTTCTGTGATGTGCTGAACTGTGTCCGCAACTGTCTGTAGCTTCTTGTGGTCACATGCAGAGCAATTGCCATACCAAGCCATTATGCATCAGATGGGAAGCTTTCTATGGTGTATTGATAAAAATTGGTAAGGGTTGACAGAAACATGCCAAATTTCTTTAACCCGCTAAACTTCTTTAGTGGATTGTTGGCCAGGGTGCTTGTTCTCACTTAGTAGTTTCTACTAAAAGGGGAAATTTATAAATGTTGGCTTTGGCATCTGATTATTGGATCAATTACTGGAAATGCTGCAGCTGGAAAATTTCTTCCACATTTTTTAACACCTAATGAACAATTTGTTCATCTCATTCTCAATGTACATCTATGTATCCATGCATTTCTGATTTTGCTTTAAAATTACGTTCCAGCATATTTTGCTCCCTTTCTCCATTTCTATTAAAACTCTCTCATTATTGAGACATGATGTCCTTTATCTGCGTTTTGATTTATTACCGTCTGAGGCAGCAATAATCTCTTGTGTCTTCTAAACAAACTACAATTGATTCCATTTTACCTCAACATTATTAGCTTTGACTTTTCTCTTTTATTTCATGAGTTCAAAGGACCCTGTTTCATCATCCTCCTTGTCCAATTAATTTTTCCACAAATATTTTCACTGCATTAAATTCCAGAGACATTGAAAGTTGCATAAAAGTATATTTGGGTTTTAATTAGGTATGCGGCCTACTTTATGAGTGCATGATAACCTGTGTGAAGCAAGTTCAAGTATTCCAGACATTTTTGACAATAGCAAACCCCAGTTCAACTGTCAAGAACTTTGTGGCCTCCAGCTGAATGACACTGTTGCACTGGTAAGGCCAAATACTAATTTCCTATTGATAATTGGCCTTGCAAAGGATTGTCATTTACATTTGGTGCTGCTGCCTCATAACTCCACGGAACTGAGTTCAGTCCTATTCGTAGGTGCTGTCTCTGGTGTTTGTACATTCTCTCCAGGACCACGTAAGTTCCATTAGCTGCTATCATTTTCTCCCGAATCACAAGGATACAGTGATAGATTAATTGGTTATTGGTACATCAGTGAACAACACTAGAACAGGCAACATTCTCCAGATGGTCCATAAAATTGTTTCTTTCACTTTTATGTCTTTTTCTTCTCAAAGTGGTTCTGGTTCCTTTGGAGTCTATGATCTACAGTTTGATGGCGTGCTTTAGGGCTGATTGAATGATCTGGTGCTTTGTTGTCTCTGAGAAGGTTCCACGGGGTGAGCAACCTTGGGGTCAAGAAGCTGAGAGATGGGACGTGAACCCATGATTTCTTGCTGATCTCGCCAATTCAAATGTTGAGGAAGTTTAAAAACATCAAGACAGGTGCGGGAAGTGAGCAAGTGTTCAGTGCTGTCTACCAGCCTCTCGTTGCTGCCGGAGGAAGATGTCTGTTTGTGATAGTCCTTCTCTCCCTCTCACTCACTGATCCCGAAGGAAGACCCTCTGATTGAGTGGTCTGTCTGTTTCCCTTGATGCTGTCGGCGGATGGGAACGAAGCTCTGGGCCTGCAGTTTGTGGATTGAACTGATTGCTCCTTTTCTGGTGCTATTTTACTATTCTGGGTGACATTGGATTGGGGTAGCCTGCAGATAATAAGCACTGATCTGAACTGAAAATGAACTGTTTTGATTTTGTTTTTTAAATTCTGTGTTTTTGCTTGTTTTTTCTTCTTGCCGTTTGCGAGATTTGTTTTCTGTGCATGGGAGGGTGATGTTTATCTTTGAACAGGTTCCATGGTGTTTCTTTGCTTCATGGCTCTCTGTGGGGAAGACGAATCACTCAGGGTTGTATACTGCATACATACTGTACTCTGATAATAAATGTACTTTGAATCCTTTGTGTCCTTTGAAATGCGCATGGAAAAGAGCTGCAAGTGAATTTGATTGGCATGTGAGAAAGAATGAGAATGTCATTGAAAAATGCTTTAAAAATGGGTAGGTGAATTTACAAAGGCCAAAATTTCATAGCTGAGGTCACTCATAAGCTAGGAATCCTCCATAATAACAATTGGGCCAACTACTTCAATATAAGTCTGATTAGATAGCCCAGAGAGGGGCAAACAGCAGACAGTTCAGCTTAATTACATATTATTGTTTCTTATATCTTTTGACCTAGAGGCAGGCAGGCATTCAGTTTACTGAGTCTATACTTTTATCTCAAAGTGGTCCCATTAACCCCTTTTTAAACGCAAACAACAGGAATTCTGCAGATGCTGGAAATTCAAGCAACACACATCAAAGTTGCTGGTGAACGCAGCAGGCCAGGCAGCATCTGTAGGAAGAGGTGCAGTCGACATTTCAGGCCGAGACCCTTCGTCAGGACTACTGAAGGAAGAGTGAGTAAGGGATATAAAAGTTGGAGGGGGAGGGGGAGATCCAAAATGATAGGAGAAGACAGGAGGGGGAGAGATGGAGCCAAGAGCTGGACAGGTGATTGGCAAAAGGGGATACGAGAGGATCATGGGACAGGAGGTCTGGGAAGAAAGACAGGGGGGGGGGGGGACCCAGAGGATGGGCAAGAGGTATATTCAGAGGGACAGAGGGAGAAAAAGGAGAGTGAGAGAAAGAATGTGTGCATAAAAATAAGTAACAGATGGGGTACGAGGGGGAGGTGGGGCCTTAGCGGAAGTTAGAGAAGTGGATGTTCATGCCATCAGGTTGGAGGCTACCCAGACGGAATATAAGGTGTTGTTCCTCCAACCTGAGTGTGGCTTCATCCTTACAGTAGAGGAGGCCGTGGATAGACATGTCAGATGAAGCCACACTCAGGTTGGAGGAACAACACCTTATATTCCGTCTGGGTAGCCTCCAACCTGATGGCATGAACATCGACTTCTCTAACTTCCGCTAAGGCCCCACCTCCCCCTTGTACCCCATCTGTTACTTATTTTTATGCGCACATTCTTTCTCTCGCTCTCCTTTTTCTCCCTCTGTCCCTCTGAATATACCTCTTGCCCATCCTCTGGGTCCCCCCCCCCCTTGTCTTTCTTCCGGGACCTCCTGTCCCATGTTCCTCTCGTATCCCTTTTTGCCTATCACCTGTCCAGCTCTTGGCTCTATCCCTCCCCCTCCTGTCTTCTCCTATCATTTTGGATCGCCCCCTCCCCCTCCAACTTTCATATCCCTTACTCACTTTTCCTTCAGTTAGTCCTGACGAAGGGTCTCGGCCTGAAACGTCAACTGTACCTCTTCCTAGAGATGCTGCCTGGCCTGCTGCGTTCACCAGCAACTTTGATGTGTGTTCCATTAACCCCTTTCCCCTATTTTCTATCCCTTGCCTATCAACTTTCCTTTGATTGTCACCCAGCTAGGCAACAGGCAATTTACATGTTTGATATAGCTTTGTGTACCTGTTATAGTCATTATCAGTTTCAATGTAGCTGTGCTTTATACATCTAAAGCTCATAACCAAAAATACATAATTTTGGAAAATAATAATCATGACCCAAGAAAATGCCCACAAAGTGAAGCAAAAATGAAAATGTAAAACTTTAATCTTCACTTTATTTTTTAGCTAGCATCTAGTTTTAGTGTGTTTTACTGTGCATAATCTCTACAATGTTACATCAAAAGGATGAGCTAGTTAGAGCAGACTTGATGGGCTGAATGGCCTAATTCTGCTCCTATGTCTTCAATAGACATGTCATGGTGATCACTCACAGCTATGGAGTAAAGCAGAACGTCACGTCTGAGAAACATTTAGATCAATACTGGGAGGTTTCAAGCCACTTACGTACCAATCATCTATGGGAAGAAAATGTAATTAGACTTCCATCTACATACAATTGAACTATTTAAGTGTTTTGCTATTTCCAAGTGGCACTTTGCAACATTCAGATTTACTTTTGTAAAATTGATGGAGATGGATGAATTTTCTCAGAAGTTCTGCCTGGTGTTCTCCACTTCAGGTCTGTTGACATGGATGTGTGTGTGAGAGCAGTGAGTTCCCTTCATTTCCTTCCCAATTTAACACAAATACAGCTTCTTTGACTTGTATCATGGTCCAGGTCAGACAAATGAATTGTAAAATCAGCCAGGCTCACTAATGAGTGCAGCTGTGCAGCCACGTCGGTCCTGGTCGACTGTATTTCTATCCAATTTACATCTGGTAAATTAGGTTTATAGGGACAGATGAAACACCCCATGGGACAAGGTACAGCCAGTCGAGTACTCTGTATCTCATGAACATTGCTGTCATGCTATAATAACATCTATATTCTGGGTGGAGCACAAGTATAAAATGGATATTTCTGAATGAACCCTTTGTCTGGTGCACACTATGATTCAAAGCAGAAAGAGATTTATTAGTCACTAGGAATTGCAGTAGAATTGAACTGACGTGCACTGCCTACTTGGCTTAAGGGAACAGACTAATGGACAAGGTTCCATTAGGGTTGCAAGTACTCATTTGCCGGGAGTTTTCCTGTTTTGAAGGATCCCGTGAGCAGTCCAGGAGAACCTCATGGGAATGCTCACAAAGAGGCCCACGCTGCTTCTGCGCAGGCACAACCTGTCTTGGTAAAACTGCACCAGGTATTTTGAGGCTTGCAGAGCACATAAAATTGTAAGCACAGCACTTGTTTCTGCTGACTGATATATTTTGAATCAATGGAAGATGGATGGAGAGGGTGCATATACTGTACAATTTCCATCTGTTATTTAAATCTCATGGACTGCAAAGGTGCCCAAGAGACTTCCTTGTTCTTCTCTTACTACCCTGAGATTCAGTAGAGAGGAACAGGAAATCTCTTAGGTTCTACTGGAACTTGGAATGCTAAAGTCTCTTAAAAAATTTAGAGGTTTTTTTCTCTACCTGTTTTCCCCTTCCTGAATTTATCTGTGGAGTTTTCAGGTGCTTCCTCCTGATTTTGGCAATAAAAAAATCAAAGGAAAAGAAAATATAGTGTCAAGTTTGTCCCAGAATTCATTATGGTTGTATATGCCCTACGTTAGAATATTTCATTGAGAGTTTTGATAGTTGTGTGTTGGCCAGTTTATTAGATTATGAGAATACTCAGACCTCTTTTATTGTCATTTAGAAATGCACACATACATTAAGAAATGATACAATGTTTCTCCGGAGTGATATTACAGAAAACAGGACAAACCAAAGACTAACGCTGACAGAACCACATAATTATAACATATAATTACAGCAGTGCAAAGCTGCTGTAACTTAGTAAGTTCAATAGATAGTACAGATGTGCACTGCATGCCTCTTGTTTGGATACTCAGCTTACAAAGTTCAGATATTGTGACAGCATTCTGCTGGACTGACATTCACTGAACAACACAAGCGACATGCTGGAGGAACTCAGCAGGCCAGGCAGCATCTGTGGAAAAGAGTAAACAGTCGAGGTTTCAGGCTGAGACCCTTCATCAGGACTGGGGGAGAAAAGATGAGAAGTCCGAGCAAGAAGCTGGAGGTAGAGGAGAAAGAGGTACAAGGTAGTAGGTGGTAGATGAAACTGGGAGAAGGAGAGGGGTGAAGTTGATTGGTGAAAGAGGTCAAGGGCTGCAGGTGGGGGAATCTGATAGGGGAGGACAGAAGACCATGGAAGACAGGGAAGGGGGAGAAGCACCAGAGGGAGGTAATGGGCAGGTGAGGAGGTAAGGTGACAGAGGGGAATAGGAAAGGTGAAAGGGGGGAGGCATTACTGGAAGTTTGAGAAATCGGTGTTCGTACTATTAGGATGGAGGCTACCCAGACAGAATATAAGGTATCCTCCAGCCAGAGTGTGGCTTCATTCTGGTAGTAGAGGAGACTATAGACTGATATGTCAGATTGGGAATGGGAAGTAGAATAGAAATGGCCAATGAGAGATACCACTTTTTCAGGCAGACTGAGTGTAGGTGCACATCAGAGTGGTCTCACCGATATACAGGAGGCCACTGGATACAGTAGATGACCCCAACAGACCCTATCCTTGTTGCTGCACTACCATTCTTGTGTATGAGTTACAAGGTTGTGGGTTCAAGCTTCATCTACAAAGTACAATCACCTCATTGACTTCATTAACAGTCCAGGGATGGAGAGGGTCAACCAGTTACCAATGGTAGAATACTGTAGCAACCTGCCTTGTGAAGCAAAGTCAATGAAGAAGGATCTTCTTTTGACACTTTTGTGTTCAGGTGGAGGGTATTGGAAACTTATACTTTAGCATATCCACTGAAAGTGCCACCCTAGGTATTCACAGGTTTTCATGGATCCTGCTTTTTAGCTCTAACTCTTTGTAAATCCTATGAACTCCCATGCTCAGCAGGAGGCACTCGATGCCCGTAAAGGGTCCAATTTTGATGTTATACAATGAGCAACTGGGAGAGCAGGTTGAATCTGAATTTGTAAGTTATCAGTTGCTTAACTCAGTACTATTCAATGCTGGTTTAAGGTGGATTACTCAGCCCTAATTTCACAATACATAGCCACACAAGAAGCTCACATATGACCCCCAAAATCATGCTGCTTTGTCAGTTAATTTGTTAGTGTAGATTACCCTGAATGTAGGTGGGTGACAGGACTATTGTATCAGGGTATAGATTAGAGATTAGATTATCTTTATTTGTCACATGTACATCAAAACATACAGTGAAATACATTGCGTGTGCAGCTTCGGGCTCTTATGCCTCCTCCTTGATGATAGTAATGAGAAGAGGGTGTGTCTTGGATGATGAAAGTAACTCATGATATATGCTGCCTCTTGATATAGGTGATGGGTGTGACAGAGACAATGGGTTACAGGGAACTGCGGGGAATTGGATTGATTTGAGAGTAGACAGCAATTCAATGGGCCAAATAGCCTCTGGTATTGTAGAAAAACATGAAAATACAAATATAAAAAAGTAACGTGATGGTTTCTCATCTTTGTTTCCAATTCCCAATGGGGTTTCATTCACTGTTTATCTCTATAACCACTTATAGTCCCTTAACTCGTGAGATTTCTGTACTTACCCAAATCTCCCTCACTGTGAGAACACTAATTTATTTGATCCTTCATTGCTGTATGTGTCTCCAGCTGGCAAGGCACCAAACTCTGAATTTCTTGCCCTTAACCTCTCTGCCTCACCACCTCTCTCCCCTTTTAAGATGTTTGTTCAAGCATTTCCCTTGAATCAGAACCGGAATCTTCATTTATTATCACTATCACATGCTGTGTACTTTGTTGTTTTGCAGCAGCAGGACAACAAAAAATTGCTATAAATTACAATATGAAATAGGAAAACATAAACTGTGCGAAAAGTGAGGTAGTGTTCATGGTCTGTGAGAAATCTGATAGTGGAGGGGGAGCAACTGTTCCTAAAACATATAGACTGTGCTTTCTGGCTCTTGCACCTCCTCCCTGGTGGTAGCAAAGAGAAGAGGGCATGGCCTGGGTGGTGAGGGACTTTAATGAAGGATGACACCCTGTTGAGGCATGTTGAAGATGTCCTTGGTGGTGGGGAGGCTAGGCCCATAATGGAACTGGCTGAGTTTACAACCCTCTGCAGATTTTTCTGATCCTGTGCATTGGTGCCTCCTTATCCTAGACAGTGATTCAACCAGTCAGAATTCTCTCCACAGTGCATCTGTTCAACCTTTTGCGTTCTATTAAAATGTAAAGTACTCTTTTTATTTTGGTATACTGGCTTATTACTCATTCTTTTTTAAATATGTACATGGCACATAGAAGAATCAACTGAAAAAAAAATTCACCGACCAACAGTGTTGAATAATCACTGTTTCAGGACACCTTGCAGACTGTATTTTTCCCAGATCTGTATTCTTCTGACTGCTTTCTGTTGCCACATATCGTGCATACAGAGCTTAACTAGAATTGATTCTCTGTACTATCGCTGATTATCCATTGCTATTATAAGAACATAAAATGAAGCAGGAATCATTCCCTGAAGTCTGCTGTGCAACTCAACAAGATCATGGCTAATCTTTTACATTAACTCTATTTTTTGTCCTATACCTTATTCCTTGATTCCTCTAATACGCAGAAATCTATCAGTCTCATTTTCAAAGGAATCAATGACTAAACCTCCAAATCCCTCCTGATAGAGAATTGCAATGAATCACAATTTTATGAGTGAAGAAAGTTCTTTCATTAAAGTAAGAAATGGGTAAACCTTAATTTTAAGACTATGAAACCAAGTTTTAGGCTCCTCACCCAGGGGGAAATATTGTCCAGTATCTATCCTATGAAGATTTCCAACATAGCACAAAAACAGGCCCTTCAGCCCAACTAGTCTATACTGACTAAGATGTCTCATACTAGTTAGTCCCATTTACCAGTGTTTGGCCCATAATCTTCTGCACCTTCTCTGTCCCTGTACCTGTCCAACTGTAATTCTTCAAAACACTGAATAAAGGGCTCACCTACTTAATTTCCCCTCTTAATTTCCTCTCATATGACAGACCAATCATTCCAGATTGGTGAGAATCTGGTTAATCTTGGGCAGCACGGTAGCCTAGTGGTTAGCACAACGCCTTACAGTATAGGCGGCCTGGGTTCATTTCCCACCACTGCCTGTCAGGAGTTTGTACGTTCTCCCCGTGACCGTGTGGGTCTCCTCTGGGTGTGACGGTGTCCTCCCACAGTCCAGAGAAAATTGGTCATTGTAAGTTTTCCAGTAACTAGGCTAGGATTTAATCAGGGGATTGCTGAGTGGTGTGGAAGGAAGGGCTAGAAGGGCCTTTTCTGTGCTGTATCTCAGTAAAAGTTTTTTTAAAAAAAAACAATTACAAAATTTGCTGCATTCATTCTGGAGCAGGAGTATCCATTCTTCTGATAAGGAGGCCAAAAGTGTACACACTACTCCAGCATGGTCTTACCAAGGGTCTATAATTGTAATAAGATGTTTACATTATACTCAAACTCTTTGGCCTTCTTCCTTTAAATTCTAAATTAATTTTTGTTTCTTATTCCATCCTTATTCTTTAGTTTTAATAACTTGAAATAACATTCAAAGAAGGCCTAGGAGAGGCAGTGTGTGCAAATATGACCCAACTCTAAGAACATAATACACAGCCCTCTGCTGTATGAAATCTAATCACAGGATGGCTGAAGATCTGATGCCTGATCAAAGTAGATGCAAAACGTTTAAGAGAAATTTGTGTTGCTTTGATTGGCATCAGCAATAAGCAAAGTGTGCAGGAAACTCCGGCACAATATTTCCTGAAGAGCTCTGTCCGTTTGCTCCTCTGAATGGCAACAAGATTAGAAGTTGAGGGCAGACCATGCTCTGTTGATATGGTCGAGAATGAGAGTTAGCCTGCCAGCATGGTGCCTGGAATAGGGGAAATCTTTGGTCACTGAAACTGTATTTGTGCAAGCAAACTTTGCAGACTGGGTCATCTTTACACATGTTCTTCTGTTGCAGATACAAATGTGATCAGATACATCCAGCTAGCGGAGATGAAACTCAGCAGAAGCTCACAGAAAGAGAAAGAAGCACTGTAAATGGATCCATTCCTCCAGGATTATGAGCAGACAATTGGAGTGCTGACTGGAGGGCTAGATTTCAGCATAAAACCTTGTTCTGTGGATTGGAGGCTTGCCTGCGCAACACTGACTCTGGTTCCTCAGCTGAAGGACTGCAGCATTGCAGAACGTACCAAGTTCAGCAGCTTTGTGGAATTGGGAGTGGACTGGACAAAAGCCCAGGCTGTGATGTCATTACAAGACCTTAGGCAAGATTGGTTAAGACTTTTTTTATACCTGCCTTGCTTGTCACAGAAGGTTAAACACTGAGAAAGCTCTTTTGATAACAGGAATTGGCAAATATTTATTGAAAACATGAAAGGCAGTGCAGTATCATTCAATAAGAATGGGGAAATAAGTGCTTTTGCAATGACATCACAACAATTCCATAAAATGGTCAACTCCAAATATCCTGACTAAAAACTGGGCAAGCGAGGCCATCTTAAAACAATAGGTTTTGTAGAAATAATACAAAACGTTTGTGCATTCTTGTACATTTGCACTGTCATTTAACCTTTTCTCGTTAAAGGTTTGGGATGGAGGGAAGAGCTGAGAGTGACTATTTATTAATCTAGGTCTTGTTTAAAATAATACACAAGAATTATTATATTAAAATTTAAAAACCCTGTATAGACAGTAAGAGAAAACAAGTATCTACTATTATCAATTTTGATATTTGTGCTTTAAATTAAAAGGTATAACTTTTCCTGAAGTGGAATTAGATGTGATGTGACACGAACATTAAGTATGCTCAGTGGAATGGTTAAAACAAAGTGGATGTGGAACACAATTGTTTGCAGAACTGAAGAACCATGAATTAACATCATTGTGCTTGTCTCAAGTTCCTCTGCCAAATATTTTAGTGAGAACCATTAGGGAAAAAAAGTGCATTTGGAAGCTAGAGAAATGAGAGAGAGAAAGGAAGGAAGGGAGAGAAGGCTGCCAAAAAAAGTCAAGATTTTATATATTTAACTCATAAACTTTAGTTTTTACATCAGTAGACCCCATCAGTTGCAGCACACAAATTCAAACAGGTAGTTCTAACACAACAGGTCTTAGAAATGTTAATACATGCATTGCCTAAGTTAACCAATGGTCACACATTCATTAATGTTATTGGCTTTGAGCTATTTAATGACTATGGGAAACTCTCTCCACAGTCCATCAGGCCCACTGCAAATGAATGCAAAATGACCTCATCATTTAAATGCAAGTGTTCCTAATGCTGCACATCAATTTGCCAAGAACTTGGAAAAGAATTCAGCTTTTCACAGTTACGTTATCAGGAGAGAGCCATGATGTTAATATGGCATAAGAACCAGAAGTCCTGGTATTGCATGGTGAAGGTAATGCAACAGTTGCTGGGTGTTTACACCGTTTTCTGTTCTACTTTATGATTGCACATATTTTGATATCAATGGTACGATAAGTATGTTGTTAAAGGAAGATACAAGATGCAAAATAATTACAGCACAACATTTGCTCTATTAGCCTTTGGTTAATCAGTCCCTTTATAATCTGAGTATTAGTAGTTGTGTTTAGACAGTGCAGTAATCACTCATGGTGGTTTAGAGGAGTGTACTATAAAATATATTTCAAACAAAATGTACTGAATATACCAATAGATGGTCACATTTATGTCAGGAGTTAAGCTGTGTGCTCTTATAACTAAGGAGACATTACTTTTATACAAATCTGAAGATGAAAATGTAGTCTTCAAAACTTGTCATTTCCAACTTCTCAGTTCATAATTAGTAAGTTATAATTCTCTCCCAATTACTTTACCATTTTAAGAGGGTCTTATTACTGGCTGAAAATAAAGCAATTTAACATAATTCCTCAGTCACATCTGAAAGCTCTGAATGTGTTTCAGCTAATAATGTAGAGTTGTGCAGTGCAACAATGGGTCCTTCAGCCAACCACATCCATACAGACCTTTCCGTCCATCTACACTGATCCCATTGGTCTGCATTGGGACCATATCCTCCTGTGCCTTGCCTGTTTAAATGTCAGCTAAACAACTCTTAAACATAGTTAAACATCTAAATTCATCATCTCCTTTTGGCAGTGTGTTCCAGATAACACCAATTGTCTGTTTAAAAAAAACCTTTACAACTCCTCCTTCATATCTTAAACCCATACCCTAAAATAAAGCTATAGTGCACTGCAACTCAGAAACAGACCCCTGAGTCTGTTTAGGCTGTGCTAAACTGCTATTTTCACTTGTCCTATTGACCTGCATATGGACCATACCCCTCCATCCCCTTCCCATCCACATACTTATTCAAATTTCTCTTAAGCATTTCAATGAAATATGGGGAGCAGGTTATGACTATCTACACTATTTGTATCTTTCAATCTTCTATTCTTACATACTGTACCTCTACCACAATTTCAATTGCATTTATCTAGGCAAATGTAATAGCCTCATAATGTGCTTCCACAAGCAGCAGTATGAAGACTGAATACTTAATCTGGAAATTTGATAATGAGAAGTTATTCCGTGCAAGAGCATGGATCATCTGAATCAGTGGGTGAGATGGATAGGTTATTTATTTGAGGTCTCCTCCGAAGTATAAACAACCAAGAGTGCTGCTATCATTTGTACTGTTTGCTCATCAAAGGGCAATCCTTGACCCCACAGCTACCAAAATGTTTAAAAGTGCTGGACCATAACTGAGTGGATAGACACTTTCTGCTTTGATGGTGGAAAGTAGCTCAGGAAGGTCACAATGCAACCATTTCAAAATTGAATGTAGAAAAGTCTGTTTTTACAGACCAAGTTATTTTGCTTCCATTTTTTATTATAGAAACATAGAAAACCTACAGCACAATACAGGTCCTTCGGCCCACAATGCTGTGCCGCACATGTACTGACTTGAGAAATTACCCCGGGTTACCCATAGCCCTCTATTTTTCTAAGCTCCATGTACCTATCTAGGAGTCTCTTAAGAGACCCTATCGTATTCGCATCCACCACCGTTGCGAGCAGCCACGTACTCACCACTCTCTGCATAAAAATACTTACCCCTGACATCTCCTCTGTACCTACTTCCAAGCACCTTTAAACAAGAGGTGGTGACTCTCAGTTGGTCAGGTTGAGGAGAATACTGATTTCTCATTACGAATTTATCGGTGACCATTTCATACACATACTTCATCCTAGGGGTGTATTAATATTATCTGAATGCTTCTGATTTTATGTAGAACTCCTTAATTAGTATGTTCTTGAGGAAAAAGCTGGTATTGATCACTCTATCAGTGTTAGTGATTTGTTAACAAAACAATGTGAAGCTTAGGGTTGGGTTGATCTTTTTCTAATCCTTTACTTAATTCAGTTCACTTTTAAATATTGAACCTGATGTAAATGTTTTTTTTCCACTAGCATCAATTAGTACTTATCCATTGTGTGTTCATGGTTCCGAGGTGCACATTTTAAGAAGATCCTGAGTTCACCTGTCAGTCTGTGTTGAGTTAATCAATTCGCACTCAAGAGGCAACTGGGAATGAATGAGACTACAAATGTGTGAGATTTCTGTTTCTCACTAGTAGGTAAGCATTGAAGAAACGCAGTCGTGTGGACGAGAACTGGATCAGTCTCGGTTCTATGACTCGCCACGCTGCAAATGGCCTAAAGAGACAACCGTGAGGAAAGGATATTATGATCTATTTTCTCTTTCTAGCTCTGGGCACGGAAGCCAATTGCAGCATACACTTTGTTTTGCTGATATAAGCAAACTCTGCACAGACCCAGAATTGAATCTGTAAAGCTTTCATGGTGGCTCAGACTTAGACAATCATTATCAGAGGTTCCACAGACCCCTCGGTTAATGGTAGGGGTCCAGGGTATAAAAAAAACATTGGGAACTCCTGCACTGGACAAACTCAATTGTCAAATAATCAAAAACAAAAAATAACTTGCTTATTCCAACATAAGTGGCCTTTCAGCCCATTTTCATCCATGTTGGTTCTCACCACTGCAGTCCAGTAAATCCTGTTCTCCTGTTTAATTTCCTGTAGCCCTGCAACCCCCCTTTGATTCTTTGCCATTTCTGCACATGTTTACATTTACCAGTGAATCTATAAGCACATGTTTGAGATGCAGGAGTGAAATCAGGTGGCCATGGGGTGAGGGGGGAACTCACAACACCTATACTGCACGTAAGGTCTGGATCAAATCCAGGTCTCTGGATTTGTCAGCCAGCAGCACTAACTGCTGCACCGCCTTGCCACCTAATTTAACAAGCGTTAAATGAAAACAAATAAAATCAATTGAGGAAAGTTGTGATTCCGGAAATCAAAGGGGCACTCTCGTATGGCCCATGCTCCACTGATGCTCACCTGGTCATGCGCTATTGTTAGGAGCTTGGTTGCCAAGGATGGAGGTACATTGAATGGTGATAGTAATTATGAATATACAACCTTAATTTGATCTGGATTTCTTCAAGAGTTGTCATGCAGTCTGCTTCTGGGTGTGATAGTTGCCTACGGTGAACTGATTTGAAGGGTGTACTGCTACCACCAGTCTGTTTTCTCTAGTGCTACTGCAGCTACCTTAATGTGCTGCCAATCAAGTCTTATTGTTTCATCTAGAAGGAGGGAGGATTTCATTTGTGTCACGTGAATTACATCATAACAACACATCTCAGCTGTTGTTCTAAACAGAAGAACTTTGACTTTAATGAAGTGTTTTAAAATTCCTTTATATTTATGTTTAAAAAGCCTTAAATTCAATGAATTTGCTCTCAAAAAGGAGCAGACAGCACGGATAAAACGTGCAAGATTTGGGAGAGATTGGCAGGTTTGTCTCAAATATTAAAGGTGAGATGATAAATATCGAAATATTAATATGTTGATGAAATGCACCGACTGGAGCAGATTAATTTAAGCAATTTACAGTAAGTGGAAGGTTTTTATACATTCAATTAGTTTTTAGCCTTTGCTGGGGACTGTTATGTTTTGTAACTCCAGAAACTAATTGAAAGAAAACCATAAAAGCCGGGACATTTGCCACCTTAGTTTTTCTTTCCTTCTCTTTGAGTGAGGTGCTCACTTATGATGTGGTGCCGTAATGACATATGCCATTCACATACTTCTTACATATAACCTTAATGAATTACATACACAAACATAGAATTCTTAATCAACGTATTTATAATGTTACTCAAATATTATTGAAATATTAAATTCATTACACTTCTCCCTGCTTAGCTATAAATGGCAACTCAATATAGAATGCTTCTTTGCATCTCAACTCAAAATATGTAATATATTGTTCTCTCATCATTATATAATATATATGCAAACAGTACGCTATATAATACAACTACTATACTGTAATAGATATCCACAGCATAGTAAATATTAATTTGTCCTATTCAAGTGTGAAGATTTAATTGCTGTGGAGAATTTCTTGCTTTGTGCAATAATGTCTTTCCTGATGGGTGGGGGTGGGGGGGGATTGCAGTGGTCACTCTGTTTGGCAGGTGAGACTTGTGGCTGTGAAACAATCTCAGTTTCCAGGGCTGCCTCTGTGGCGATCGCAGGAGTTAACTCTGGGACTGTAGGAAGTGGTTCTTTCCTTTCTTAAGAATTGAATCTGCTCTCCTCAACTGGTCAATGTGTCGTCTCCACTCTGTAAGAGAGTGGTCTAGTTCTGGTCATTAATCTTTCCAAGTACCCACTTTTGATCACATCTGTAGTCCATCACCAGGACTACTTGTCCAGGAGTGAAACATTGAACCTGCTTGTTTGAGGAACCCTCAATTTGTCTCAGCTGCTTGTCCTACATATTCATTCTGAGATTGGATTTGAGGAGATCCAAGCATGACTGCAAGGGAGGACCCAGGAACAGCATAGCTGTTGAGTTGTTTGTTGTGGAGTGTGCTGCATTATGATATGCAGGGAGGACCCAGGAACAGCATAGCTGTTGAGTTGTTTGTTGTGGAGTGTGCTGCATTGTGATATGCAGGGAGGAAATCAGCAAGCTTCTGATTCAGTGTAAGTGTTCTGCTGACACTGTTCTCAGCAAGTCCTTTAGAACCTGGACAAACCTTTCTGCTAAACCATTTGTAGCTGGGTGGTACAGTGCAGATGTTATATCAAGTCAAGTTTATTGTCATTTAACTATGTATACACATGTATACTGTCAACAAGCCGAAGTTTCTCCGAACCAGGGTGTAAAGCACAGTAGTACACATAACACACATAAAACACACAATAACTTAGGAAAGTAAAAATAAAATCTACAGATGAATTACACATAAATAAACCAAGTGTGTAAATTAAATATTGTAATATACAGAACAGATTAACTGGTGATACTTCAAATGTGATATGACAGGGACTTCAAAAGCCTAATGGCCTGAGGGAAGAAATTGTTTCCCATCCTGACCATTTTTGTTTCTATCCTGCCTGATGGTAGAAAGTCAAAGAGGATGCTGGATGGATGGGTGGGTTCCTTGAGAATACAAAGGGCTCTCATTAAATGTCCCCAATGGATGGTAGGGAGACCCTTATGATTCTCTCTGCAGTTCTCACAGTCTTCTGTAAGGACTTCCAGTCCAATGTTCTGCTGCTCCTATAGCAGATGGAGATGTAGCTTGTTAGGACACTATCAATGGTACTCCTATAAAATTCAGTTAGAATAGTGGTGGTGGGGAGGTCTTGCTTGCCTTAATCTCCTTAGTAAGTGGAGGCACTGCTGTGCCTTCTTGTTCAGAGGGGTGATATTAAGGGCTAGGTGAGGTCATCTGTGATGAGAACTCCCAGAAACTTGGTGGATTTAACTCTCTCTCCAGAAGAGCCATGTATTCGCAGAGGGGGATTGTTCATCTGCACCAACCCAAAGTCCACAATGATTTCTTTGGTCTTCTTCATGTTCAGACTTAGGTTGTTCTTCTCACATCAGTCCACCAGCCGCTCCATTTTCTCTCTGTACTCTGACTCATCATCATTGTTGATGTGATCAACCACTGTTGTGCCATCTGCAAACTTGATGATATGGTCTGAGACGAAACCCGCGACGCAACACAGTCACATGTCAGCAGTGTGAACAGCAGCGGCTGAGCACACAGCCCTAGGGAGTGCCAGCTCCGAGCATAATGGGACTAGAGACATTGCCGCACACACAGACTGACTGTAGCCTTTCTGTTAAGAAGTCCAGGATCTAATTGTAGAAGGAGGTATTGAGACCCAGTGAGGAAAGTTTTCCCACCAGTTTCTAGGGTATGATGGAGTTAAAAGCCAAACCGAAGTCTACAAAGAGCAGCCTGACGTATGAGACTCCATTTTCCAGGTGGGACAGGACAGAGTGGAGGGCTGAGGCTCTTTCATCATCATGATTCAAGTGATAAGCAAACTGGAATGGGTCCAATGTAGCTGGATGTGAGGCATTAATGTGCTCCGTGTCACTGACTAAATGTTCTAGAACGCCAGTCCTTGAGAAGAGGCTTCACAACATATCAACAGTGTGTGAGGCTGCAGTGGAGGCTATTGGGAACACTGCTGGCCATTTCGTAGCTGCATCCACTATTACCAAGAAATTTGTGTCCATGAATGGTCCGGCAAAATCCACGTGAATCCTCTGCCAGGACAATGAATGCCATTACCAGGGATGGAGAGGCGCTGCTTTTGGGGTCTTCTGGATGTGTTGGCATCCAGAACAGTGCATGGCAAACTGTTCAATCTGTTGATCTATCCCAGGCCACCAGACAAAGCTTCGAGCCAACACCTTCATTTTGTCCACACCTAGATGACCAGCACGTAGCTCCTCCAACACATTAGCTTTTATCTGGGATGGTATAGCAACTTTCAATCTCCATCTATGGCAAAATCATCCCGGCACTGGTAAAAATAGGGGAACTGGAATTTCTGCTGCACATTCCAGCTATTTTGGGTTGCTATGTAGACCTGAGACTGTGTGGGGTCTTTTCTGCTTTCCTTAGGGATCATCTCTGCTGTAATAGGGAGCATTTCTTGGCATTAGGGAGAATATATCAAGAGGAGAGTCCCCTTTTGTAAAGTTTTCAGGTATTTCCTTTTCCGAGGGTAAATATGACAATCCATCAGCATATCTATGATTGGTTGTCCTCTTGAATTCAATCTAGTAATTGTTTCCTCTAGCGATCAGCGTCCATTTCTGCCCTCGTGTCATTGCTGTTAGTGGAAAATCCTGCTGTGGATTGAAAGTGAACACTAGTGGTTGATGATCAGTAATGAGGGTAAACCCCCTCCCGTATTTTACACCCCAGACCAGACTCAAGGCTTCTCTGTCAATCTGTGCATAATTAATCTCTGCAGCAGTAAGGGAACGTGATGCAAAGGCTCCAGGGCGCTCACTTCCATCACTCATAACATGTGACATGACTGTACCAATACTATAAGGCGAGGCCTCACAGGCAAGCTTCCCTGATCTGTAGTAATGAGCTCGAGAGGAGGAGCACAGTATAGTAATTGATAAATCCTAAATAGGACCACAATTGTGACACGTCCGCTTGCCTTGGGGCATCTACCATTGCTTAAATGTTCTCAGCACACTGGTGTAATCCCTGTGCGTCAATAATCTGATGACAGTAAGTGATGCTTGATTTAAATAATTCATCCCAACAGTAAGTCGGCTATAGCAATAAAGCCCTTTTTGAGTTTATATGATGAGAAACACTTTTGACTGTTCTTCCATCTGCATTTTAGGTAGACTTTAGCTAAGCCACTTTGCTGAAGTATTTCCCTCCAGAAAGGTTTGCAGAGATATTATCTATCCTGGGCAGAGGATATTGATCTACTTTAAGTATTGGGTTGATGGTGAACTTAAAATCAACAGAGATCGTAATAGACCCATTCTTCTTGGCTGCTGGAACAACTGACATTGCCCATGGGCTCCACTCAACTTGGAAAGAATTCTTACAGCCTTCATGAGATTTAGCTCACTGGCTACTTTATTATGGATGTTATAAGGAACCGGACAGGCTTCATAAAATTTGCTGTGGCATTTTCATTTAATACCAGTTTACCCTTGATATGCTGGCGTTTTCCAGCGCCATCCTTGAGCACTGCTGTGGCATCACCCAGTAGCTTTCTTAATTCACTTTCAGTTGACACTATTACAGGGGATGTGGCATGCAGATGGATCTCCAATCAAGTCGTAGTTGTCTCAGCCACTCAAAGCCCCACAATACTGACCTTCCCATGTTTTACCACATACAAGATTTTGATTACTGTGTAGAAAGTTACAAATGTAATTCCCCCAGAAGTTATCTTCTCTCCAGTTTAAGTTCTTAGTGGGATATTTACAGCCTTCAGTTTAGTCTATTTGAAATGCCCATCACACTCATTTTGTTGAATGACTGAAATAGCCAAGGCAATGTCCAATACCATTTTAATTAATTTGCCATTCACTTCTGGTGTAAGCCATATTGCTTGTCTACTTTTAGTTTTCACATTTAAATCTCAAGGCTACATAGTCCTGTGTCATTATTATCATTATCATATTTTTCACACACAGCATGCAGATTAGTGTTGCTTTTGAAACTGTAACTTTTTCTCTTCCCTGTGCAGTCTATTTTTTTTTCCTGCCTGGTATGCTCTCTGTATGTGTCCTACTTTGTTACACTTTCTGCAAGTTTTGCCTTTAAATATGCATTGGTCTGGTGTATGTGAGCCCCTGCCACAATGATAACACAAGCTGTTTATTTCATGGTCCGGTCTGTGAAATCTGCATTCCAGTTCACAGTCCGGTTCATCGATCCTTATTCCGGGTTTTCCTGTTTTCCCTTGTTCTATTGGGTGCCTTAACTGGAGCACCTGATCCTCATTTTGGGTTGGCACATAAATACCTCTGCAAACCAAGGATTCCCTGCTGGACTGTTCCCTTCCCCTCCCCATCCGAATCACCGACAGTTACCTCAGCAAGTATCCTCGGCAGTCATCCTGGCCCTGCGTCCTAGAAAGCATCCCGGCTCTGTGTCCTAGAAAGGGTCCCGGCCCTGCGCTCCAAGAAGGATTCCCGGCTCCGTACCCAAGGGCCTAACTGAGCTGAGTCCAAGAGCCAAGTCCTGTGCTGGAGTTTCCTCATTCTGTGCTGGAGTTCCTCACCCAGACAGGAAGTTCCTTGCCCAGCCCTGTGCTGGAAATTCTTCATCCAGTCCAGGCATTCCCTCTTCTAGACCAGGAGTTCCCTCGTCCAGTCCAAGCCACATCCAAGAACCTCGTCTAGTCCAAGCCACGTCCAAGAACTTTGTCTAGTCCAAGCCTCGTTCAAGAGTCCAGGGCCTGTGTCCATGTCCAGCATCGTTTCTTCCTGACTCCCCTTGCTTTCTTGATAATCCTTGTCCTGTTCCTAGTACTTCAGTGTCTGTGTCCTGCATTTGGATCTGCTCCAACAGTCTACAAACTGCTATAACAGTTTCGACATTGCAATTTTGTTCACACTCACTTTCATTCCTGACTGCAACTCAATTGTGTCTCTGTCTGCTTTTTCTATCAATACAGCTGTTTCAACTGCTCTTTTAAATGTAAGTTGTGCTTCAGTTAGGAGCCGTTTTTGAATGCTGTCTTGTAAGGTTCTATAAACTAAATGAACTCTCACTGCATCATTAAGCCCATCACTGAACTGACAATGCTTGGACAATTTCTTCAATTCAGCTATCTGAGCTGAAATGGACTCCCTTCCTTTTGATTCTGCTCGTGGAACCTAAAGTGTTTGTTTCCAGTTCTAAATATTCCTGCATTAAGTTCATAATACCAGTAAAGATAATTTTGGCTGGTTTAGTTGGAGCTGTTAAACTTCTAAGCAAACTATGGTTTTCTGCCCATTGTACTCAGCAACACTGGCATTCGTTTTCCATCAGCTATTTCACTTGCTGCAAAATACTGCACAATTCGTTCAATGTACATCATCCTGTTGTCTATTGTGCAACTGAACACGTCTATCATCCCAATGTAGTCAGCCATTTTTGCTCTTTATTTACTTATTATTATAATCACCAAGTACTCACTATTTATGAACCAATGGCTTATTTCTGTCTTTTATTTAACTTAAATGTTTCTCTCCCCTTCCAAAGAAAAACATGCTGTTCTTTTTTTAACTTGAACTTATCTTTTCCCTTCAGAAGAAAAACATGGTGCACTTTGTTTTAAAACTATACCATCTCACTATCCCCTCTAGTCCAATAAACAAAATGATTACTAGCAATGAAAACAGCCTTGCAGGTTTCAAGGTTATAGTTTGTAGTCAGCTATTACCAGACAATAAGGAATTAGGAAAACAGGCCATGCTCTCGTCTTGCTGCTGCTTTCAGGAAGAAGGTACAGGAGCCTCAGGACCCACACCATCATGTTCAGGAACAGTTATTACTCTCAACCATCTGATTCTTGAACCAAAGTGGATAATTGCACACAACCTCACTCACCCCATCACTGATCTGTTCCCATAACCTAAGGACTCACTTTGAAGGACTCCTCATTTCACACTCTTGATATTTATTGCTTATTTACTTTTTTTTTTGCTTTGTATTTACATTGGGAATGTGAAACCTATATTATAATGGAAATAGTTGTGGAGGGCTGGAAATTCAGGAAGGAATAGCATTGTGTTTGGATACTGGTGACTTCATCCAACCTGCAAACTGCAAATAGGAAATTACTTCAGTCACCATCAATTCTAAATGAAAATGATAAGTAATCTCATTTCAAGGCACATTTGTCTGGGTTCTGTTTGAAATCTGCTCCCATAGGCCAGACTACAATCCCACTGCACAGTACTCTCCTCTACAGAGTTGTGTTGTTACACAGTTGTTCATCAAAGAAGAATATTTATTTTAAGATGGCACTAAATTAGAATATACAAACTAAAAGCAGATGGGAAATGCAGCTGCATGTAATACATATGCGACATGCAGCCATTAGTCAATGAAGGAAAGAAGACAAAGGAGGGAAAAAATGTGCAAGATTAACTGAATTAGAATCTCTCAGCTTTCTGTCTCTCTCTTGCAGCAGCCATTTGCCAGTAAATTCATTTAATCAGGGTGATCAAGTACATTTTTAATATAATAAAGGAGAAACATTTCTGTTGCGTCAGTATGTTTTTATGCATTTTTACATAGCTGTTTGTTCTGTTTCAGAGCTTGTGTTTTTGCATTTTCTTTGAGTTATTTCGTTGTTTCACATGGCAGGATTTTCTTTTGAAATACAACAATACCAACAAAAGGGATACATCTGCATTTAGCAGTGTGTCATGCATTGTGTGTAACTCTGAACGCAGCTGGCAAGATGATAAAAACAGGAAATTCAACCAGACTTATTGGGGATTATGGAACAAACAGGAAACAAAGGCTCCAGGGTAAAAATCTAAGCACACATTTGATTCTGCAATTGCACAGGAATTTTCTCATGTTCAAAAGTACATTTAACATCAGAGAAATGTATACAATATGCATCCTGAAATGCTTTTTCTTCATAACCATCTATGAAAACAGAGGAGTGCCCCCAAAGAATGAATGACAGTAAAATGATAGAGCCCCAAAGTTCCCTCCAGCTTCCCTCCCTCCCACGTGTAAGCGGCAGCAAGCAACAAACTCCCCTCCCCCCACCGGCAAACACAAGTAATGGCATCTGACACCGAGCACTCAAGCATGAGCAAAGCAACAGTAAAGACACAGACTTGCAGTTACCCCAAAGACTACTCGTTCACCCAGTATTCGATATACCACAGGTTCTCTCTCTCCCTATTAAGGGAGAAAGAGGTGTCTCCGTTTCACAGCGAGCAGGGAGACATAACAAACAACCTGCTGGTTTATGATGTTAGAAGTCCATTGCATCGCTTTTTTCTGAGCTCTGTGCCCAAAGATCTCAGGTCTCTGGGCACACAGACAGAGATCTTCCGTCTCCAATGATACACCGATCTCCTGCAGAGGTACCGACCTCTGACACCCCCCCTCCCCCCATCTCCAGGGCCACGAAATCTCAGTCCTCCGAAGGCGAACAAAACTCTTAGGCCGAGCCCTTGGCGTGTGGAACAACGGCCATTTGTGAAACCCCGAGTGCGGGTCCCATTCCCGCAAAGAACCGTAGTCAGTGTGTAACTCCAGGTCAGGGTCTTCAAAAGAACCCTGAAGGGGTAAAATCGATATATTAAAGATGGCAATCGAGCTGTTTCCAAAGATGCAAGGAAAGGAGTCGCCATTAATTCTCCTAAGCTCCTACAAATGTAAATACAAATGATTAGTAAAAGAGAATGCACTTGACCCCAATAACATATCCTTTTCCAAAAATTATTGCAGTCACGATCCATTCCTCTGTCTATAAACCAAATAAAACCAGAAGTCATGGTCGACCCCTGGGCCCAACTATAAGGCCAGAAGGTTATGCATGTAGGAATCAGTAACAAATTGAGTTAATTTCTTTTCAGAGTTTCTTTTTCTTTCTGTCAAACCTTAGATCATCACTTGAGCAGAATTATGTGGAATATAGAAAGTGAAATTTAATGTACAAGATATGCAGGTGTTTAGAGATGATAAAGACAAAAGGAAATTTAAAGTTCAAGATAAATTTATTATCAAAGAAAGTATACCTCACTATATACTACCCTGACATTCACTTTCTTGCAAGCATTCACAGAACAAAGAAATACAAAACAATTAATGAAAAGTTACTCACAAAGACTAACAATGTGCAAAAGAAGCAAACTGTGTAAATACAAAAAGGACAAATAATTGTAATAATAGTGAATCAATAATACTGAGCACATGAGTTGTAGAGTCTTGGAAGTAAGTGCATAGGTTGTGGAATCAGTTCAGTGTTGAGGTGAGTGAAGTTATCCACACCAGTGAAGGAACTTGATGATTAAAGGGTAAAAGTGGTTCCTGAATCTGGTGATGTGGATGAATAGAAGCACTATTTGAGATAAATCAAGCTAAAGGAGTGTAAAACACTATACGTTTCTCTGAAAGTCCCCGTCATGGTGCTAATATCATCAAGCTGAGGCAAAATGTGGTATGTATTACTTAAAGGGCAATGAAATATACTCAAATTAAGAACAGATATTTTCCACATTTTTAAAGCATAGTTATATTTGTATAATATGAACTCCACTGGCTGACTTTCAAATCTCTTACTAGCTCTTCTTTCAGTTAGTCCTGACGAAGGGTCTCGGCCCAAAACGTCGACTGTACCGCTTCCCAGAGATGCTGCCTGGCCTGCTGTGTTCACCAGCAACTTTGATGTGTGTTAGCTGATAAATGGGTAATGATGATCCAAGAGCAGAAATTCCTTACAGGGCTAATATTATCACATCAAATTTCATGCACTGCTCTCCAATTTCACCCTTTGCTGCTTCTCGTTGCATCTACAATAAAAGATTTTGACTCGGGAAGCAAAATAAATTTTGGATTTTATATGTTCATTGTATATTTATGCATTTGCATCCATGGTTGGTGTTGATTAAGAATGTTTCCGACATGTTAATGAATGCAAAGAAATAACACAAACTATACATCATGCTATAAAGATTAATTCCGATAAGAGGCACACTCAAAGCCTTTCCCTGTTGTGTTCAGGTAGATTGGCTCAGGAATATTGGCAGAAATACACACAATATGCAGTTTGGCTTGAAATGAGTAGTAACACTTCTGCAATATTACCATAAACAGAAGCTACAACATATTAAATGCCTGCCTGTGATTTCAGTGTTGGCAGAATATACTACCATCAGAATGATTTAGAAAAGAAACTTGTTGAAACAACCAAGTACAAACCCATGTTCAACCTTAATCATAATGCTGTGACACATAATGCTGTGAATCATAATGCTTTGCAACAGCCTCATAAAGCCAATATCCACAAGGTAACTTAACAATGCTGGTATATGGCTCACTCATTAAAACTCATTGTGAGTCAAGATAATAAGCCTCACAGTGCAATAAGATGAACAGAATTCTGCCAGTCATTCATCAACTGGGAGCAAAGACAGCACAACAGCAGAAGACTGTAAATACTGGCAAATTCATTAATCAAATTTAGAAATTCAAAGTACATTTATTATCAAAGTTGGTATACGTTACACAGCCTTGATTTGTCTCCTAACAGGCAGCCACAAAACAAGAAACCCAAAAGAACCTATTAAAAAAAAGACGGACAACACCCAATGTGGAGGGTGGGGGGGGGGAGACTTCAGATATGAGGCCTGAAGCAGCTGGAGTAGGCCCCGAGCCTCAGCTTCAGTTCAGCACATAGCAGAGTAAACATTGCAGAGCCGTGAGCAGAACTAGCCCAACACTCGTATCTGGTCCTGACACCCTGCCCTTACAATACATCTGGCCCGGTGTTTAAATCACTCAAACATCGGGTCATTCCTTACTCAAAGACCCATGTCCTCTTGCTTCAATATGCTCTGGGTCAGGATCCTGCCGCCATGTTTCAGCCTGTAACTGACCTTTCCAAATCGACCTGGCGCTTAGATTGATCGAACCTTGCTGTTGGTTTAGGTGGAAGAGCCCCGGATCTGCTTCTCCTCCTTTACTCCAACTTTCCTCCACTCATTTCATCCTGACTCCATCTCGAACATGCCTTGACCTTGCTTGACTTCTCCTCGAACATGACTCAACCTCTCCCAGACTTCGCCTCATACCCGCACAATTCCGCTCTCAACTCAGCCTCACCTTCACTTGCCTCTCCATCATTTGCGGTGATCATTTATCATAATTTTTTTAAATGGAGAAAGTATTATTAATAAGGTATTTAGTTGTATTTCTTATTTTGGGAACTGCCAGCAAGCTGTTGCTCTCCCTCAGCAGTACCAACTTCAACCATCTTCATCTGAGATATTTAACTTTTTCTCTTCACAGATTCTTGCTGATCAGCATTTTAGAAACATAGAAGCATAGAAAATCCACAGCACAATACAGGCCCTTTGGCCCACAAAGCTGTACCAAACATGTCATTACCTTAGAAATTACCTAGGGATACCCAGAACCCTCTGTTTTCCTAAGCTCCGTGTACCTGCCCAGGAGTCTCTTAAAAGACCCTCTCGTATCTGCCACCGCCACCGTCGTCGGCAGCCCATTCCAAGCACTCACCACTCTCTGCGTAAAAAATTACCCCTGACATCTCCTCTGTACCTACTTCCAAGCATCTTAAACTGTGCCCTCTTGTGCTAGCAATTTCAGCCCTGGGAAAAAACCTCAGACTATCTACATGATCAATGCCTCTCATCATCTTATACACCTCTATCAGGTCACCTCTCATCCTCCATCGCTCCAAGTTCACTCAACCTATTCTCATAAGGCATGCTCCCCAATCCAGGCAACATCCTTGTAAATCTCCTCTGCACCCTTTCTATGGTTTCCATGTGCTTCCTATAGTGAGGGGACCAGAACTGAGCACAGTACTCCAAGTGGGGTCTAACCTGGGTTTTATGTAGCTGCAACATTACCTCTCGGCTCCTAAACTCGATTGATGAAGGCCAATGTACCGTATGCTTTCTTAACCACAGAGTCAACCCGCGCAGCAGCTTTGAGTGTCCTATGGACTCAGACCCCAAGATCCCCCTGATCCTCCACACTGCCAAGAGTCTTACCATTCATACTATATTCTGTCATCATATTTGACTTACCAAAATGAACCACCTCACACTTATCTGGGTTGAACTCCATCTGCCACTTCTTAGTGCGGTTTTGTATCCTATCAATGTCTTGCTGTAACCTCTGACAGCCCTCCACACCATACAGAACACCTCCAACCTTTGTGTCATCAGCAAATTTACTAACCCATCCCTCCACTTCTTCATCCAGGTCATTTATAAAAGTCACGAAGAGTAGGGGTCCCAGAGCAGATCCCTGAGGCATACCACCGGTGACCAACCTCCATGCAGAATATGAGCCGTCTACAACCACTTTTTGCCTTCTGTGGGCAAGCCAGTTCTGGATCCACAAAACAATGTCCCCTTAGATCCCATGCCTCCTTACTTTCTCAATAAGCCTTGCATGGGATACCTTATCAAATGCCTTGCTGAAATCCATGTACACTACATCTACTGCTCTACCTTCATCAATGCGTTTAGTCACATCCTCAAAAAATTCAATCAGGCTCATAAGGCACACCTGCCTTTCACAAAGCCATGCTGACTATTCCTAATCATATTATGCCTCTCCAAATGTTCATAAGTCCTGCCTCTCAGGATCTTCTCCATCAACTTACCAACCACTGAAGTAAGGCTACTGGTCTATGATTTCCAGGGCTACTCTACTCCCTTTCTTGAATAATGGAACAACATCTGCAACCCGCCAATCCTCCGGAACCTCTCCCGTCTCCATTGATGATGCAAAGATCATCGCCAGAGGCTCAGCAATCTTCTCTCTTGCCTCCCACAGTAGCCTGAGGTACATCCCGTCCGGCCCTGGTGATTTATCCAACTTGATGTTTTCCAAGAACTCCAACACATCCTCTTTCTTAATATCTACATGCTCAAGCTTTTCAGTCTTCTGTAAGACATCCCTAGAATCACCAAGATCCTTTTCCATAGTGAATACCGAAGCAAGGTATTCATTAACTACCCCTGCTATCTCCTACAGTTGCATACACACTTTTCCACTGTCACATTTGATTGGTCCTATTCTCTCACATCTTATCCTTTTGCTCTTCACATATTGCAGAATGCCTTGAGGTTTTCCTTAATACTGTTCGCTAAGGCCTTCTCATAGCCCCCCCTGGCTCTCCTAATTTCTTTCTTAAGCTCCTTCCTGCTAGCCTTATAATCTTCTAGGTCTCTATCATTACCTCGTTTTTTGAACCTTTTGTAAGCTCTTCTTTTCTTCTTGACTAGATTTATAACAGCCTTTGTACACCACGGTTCCTGTACCCTACCATCCTTTCCCTGTCTCATTGGAACATAGCTATGCAGAACTCCACACAAATAGCCCCTGAATATTTGCGACATTTCTTCCGTACATTTCCCTGAGAACATCTGTTCGGAATATATGCTTCCAAGTTCCTGCCTGATAGCCTCATATTTCCCCTTACTCCAATTAAACGCTTGTCTGTTCCTATCTCTCTCCAATGCTATGGTAAAGGAGATAGAATTGTGATCACTATCTCCAAAATGCTCTCCCACTGAGAGATCTGACACCTGACCAGGTTCATTTTCCAATACCACATCAAGTACAGTCTCTCCTCTTGTAGGCTTATCTACATATTGTGTCAAGAAATCCCCTTGAATACACTTAACAACGCCACCCCATCTGAACCCCTCACTCTAGGGACATGCTAATCAATATTTGGGAAATCAAAATCTCCCACCATGACAACCCTGTTATTATTACACCTTTTCAGAATCTGTCTCCCTATCTGCTCCTCGATGTCCCTGTTACTATTGGATGGTCTTTAAAAAACACCCTGTAGTGTTATTGACCCCTTCCTGTTCCTAACTTCCACCCACAGAGACTCCGTAGACAATCCCTCCATGTCTTCCTCCTTTTCTGCAGCTGTGACACTATCTCTGATCAACAGCACCATGCCCCCACCTCTTTTGCCTCCTTCCCTGTTCTTTCTGAAACATATAAAGCTTGACACTCAAAGTAACCATTCCTGCCCCTGAGCCATCCAAGTCTCTGTAATGACCACAACATCATAGCTCTAAGTACTGATTCACGCTCTAAGCTCATACTCCTTGCATTAAAATAGACACATCTCAAACCATCAGTCTGAGCGTCCCATCTCTATCACTTGCCTAGCGTTCCTCTCGCATTATCTCCAAGCTTTCCCTATTTGCGAGCCAACTGCCTCTTCCTCTGTCTCTTCAGTTTGGTTACCGCCCCCCACCAACCCTAGTTTAAACTCTCCCCAATAGCCTTAGCAAACCTCCCCGCCAAGATATTGGTACCACTGGGATTCAAGTGCAACCCGTCCTTTTTGTACATGTCAATCCTGCCCCTAAAGAGGTCCCAATCATCCAGAACTCTGAATCTCTGCCCCTGCTCCAATCCCTCAGCCACACATTTATCCTCCACCTCATTCTATTCCTATATTCACTGTCATGTGGCACAGTCAGTAATCCCGAGATGACTACCTTTGTGGCCCTGTTTCTCAATTTCCTTCCTAACTCCCTGTAGTCTGCTTTCAGGACCTCCTCCCTTTTTCTGCCTATGTCATTGGTACCAATACGTACCACGACCTCTGTCTGTTTTCCTTCCCACTTCAGGATGTCGTGGACGCGATCAGCAACATCCTGGACCCTAGCACCTGGGCGACAAACTACAATCCGTGTTTCTTTCCTGCACCCACAGAATCGCCTGTCTGACCCCCTAACTATAGAGTCCCCTATCACTGCTGCCATCCTCTTCCTTTTCCTACCCTTCTGAGCCACAGGGCCAGATTCCGTGCCAGATGCGTGAACACTGTTGCTTCCCGCAGGTAGGCAGTCCCCCCCAGCAGTATTCAAGCAGGAGTACTTGTCAAGGGGTACTGCCACAGGGGTGCTCTCTAGCCTCTGACTCCTGACCTTCTCTCTCCTGACTGTTACCCACTTGTCTGTCTCCCGAGGCCCTGGTGTGACTACCTGCCTATAGCTCCTCTCTATCACCTCCTCACTTTCCCTGACCAGACAAAGGTCATCGAGCTGTATCTCCTGTTCCCTAACATGGTCCCTAAGGAGCTGCAGCTCGACACACCTGGCACAGATGTGGCCATCTGGGAGGCTGGGAGTCTCCCAGACTCCCCACATCTGACACTGAGCACAGAACATCGGTCTCATACTTGAGCCAATGCCTTCCTACTCTGTCTCCCTCTACTCCATTGCCCGCCCCTCCACTTCAATGCCTACTCTACAAATCTGTCTCCTTTTAAACTCTTCTCACTGTTCTCACTGGCTGACACCCATGCGCTTGCTCAGTCGTGCCCCGATCAAACCACTGAAGAAATAACCATCTCCCTTTAAACTCTTCTCACTGTGTCACTGGCTGACATCCACACACTTGTGCAGTCCTGCCTTGATCAAAACGCTGAAGAAATATTTTGTTTTATTTTAATATACACTTCACCTTCTTTAATATGGAATACAGTTCGTCGGTGATCCAGACACATCTATGTGAGCAAGAGTCCAGTAGGAATCCAAATCTATGGGTATGACTTCAGAAAATAGTTCTCCCAACAATTTAAAGACATTAGGAGCAAGTTCATTGGTCATAGGGATATGAATCTTTGGAATATTTTACTCTTGAGAGCTGCAGAGGACAGGTAATTCAATACATTCAAAGTCGATACAGATTTTTGCACTGAAGGAGAGTCAAGAGTTGTGGTGATCAGGCAGAAAATTGCAGGCAAGGTGAAGATCAGGTCAGCTATGATCTTATTGAAGATGGGATGAGTTTTAGAAGCTAGATGGCTCACTTCCACTTTTATTTTCTAATTTTTCTTGACAAAAGATAAGGAAGGTTGAGAACGCTAGAGATAGGTTAAGTTGGGTTTCTTTGTTTGTTCAATATTTTATAAGGCTAATGAGTTTAGGAAACCTTGGCTTTTGTGGAGTATTGAGGCCCTGGTTAAGAAGAAGAAGGAGGTTCCTAGCAGGTATAGGCAGCAAGGAACAAATGAGGCACTTGTGGAGTATAAGAAATACAAGAGAACACTTGAGGAAATTCAAGAGGGTTAAAAGAAGGCAAGAGGTTGCTCTGACAGACAAGGTGAAGCAGAATCCTAAGGGTTTCTACAGATATATAAAGAGCCTATAGGTAGCAGGGGATAAAATTGGTCTATTTGAAGATCAGCATAGTTATATATGCATGGAGCTGAAAGAGATGTGGAAGATCTTAAATGGATTTTTTGCATCTGTATCTACTCAGAACTGAGGCAAAAGAGTAATGAGGTCATGTATCTGGATTGCAGAGAAGGAGGTGTTTGCTGTCCTGAGGCAAATTAGTATGGATAAGTCCCCAGGGCCTGACAATATGTTCCCTCAGATCTTAGTGGAAGGCTAGTGCAGGAATTGCAATGTCCCTTGAAATTTTTTGCACTAACCTTAACCATGGGTGAGATGCTCGAGTACTGAAGGATGGCTAATGTTGTTCCATTGTTCAAGAAATTCTCTAAGAATAAATCTGGAAATTAGAGACTGGTAACCTGGCATTAGTACTAGGTAAATAATTGGAAGGTATTCTAAGCGATATATAAGTATTTAGGTAGACAACACCTGATTCGGGGTAGCCAACATGGTTTTGTAGGTCATGTCTAATCAATCTTATAGAGCTTTTCAGGTCGGCTACCAGGAAAGTTGATGAAGGAAAGGCAGTGGATGTTGCCTACATGGACTTCAACAAAGCATTTGACAAAATCCTGCATGGGAAGCTGGTCAAGAAGGTTCAACTCACTTGGCATTCAGTGTGAAGTAATAAATTGAATTCAACAACAGCTTAGCAGGAGAAACCAAAGAGTGGTAGTAGATGGTTGCCTCTCTGACCGAAGGCCTGTGATTACTGGTATTCTGCAGGGAGCAGTGATGGGCCTGTTGTTGTTTGTCATCTGTATCAAAAATGTGGATGATAATGTGGTAAAATGGATCAGCAGACACCAAGATTGGTTGTGTAGTGGACAGTGAGGAAGGTTATCAAAACTTGCGGCAGGGTCTGGAGCAGGTGGAAAAATTGGATGAAAAATGGCAGATGGAATTTAATGCAAAAAAGTGTGAGGTGTTCCATTTTGGGAGGAAATCACAGGGTAGGATATACTTAATCCATTGAACGTGACATTACAGATACATAGGGTTGTAAAGAGAGCTTTTGGCACATTGGCCTTCATTAATCAAAAGGATTGAGTATAGGAGTTGGGATTTCAGTTTGAAGTAGTATAAGACATTGGTAATGCCAAATCTGGAGTACTGTCTGCAGTTCTGGTCACCTACCTACAGCTAAGGTATCAATAAGATTGAAAGAGTGTAAGAGAAAATTTACAAGGATATTTCCAGGAATTGAGGACCTGAGTTATAGGGAAAGGTTGAATAGGTTAAGACTTTATTCCTTGGAGCATAGAGAATTAGGGGAGATTTGATGGAGATATACAAAATTAGGAGGGGTATAGATGGGGTAATTGCAAGCAGGATTTTTCTTTCTCTTCTTTTTCCAATATTTTTATTAAATTTCACATACACAAATACAGAATTCATAAGGATACTTATTATAAATCAAAATAAGGTAGCACAAAATGCACTATATATAAATCACAATGATACAATCACAGAATCCCATATTCATGATTAATCAAATAAAATAAATTGAATAATGAAATACAATAATATGGTTAATTATATTATATAAAAAGATCTACACCCACTACCAAGACAAAGCTGGTTGGTAAAAAAAAAGAAAAATAAAGAGTACTTTACCATATAATGTTTTATAATAATAGCCCAGATCTATATTTTAATAACAATAACAATTCAAAGATTTTCAAAATAGTTCAGAAAGGGTCCCCATAGCGTTTGAAAATCTTGATTAGAATCAGAAATCGAACAACGAATCTTCTCTAAACTTAAACATGACATAACATCGCATAACCATTGAGCACGTGTGGCGGGGGGGGGGGGCAACCTCCTTCCATTTAAGCAAGATCGTCGTCCTAGCCATAAGAGAAATAAAAGCCAGTACCCGTATATGAGAAGGCTCCAAAATTATAGCTCTTTCCTCAACAATACCAAATAAGACAGTCAAAGGATTGGGCTTAGAATTACCTTTTAAAAAGTACAGAAAAAGTTTGGAGTACATCTTTCCAGTATTTTTCAAGGCTCGAACATGACCAAAACATATGAATTAATGAAGCCTCTCCATTATTAAATCTGTCACAATAAGGCGATATATCTGCAAAAAAATGAGAGAGCTTGTCTTTAGACATATGAGCCCTATGTACCACTTTAAATTGTAGGAGGGAATGACAAGCACATAATGATAAAGAATTAACTGTTTTGAAAATAGCCCTCCAGATCTCATCAGATAATGAAGTCTGTAAATCCTTTTCCCAATCTTGTTTAATTTTGTCTAAAGGAGACATTCTCAGTCCCAACAACAGACCATAAATATAAGATATTGAGCCATTACCAAAAGGTTTCAAATTAAAAATTACATCTATTATGTTCTTATCCGGGCTGGTAGGAAATATATGTAGTTTAGATCTTAAAAAATCTCTAATCTGTAGATATTGAAAAAAGTGGGTATTTGGTAGGTTATATTTCACTGAGAGCTGCTCAAAAGAAGAAAAAAACCCTCCAACAAACAAATCCTCAAATCGTTTAATGCCTAATCTATCCCATTCTCTTAAAAACAGATCGGTCGTAGATAGTTTTTTAAAAAATAGAAAAAATAGGACTAGAAATGGAAAATTTCAATAAACTGAAATGTTTTCTAAACTGTAGCCAGATCCTCAAACTGTGTTTAACCACCAAACTGTGAGTTAATTTATTTAAAGATAAAGGAAGAGAGGAATCAAGAAGAGAAATAATAGGAAAGTTCGTAACAGGGTTGGCTTCCAAAAAGACCCATATTGGACAACC
Source organism: Mobula birostris (assembly GCF_030028105.1). Lineage (NCBI taxonomy): Eukaryota > Metazoa > Chordata > Chondrichthyes > Myliobatiformes > Myliobatidae > Mobula > Mobula birostris. Next base: position 168,756,384 of record NC_092370.1, on the reverse strand, counting down.
CTCACAATTAATATAATATAACCAGAACATAAGATTTTGTATGTTAATGTCTAATAATATAACCTAAAATTGGGTAGAGCAAGACCTTCATTCTTTTTAATTTTTTATTGGTGGGCTTTATTTAATCGGGGGTTTCTGTTCTTCCATAATAGGAAGAAAAAATCGAATCTAAAGAATCAAAAGAAGAGTTTGGAATAAAAACAGGTACGGCTTGAAAAAGGTATATAAATTTAGGTAAAATATTCATTTTATAGAATTAATTCGACCAATCAACGATAAAGAGAGAGATGACCAATTAGAAAGTGTCTTTTTCACATAATTCATTAAGGTTAGAAATTTTTCTTTGATTAGATCTTTTTAATTCTTAGTGATTGTTACAGCAAATTATGCAAATTGTTTTCTTACAATTTCAAAAGGTAGGTTAATATCTGTTGGTATCAAATTATTTAAAGGAAATAATTCACTCTTATGTAAATTCCATTTATATCCTGAAAACTGACTAAAATTAGTCAGTAAAAGAAACATAGAGGGTAAAGAAGTTGTAACATTAGATATAAAAAGCAATAGGTCATCAGCATAAAGTGAGACTTTATAAATAGTACCTTTCCCTAAGATACCGATGATATCTTTAGACTCTTGAAAGGCAATTGCTAAAGGTTCTAATACCAAATCAAAAAGCAAAGGGCTCAACGGACATCCTTGTCTGGTTCCACGTTGGAGTTTAATTGGTTTAGAATTCTGAAAGTTAGTAAGGACCCGAGCGGACTGAGATAAGTAATTTAATCCAATGAATAAAATTGGGCCCAAAGTTAAAATTTTCTACGGCTTTAAGTAGGTAATTCCATTCAACTCGGTCAAAGGCCTTCTCACATCCAGAGAAATCACACATTCCTATATATCCTTGGATGGAGAATGCATAACATTTTAACAATCACCATATATTAAAATGGGAATATCGATTTTTAATAAATCCTGTCTGATCATCAGATATTATAGAAGGTATAATATTTTTGAGTCTATGGGCCAAAACTTTAGATAAGATCTTAGCATCAGCATTGAGTAAAGAGATTGGTCTATATGAACAGCATTCAGTGAGATTCTTATTCTTTTTAAGGATAAGCGAAAGGGAAGCTTCATAAAAAGACTGTGGCAACCTACCCACCTTGAAGGAATCAGTAAGGGTGGAACATAAATAAGGTATAAGCAATGAAGAAAAAGCCTTATAAAATTCTCCACAGAATCCGTCAGGTCCTGGAGATTTCCCAGAGTACAATGAACGTACAACCTCAGTGATTTCCTCCTGAGAAATAGGTTGATCCAACTGCTTTCGATTATCAACTGAAAGTCCAGGAATATTTAATTGGTCTAAAAATTGTTCATTGCAGTATTATCTTTAACAAAATCAGAACTATACAGTTTAGAATAAAATTCTCTAAAATTGTCATTTATTTCAAAATGGCCAGTCATCATATCAATATTGGTTTTGCAAATTTCTTTAATTTGCCGTTTAGCTATAAAGGTCTTCAACTGATTAGCCAACAGTTTACCAGTTCTTTCTCCATGTATATAGAATTGGCTTCTATCTTTTAAAAGTTGGCTTTCAATTGGATACGTTATAAGAAGATCATATTTAGTTTTAATTTCAATACATCTTTTGTATAGTTCAGGGTCTGGTGCCAAAGTATATTTCTGGTCTAATTGTTTTAATTGATTAAGTAAATCATTTCTCTCTTTATTATCTTTTTTCTTAATATATGCAGTATAGGAGATAACTCATCCTCTAATATATGCCTTAAAAGCACCCCAAATGATAAGACTAGAAGTCTCTTCCAACGCATTTTCTTAAAAAAAAGAGTAATTTGATTCTCCATAAATTTTAGAAAGCCCTTATCAGATAACAGAGTTAAATTAAAATGTCAGGATCTGTTCATATGAGTGAAATCAGGAAGATTTAAAGATGGTCGAAGAATGGTCGAATACAGCTATTTCTTTATATTCAATGGATCAAACTAATGGAATCATTTGACTATCAATAAAAAAAAGTCAATCCTGGTATAGGAATGATGAACATGAGAGAAGAATGAATACTCCCTTTCTGCTGGGTGAAAAAAAATCTCCAGACATCAACAATATCACATTTCGTTAGAAAGGATTGAATAAATAAAGCTGATTTATTAGGTGTGGCTGATTTAAGAGGAGAACAATCTAATACTGGGTCTAGACAACAATTAAAATCTCCTCCCATCACTAAAGAATAAAGACTCAAATCTGGCAAGAATGAAAAGAAATGCTCAAAAAATCCTGGGTCATCCACATTGGGGGTGTCCACATTAGCAAATACTATTAATTTATTATCTAATTTCCCTGACACAATGACAAATTGCCCATTAGGGTCAGAGACAACTTTATGTTGAACAAAAGAAATTGTATTGTGTATAAAAATCAAAACACCTCGAGATTTTTCTCTGAATGAAGAATGGAATTGTGGATCCCTCCACTGACTAAAATGGCATGTGTTGTCACAACTACGTACATGCATTTCTTGTAGAAAAATAATGGGGAGGCCCTTATCTTTTTAATATAAGCAAAAATCTTATTCCGTTTCACAGGATGATTTAACCCTTTCACATTAAAACTAAGTAAATTAATATTTTGATCCATTTTAAATACTAATTAACAGAAGAGTTAAAGAATCTGATCATAAATTATTAGAACCAGAGAATGAACCATAAAATAAGGTATTCAAACAGAAAATTTGAATGATAGCCCAATCCAGCTTCCAGAGAAAAAAGAAAAGAGAAACCCCATTCTTCTCCCCCTCCCAAAGCCAAAAAGCTAGCCAAAGAACAGTTGGCATGCTAAACCATAAAGACAACCCTCCCAAAGAAATCCTGCTGGCAAAACTCCAATCATTCAAGGTTACTATGTTCCTACCAAGACAAAACAGACAAAAAAAACTTAGATCAGAAATCCAAAACATAAGCGGATTCGTTTTAACAATTTCAAAAAGAATATATATAGAAAAATCTCAAAAAAAAATAAAGTAGTAAAAAATATCAAAATACAAGATATATAAATGGTCAAAACGTAACTTTATTAAAACCTTATTCTATCCAACACTAAAAAGGTAATTGCTCTTCTAAGAGATATAACGCAATTAATCTTCTGCTTTCAAAAACTTCTGTGCGTGTTCAACCGATCCCAGCCATTTCTGCACACCATTTTTCCAAATGATCCTCAGACATGCGGGGAAGCAAAGGGAGGGCTTACACCCTTTGTTATAAAGTAGCGACATGACCTCTTTATACTTAGCACATTCAGCCATAACCTCTGGTGTATAATCTTCCACGAATCTTATCATCTTCCTGTTGTAATCGATCATTCCTACTCAACGGGTATGACGGATTAAAAGCTATTTAGTAGGAAATTCAAGAAAGCATAAAATAACTGACCTAGGTCCCAACACCGGTGGGCGCTGTCCAATTTAGGCACAGATGGCAATAAATCAGGGAATAGCTGCTTCAGAAAGCTTGCAAAGAACTCTGTGGGGTGGGCACCTTCAATTGATTCTTCAAGACCCAGAATACGTAGATTGTTCCTCCTGTTTCTGCTTTCCAGGTTGGTAATCTTCTTTGTTAATTTTTCATTAGATAATGATAATTTTTTGCTGAGCTTACTCATGTCTTCGAAGTCAGCTTCCAGTATCGACAAAGTTTCTTTATTCTCCTTAATTCGCTTTTCATGTTCGATTAGAGTTTGTTGAATAGTGTCCAATTTGACATTAAGATGTTGAAATTCCTCAGAGAGTTCTGTCTTTGTTTTTTAAGGAAATCTCCAATTGATTCCAAAGTGGTTGGAGAATCATTTTCTTTTTCCTTTGCAGAGGCTTTAGTCTTTCTCATAGACATAATAGAGCAATATTGAGATTTATAATAAGGTTCCAAAAAACTGGTAGGAAACAAAAAGATAGATAAGGTAGGAACAAGGTCAAAAAGATGTTACCCCATCGGCTGCCAGCAAGGCTCTTCGATGGATTTTTCCCCTGAGGTTGGATGAGTCTAGAACTAGAACTCAAAGATGAAAGGTGAAATATTTAAGGGGAACCTGAGGAGGAACTTCTTCACTCAGAGGGTTGAGCAAGTGTGGAACAAGCTTCCAGTGGACTTGGTGGATGCAAGTTCAATTTCAACATTTAAGGAAATTTGAAAGGAAATAGATGGGAAGTGGATGGAGGACTATGGTCCAGGCATGGGTCGGGACTAGGAGGAATAACAGTTCAGCAAGGAATATGTTGGCCAAAGGGCCTGTTTTTTGCACTGTACTAGATTAAATGGTGATTGTGTGACTAGTGAAGTGGGATTGCTGCTGTTCAAGAGCCGAAGAGGATTCAGTGATCAGAGGGCAAGTGATGCACTTGTTGGCCAAGGCATTGGGCAGTGGGTTAGATTAAGTGATTGGATTTCCAAGCGGGGGGAAAAAATTACTGTTGATTTGTACAGTTGTGATGGGATTGTCAGTGTAGGGATGGAGGAGTAATAAAGATTTAAAGGTGGGATATTATTAAATGATGTGTGGGTCAAACTCGGTGGGGGGCAGGTGCGAATAAAGCTCTGGGGACAAATGGGGAGCGGGTGGGGTTAGGATCTTTTCCATTCAAGATTGGGGATTCTATACAAATGTGATTAGAAAAGCTTATCTATTATCAGAAACCCTTCTAGCATAACATTAATAAAGATTTTAGATTTAGAATTTTATTTCTTGGATCCATGAGAGAATAAAAATCTTTATGTTGCACACTGTCGCTATGTACAAGCAATAAGGAAGGGAAGTGTGGAAGGATATTGTACACATAATTGTTCTGTCTACATGTACATACAATCAGTTAGAATGTACAGTCAGATATGCAATCGGATCAATGTGTATTGATAAATCTGATGACCTGGTGAAGGAGGCTCCGTAATCCATGATCAACGACTTGGTTTTTTCAACATTATTGTTTTCTTGGCACCACTGTCAGGGTGTTGACTTCTCCTCTGTAGGCTGTCTCATCATCATTGGAAATAAAACCTATCAATGTCATGTTATCTGCAAATTTGATCAGCAGATTCGAGCTGTGCGTGGCAACACAGTTGTGGGTGCATAGGGAGTAGAGGAGGGTCTCAGGCCCTGTGGGGGGCTCTTGTGTTGAGGGTCAGAGGGGCAAAGGTGAGGGTGCCTATCCTTACCACTTGCCGGCGATCTGACAGGAAGTCCACGATCCAGCTGACAAGGTGGGGGTGAAGGCCGGGGTCTCAGAGCTTCTTGGCAAGACTGAGGGGATTAATGGTGTTGAATGCTGAACTGTAGTCCAAGACCAGCATTCTCACATAAGCATTCCTCTTCTCCAGGTGAGTAAAGACGGGCTCTACTGCTGTGGCTATGGCATCGTCTGCTGATCAGTTGTGTCAGGAGGCGAATTGTAGGGGATCCATTGTGGGTGGCAGCATGTATGTTAAAGTATGGTTGTGTCAGGAGTAACCACTGACTGTCAATCACCTTTCCTGGAACAGTTGTGTCCCATAATGAAAGTTTCATCCAAATAAATGTAATTGAAGAATACTAATCATAAAATAGTAAAACAGGAGTGGAATTATTGGTCAGATTTCCAGAACGGCACTAAATGCCATTAAAAAGAAACTTCTGCTTCTACAACTTTGTCATTTCCTAATTCATTTTGGAACCACTTGGACGGTGGAAAACAACAATTTCTTGACCAAGGATTCTAAACTTCATTTCTGCCACCTGAATGAATTGTAGATTGAAAACACACACAAGCAGAAATCCAGCAGATTATAGAATTTGAATTTGAAACCCAGCCTAATAATCAGAGAACTACATAAAGTATTCAAAAGCAAGGTCACCAGACCATAGTAATGTCAAAATCAATTGTTAGACAGCATAGGTTACTGACTAGTAATGTGAGTTGACTTCCATTTGCAGTCTTTCAATAGTTATTACTGCAATTTCTAAAGGATAGCTAAATTTAGGTCAGAAGATTGTGCAGACATCTGTATGTATTAAGAGTTAAATTCTTATAGAGTTATTGCTACATAAGGTTTGCAGGGTTTCTCCAGCCCTCATTGTGCAGAACACAAAGATCTTCAACCTTCATTTAAAACTGGAGTAATTCAAATGGTTCTTCTTTGGAGTCAGCTATTTTGGTTTTGAAGATGTGTTTTCACCTTTTATCACTGTGTACAATTGAAAGCACAGAAACTAACTATTCAGATGATTTGACCTATGTTATTAATTAAATCCCTCTTGACCTTTCTCCCACTCTCTGTACTTCATTCTTTCTTCTTTAAGTAATTACCTTGTTCTTAAATACATCTTCACTACTTAGGTCAACCTCTACAATAACAAGTTCCACACCTCGTGACACAGTTTTTTAAAAAAATTCCTTGCTGAATTAATCAGTCACCATCTCATATTCATAATATCCATGTTAACTCAGGTACAAAGGTGTCTGATACAAGCTTAGGGTTCTACTTAGACCTCCATTAGCAGTGGAGCGTGCTTCAAGAGATTGCTGATCGGACTAGGCAGAACATTCCTTGTGTGACTTTCAGAAAGAAGCACTGATCTTGCATCCCAAGGGACATTTGTTCTGCAGAAACACTGGGCCACTGAACCATTGCAATATGACCTTCAGGGTAACACAGAAGGAAACAGGTAAGTGAAAATACAGTGTTAACTAGTGAGAAACCGATACCTTCCAGAGTTAACAGAAAATAACTTGAAATTTGAATTGGACCTTACTGATCAGGGGTGCTGACGCTCAACCATTGGGGAGTGTGCTCATTCACTTCTTCAATTCACAGAGTAGCTCACAAAGCAAAATGGCCAGATCTGGGTACTTCTGCCCAAAGCTAATGGGAAGATTGTGACCTCAATATCTCTGCCTGCAGGATAACAACTCATAAAAGGGGCAGCCCACAGTGCAAATGAACAATTGCTGAAATGTTAGCAGAGCAGCAAAAAAAAGACAATGAATAAAATATAGCTTTTTGATGGTTAGTGTCTGCTAGAGAAATTCTAATATTATTGGAGGGTCCTGGAATTGGCTTCTGCAGAAACTTCTATGAAATATCTCCCCCATTAAAACAAACAATTCATCATGCCCATCTCCTGAACAGACTGCATCTTATTTATACCCCTCTGGCTTTAAATAAACAGGTAAGATTCCTGATTTATTACTGGAACGGCAGATTTGACATTTGAGGAAAGATTGAGCAGACAGAAGCTAGGCTCTTGAGTTTAAAAGAATGAGAGGTGATCTGATTGAAGCAGACAAAATTCTTCTAGGGCTTGACAGGTGTGATACAGAGTTAGCAGTATTGACTGTGCTGTCTTTAACCAGGCGATACCATCCCAGTCAAATGGCTGGAATTGCAGGACAGACATAAGAAGAAATATCTTCACCCGGAGTGTCCAAGAGAGTGAGAGAAGCTCCAAATACTGAGAATATTCAAGGCAAATAATGATAAGTCTTTCCAAATTTAGGGAATCAGGATTAGAGCAGGAAACTAATGCAATATTAAAAGATCTGCCATATTCTTATTGAATGGTGGAACAGCTACAAGACTGATGGCCTATTCTGACTCTATTTCCTATGCAATCTGACTTTTCCCATGCAGCTCAAGGGCAGTTGGTGAGTTATTATTACTAAACACTTGGTATGTTGAAAGATTAATTTGTATATACAAACAGTAAACATCAGAAATTACTAATACTCAATAAATCAACTTTTCTTTCAAAGATTTGCATGTTTGGGATTGTATTAAACAGACTGAACAGTTCTACTTTTCCTTCAGATGCTAAAGACTAATAGAGGGAAAAATTAATAGTTCAAATTTCAAGTCTAAATTATGGGAATCTGCCACGTTTTCTGCAGTCACAAACAGTTTTCAATGTTGGAGAGTTAAATAATTTATGTTAAATTATTAACAAAATAAGTTAATTGAAGTTTCTCTTTAAAAAATGGTTTGTATAGATGGCGGGAACCTTTACCAATACTCAGTATATGTAATTATCAATAATAACACCAGAAAACTTTGGGAACACCCAGTAGATCAGGTGGCATCAATGGAAGGAAAAGTAAAGCTACATTTTAGGTTTTAGATCAAAGACCTTTTTGGCAATTATCCTCAAATTGGAAATGCTCGCATCTGTATTTGAGTTCCTTAACTGGAATTGTATCCAAGAAGCAAAGACACCCGTTCATCATAAAAGTAAAGTTCTTGGATGGGGAAGATCAAATTGCCAGCAAGAAACACAATATACTGTGATACTTGATGCAAGGGGGAAAATGTTTCCCTTAGGAGTTCCCAAAAAATTGACCAACCTGACACATGGGGGCTTTCTTCCAGCCAGCTCTACAACCTTCACAGTGTTGTCGAGTCATAAAGTCATAAATGAGTCAAGACAAGTACAGCTCAGAAAGAGGCTATTAAGCCCATCGAAACCTTGCCAGATCCACTTAACTTGCTCACTCCCACCCACCTGCACCAGGATCATAGCCCTCCATACCCCTATCATCCATGGACCCTTAAAAATTTATTCTAATCATTGAAATCAAGCTTGTATGCACCACTTCAGTCGGCAGCTCATTCCACACTCTCATGACCCTCTGAGTGAAAGTTTCCCCTCATGTTCCCTTTAAATTTGTCGCATTTCACCCTTAACTCATGACCTCTGGTTGCAGTCCCACCTAACACCAGTGGAAAAAGCCTGCTTGCATTTACTCTATCTATACCTCTCATAATTTTGTATACCTCCCTCCATCAAATATCCTCTTAATCTTTTACATATTCCAATGAAGAAACAGAAAAGGAACCTGGAGGAAACCTCAGTGGCTGCGCCTATGGCACAGAAGGGTAGGAAACTGAAGAGGATGGCAGCAGTAATAGGGGACTCTGTAGTTAGGGGGGACAGATAGGCAATTAGATTATGAGGACACTCAGTCTTTGTTTATTGTCATTTAGAAATGCATGCATTAAAAAAATGATACAACATTCCTCCAGAATGATATCACAAGAAAACACAGGACAAACCAAGACTAAAACTGACAAAACCACATAATTATAACATATAGTTACAACAGTGCAAAGCAATACCATAACTTGATAAAGAGCAGACCATGGGCACAGTAAAAAAAAGTCTCAAAGTCCCAATAGACTCATCATCTCATGCAGGCGGCAGAAGGGAGAAACTCTCCCTGCCATGAACCTCCAAATGCTGCCAACTCGCCGATGCAGCACCAATGGAGGCACCCAATCGCAGCGGACTCTGAGTCCATCCGAAAACTTTGAGCCTCCGACCAGCCCCTGCGACACAGCCTCTCCGAGCACCATCCTCTGCCGAGCAATTCTGTGGATGAGAAAAAGAAACGTGGATGCTAGTTTGCCCCCCAGGTGACAGGGTCCGCGATATTTCTGAACATGTCCACAATATTCTGAAAAGGAAGGGTGAGCAACCAGAAGTCGTGGTACATATTGGTACCAACGACATAGGTAGAGAAAGGGAAGAGGTCCTGAAAACAGAATACAATGAGTCAGGAAGGAAGTTGAGAAGCTGGACGTCAAGGATAGTAATCTTGGGATTGCTGCCTGTGCCAGGCAACAGTGAAGATAGGAATAGAATGAGGCTGTAGATAAATGCGTGGCTGAAGAATTGGAGCAGGAGGCAAGGATTCAGATTTCTGTATCATTGGGACCTCAGCTGGGCCAGGTGTGACCTGTACGAAAGGGATGGATTGCACTTAAGTCCAAGGGGATTGGGAAAAACAGGTTGGTGTCAGATTGCAAGAGAGGGAATTTGCTGAATGCCTATGAGATGGCTTTTTAGAATAGCTTGTACTTGAGCCTACCTAGGGAAAGGTTATCTGAAACTGGGTTTTGTATTATAATAACCCAGATTTTGTTAGGGATCTTAAGGTAAAGGAACCCTTAGGAGACAGTGATCATAATATGATTGAATTCATATTGCAGTTTGGGAGGGAGAAGCATAAGTCAGATGTATCAGTATCAGAATGGAACAAAGGTAGTTACAGAGGTATGAGAGAGGAGCTTGCCCAGATGTATTGGAGGGGGATACTGGTGAGGATGACGGCAGAGCAGAGGTGGCTGTAGTTTCTGGGAATAGTTCACAAGACGCAGGATAAAGATGTCCCACAGAAAAAGAAGTTCTCAAATGGCAGGAGTAGGCAACTGTGCTGGCAAGGGAAGTTAAGGACTGCATAAAAGCCAAGGAAAGGACATATAATACAGCAAAAGTGAGTGGGAAGGTGGGCAATTGGAAAGTTTTAAAAATTCAACAAAAGGCAACTAAAAAAAGGATAAGGAGGGAAAATGAAAATGAGAGTAGACTAGCCAATAATATAAAGCAAGATACTAAAAGTTTTTTCAGTTATATAAAGGGAGGTGAGAGTTGATATTGGACCACTGGAAAATGATGCTGGTGAGGTAGTAGTGGCAGACAAAGAAATGGTGGATGAACTTATTAAGTATCTTGCATCATTCTTCATTGTGAAAGACACTAGCAGTACTCCAGAGGTCCATGAGAGTTAGGGAGCAGAAGTGAGTGCCATTTCTATTACAAAGGAAAAAGTGTTAGGCAAACTCAAAGGTCTTTAGGTGGATAAGTCACCTGGACCAGAAGACTACATCACAGAGTTCTGTGAGAGGTTGCTGAAGAGATAATGGATGTATTGGTCATGATCTTTCAAGAATCACTTGATTCTGGCATGGTCCTGGAGGACTGGAAGATTGCAAATGTCACTCCACTCTTTAAGAAGGGAGGAAGGCAAAAGAAAGGAAATTATAGGCCAGTTAGCCAAAACCTCAGTGACTGGGAAAGTTTTGGAGTCTATCATTAAGAAAAAGGTTTTGGGGTACTTGGAGACCAATGATAAAATAAGTCAAAGCCAGCATGGTTTCTGTAAAGGGAAACCTTACCTGACAAACCTGTTAGAGTTCTTTCAAGAAGTACAAGCAGTGTAGACAAAGGAGAGGCAGTGGATGTCATCTACTTGGATTTTCAGAAGGCATTTAATTAAGTGCCACACATGAGGCTGCTTAACAGGATAAAATCCCATGACATTACAGGAAAGATACTGACATGGATAGAGGAATGGCTGACAGGCAGGAGGCAGTGAGTGGGAATAAAGAAGACTTTTTATGATTGGCTGCCAATGACTAGTGGTGCTCCTCAGGAGTCAATATTAGAACCACTACTTTTCACAATGTTTATAAATAATTTAAATAATAGAATTGATGGTTTTGTGGCAAAGTTTGCAGATGATACAGAGATAGGTGGAGGGGTAGGTGGTGCCAAGGAAGCAATGCAATACCAGTAGGACTTAGACAAATTGGAAGAATGGGCAACAAGGTGGCAGATGGAATACAGTGTTGGGAAATGAATGATAATGCATTTTGATAAAAGGAACAAAAGTGCAGACCATTATCTAAATGGGGACAGAATTTAAAGAACAGAGGTACAAAGGGACTTAGAAGTCCTCATGAAAGACTTCCAGAAGGTTAATTTACAGGTTGAGTAAAGAAGGCAAATGCAATGTTGTCGTTCATTTCAAAGGTAATAGAATATAAAAACAAGGAGATAACCCTGAGGCTTCATAAAACTCTGCTCAGGCCGCACTTAGAATATTGTCAACAGATTTGCGCCCCATATCTCAGAAAGGATGTGTTGTCATTGGTGTGAGTCTGAAGGAGTTTCACATGGATGATTCCAGGAATGAAGGGGTTAACATATGAGGAGCATTTGGCAGCTTTAGGCCTGTATTCACTGGAGTTTAGAAGAATGTGTGGGGATCTTATTGAAACCTACCGAATGTTGAAAGGACTAGATAGGGTGGATGTGGAGAGAATGTTTCCTCTGATGAAGTACCCAGTAACCAGCCTCAAAACTGAGGGGCGACTCTTTGGAACAGAAGTAAGGAGGAATTGTTCTTAGCCAGAGAGTAGTGAATCTGTGGAATGCTCTGCCACAGACAGCTGTGGAGGCTAAGACTATGGGTATATTTAAAGTGAAAATTGATAGTTTCCAGATTGGTCAGGGCATCAAAGGTTATGGCAAGAAGGCAGATGTATTATGTTGAGTGAGATCGGGGATCAACCATGATGGAATGGCGGAGCAAACTCAATAGACTAAATGGTGTAATTCTGTTCCTATATTTTATGGTATGATGGTCTTAAGGAATAAAGTTCTAACCTATTCAATCTTTCCTTATAATTCAGATCCTCCAAACCTGGCAATGTCCTTCTAAATTTTTTTCTGTACTCTCTCAAACTTTTTTCATCTTTCCTGTACGTAGGTGACCAAAACTGCACATAATACTCCAGAAGGGTCTCGGCCAAAACGTCGATTGCTTACTCTTCTTCATAGACACTGTCTGCCCTGCTGAGTTCCATTTCATATGTGTTGCTTTGGATTTCCAGCATCTGCAGATTTTTTTCATGTTGTCAAGATACTCCAAATTAGGCCTCACCAATGTTATACAACTCCAACATAACATCTCAACTCCTGTACTCAATACATTGATTTATGAGGGCTAATGTGCCAAAAGCTTACCTGTGATGCCACTTTCAATGATACCTGGACCTGTACTTCCATATTCCTTTGTTCTACCACACTCCTCAGTGCCCTACCCTGGTTGGTCCTACTGAAGTGCAACACCCCACACTTGTCTGCATTAAATCCCATCTGCCCATTTTTCCAGCTAGTCCAGATCCCACTGGAAGCTCTGATAGTTTTCCTCGCTGTCCATGGCACCTCCATTCTTGGTGTCATCTGCAAATTTGCTGGTCCAGTTAACCACATTATCATCCAGATCGTTGATATAGATGACAAACAATAATGGACCCAGCTCTGATCCCTGTGGCACTCCACTATTCACAGGCCTCCAGTTAGAGAGTTAGCCATCTACTACCAATCTCTGGCTTCTCTCACACGTACAAAGGAGCCCATGTCTAATCCAATTTACTACCTCATCTTGAATGGTGAGCGACTGAACCTTGTTAATCAACCTCCCATGTGGGACCTTGTCAAATGCTTTTCTGAAGTCCATGTGTAATAGATCCATGGCCTTGCCTTCATCAACTTTCCAGTAACATCCTCGAGAAACTCTATAAGATTAGTTCAACATGACCTACCATGCATGAAACCATGCTGATTATCCGTGTTGTTATATATCAAATTATATATCGGTTTCGCAGAATACCTTCCAATAACTTTCCCATTACTGATGTCAGGCTCACCAGCCTATAATTTCCTGGTTTATTTTTCGAGCCTTTCTTGAACAGCAGAATAACATTGGCCATCCTCCAATCCTTTGGTACCTCAGCTGTTGTTAAGGACGATTTAAATTTCTCTGCTAGTGTCCCAACAGTTTCTGCACCTGCCTCCTGCAGGGTCCGAGAGAAAACATTGTCAGACCCTGGGTATTTATCCACCCTAATTTGCCTCAGGACGTCAAGCACCTCCTCCTCTGTAAGTGCTGAAAAGAAGATAGTTAGCAAGTCAACTGAATCTGTGGAAAGAAGAACAGCTGACACTTTGAGCTTAATACCTCTAGTAGGTGCTGAAATGATGTATAACTATTCCTGCCACTGGAATATTATAGTTGTACAAGAGAAGAGCTCGCAAGCCTGCAATTTGAAATCAGTTCAGTAGTTCAAGCAACTAAATAGAAATCAAGAAACAGATCTCCAAGGGGCAGACATATCAAAGGGCCCTGTTCACAAAATCCACAACACCCCTTCAAGGAAGTATAGGCTTGAAATTCATTCATGTGACTCCAAAGCAAGTAATGCATTGGAGTTGAAAATAAATCGAGCAAAACCTGGTGAGGAGTAATTTTGCATGCATTAGCACCCACCAGTAAATTAATTTCCTCCCTCTCATTCCAACTAGCACTCTTTTTCAGATGTAGCAACGGCCCGAAATGGACTTGAAGGTAGCAAACAGGCCCTCCTCCAGCTCTCATGTGTAGGGCATAATCCTTTTCCCCGCACATGATCCATTTCACCCCATCCCTACATATACATGCGCCTATTTAAAAGCCTCTTGACACCTCTATCACTGGTTCCTCCACCACCCTGGCAGTGTGTTCCAGCCATCTATTTCTCTGTAGATATCCTATTTTGCACATCCCCTTTCAACTTTCCTCCTCTCATGTTAAAACTCTGCCCTGAAGTATCCAATATTTCTATCCCAGGAAAAATATTCTCAGCTGTCTATCCTATTTATTCTCATAATTTTATAAACTTCTTTCAGGTATCTCAACATCATCTGCTATTTCAGAAAAAAACAATCCAAGTTTTTCCAACTTCTCTTTATAGCTCATAATACCATATGACCATAAGATATAGGAGCAGAAGTAGGCCATTCGGCCCATCGAGTCTGCTCCTCCATTCAATCATGGGCTGATCCAATTCTTCCAGTCATTCCCACTCCCCGGCCTTCTCTCCATACCCTTTGATGCCCTGGCTAATCAAGAACCTATCTATCTCTGCCTTAAATACACCCAATGACTTGGCCTCCACAGCTGGTCATGGCAACAAATTCCACAGATTTACCACTCTCTGACTAAAGTAATTTCTCCGCATCTCAGTTCTAAATGGAAGCCCTTCAATCCTGAAGTCGTGCCTTCTTGTCCTTGGATCCCCTACCATGGGAAATAACTTTGCCATATCTAATCTGTTCAGGCCTTTTAACATTCAGAATGTTTCTATGAGATCCCCCCTGCACTATCCTGAACTCCAGGGAATACAGGCCAAGAGCTGTCAGACATTCCTCATACGGTAACCCTTTCATTCCTGGAATCATTCTTGTGAATCTTCTCTGAACCCTCTCCAATGTCAATATATCCTTTCTAAAATAAGGAGCCCAAAACCGCACACAATACTCCGTGTGGTCTCACGAGTGCCTTATAGAACCTCAACATCACATCCCTGCTTTTATATTCTATACCTCTAAAAATGAATGCCAATATTGCATTTGCCTTCTTCACAACCGACTTTACCCAGAGGTTAACCTTTAGGGTATCTTGCACAAGGACTCCCAAGTCCCTTCACATCTCTGCATTTTGACTTCTCTCCTCATCTAAGTAATAGTTTGCCCGTTTATTTCTTCCACCGAAGTTCATGACCATACACTTTCCAACATTGTATTTCATTTGCCACTTCTTTGCCCCTTCCCCTAAACTATTTAAGTCTCCCTGTTTCCTCAACACCACCTGCTCCTCCACCTATCTTTGTATCATTGGCAAATTTGGCCACAAATCCATTAATACCGTAGTCCAAATCATCGTAAAAAGCAACGGTCCCAACACCGACCCCTGTGAACTCCACTGGTAACCGGCAGGCAGCCAGAATAGGATCCCTTTATTTCCACTCTCTGTTTTCTGCTGACCAACCAATGCTCCACACATGCTAGTAACTTCCCTGTAATTCCATGGGTTCTTATCCTGTTAAGCGACACCTTGTGAAAGGCCTCGTGAAAATCCAAGTACAGTATGTCTACTGCATCTCCTTTGTCTACCCTGCTTGTAATTTCCTCAAAGAGTTGCAGTAGGTTTGTCAGGCAGGATTTTCCTTTCAGGAAACCATGCTGGCTTTGGCATATCTTGTCATGTGCCTCCAGGTACTCTGTAATCTCATCCCTAACAATCGATTCCAACAACTTCCCAACCACTGACGTCAGGCTAACAGGTCTACAGTTTCCTTTCTGCTGCCTCCCACCCTTCTTAAATAGCAGAAAAAGAAGCACCCTTCTTAAATGCAGGCAGCACCTTGGTAAACCTCTTCTTTCCAAAGCCTTCACGTCCTTCCTGTAATGGGGTGACCAGAATTGCACACAATACTCGAAGTGTGGTCTAACCAAAATGTCATATTGCTACATCATGACTCTCTGATTCTTACACTCCTAGCAATGAAGGCAAGCATGCCAAATGCCATCTTTACCATTCTATCTACTTGCCTTGCCACTTTTAGGAAGGCACCAACTTAGACTCCAGGTGTCCTTCTGTACATCAATGCTGTTAAGTATTCTACCATTAACTGTATCCTTCCCCCTTGCATTTGACCTCCCAAAGTGCAAAACTTCATTCTTGTCCCAACTAAACTCCTTCTTCCCTTTCTCTGTATACATCTGTAACTGATCTACATCTGTCTCCTCTGATATCTTTCTTCTATGTTGGCAACTCCTACAATTTTTGCATTGTGTGCAAATTTACTAACCAAATCTTCTACATTTTCATCCAAGCCATCGATATAATACAAACAACAGAGGTCACCCAGAACCTGACTGGTCACAAACTTCCAGCCAAAGTAACACTCTTCACTACCACCCTCTGTTTTCTATGGGCAAGCCAATCCTAATTCCAAGCTATTAAGTCACCGTGGATCCCTTGTGCCTGAATCTTCGTGATCAACCCGCAATGTTGTTGTTTCGTAAGGCATTCACACTTCTAATTGAAGTTTGGCAGATGCGAGTCTGTCCGTTCAGGAGCCAGGTTTGGGTCACTCTTTTTCAGTTCTTCACCTCTTCTGTCTATCTCCTCCTAGCTTCTCACTTCATTCCACTTCCCCACCTTCTTATTCCGGCTTCTGACCCTTCCATTCCATTTTGGATGAAGGGTCTCCGCCTGAAATGTCAACTGTTTATTCCTCTCCATAGATGCTGCCCAACCTGCTACGTTTCTCCGTGCTTTTGTGTGTGTTCCTCAAGATTTCCAGCATCTGCTGAATCACTTGTGCCTTTCTAAAATTTATGTAGGTGACAGCCACAGCCCTCCCTGCATCTATTGCTTGGTGACTTCCTTTAAAAACCTGATCACATTTAAAAGATGTTACCTGCTGCACATAAAGCCATGGTGAACCATGACATTGCCCCTAAACTATGCTATTTAAATGACCGATACTATTCGACTTCATTTGGGATATCTCACGATTTCAATAACAATCTCATGCACCTGGACTGCCTTGCCTTTGGAAATGAAATTCAGGGTTGTCTTTGCTTCCTAGCCCCAGGATCATTCCAGGCCACTGCCACAGCTGACAATGCGCTGCTCAGTGAGTGAGCACAGCAACTTCCATACCCAAAGAGGGGAGACTTTGTCTACGCTTCCCTCCCCCCACAGGAGAAGACAGGGCAGGAATCAAGCATTAAACATCCTCAATCAAAGCACGTGAAGCTTTCCTGGGATCTTTCTGCCAAAAATATGGCTACTGGATGGAGTTTTTCCATGAGCTGCATGTGCAAAGTACATTCTTCTGCGATACCCCGGGAGCATTCTTCCACCAACACCTCCATCCCCCTCTTAACGCAATCCTCCATTACAATATCTACTCACTATCTACATCCAGGCAGCTGGCCCCTTTGGGAGCTGATATTAGTTTTCAGCAGGAGAGAAGTTGCAAGAAGGATGCGTAGCCCAAAGGGAATATCTCTGAAAAAAATGGGCTAATGAGGGCAGTTAGTCTTAACTCTTTCTCCTTCCGCAGATGCTGCCGACCTTCTGAGTTTTTCCTAACGGCGTAAAGTGAAACACTTCCTATGCTAGAAGTACACTTTAGAAATAACTCAGAACCTGGTTATCTTACAGTGTATTTCCAGCACGTTCAGTTTTCTAAATCTAATTTAAGATCTAATTTACCTTTTTTTGCACAATTCTAGATAACTCAGGCACATCCGCCCTTACAATAAACACTGACTACATAAAAAAATCTATGCTAAGATTTATTATGTTTTCCATTTGCTCGATATGCAAGTTTTAAAATTACTGTACAAGAGCATTTCAGGGTTGAAAGACTCTCAATGGATAAGAATAACTAATGTAAAGTTGCTGTATATTTTAATGTTCTGGCAGCACTGATTTATTACTATAAAACAACTGATTCTGCAAAAGAAACTGCTGCTTTGAGAAAAGTCACAGCGCTGGCTGCTTCTCATGGCTTGGAACATCTCTCTGCCATTATTCCCCTCCCCAATGTCACCAACTCTGGGCTGGAGATTCACCTCAGCTCAATAGCTGCTGTAACACACACCCACAGTACTGTGCAAACGTCCTAGGCACATGTATATAACTGGGGTATCTGACTTTTTATATGGTACTATAGTAATTTTATGCATTGCACTGTAATGCTGATACAAAAAAAATCATGACATCTGTGAGTGATGATACACCTGATTCTGATATGGGTCTCTACTGTGGACTGAGAGTGGGAAGGGGTCGAGGGGGGGGGATCATGGTTGGGAAAAGGAGAAGGGAGAGAGGAGGCAGAGGGAAGCACTAGAGAGACATTCTGTAATGATCAATAAACCAGTTGTTCAGAATCAAATTACCTTGCCTGGTGTCTCAGGGCTGGGTGTCTCTGCATCTATGCCACAGAAATGAATCTCAAGGTTACATATGGTAAATATACGTACTTTGATAATTAAGTTTACTTTACTTTTCTTTACCCCCACCTCCCTGGCACTCCTTCTCTGCCACCTGTCCTACAGCCCTCCAGCAGCACTCCACCCTCGCCACTCCCATCATCCTTTGCTCCCACCAGAGTTACAAACTCGCACTCAACTCGACGTTGACAGTTACAGTACTGTTCAAACGTCCGAGGTACTCTTAATATATATACATAGACACACATGTGCTTAAGACTTTTGCACAGTACTGTCGCTCCATCAGCAAGTACTCCTGTGCTGAACCCAGAGAGAGTCAGGGCAGTAATGAAGCCTATGCATCAACCACTCCAGCTAGAAGCTGAATCCAGTCACAGTTTCTGTGAGTGCAGAATGATTAATCATTCAGCTTTGTGATTTACTAGCTTAGACTATTTTGGGAATATACTCCCTTCAGTTAATATTACAGCAAGTCAACATTGTTTGATCATTCCCCACTACACCACAGGCTGCAACGGTTCCTTCCCACACCATTATCTCCCGTCTCAATACCAATACATGCACCAATCATTCTTCCTTATGCTGTATCGCAGCAGGGTCCACAATAAACATAAAGTCACCAGCTCTGCATTGTGCGGCAGCAACATGCACAAAATGCTGGTCGGGAGGTATATATGGAAAGGAGTAAATATTTGATGGCTTGGGGTGAGACCCTTCATCACAGCTGGAGAAAAATGAGAAGTCAGAGTATGAAGGTGGGGGGAGGGGAGAAAGAAGTACAAGATGGTAGGTGATGGGTGAAACCAGGACATGGGGAGGGGATGAAGTAAAGAGCTGGGAAGTTGATTGGTGAAAGAGATAAAGGGATGGAGGAGGGGGAATCTGATTGGAGAGGGTAGAAGGCCATGGAAGAAAGGGCTGCATTATCTAGCCTTGGTCCCCAGCACTCATACAATAATATGCAGGTCATGTTCAGCTGCTCCCCATTACAACACACATCTTGTGCACCCATTTGCATCCACCAGAATTTCTATCCCATGATACGTCATCACCGTGACGACTAAGTCACAGATAATGAGATCTCCCAAGAGGTTTCAGAGAATGATGGGACACAAGGTATGATTGGGAAATATGGAAGAGCTGGTGCAGATCCTACTCATTTCAAGAACTTTCACATTTCTAATTTTTGCTTTTACCTCATGGACTCTTCAGGATGCCAGTCCTCGATTTACATAGTTTTATTTGCTATGGCAGGAAGCAAGCTAACCTCCACACATTCTTTGCTTCCTCACATTCCATTTTAACTTCCTCAAGCTCACAGTACCCTGCTTGTAATGACCAACCCACAATTTGTTTTGTGCATCTTTCGATATATGCTGAAAGTTAGTTTATGTTTCTGAGTATTAAAAGAAATGAAAGTAAAAAAAAACCTACAGATGCCAAAAGTCTGAAATAATCACAGAATTTACAGGTAATGTTCAGCATCTGTCAAAAGAGAAATTGAGTTAATGTATCAGGCCAAAGAACCTTCACTACAACTGGAAAGTAAAGGAAAGGAAACTAGCAGTACTTAGGGTTGGTTGTTGGAAGGATTCTGAAATGTTAAGGGCAATAAACGTTTTCATTAGCACAGAAACTAGTCTATTCAAGTTAATTAAATAATGTGCAAATTAGTTATGTAGATCATAGTGTGGAACAAAAGAAAGAACATTGAATATAATGGGCTGTTGTTCATATCTCTTGAGGGCCAAAGATAAATAAAAGATCAATTAAATTGAATCAACATGTTAAAATATTTCCTCAATTACCCAAACTATCAAACAAAATAACTCTCTAAACTGTAATTTTACCAAATTGTTTCAAGTCATATGACAGAGTTATTTTAATGTGGAACTGCAAATAAAACATCAATTATTTTAATTTGGAAATGAGGCAAATTAACTATTCACTTTATGACTGCAACTGCTAAATATATGGATCAACTGGCAGAAAAGGTTTTCAATAATCCAGTACTTCCATTCAAAGCATTGTAACTCATCCCATAATTGAGTTTAGGGAAATATTTAAGGAAACAGAGGATAAGATATTGGATATTATTGAGAGAATATCATTAAAACATTGTAGCATGCTTGAATATGCTAATTATGGAGGTATAACTTCCAACTCAATATTCAATTGAGAGTTAACAAATTTCACGACACATGCCGGTGATAATACACCTGATTCTGATTCTGAATTGCCAGGATTTAAAAAGCATGGTGCTCTGTTTGCATTGACAAAAACTGCTTTGTTGACCAGCACTATTCCAACATCAAACATCTATTGGCTATTTGTCCGGCAGACTAATAACCTGGGTATGACCTTTAACGTGCTACTCCAACATTGGATGATTGAAATTACAGCTCACTCAGTTTGCACCAATCATCAAGCACTCATTGTCACATTAATCTTATACTAATCCATTTCTCCCCACATTCCCATTAATGTTACTCTCTGCCATTCCCACCCCATCTCCCCAAAACTCATATACTACCACATTTCAACACTCTGGGGTCAAGTTGCGTTTGTCATTACCCATACGTCTTTTTGGAATGTGAGTGGAAATCAGAGTGTCCGGAAGAAACCCACACAATCACAGGGAGCACTTGCAAACTCCATATGGACATCAGAGTTAACCATGGACTGTGGAGCTGTGAAGAAGCAGTTCTACTAGTTGTGTCACTGTGCCACAACTGGTGTGCACTTCACACTGGAACACAGTGAGGATAATGACAGTAGATATCTCTGAAGTACTGGCAGAGAGACGAGGAAGACCTCATGTAAGCAACAGCAGAAAGAAACAATATAATGTGTCAGCCAAGTTCTCAAGTGTGTACGAACTGATCCCTACAGATACGCTGTAGTGACAGGAGTGACTGGGTGAAGTCCTAAGGCTAAATGTCTACCTTTCGAGTTTTCAACAGCAGCCAGCAGAAAATGATACTTTAAATGACAAAGTAATGGAGCAACCATTAACAAGCAAAACTTTGCAGTAATGGGATTGGTGATCGACTGTATCTAAAAATGGGACAACAATGCGTATACTAGTACCTGTCACTTGAAACTTAAAGCCCCAAAAATGGAAGTCAGACCCAGTAAAAATGCCATTAAAATGTTCTCAGCCTGTGCACTAAGTGTAAAAGTGGCTTTTGAATCTGATATTTGAAGAAGAATTAATTCCATTCACAAAATCGTGGGTGCTTTTTATTGTCACTTAATGATTAACATTGAATTCAACTGTGCTCAGAAAAGTGACCAGATTCAACATCAAGGCCATATTTCCAGAAGGGTGAGTGATTGGTATTTTGTCTGATAAATGGCAATATGAAGGCTCGAGTGTGAAAAATTGATCCATTATTCAGGTCCCCATCCTTGACCCGTAACACCAGGCTAGAAAGTGGAGGTGTGTGGGAGAAAGAGCAGTCTACATTCCCTGGCTGCACAGTCAACTGGCATTTCAGCAAATCTGGGGTAGTTGCGATCAAGGTGAACTTGCCTAGTTTTGGTTAAAAATAAATTCAAGAATTTGGACCATTTTGTGCATTTTTTAAGTGGCAACTTTCTGTGGAAATCACACTTGTCACAAAACAGAGCCTGACATTTCAACCTGCATGATGCTAAGTTCTGTCCCGCTGAAAGAAAATGGAGTCTATCATGTCTTTCACTTTTAACTTGCAATACAACAAGGTGCAGTTCTCAGGTTGAGTGATCTCATGATTACAAAATGAGGCAGGTTGCACCAGCTACTAAGTCACTGATACAACCACAACTGGAGTATAAAGTATGGAATTTGCCTCAATATTCTTCCCAACAGCAATATCCTGGAGGTTACCATTGACAAGAAGTTGAATGAAAACAATCACATACATAATGTAACTACAGGGAAAGTGGATACTGGGTATCCTGTGGTGAGCAACTCACCCTCTGATCTCCCAAAGCTTTTCCTCCATTTACCAGCCACAAGAATGTGATCAGATACTCTCCATTTGCAATTCCAAAAACATCCAAGAAACCAGACATGGAAGAAAGCAGCCTGTTTGATGGGAGTCTGATTTTAAAACCTAACATCCATTCCCTCCATTACCGACACATAGTGACTGCACTATATACCATTTGCAAAGCGCACTGCAGTAGCTTCTACAAACTATTCCAACAGCACCTCATAAACACCAGACCATTCCAACAGCACCTCATAAACACCAGACCATTCCAACAGCACCTCATAAACCCCAGACCATTCTAACAGCAGCTCATAACCCCAGACTATTCCAACAGCACCTCATAAACCCCAGACCATTCTAACAGCAGCTCATAACCCCAGACTATTCCAGCAGCAACTGATAAACTCACCGTCCCTAATATCAAAGAGAACAAAGGCAGCAACTGTCAAAGAATATCATCTATATATCCGCAGCTCCTCAGCATCCCTGGGTCTTAATCCTGAAATGCTCTGTCCATTGCACTGTAAAGACTCAAGAACAGAGATCGCTACCACATTCTTAAGGGCATTTGGGGATGAGAAATAAATGCAGATGCAACCAGTGACAACCCATGCTCCAAAAAAATGAATAAACAAAGAAAAGTGACGTGCCCAGAGTGTAAATTAATTCCTTCAAATTAGCTGTGTTATGCAATATCTAAAAGCAACAGAACCATGGATAATTGATGTTGCACAGTAGCAAGCACCAAAAAAAAATGCACAAACCTGGCACAGATTCCAATTACCAAGTAAGCCAATACTCAAATTTATTGAGCTAATTACAAACTTCGTATTTTAGGAAGCATTACTGCTTTTGCTGTCACACCTTTTTTAAAATATGCACTTGTTCAGGAAGATAATTCAAACTAATTAATGCTAACCTAGCCACTGAAATAAATGTAAAATAACACTATGTTCCAGCAGACTTCTGCAGTGATTAATGGTGGCATTTGATCCAACACAGTTTTCCACAGAGCATTGATAGTCGGTAAGTACAATGAAAGAGTGGAAAGGAAAATGTTGTTATTAGATGGTCTGGTTAGGGTTGTTTTTCAATATTCTGACTCAGTTACAGTCTTGTCCGCTGTGAGGTAGGCTGAAGCACCTACGTCGGATGGTCATGGTGTGTAAGTTTTTTTGAGTGACATCCAAGTCTCATTCACAGCAAAAGATACATCTTCCTGAAGCAGAGCCACCCTTCCTTCAGTGGGAAATGTGTAGGTTTCTGCAAGTAAAACAAAGTGAGGCATTTTATGTTTAATGAAACCAGTAACACATTTTATTGAACTCCAAAACCTACACAACAAAAATGCACTAGAAACCTTTTATGCAATAAAACGATCACATCAGACCAGCCTCTTAAAGTGAAGCCCTCACTCAATGTTGGTAGTTGTGAATTATGTACATTTCTTTCAATACATTACCCTACACAGGACCCCCAGAGTTCACTAAAACTAGAACCGTGAACCCCTCTGGAGCTCAGACCAGCCACCCTGCTCAGTCCAGTGTTCCATGGGTGGAGGAACAGCAGGAGCCTCTGGCTTGTCCATAGATGCGTTGACATGTTCGTGGTCATGTTCTGATGCCAGGGGCATGGCAGCTGAATGCACCAAATCTTGGTGGGCCGGTTTAAGGCAATCTACTGAAATATGTTCAGGTTTACCCCTCTTATCTATGATAAAAGTCTTTTCTTCCCATTCCAAAACACAGAATGGGCCATCGTAAGGGGGCCTAAGGGGATGTTGATATGCATCATGGCGGATGAAATCAAATGAGGCAGAATCTAGGTCCATAGGAACCCAAGAGTTCAGTACACCACAATGGGAGGTTGGAACAGGTGAAAAGGAATTGAATTTACTGAGAAACGTAGAATGCTGTTGAGAGGCTAACCAGGTGGTCGTAGCATCAGGAATAATATCACCTGGCACTTGTAATGGCTGCCCATATACAAGCTCAGCCACGGACAACTGGGTTACGGAGTACCTGGAGGCATATGACAAGATAGGCAGAACTCAGCACGGGTTGCTTAAAGGAAAATCCTGCCTGACAAACCTATTATAATTTTTTGAGGAAATTACCAGTAGGTTAGACAAGGGAGATGCAGTGGATGTTGTATATTTGGATTTTTAGAAGGCCTTTGACAAGGTGCCACACATGAGGCTACTTAACAAGATAAGAGCCCATGGAATTACAGGACAGTTACATACGTGGATAGAGCATTGGCTGATTTGCAGGAAACAGAGAGTGGGAATACAGGGATCCTATTCTGGTTGGCTGCTGGTTACCAGTGGTGTTCCACAGGGGTCCGTGTTGTGGCCGCTCTTTTTTACATTGTACATCAACGATTTGGATTATGGAATAG
This sequence comes from Mobula birostris, assembly GCF_030028105.1. Classification (NCBI taxonomy): domain Eukaryota; kingdom Metazoa; phylum Chordata; class Chondrichthyes; order Myliobatiformes; family Myliobatidae; genus Mobula; species Mobula birostris. The sequence goes on along the minus strand of NC_092370.1, from coordinate 168,731,548 downwards.
ATGGCTTTGTGACTAAGTTTGCTGACGATACGAAGATAGGTGGAGGGGCCGGTAGTGCTGAGGAAACAGAGAGTCTGCAGAGAGACTTGGATAGATTGGAAGAATGGGCAGAGAAGTGGCAAATGAAGTACAATGTTGGAAAGTGTATGGTTATGCACTTTGGCAGAAGTAATAAACGGGCAGACTATTATTTAAATGAGGAAAGAATTCAAAGTTCAGAGATGCAACGGGACTTGGGAGTCCTTGTACAGGATACCCTTAAGGTTAACCTCCAGGTTGAGTCAGTAGTGAAGAAGGCGAATATAATGTTGGCATTCATTTCTAGAGGAATAGAGTATAGGAGCAGGGATGTGATGTTGAGGCTCTATAAGGCGCTGGTGAGACCTCACTTGGAGTACTGTGGGCAGTTTTGGTCTCCTTATTTAAGAAAAGATGTGCTGACGTTGGAGAGGGTACAGAGAAGATTCACTAGAATGATTCCGAGAATGAGAGGGTTAACATATGAGGAACGTTTGTCCGCTCTTGGACTGTATTCCTTGGAGTTTAGAAGAATGAGGGGAGACCTCATGGAAACGTTTCGAATGTTGAATGGCATGGACAGAGTGGATGTGGCAAAGTTGTTTCCCTTGATGGGGGAGTCTAGTACAAGAGGGCATGACTTAAGGATTGAAGGGTACCCATTCAGAACAGAGATGCGAAGAAATTTTTTTAGTCAGAGGGTGGTGAATCTATGGAATTTGTTGCCACGGGCAGCAGTGGAGGCCAAGTCATTGGGTGTATTTAAGGCAGAGATTGATAGGTATCTGAGTAGCCGGGTCATCAAAGGTTATGGTGAGAAGGCGGGGGAGTGGGACTAAATGGGAGATTGGATCAGCTCATGATAAAATGGCGGAGCAGACTCGATGGGCCAAATGGCCGACTTCTGCTCCTTTGTCTTATGGTCTTATGGCCTAACTGCAGATCCTCCTTTGGAGCTTTTCTGAGCCCTAGTAGGACCCCTGAGAGCTGATCATACCAACACTCATCGGTCAGGGAAGGCATCAGAGCAGTGAATCCACTCGCATAGGCGATTGGACCATGGGTGATATGCCATGGTGTGCTGTATTCTAACATCAAGGTTCTGGGCCATTGCAGCCCAACGGTCTGCAGTGAATTGGGAACCGCGGTCAGAGGAGATATCGGGTAGGGTGTCTAACAGAGCAACACAGGTGAACACTCTAGCCATGTCTGTGGCCGTTGTCAGCGCTAGAGGGACGACCTCTGGCAACCTGGTGGTACAGTCCACCATGGTAAAATGATGTGTGAGACCACATGAGGGGGAAGAGGACCAACAAGGTCTACAGTGACATGGTCAAACAGTCCCTCAGGGACCTCAAAAGGAGCCAGTGGCGCATGAACATGATGGTTAATTTTTGCCCACTGACACTCCACACGAGCTGCGGTCCAATCACGCACATCCTTTCTGAGGCCGTGCCAAACAAACTTTAGCGCAACCATTTTCCGTGAGGCCTTCCACCCTGGATGCAAGAAGCCATGTATGGAGTCAAAAACTGTCCATCTCCAGTTTGTGGCAGGATGGAACAAAGGTGACTGGTTGAGACATTGCACAGGAGAGAAATCAGCCTGTGACTGCTGTTCGGAAAGCTTGAGTCCATAGCTTGGTTGGCTGCTATGCTGGCATAATCAACCCCTATGTTTACGGCCTCAATGGCTGGCTGTAAGAGGCAATTGGCCATGGCATTATTTTCCCCCCTGATATGTTGTGTATCTGTTGAGAACTCGGTGTTGTTGCTGTTAGACCAAGGGTCTGATATTTTGGGCATTGCCTGCACAAAGGGTTTACGGTCAACGAACGCTGTGAAATGGTGACCCTCTAGAAAAAAATGAAAATGGGGGACAGCCAGGCAGAGAATGAAAGCTCATAGTCAAATATGCTGTATTTCCTTTTGAGGAGATGGAGCTGCTGACGGCCACACACCTTCGACCAACTGTTGGTGCACATCAACCACAGCATAATCTGAAGCATCAGTAGTAATGGCTATGGGTGCATTGGGGAGCAAGTGCATTAGTAGGGTCGCGTTAGAAAGAGCTTGTTTGGTATCATCGAATGCCCTGGTCATGTCCGCTGACCAGTCAAACAGTTGATTAGGAGTATTGCCTTTAATCGCACTATACCGATTGCGGGAACTACAGAGGCATCTCACTACTTTCCATTGCTGGAAAAATCCTCGCCCACATCTTCCTCAACAGACTGATTCCAACAGTGTCAGAAGAGAACCTTCCCGAGTCACAATGCGGCTTTCATCCCAAACGCAGCACTGTCGACATGATCTTCGCAGTGAGACAGATACAGAAGTGCCTGGAACAGGACATGACATAATATTCATTGATCTGATGAAGGCATTTGACACGGTCAACAGAAATGTGCTGTGGATCATCCTTAGAAAGCTTGGCTGCCCGCAGAAATTCACTACATTCACCCGCCTGCTCCACAATGGCAAGACAGGAGAAGTGTTCTCAGATGGTTCCCCATCTGAGACTTTCAACATCTCAAATGGCGTGAAGCAAGGGTGCGTTCTACCACCAGTGCTCTTCAATCTCTCCTTCACACAGATGCTGAAGCATGCTGTTAAGGACCTAAACCTGAGTACTTACATAAGAAATCCCATAGACGGATTGATGTTTGATCTGAGACGCCTTGCTGCAAAGACCAAAATGTTGAGGAGACTCATCACTGAAGCCCTGTTTGCTGATGACTGTGCCCTCATGGTCCACCAGGAGAACTACCTGCGAACGATTGTCGACAAGTTCTCTGCAGCCTCAAAGCTGTTCGGCCTGACAATCAGCCTCAGTAAGAAAGAAGTTTTCCTACAACCTGCACCAAACAGTCACTCTCCTCAGCCATGCATCACCATCAATGGCACTGTCCTGAAGAATGTGGAGAGCTTCAAGTATCTAGGAAGCACCATCTCCAGTGATGGATCCCTTGACAAAGAGATCATAGCAAGGAGCCAGGCACTCGGGAAACTCCGTGCCAAAGTTCTGGAGCACAAGGACATTCAGCTTTCAACCAAGCTCAGGGTGTACAAGGCTGTGGTCCTCATCTCTGTCCTGTACGGCTGCGAAACCTGGACCCTGTACTGCAGGCACATCAAACAGCTGGAGCAGGTTCACCTGCGCTCTCTGCGGTCGATCATGAGGATTCGATGGCAGGACCGAATCACAAATCAGGAAGTCCTTGACAGAGCCAACAGCACAAGCATTGAGGCAAGGATCCTCCAGGCCCAGCTGCGCTGGATGGGCCATGTAATCTGCATGGGTGAAACAAGAATCCCCAGGCAGCTGCTCTACGGTGAGCTTGGGCATGGCAGTCGCAATCAGGGCCGCCCCAAAAAACGATTCAAAGACAATCTGAAATCGTACATCAAATGGGCAGACCTCCAGCCTCGACAGCTTGAGGAGTCCGCAGCCGACAGGGCTGCGTGGCGCGCCCCGACCAGAAAAGCTGCATCTGACTTTGAGGATGACTGAAATCAGCGCCTTGCAGCAGCACGGGACCGACGCCACAAAGCTGTGTGTGCACCCGTTCTAACAACCGCCATTCCATGTCCAACCTGCAACCACACATCTGCTTCATCCTTTGGCCTCCAAAGCCACATGCGTATCCACAGATGACTGCACAATGTTTAGTCTTCTTCAGACCCCGAGAGACAACCACCACAGGGGAGCATAAGTTCACCAGCTCGTGGAATGAAGCAGTGAGAGAAATTCCTGTCATTTTTTAGCAGTGATGGCCAGTGGAAGATCCATAATAGCGGCTACCTTTGATGGGAGAGGTTTCACACCTTCTGTGGCGATCCCATGGCCAAGAAAATCAGTGGTTGACAACCCAAGCTGGCAGTTGGCAAATTTAATAATCAACACATGTTGGCTGAAGCACTTGAAAAGTGTGCGGAGATGAGATACGTGCTCAGATTTGGATGCACTGGCATCAAGTCTGCCATCCAGGTAAATGAAAAGAAAATCTAAGTCTTTTAATATGGAATCCATCAGCTGTTGGATAGTCTGTGCTGCATTTTTTCAGTCCAAATGGCATGCGCAGAAACTCAAAAAGGTCATAAGGGGTTATCACAGCTGTTTTGGGAATGTCCTCCAAGCACACAGGTACCTGATGGGAGCCCCTAACTACAAACAAGAGAAAATCTGCAGATGCTGGAAATCCCAGCAACACACACAAAATGCTGGAGAACTCACCAGCCAGGCAGCATCCATGGAAAAGAGTACTGTCTGATTTAGGGATCATCTGGAGGGATGAAGCCCAGGGGCTATTCGACTGGCGTGCAATTCTGAGTCTTTCCATGTTGACAAGCTCAGCCTTTGCGGTCCGGTCAGCGCGAACATGCATGGACTGGCGGGCCAGTTGTTGGAATGTGGTGCTCAACCCCATGTTTTGCGACTATAGTGGAGAATATGGGCCCGGTGAGGTCTGAGAATCTCTTGACATCCACAAGCCTGCAGTTCGTAAGATTGACTAACAGCCCTTGGGCACACAGGGAATCTGCACTGAGCAGAGGTCTAACCACCTTAGCTAGGACGAAGTCCCATGTGTAACGTCATCCAATGAAGCAGAGTTTCACCTGCTGTGACCCGCAAGTCTGGACCTTGCTGCCGTTGGTGGCCTCCAGCGAGGTTTTGTCACTCTTTGCCTTCTCATCAATAGGCAATGCCGTCTGCACACTCACTTGAGCACCCGTGTCACACTGGAAACGTTGCCCTGAAAGGGTGTCTGTAATGAACAGTAGACAACCCTGGCAGCTGGAACCCACAGTGTTCACAGACCTCTGGTGTCCCGATACACTGGCACTGTTGAAGCTGCAAGGTGGTCGGCACTTCCTAGTGTTCCTCTCAGGGGGAGAGAAGATGGCGGAGCAACGGCAGCGTGCGTGGCCACTTCGTGATGAATATCTGTTATCTGTCAAGTCGGGGACCATGCACAATTCTGATTTGATGGAGACAGACGTGAGAGTGCGGAGGAGCATCTGGAAAGCTTCTGAAATGCCCACTTCGCTGCTGCTGCTACTGTGTGGTAACCAGAATCTCCGGAGCTGAAGGCCCCGAAATCCCTGGCTTTGCGTGTTTCAGTGGCTGGGGAGAGGTCGAAGGCGCTCGGCAGAGGATGGCACTCGGGAGGCTGTATCGGAGAGGCTTGTCGAAAGCTTGGAGTTTTCGGACGGATGGACTCAGTTTCGGCTGTGGTCAGCTGCTTCCAAGGCATCGGCAAGTTGACGGTGCCTGGAGGTTTATGGCAGGGAGTTTCTCCCTTTTGCCGCCTATCGGGGACTCGGGAGTCGATTGACTCGGGACTTTGAGACTTTTTTACCGTGCCCATGGTTTGTTCTTCATCAAATTATGGTATTGCTTTGCACTGCTGTAATTATATGTTATAATTATGTGGCTCTGTCAGTGTTAGTCTTTGGTCTGTCCTGTTTTCTGTGATATCACTCCGGAGAAACATTGTATCATTTCTTAATGCATGTATGCATTTCTAAATGACAATAAAAGAGGACTGAGTGTTCTCATAATCTAATCTAATCTAATCCTTCCAAAGCGCAGGCCCAGTCATCTGTTTTTGCAGCCACGGGTGTCCTTATGTTGGGGGCCTTGCTAACGAGGCTTATTGAGGTAGAGAAATGAGGAGAAATAATGCACTGCTGCCTGGTGGAGTGCAGACTATCAGCCATTTTAGCAAGTTCCCTAAAGCCCATCATGGGTATATTAGCGAGGGCTATGCAAACTGGATCAGGCAGTTGCTGCATGAAAAGTTCCTTAAAAATAAAACGAGCATGTTAATTTCCCAAGAGAGACAGCATGTGGTCCATTTGCTCCAAAGGCTTACCATTACCAAGAATTGGTAAGGAGAGCAACTATTCGGCACACCCTGACTCCGATAGTCCTAAAGTCTGTAAAAGGTGAGTTTTCAGTGATCAATATTTATCGTATTCAGGCGGGTGTTCTTGTAATGCTACCGTATAGAAATATTCAGAGATTTGTCGCAGGGTGAACTGGGCCTCCACTTGTACGAACAAAACTCTTGCAGTTTCAAAGCAACTGCATTGGCTGACATGTCCAATAACTCTGGAATCGTCCTTGAGAATCCGGGTCACCAGTGTAGGTTTCTGCAAATAAAATGAAGTGAGGCATTTTATGTTTAACAAAACCCATAACACATTTTATTGAACTCCAAAATCTACACAACAAAAGTGCATTAAAAACCTTTTACTAATGATGTCATCAAGTCGGACCAGCCTCTTAAAGCGAAACCCCAACTCAATGTTGGTGGTTGTGAATTATGTACATTTCGCCCAGTTATGTTACCCAGCAAACCAACAATTACATGCTTACGTGTATGGTGAGGAAGATAAGGCTCTGAGCCGGTACAATGCCATGTCATATGAACCAGAAAATGACAAATCCCAGAACAGGACTGTCATAGAGGCATTGAGTCATAGAGTTACAGAGCAGGCACCATACAGAACAGGCTTTTTGGACCAACTGCACCATGCCCCAGGGCAGGCTAGTCTCTCTTGTCAGCTTTTGACCCTGACCTTCTAAATCTTTCCAATATATATACCTGTTCAACTGCCTTTTGAAAGTTATTGTACCTGCCTCAACTACTCCCTCCGACTGCTCATTCCACTTACTGTACGTACCACCTTTTGTGTTAAAAAAAAAGTTGACCTCTAGTTTACATCAAATCTTTACCCTCTCACTTTAAACCTATGTCTTTTAGTTCTCAACTCACCACCTCAGGGAAAAAGACTGAGTGCATTCACATTATCTATGCCTTTCATGTTTTTTATACACCTCTCAGTCTCCTAGACTCTAAGGAATAAAGCTCTAGCCTGTCCAGATTCCTATAACTCAGTCCCTCAAGTCTGACAACATCCTTGTAAAGCTTGATTGCACGCTTTCCAGTTTAATAACATCATTCCTATAGCTAGGTGACCGAATGTGAACACAATAACCCATATTGATCTATTATCTTCACAGGAAAACCACAGGGGTTTGGGGTTTGATGTTTTTCTTTGAAAGGCTTTCCATGGTTTTCTTTGTTTCGCACGTGTCTGGAGAAGACGAATCTCAGAGCTGAATAACGCATATATACTTTGATAATAAATGTACCTTGAACCTTGATACAAGTTCCTCGTGCTCACTATGGATCAGATCAGAACATTTTCAGGAGTTGCACCAACATCTTCCCTAAAAAATGACCCTTTTTACATATGGGAAAATTTGATGGCAGCCCACCGCTTTGCAGAAAAATAAGCACAATTTGAATGCAGGCTTGCAATTGGGTATATTCACAATAATAATGATAACATAAAAGCAAAAAGAAGCAGAGGTAAATTGAAACTGCAGTACTACTGAAATTATTTGATAATTTTGTTTCAGATCCTGATGATCGATCCAATGCTTTTCTTCAGATTTCCTCGCTTATCTATTGGAAGGGAATGGGTTGACCTTGCTTTCAGTGTGGCTGACAGTCACCACATAGCTGGCATCTTAGTCATCACATAGAAACTGATCTGAATAATAGTTGTCAGTCATAATCTCTGCTTTGGATAGAATTGCTGACACAACCAGTTCAACGAACAAAACAACATAAAAAATTTGGGAAGCAGAGGCAGGGGTATCCTGCTCCACCACTCAGTATCTTATCTCCACTTTCCTTACTATTCACCATAACCCATAGCGCCATTACAAAATGAAAGTTTGTTTACGCTGACCTGGAATATATCCAATGACTCGGCTTCCACAGAAGTCTGGGCCACAGACAAACAACAACTCATACTCACAAGAGAGTCTGCAGATGCTGGAAATCCAAATCAGCATGCCCAATGTGCTGGAGGAACCCAGCAGGTCAGGCAGATCTGTGGAAGTGAATAAGCAGTCAGTGTTTAGGGCTGAGACCCTTCTGCAGTACTGAGAAGGAAGGGGGAAGGTGCCAGAATAAAAAGGTGGAGGGAAGGGAAGATTCATACTGTTTTTTTTCCTTATGATATACTATAGATAGAGTCTACTTGGCGATGTATCCATGCTAGTTCCCAGAGAATCCCACTACTTCCCTCCCTCTAACTATTCCCTTGCACATAAAAGATAGAGTAGCAGAGCACGCTACAGGCCCTTCAACCATTCTCACAGTCAGCATCTGAGTTGTGGATCAAACCCAGACCACCAGAGCACAACCCCTGCTACACCACTGTATCATCCTACTGAGACAAGGTATCCTTATTTCTCATCTCTGTTTTAAATGAGAGACTTTTACTTTGAAAAAATGTCATCACGGGTATAGATTTTTCAACAGGAGGAAACATTCTTTAAGTAACTATCTTGCCAAATTCTCTGAGGATGTTAAATATTTTATTAAGATCACCAGAAGTTCAGTGGTTCTTACATTGATTCTAGGTGTGAATGATGCCTGCCTGATCATTCAAAGTCTTAAACTTAATGTTTTCCTCAGCCTTGTGAGCCAATCTTAAATTTTTAACATCTTAAAATCCTAACATTAACATCCATCTTAATGCCAGGTAGCACCTATGGAAATTAATAAGCTGTCAACGATTTAGGCCAAGACCCTTCATGACTGCTTATTCATTTCCATACATGTTGTCCGATCTGATGAGTTCAAAGAGAGCATAATACCTTCAGATATAACAGCAGAATTAGGCCATTTGGTCCATCAAGTCTGCTCTGTCATTTCATCATGGCTGATCCATTTCCCTCAACCCCAATCTCTTGCCTTCTCCCTGTATTCCTTCATGCATTGAGCATCCAAGAATCAATCAACATCTGCCTTAAGTATATCCCCAGCAATGTGTGTGTGTGTGTGTGTGTGTGTGTGTGTGTGTGTGTGTGTGTGTGTGTGTGCACGCGCGCTCTGGATTTCCAGCATCTGCCGAATCTCTTGTGTTTATCCATCTTAATGTTCTGGCACCAATCTCTACAGAACAATACTACGGAGCACCCCAGACACCTAGTTGGAATAACACCTCTACTGTACTACCCTCTGCATGTCTATGTCCAAGTCAATTTCAGTCTAGCTCTGTCCTTGGGTTTGTATTCATGCCAACTCTCTGAACATCCCGCTGCATCCTCATGTTACCTGGAGTCATTCTGATAAGGTCTATCCTCAGTCCTGTGTGTGTACCCACCCATCCATCCCAGGCCTTTTTGCACTGAATCACCAAAACCTAACATTGTCTTTTTATTTGTGATTTAGTTTGCAAGCAAAATGCACTTTTCTTTGTTATAGGGATGGCATGGGTTCAATTCCTGCTGCTATTGTTAAGGAATTTGTGCATTCTCCCTGTGGCCATGAGGGTTTCCTCTGAGTGCTCTGGTCTCATCCCATATTCAAAGCTTTAACATGTTAGTAGGTTAATTGGTCACAGGGTGCAATTGGGCTGGAAGGGCCCGTTACCAAAATGCATCGACAAATTAAAAATAAAAATATACTTGCCAAAATGCAGTTGGTCTGATTAGTAAACATGCGGATAACACAAAAAGTGATGGAATTGTGTATAGTGAAGAAGGTTGTTGAATATGTGGCTAATTAGGGTGGCTAATGTAACTCCACTTTTTAAAAAAGGAGGGAGAGAGAAACCGGGGAATTATAGACCGGTTAGCCTAACGTCGGTGGTGGGGAAACTGCTGGAGTCAGTTATCAAGGATGTGATAACAGCACATTTGGAAAGCGGTGAAATCATCGGACAAAGTCAGCATGGATTTGTGAAAGGAAAATCATGTCTGACGAATCTCATAGAATTTTTTGAGGATGTAACTAGTAGAGTGGATAGGGGAGAACCAGTGGATGCGGTATATTTGGATTTTCAAAAGGCTTTTGACAAGGTCCCACACAGGAGATTAGTGTGCAAACTTAAAGCACACGGTATTGGGGATAAGGTATTGGTGTGGGTGGAGAGTTGGTTAGCAGACAGGAAGCAAAGAGTGGGAATAAACGGGACCTTTTCAGAATGGCAGGCGGTGACTAGTGGGGTACTGCAAGGCTCAGTGCTGGGACCCCAGTTGTTTACAATATATATTAATGACTTGGATGAGGGAATTAAATGCAGCATCTCCAAGTTTGCGGATGACACGAAGCTGGGTGGCAGTGTTAGCTGTGAGGAGGATGCTAAGAGGATGCAGGGTGACTTGGATAGGTTGGGTGAGTGGGCAAATTCATGGCAGATGCAATTTAATGTGGATAAATGTGAAGTTATCCACTTTGGTGGCAAAAATAGGAAAACAGATCATTATCTGAATGATGGCCGATTAGGAAAAGGGGAGGTGCAACGAGACCTGGGTGTCATTATACACCAGTCATTGAAAGTGGGCATGCAGGTACAGCATGCGGTGAAAAAGGCGAATGGAATGTTGGCATTTATAGCGAGAGGATTCGAGTACAGGAGCAGAGAGGTACTACTGCAGTTGTACAAGGCCTTGGTGAGACCACACCTGGAGTATTGTGTGCAGTTTTGGTCCCCTAATCTGAGGAAAGACATCCTTGCCATAGAGGGAGTACAAAGAAGGTTCACCAGATTGATTCCTGGGATGGCAGGACTTTCATATGAAGAAAGACTGGATGAACTGGGCTTGTACTCGTTGGAATTTAGAAGATTGAGGGGGGATCTGATTGAAACGTATAAGATCCTAAAGGGATTGGACAGGCTAGATGCAGGAAGATTGTTCCCGATGTTGGGGAAGTCCAGAATGAGGGGCCACAGTTTGAGGATAGAGGGGAAGCCTTTTAGGACCGAGATTAGGAAAAACTTCTTCACACAGAGAGTGGTGAATCTGTGGAATTCTCTGCCACAGGAAACAGTTGAGGCCAGTTCATTGGCTATATTTAAGAGAAGGCTGGGGCGGGGTTCTGAGTTGGATGATCAGCCATGATCATAATAAATGGCGGTGCAGGCTCGAAGGGCCGAATGGCCTTCTCCTGCACCTATTTTCTATGTTTCTATGTTTCTATGTAGCACAATATAAATAATTTGGAAAATTGGGCAGGGAAATGGCAGATATGTTGTGAAATTTGTTGTTTTGCGGCAGCAGTAGAGTGCAATACCTAAACATTACTAGCTGTTACAGAAAGAAATATATAAAGAATAAATCAATAGTGAAAAAAAGAGCAAAATAATTAGGTCGTGTTCATGAATTCATGACTATGCAGAAATATAATGGTATAGAGGAAGAAGCTGTTCCTAAAGCATTGAGGCTTCTGTACCTTCCCCTAATGGTAGTAATAAGAAGCATGCATGTCCTGGTTGGCAAAGGTCCTTAATCAAGGATACCACCTTTTGAAGTTGTCCTCTATGCTGGGGGGGGCACTGCCCATGATGGAACTGACTGAATCTACAGCCCTCTGTAGCTTTTCTCAATCCTGCACATTGCAGCTTCCATACCAGAGGGTGATACAACTGTACGCAATGGTCTCCATTGTATATCTGCAGATACTTGCTAGGGTTTTTGGCGACATGCTGTACCAAATCTCCTCAAACTCCTAATGAAGTATAGCTGCTGGTATGCTTCCTTCGTGTTTGCATCAATATGTTGGGCTCAGGATAGATCCTCTTAGATGTTGATGCCCAGGAATTTGAAGCTGCTCATCCTTTCCTCTGTAAATCCTTCAGTGAGGACTAGTGTGTGTTCTCTTCACTTTCCCTTCCTGAAGACCACAATCATTTCCTTAGTCTTGCTGCTGTTGAATGCAAAGTTGTTGCTACAACACCACTCAGTCAGCTGATATATCACAATTCTGTACACCTCGTCGTTATCATCTGAGATTCTGCCAACAACAGTTGTGTCATTGGCAAAATTATGGATGGCACTTCCACTGTGCCTAGCCACACAATCTTGGGTGTAGAGAGAGCAGAGCAGTGGGCTAAGCACATATCCTTGAGGTGCACCCGTTTTATCAGTGAGGAGGAGATGTTATTTCCAATCCACATTGACCGTGGTCTCCTGGTGAGGAAGTCAAGGCTCCAGTTGCAGAGGCCCAGGATTTGAAGCTTGTTGGTTACTATTGTGAGGATGAAGATGCTGAATGCTGAGCTGTAGTCAATAAATAGTAGTCTGCCATAGAGAATTGCATCTGCTGTAGATGTGTTATGGCAGTAGGCAAATTTCAGTGTGTTCAGGTCCTTGCCTTAGTTCCACCGTCTCAAAGCATTTCATCACGGTAGCTATGAGTGCAACCAGATGATAGTCATTAAGGCAGCTCACTCTGTTCTACTTGGGCACCAGTATGGCTGGTATTCTTTGGAAGCAGGTGGGAACCTCTGACTGCAGCAGTGAGAGATTGAAGATGTCCTTGAATACTCCAGCCAGTTGGTTAGCACAGATTTTCAGTGCCCTCCCAGGTACGCCATCGCGGCCTGACACCCCTCAAGGGTTTACTCTCTTGAAAGATATTCTGACGTCGTCCTCTGAGACAGAGAACACAAGATTGCCAGATGCTGCAGGGATCCGCAGAGGTATTTTCTCTTTCAAAGCATGCATAAGGAGCTTTGTGCTCATCAGAGAGTGAATCATCACAGCCACTTATGATGTTAGGTTTTGCCTTATAGGAAGTAACAGCGTGCAAACACTTGTCACAGCTAACATATGTCTGATTGCATCTTTAACTTGAAGTATACAACATTCTTGCCTTCATCGATCAGGGCATTGAGTATAAAAGTTGGCATGATATATTGCAGTTGGATAAAAGTAACACACACAAGATGCTGGAGCAACTCAGCAAGCCAGGGGGCATCTGTGGAAGAGAGTACAGACCATGTTTCGGGCCAAGACCCTGCAGGAGGACTGGAGAAAAAAGATGAGGAATCAGAGTAAAAGGGTGGAGGGAAGAGAGGGAGAAACACAAGGTGATGGGTGATGGGTGAAACTGGGAGGGGAGATTGGTGAAGTAAAGAGCTGGGAAGTTGATTGATGAAAGAGATACAGGGCTGGAGAAGGGGGAGTCTGATAGGAGAGGACAGGAGGCCATGGAAGAAAGAAAAGGGAGAAGGAGCACCAGAGGGAGGTGATGGGTGGGCAAGGAGATAAGGTGAGAGAGGAAAATGGGAATTGGGAATAGAGAAAGGGGGGCATTGCTGGAAGTTTGAGAAATTGATGTTCAAGCCATTAGATTGGAGGCTACCCAGACGGAATATAAGTTGTTGTTCCTCCAACCTGAGTGTGGCCATATCGCAACAGTAGAGGGGGCCATAGACTGACATGTCAGAATGGGAATGGGAAGTGGAATTAAAGTGGGTGGCCACTGGGAGATCCCTTTTTTTCTGTCAACTGTTTTCTTTTCCACAGATGCTTCCTGGCCTGCTGAGTTCCTCCAGCATTTTGCGTGCGTTACTTGGATTTCCAGCATCTGCAGATTTTCTCTTGTTAGGAGCTGTATCAAACATGAGTTAGGTTACATTTAGAGGACTGCATGTGGTTCTGGTTGCTAGTCCATAGGAAGGTTGCAGAGGCGTTGGAGGGTGCAGAAGATGTTCACCAAAATGTTTCCCGAATTAGAATGTATAAACCATAAGGAAAGGTTGGACAAAATTAAATGTTTTTTCTGGAGCATCAGAGGTTGGGTGGTGAACTGACAGACATAGTGGGATCGTGTGTAGCGCAATAGCTTTACAGAGCCAACAAGCACTGATTGGGGTTCAATTCCTGCCACCGTCTGAAATGAGTTTGTACATTTTCCCTGTGACCACGTAGGTTTCCACCCTCGTTCCACGTTTAGGGTTAGTAAGTTGTGGGCATGTTACGTTGGTGCTGGAAGTGGGGGCCATACTTTCGGGCTGCCCCCTGCACATCACAAACAATGACGCAAGTGACCTATTTCACTGTATGTTTTGATGTTCCAACGTAAGTGTGACTAATCTGGGATGGAAATGTCAAATGGTAGAGGGCACTTCTTTAAAGTAAGAGTGGAAAATTCTCAGGGCGATTTGCAAGCAAGTTTTTTTTCACTCAGAGAGCGATGGGTTCTTCCCTCTCCCATCAGAAGCCACATACTACCAGCTTCCAGGACCTATTCTTCTAACCAGCTGCTATGAGTTGGGTGAATGTTCTTTAAAATGACAAGATAGTCTCTTGACTTCTCAATCTACTTTGTTATGACCTTGCACCTTTTTGTCTGCCTGCACTGTACTTTCTCTGTAATTGTAACACTTTAATTTGGATTCTGTATTTTTTATAACTTGTAGGACAGCATCTCAATGCACTGTTGTAATGGAATGATCTGCAAGGGTAGCATGCAGGACAATATTTTTCACTACCTCGGTACAATAATAAACCAGTTTACCAATTTACCGGCTTTGGTATCTGGATTGCATTGCAGGGCTTGGAGTGCACCCACATACCTCAGTAACATTTAGGAGGCGTTTAGACAGACACATGAACAGAGAAGGAAAAAGAGTGACATGGATCATGTGAAGGCATTTTCCTCATGGTCAGCACAGACATCATGGGCTGCAGCTGTAATGTCCTATATTCTATATTAACACAGCCACTATAATGCAGGACACAATGCTTGAAAGATGTTAGTGGGTCTTTTAGAAAACCCTTAAACATGTAAAAGATATTTCAGCCAAGTTTCAGTGTATGACCATACTCCACGAAAGGGACTATAACCTTGGAAATGAGAAATGATCACAATTTAAAATAAAGAATAAGGAAATGGAGTCCTACAGGCAAAATCTCTGAAGTAGAATGACTTTAGACAGTTTGAGCTTTGCTCCTAGTGTACCTGGATCAGATTTCACAGGAAAAGCTATGTTAGTGGGCATTGACATAGCACAGAGGGTAGGAGATGTGGGATGGCTTTCAGTTCTTGCTGCTAAGGGACATTCAGTAGAAGTGTTTGTAATGAATCACATTGAGCAAATCTGCTCTCATGTCCACTTAAGGAAATGCTGTTCTCTGCAAAGCTGGTAGACATTTCAATGGAGACTCATCAAATTTCTAAAATCCTTTAGTATAGTTAATAAATTTAAAACAAATAAATGACTTTGCTTTTATTTATGGCAAGATTCTTCAAGTAGGAATGAATTATGAAATTCTGCCGAAAGGTTTCGTTGAAGGACCAGTATTAAATGAGAGCTGACTATTCTTCAAAGTATCATCAGATCTTTGGATCATATAAAAATCACTAGTAAAAGCAATTGAGAACTCCATTTAATGTTTCACCTGAGATCCATAAGGTATTGCACAAGAGTACAGAGTGAATCTGAAGTCTTCAGACTTCAAGGTAATTGTGTTACCTAGACACAGGAGAGCAAGGAGACCATTTGGTACTGTTGACTCCACCAGCAACACGCAGTGATTTGGCTAATGAAGCACTACACATGATAGGATCCTGAAATAAATAAAAAGAAAATGCAGTAAGAGCTCATTCACCGGGTAGCATCTGAGGAGAAAGAAACAGTTACTATTACAGAATATTTCCAGCAATTTTTTTAACATTTATTTCATTACTTATGGCTGATAAAGAAGGATTCAATGTTCTTGTTTATAAAAAAAAGAAAACTGGTTTTATTTCTCAGGCTGAATTGTGTATGATGTAGAAGTCACCCATTAAAATACGTCACAAAAGCAAGACTCCCTGATCCAAGCATAACAGTAAAATAATGAGAATATTTAGTCAGGCTTAAATTGTTCTTCAAAGATCTTTCCCTGCTACTTAACAGGGTAGGAAAATTGTTCCGCTGTCATCTATACAAAAAAGCTTCATTTACAGATTGTCATGTGAAAGGAAATTTTTTAAACTAAACACAGCTGGATGTTAACTATATGTAGCCAATGCAAATAATCGATTTTCCAGCAGCAAGCCATGAAATAGAGTCTCATTTTTCTGGCCTCAATATTCCTTTACCAGAGATTATAGAGTATTTTTGATTCTAGTTAATAACCTTCACCTAAGACAGAAAACTAAATTTATCTACAGCACTGCAATGAAAGTCCTCACAAGTCCTCTCTAAAGCAGGGGTTGCCAACTTTTCTTATGCCACGGGTCAATACCGTTAAACAAGGGGTTCGTAGCACAAAGGAGTCTAAAGTCAATATGCTTATTTGTGCTAACTAATACAACTTCAGTGTAAACAATCCTCTGAAGGCCATTAACCTGAAGTACTTGTGTTTCTCTACAGATACTGCCTGATCTGCTGAACATCTGAGTCTTTTTCCGTTTTTATTTCAGGTTTCCATCACCTGCTTCTCATTTATCCCAGACATAGATGGCCAATTTAGCATTTAATGTTTAGTTAATTCCATCATGTGGTTTATTGTGTATCTAACTATTTATTATGTATTATTTTTTACTGTAAATTTGACCATTCTACTTTAAACACTGTGCGTCCTACGGAGTGATCAGCAGCACTGGGGCTCCACAGGGGACTGTCTTGTCTCCCTTTCTCTTCACCATTTACACCTCGGACTTCAACTACTGCACAGAGTCTTGTCATCTTCAGAAGTTTTCTGATAACTCTGCCATAGTTGGATGCATCAGCAAGGGAGATGAGGCTGAGTACAGGGCTACAGTAGGAAACTTTGTCACATGGTGTGAGCAGAATTATCTGCAGCTTAATGTGAAAAAGACTAAGGAGCTGGTGGTAGACCTGAGGAGAGCTAAGGTACCGGTGACCCCTGTTTCCATCCGGGGGTCAGTGTGGACATGGTGGAGGATTACAAATACCTGGGGATACGAATTGACAATAAACTGGACTGGTCAAAGAATGCTGAGGCTACCTACAAGAAGAGTCAGAGCTGTCTCTATTTCCTGAGGAGACTGAGGTCCTTTAACATCTGTCGGACGATGCTGAGGATGTTCTACGAGTTTGTGGTGGCCAGTGCGATCATGTTTGCTGTTGTGTGCTCGGGCAGCAGGCTGAGGGTAGCAGACACCAACAGAATCAACAGACTCATTCGTAATGCCAGTGATGTTGTGGGGATGGAACTGGACTCTCTGACAGTGGTGTCAGAAAAGAGGATACTGTCCAAGTTGCATGCCATCTTGGACAATGTCTCCCATCCACTACATAATGTACTGGTTGGGCACAGGAGTACATTCAGCCAGAGACTCATTCCACCGAGATGCAACACAGAGCGTCATAGGAAGTCATTCCTGCCTGTGGCTATCAAACTTTACAACTCCTCCCTTGGAGGGTCAGGCACCCTGAGCCAATAGGCTGGTCCTGGACTTATTTCCTGGCATAATTTACATATTACTATTTAACTATTTATGGTTTTATTACTATTTAATTATTTATGGTGCAACTGTAACGAAAACCAATTTTCCCTGGGATCAATAAAGTATGACTATGACTATAAATAAGTTTAACTGTTTTAAAATGCATTAGGTTATTAGGGATTTAAAAACAATCTTTTCAAATACCTCCCCACTTCCTCTAACAAAAAATAGTCACATTCTGTTAGCGTTCAAATTTCAAAGTTCAAAGTGCATTTACTATCAAAGTATGCATGAATTCTGCAACCTTGAGGTTTGTCTCCTTACAGGCAGCCACAAAAAAACCCCAAAAGAACCTATTAAAAAACGACCGACAAATGCCCAACGCACAGAGAAAGAAAACTAACAGAAATCCTGCAAACAATAAAAGCAAGCAACAGGTTTCAGGATGAAAGTAAGTCTACAGACATGAAACCTGGAGCAGTCGGAGCGAACCCACAGCTTCAGTCTTAGTGCAACGAGGGGCGGCGCAAACATCACAAACCAACAAGCCGAACCTGTCCGACCCTCACCTCTGTCCCTACACCCTGCCCTTCCAATCCATTTGGCCTGGTGTTTAAATCATCCAAGTGTCAGGTCCCTCTAAGACTCAGGCCCTGCTGCACTGATACATTCTAAATTCCTAAATATTTCCAGGTATTGCAGGACCAGCAAAGCGACCTTTTGTGATTGTACATTGGGATATCAGATTCCTTTCCATCTTGTTCTCTGCTCTAGCACTATTTACATAATCCGCTTGAAATTTATTTGTTCTACCATAATTGAAAATGTTGCATTTTGCATGTAATATTTCATTTACCAGTTCATTTTCCATTTACATAAACTCCCTTTGTAGCCTCTGTATGTGGTCTTCACAAAGTTATGTTATCTATAAATTTAGCAACCATGCCTTTAGTCAAAGAGTGTAAGAGTCAAATTTATTATTGAAGTACTTACTATTTGTCACTATATACTACCCTGAGATTTGTTTCTTGCAGGCATTCAAAGGAAAATAAAGAAATGCAATGGAATATATGACAAACTATTCACGAACAAAGGTTGTAAATGACTAATGTGCAAAAGGAGGCAAATTGTGGAAATAAAAAAATAATGCTGAGGATATGAATTGTAGCGTTCTTGAAAGTGAGTCTGCTGGGTGTGACTTCAGTTCACAGAGTTGAAGTGAGTAAAGTTATCGCAGCTGGTTCAGGAGCCTGATAGTTGCAGGGTAATAATTGTTCCTGAACCTCGTGGTGAGGGACCTAGGGCTGTGTACCTCCTTCCCAATAGCAGCAGTTTTTAAGGGAGTGTGGCCTGGATGGTGGGGGGTCCTTGATGATGGATGCTACTTTCTTGTAAATGTGCTCAGTGGTTGGGAGGGTTTTGCCTGTGACGGACTGGGCTGTGTTCACAACTTTCTGCAGATTTTTCTGTTCCTGGGCCTTGGTGTTTCCATACCAGGGAATGATGTGGAGTCAGGATACTCTCCACTTTGTATCGATAGAAGTCGGTTGAAGTTTTAGATGACCTGTACTTTGAAGAAAATAGTGATGTTGTTGTGCCTTCTTTATGATGACACTTACTGCTGCTGCTAAGACAAATCCTTTGATATGATAATGCCAAGGAATTTAAAGTTACTGACCCTCTCCACCTCCAGTCCTATAGTGAGGACTGGCTTATCGACCTCTGCCTTCTTTTTCCTGCAGTCAATAATCAGCTCTTTGTCACTATTTAATCAGGTTTTCAGTCTCCCTCCTATATGTCAATTCATCACCACCTTTGATTTGACCAACAACAGTGGCATCAGTGAACTTAAATATGGCATTGGAGCTGTATTTAGCTACGCAATCAAAAGTACAAAGCCTTGTGGTGCACCTGTACTGATGGCGGTTGTGGAGAAGACGTTGTCGCCAATCCACATTTAACTGGGAGGTATAGGTCTTGAAGCTTAGTGTTACGTTTAGAAGGGATGACATTGCTGAATACAGAGCTGTAGTCAATGAAGAGCATCCTGTTATGATATGCACCCAGCCACGCCAGCTTCCGGAGTTTAGATGCTCTAACTCTCGGGAATATGAAAAACTGGTGCAGCCCCTTTAAAGGTTTAGGCTGTCCCGCTGATTGGCAGCCATGTTTTTGCACCAGGACTTTAATATTTAAAGAGCACCTGAATTGAAGTTCAGTGCTCAAATGTCGGCTCAACTTTGGATTCTCGTCTAGGGTCTCGTTTAGAGCCCTATCTTTTTTTCAGTCTGGTATTGTGTCTCAATTCTGGTATCAGATACTCTAGCACTTGAGTGCTTACCATCCTCGCCTAGGTCTCTTGCCACAATACAATTGAACCTAACATGGATCAAGCAGGGCATTGGAATCTTCTGTCAGCAGTGGCCAACCACAGTGAGACAATTTCAAGATAGAGCCTGGAGACACACAACCTCCAGGTCGCCGTGTGCCAACAATTGCAAGGGGAAAGTCAGCGTCACTCGGGTGAGGCTGTCGGTCGCTCTTCAGAGCCAGTATATCTCCCGACCCTGGAGAAATTCAGTGCTGACCCGTGTTCTTGCCACGGCTTCCTCTCTCAATGCCCATTGGTATTCGAACTCCAACCGTCCTGGTTCCCTTCGGAGTGCGGAAAGGTGGTCTTCATGCTCTCTCTCTGGACCAGGAGAGCCCTGGCCTAGGCCACGGCACACTGGGAAGTTCAGAAATTTGCTCGGATTTGGAGGAATTCATGGCTGCCACGAGGAAGGTGTTCCATCATCCTGCCGGAGCAAACTGAGCTTCCGACTGTCTAATGAAGGTGCGTCAGGTCAGTCAATCAGCCGCCGACTATGCTATTGGGTTTTGGCCTTTAGCCCAAGAGAGCAGCTGGAACGGGGAGGCCTTGGCCATTCTGTACTGCATGGGCTCCGAGGTGAACTAAAGGTAGAAGACTTAGAGGCTTAGACCCATCGACCAGTCCATCCTCCTCCATAATCGCCTGGAGGAACAAAGGTGGGATTATCTCAAGCGGTTGAAGAGGGCTAGCCCGAGCCCAGCCTCAAAGCATTGCAGCTCCACTCCCCAACCTCAGACAATGATCAGCCCACCTCGTGCTCAGGACCCTGTCAAGCCCGTGCAAATCAGTTGCACAAGATTCTCCGCCGATGAGAGGTCCCAACATCGGAGTTGAGGATGCTGCTATTACTGTGAGGAAGCAGGTCACTGTGGGCCGACTGTCCAAAGCTGTAGCTATCGGGATAACTGCAAAGACCGAGCAGTGTCAGGAGGACTGGAACGGCAGCAGTCACTTCTCTCAACCCCATGGATTCTGCTGTCACACTGAAGGTGGAGATCTCCTGGGTTAAGAACCAACGAGAGGTGAATGCTTTTGTGGACTCTGGGTCTGCTGTTAATTCCCTGGACTTGGGGACCACTCTGCGGCTCAACGTACTGCTGCCGGAGTTGAGTCGACCCATGCCTGCAACTGTCCTGAATGGCTGTCTGCTTGGTTTCTGGGCAGATCCTGCAGCAGGCATTGGTTTTATGGATGAGGATATTGGGACATGTGGAGGGTATTAGGTTCTATATCATCAATTCTCCTCACAAAACCCTATATGGAATGCTCTCCATAAGTAAGTTTTCGTCTATTTGGAAAATGTTCTAATTTTCTCCAAGTCCATGGAGGAGAACATCGCCCATGTCAGAGATATCTTAAAGAGGCTTCTTGATCATGGACTTTATGTCAAGCTGGAGAAATCCAAATTTCACATAACCTCCATTTCATTTCTGGGTTTTATCATCTCGAATGGCAATCTCAAGCAGGGCCTACTAAGACACAGGTAGTCAAAGATTGTCCACAACCAGCCAATGTGAAACAAGTCCAACGATCCCTGGGATTTGCCAACTGTTACGAAAACTTCAGCTCAGTGGTGGCTCCACTCACAACACTAACCAAGAGATCCACGGGCCCTTTTGTTTGGACTACCAAAGCAGAGGCTGCTTTTGCAGATCTCAAACAGCAGTTTACAGCAGGTCCCATTTTGGTTGCACCTAGCCTGGACCTTCCCTTCATCATGAGCATGGAGGTGGATGCCTCAGACGTTGGAATGTGTGAAGTGTTGTCTCAATAGACACCTTCAGACAATGAACTGCACCTGTGTGCATTGTTCTTCAGGAGGCTTTCCCTGGCAGAGGTGAATTACAACATTGGAAAAGGAGATTTGCTTGTGGTCAAGTTGGCTCTGGAGGAATGGCATCACTGGCTTGAGGGGACCAAGAACCCTTTTATTGTACGAACAGACCTCAGAAACCTGACTTATATTCAGGAGGCCAACAGACTGAATTCCAGGCAGGCTAGGTGCTCTCTTCACTTCACCCTCTTTAGATTCATCCTGACCTACCGATCCGGATCAAAAAATCAAAAACCGGATGCCTTGTCTCGTCAGTTCAATGAACCCGAAAGAGAGGAGCAGTTTACCACCGTTTTCCCCCAAGCCAAGCTGATACCGTCAATTGGTTGAGGAATCATCAAACTTGTTCGCAAGGCCCAGGTGCAGAGGGACGCTCTATCAGGTCACAGACAAGATAAAATCTGCAGATGCTGGAAATCTGAGCAAGAGACACAAAATGCCGGAGGAACTCAACGGGTCAGGCAGCGTCTATGGAAAAGAGTACAGATTCTGTCAGGTGTTAGGTACTTCAGTAGGGATATGTATCAAGAATGACTGTTCACCCAGGGATTGCTAGGACTCTTGAGGTCATCAAGAGAAGACATTTAGTCCATGAGCCAGTAGGGTTGGTCAGTACCATCTGAGGGGAATAATGCTCTTAGTGATTTTTGGCAAGGTATACATCTCTAGAGTTAGAAAATATGTGATAGCATTGCACCAGTGGTAGCTTTATTACTTCAAATAAGTAATCACTTTTTGTATATATTCCATATTAACATCAGTACAGCAGAAAATGTTACCCCACTCCCCAAAAGGTGAAAAACCTCATTTGGATAAATTTCTGGAGTTTTATCAATGTCATGATATTTTCCATATTGTTGTATCAAATCAAAACAATGTTAAGCTTTTGTCGTAGAATATAGAATTACAGTACAATAATTCAAATGCGGGGTTCCACACGGCCATAACCTAGGCACCATTTGGTTGTAAAATGAATATATTTAATCAAAGACTGCTTTCCATACTTTGTTTTCCATACTTTCATAACCTATTAATGATCATAATAATTTTCCAAGTCTTCCACATTTTTATCTGAACTTTCCACACTCTCTGAGGTAGATGCCTGGTTCTCACAGTCCGCCAGTCTACACATGCCAGTACACCTGAGGCCGTTTACAACACACATACATCTTGGGAGTGAACATTTTTTTGGACAATTACAGGCCAGTAGATCCAGGACGGCATCGGGTACTGACTGGCCTTCGATCCAGTGCACCACCAACTACTCAGCTTCTACTTCTCTCTCTATCTTCCATCCTCTGCCAACAGGGCTTGGCACTTGTAGGTCCCTCTCCAAACATCTTCTCCCTATACCAGCCTGGTAGTTGGCTCGCTGTGCATATTTTGTTAAGCAGTCCTTGTATGGTGGGACTTGATGACTTGCGATTTCACCTTTTTTGGCACAAAAATGGTGATACCTGAGCTCATTGACTTTGGTGGTCGATGCTTTTGGGGCATACAGGAGACATGTAAATGCCTTCAGTTTGTCCATCAGTTCTGGGGAGAGGACCCATTCCTGACCCAACTCCAAGAATGTGTTCTGAGTTTCCCTGTTGCTGGTCAGAAGTTTTAGGGCACTTGTCTTCCCTTTGCCTGTAAAAGCACTTACAGTGTTACATCCTATATATTCATGCAACCCGATGAGAGCCCTACAAACCTCTATGCCAACAGTGGCAGCAACTTTCCTGATGTCTACAAGCCTTGTATGGGTTCTAGTGCCACTCTTCTGGAACAATGGGGCCTCAATCTTGTAACAAAATGCTAAAGACATGATAAAGACATCTGTGTCTTCTGAGCAGATCACTACAGATTGGTATCCCTCTCTTGTGGCATGGGCAGCATAGACAAGTAGGCGGCCATCTGCTTCTTCTTGTTTACACTGAAGAGCTGACACCTCCTCACTGTCTTGAAATGTGATTCTGTAACATTTGTCATTCACAGTTGCATACAGAATCTTCTCCTGCAGCTTTGCTCTGTAGTCCACCTTCCTCCATTCATGGACTATGAAGCTAATGAGACTATTTTTGTTACTGACTTCGGCCAGAAGCTCCTCCACTGCCTCACCCATCTGTGTGCCTGTGATACCAGCCTCTTCACCCCGTAGAGACCTTTCACTATTCTTGATAGAGTTCTCCTTGTATGTGTCAAACATGATATTAATTCTGCTACTCTGACTGCCTTCCCTCACAGCCATATCCAGAATTGTTGGGGCAACATCTCTGTAAGTAACTTGATCATCTTTCACTCTTTGGACCAAGTTCATTCCATCAACCACTGTAGCAGAGTTTCCTGGGAGTTGCTCTTCTACTGCTACATTTTTCTGCAAGGTTGTGGCTTAAGTAGCTTTATTTGTCTTTCTCAGCAATCCTTCTGGTGCAGACAGGGCCCAGGGCAATGGTCCAAGGGGATGAGAAAGGATATCCTCCATATGTAGACTGTGCCCTTGTGCCATCACTATGATGCATCCAAGCAAAGACCTGTCTGCTTTCAAGATGATCGTCCTCCCATTTGATTTCACTTCTCTCTTCTTACACATATCACTGAATTTTTTCAGCTGTCCAGCTCTTGTCTCCATCCCTCCCCCTCCTGTCTTATCCTATCAGTTTGGATCTCCTCCTCCCCCTCCCACTTTCAAATCTCTTACTAGCTCTTCTTTCAGTTAGTCCTGACGAAGGATCTTGGCCCGAAACGTCGACTGTACCTCTTCCTAGAGATACTGCCTGGCCTGCTGCATTCTCCAGCAACTTTGATGTGTGTTGAATATTTTCAGCTTGTTGGTTTTCATTGAGTCATGGAATTTCTTTGTTGGTGGGTCTTCTCCTAGTCTCTCATCCTTGAAGGTTGCATAGCATTGCTCACCAATCTCATATGCCTTCATCAGGTCGGAAGCAATGTCCTTGGGGGCTGCCTTTGCCGTAGAGATGCTAATGAGGTCCTGCTTCTCTGCAAATGGGTTGACCCATTCATGTATGAGACTAACCACTGCTGAAACTGCTCCCTCATCTTTCTGGATTCTTGGCCACTGTAGCTCCTCATGACAAAGCTCTGATTTGTTGCCTTGCACCATCTCCCTTAACTGTCCCAGGAATGCACTGCAGTGCTCAGCTGTTATGTAGTAATGCTTGATAGCTCCAGCATTCAGGCTGAACCGTGATGTGCCTCCAGGAGTCTGTGTGTCTTTGTTCATTGTGGCTTCAATAGCCTGGTCCACAGGGATCTGCCCAAAGGGTTGTTACTTGACAGCTGCACTGAGAATTGGTCTGTCTTGAAGGTCTCATACACAGGATTCTTCTTTAGGAGGTTCATCATCTGAGCAAAGTAAGTGGACAGGTACCTGGCATAATTCATCTTATCATAGGCAAAGCACCATCGGATCATGGTTCTGATAGCATGGATGTGCAACTCCCAGTCCCCGTCACAGAAAGCTACCACCGCTGAAATGCTATCACATATTTTCTAGCACTAGGGGTGTATACTTTGCCAAAAATCACTATAAAAATATTCCCCCCAGATGGTACCGGTGGCCCAAATTTGGGGTCCTAGCTCATGGTGGCTTAGACTAGTGAGAGATGTCCAACAATACGTGCAGGTATATGAGGTGAGCACCCGGAGTAAGGAGTCCCACACCCAACCTTAAGGGCTCCTTCACCCTCTATCTGTTCCGGAGAGACCATGGGCGCACGTCTCCATGGACTTTGTCACAGGTCTTCTGCCTTCCAAGGGAAAGACCATCATCATGGTATTTGTAGATCATTTTATGAAGGCCTGAAACTTCATAACCTTGGATAAACTACCATCTTCTGCAGAGGTGGCTGAAATTATCCTGCATCAGGTCTTCAGGATCCATGGATTTCTGGTGGACATTGTGTCAGATTGTGGTCTGCAATGCTTTTGCAGGGCAATAGCAAATATTTCCTCTGTTGCCCCAATCAACTAACAACGGCCAGACAGAATGGGTGAACGAAGGTTTGGAACGAACCCTAAGATGCCTGGCCTCAGAAAAACCAGACGAGTGGTGCAATCATTTGATGTGGGCAGAGATAGCTCACGAAACTAGACAGCATTTGGCGTATGGGATATTCCAATTTGAATGCCAGTTTGGGTATTCTGTGCCACTACTCCCTGAGCAGGAGGCCAAAGATCTCGTCAGAAGCTGCAAGAAGAAATGGACTAGGGCAAGGGAGATTTTGTTGGCCTCTACTTCGAAGGCTGAAGTAAAGGCTAACTGCAAGAGAAGACAGGGACCAACTTTGCAGCTTGGGCACAGGTTTGGCTATCTTCTCAGGATTTGCCCCTCTGGGTGGAGACTGGGAAGTTGGCACCCAAGTTCAAATTTCTCAAGAAATAAACCCAGAGGCTTACACCCTGCAGCTCCCAAGATCCTCAAATCAATCCCACTTTCCAGATTTCTAACTTAAAACATGCAAACACCAGCTCCTTAACCCCACTATCAGACCCGCCATGACCCACTTTTATTGATGGGAATCAGATCTTTGCTGTAAGAAGAACTCTGGATTCACGAACTGTTAGGGATCTTTGTCAGTTGCTCGTGGACTGGGAAGGACTTGAGGAATGGTGCTGGATGCTGGAAAAGGACATTTTGGATCCAGCTCTCATCCATGACTTCCATTATCACCTCTCCGAGCAGCCAGGGCCGTCGGAGTCAACCATAGGGGAGAGGGTCCTGTTACAAGCACTCAACCATGCCAGCTTCCAGGATTTAGACACTCTAACTCTCTGGAATGTGGATAACTGGAGAGGTCTCTTTAAAGATTCAGGCATCCTATTAATTGGCGGCCATGTTTTGTTACAATGATTTTAATATTTAAAGAGCACCTGAACTGGGGTTTGGTGGTCAATTATCAGCTCAACTTTGTATTCTCATCTAGTGTCTAGTTTAGAACCCTGTCTTGGTTTCAGTCTCGTATCCTGTCTCGATTCTATTCTCAGATACTCCAGCACTTGAGTCCTAACCATTCTCGCCTAGGTCTCTTGTCACAGTTCCAGAACTCAGTGGAGAGCCAATGAAATGGCATCTGCTTTTGACATGTGATTGTAGGTAAATTGGATCGGATCCAAGCCACTCCTCATGTTGGAGAAAATATATCAATGGTCAACCTCTCAAAGCACATCACACTGTGGATGCAAATTCTACTGGGGATATTGCAGTCTTCACCCTTAATCATCTACATAAATTGTACAATATTGATAATCCAGCATCAATCCTTTTGGTGTACCACTTGTTACAGCTTGTCAATCAGAAAAAAATCATTTATGCCTACTCTTTGTAAGCTAGCCAATCTTCTATCCACACTACCTAAGAGTAAACAATACTGAAAACAGAGCATCAGGCAATGTTTGTGTAATCGGAATTTTAAAGTTAACAAGACCTTCTGTCAGGTGTCTGATCTGAAATGATAACCTGTTTCACTTTCCATAGATGCTGACTGACCAGCTAAAGGCTTCCAGCATTTTCTGTTTTTATTTCAGATCTCCAGCATCTGTGTTTTAATACTGATTTTCTATACACACTAAAATTATAGCTCCTATACCATGAGCTTTTACTTTTTCCAATAATCTTTCATGCAGCATCTGGAAACTTAAGTGTAGTTAGTACATCCACCAGTTTCCATTGAACCACAACCCATATTACTTCAACAAAGAACTACAATGAGCTGCACAAGCATGACTTTCCTTTCACAAAACCATGTTCTCTTCGCCTGTTTGCCTTGTAAGTGTAATAACAGCTTTAATAATGGATCATTTATTGTGTCTGCAGAGCCACTAACCTGCAGATGCAGATGTTAATTATGAAATTCACCTTTCCTTTGATAGACCAGCATAGAATTTGGTGACTCCTGCTTTCTGCTTCTGTGACCCGGACTACCTGTACCTCAAGACAGTGGGAAAAAAATACCACAAAAAACTACCCCATAAAATCCTCCAAATCTACTGGAAGGATTAGAAAAACAACTTCATCATCCCAACAAGCTTTGGGACCCAAGTTACAGTCAGTTAGCTCCATTGGGCTGGCCATCTCATTTGCATGTTTGACTCCAGTCTCCTGAAATCTCTTTTCTAAGATGTGTCATGTGAAGAGAATACCAGGCAGACAAAGGACAAGGTACAATGATATGCTCAAAGCTTACTTGAAACTGTGATCCTTAGGAGTGCTAAACTCTAACCACTCAAAGGTTCGGATGGTATTGAGAACCTTGAGGCAGAATGGCAGAAGGAGCACGTGACCAGTCAGGCATGGCTGCCTCATTTATGAAAGCATCTGTGCTTCCTACATTGGCCTCATCAGGTATGTCAGAACTCACAATACGCAATGGAAACAAATCATCCTCAATCCAGAGGATCTTTCTAAGAAGGTGAAGTTTCTAACAGTTTCCCATTGACAGATGTTAGTATAACTAACCTCTTCCTTCTTTCTATCTCTCTCTTCCTGAATAGAAGTTATAAGTGTTGTTTCCCTTCCCAATGGAACCTTTGCAAATTTACAAAATACTTAAATCCAGCACATCAGCTATCTCATTAGTTACATCCTAGAATGAAACCAGGCAAGAAACAGGAGCTTATCAGCCTCAGAATCAGAATCAAAATTAGAATCAGAATCCTTTATTATCGCCAAGTATGTGGACACATACAGGGAATTTGATGCCGGTTTCCCTGAGCTCTCGCTGTACAGAATCAAAATCTCGCTGTACAGCCTGCAGATTCAATAACCTGTTCTGCACTACTTCTGTGATAAATGCAATGTTGAATTCTTCCCTTCTTTCCAATTCCCAGTTTACTGTTATTTTTAGAACGTAGCTTATATTCTCCATAGCAGGAGTCCGTGGACCCCTTGCTTAATGGTATTGATCCACGACATATAAAAGGTTGGGAACCCCCTGCTCTATAGTGAAGCTGGATGCAAAATGTCTATATAATTCACCTGCTGTCCCTATGGTTTCCATTATTAATTCCCTAATGTCATTTTCTATAGAACCAGCATTTACTTTGTAAACCCTTTTTTCATTACCTAGTAAAATCATTACTCTTATTATTATTATTGGTTAGTCTATTTTGTACTCTAATATAAAACACCTTACTAATCTTTTGATTATACTTTGCTAGTTTTTTAGATTCAGTTCAGTTCAGTTCGCAGTAATCGCTGTTGTGCCGTTTGGGGGAGAGAGAGAGAGCGAATGCTGATATTCAAGTCAGATTCAACAGACCGTTGATATTCCTCGCAGTTAGCTTTCGGCGCGAGCCCTTTTTAATGTCTTCTGAGGTCACCAACTGTGACCCCTCCGTTCCGGATACAATCGTTCTTCTGCAGTGAACCCGGCACCCAGGCAAAGGTGGACACACACACCAGGTTCCCGCCGATCGTACCTTCTCACCCTGTGCGTCTATGGTTGGTCCCGCGACCAGACCTCCAAAACTCCCACCAACTTGAGTGGGCACACCGCTTTTCCAGGGTCTCGTTATCTCGTGGTGTCGTGGTGTGTCTTGCCTTAGCGAACCTGTTCCTTTTATCCCCCTGCTGGGGTATCGCCTGTCCATCAAACTTCAAACAGTTCAGGTTCAAAGCAATCGGTCTAAACAATACTCGGAACTGTGTCTCTCTTCGTTAATCTCTCTCGTCTCTCTCTTATTAGCATTTTGAATGTTTCCCCATTTGTCTCTTTCTTATCTCTCTTATCGGTATCAATCTTCTGATAACTTGGTCACAATATGTACATTTAAATCCAGCTCCACCCCTCCCAAGATTAACGCCATGCCTCTCAGAGATGTGTCCATTATCAGATCCTTTATATTCTTTTCTGTCACACATTTACTATTGGGATGCATGTATACTATTGCCAGAAGTGACTTGTTGCCTTTAATCCCCCAATCTACCTCATTGTAGTCCTTCCACTCCATTCTTTACCCCACTACACTTTGTAGCCACAACATTATATTCTGCATTCTACTTTTCTTTAATGACCTCAATGTACATATGTATGGCATGATCTGACCACAAAACCCTTCCACTCTATCTTGGTACATATGACAATAATAAAGCCAACACCACATCGATATTCTAGTAAATGACCTACACTAGCCAATAATGTCTTGGTTTGATTTATTTCAGTCCTTCACAGAATATGGAGATGCCCAGCTTTTCTATTTCAAATTGTCCTTGGGCTGAATGACTTGCTAGGTCATTTCAGAGAACAGTTGAGAGTTAACCACAATAATGGATCTGGAGTTACATATAGGCTAGACCGGTGAGCCTGGCAGACTTCCTTCCCTGAAGTGCATTAATGAACCAGATGGGCTTTTACAGCAGTCTTTTAGTTTTATTATCATCACAGCTGATACTAGATTTATTTAAGTATTTGAATGTAAATTCTGAAGCTGTAATATTGGAATTTGAAACCATATCTCTGGATGAATAGTCCAGTCCTCCAGATACAATTCAAGTAACTTATTTTCCTGTACCCATGACTTCAACCACAGTAGTAATGGAGGCATTACTATTTTCCAGAGGATGATGTATTGTATCCAATCTTTTATTATGATTGTGTTGCCTGACAAATAGGCTGTGTAACTGTGTAGGAGGAAGGGAAGACAAAGGAAATCCACAGCTCTTAGCTGCTGGGAATGAGATATGAGAAAGTGCAATCTGTCCCAATTTCAACCCATTGTGAACATAAGGAAGAGTGGGTGATGTGAAAGGATAAGCTTGTGCCTTTCCTGATCTTGAGATACTCTAAAGTCAATGAAGTACTTGAAATGTGGGAAAAGCAGTAGCAAACTCTGCACTCAGCCAAACTGTAATGTAACGTTGTCAGATGATGTGAAGTTAGTGACATTGCTTCAGAGATAAATAATGACCAAGATCCCAATAAAAGCAACAATAGCCGCCTTTAACTCTGAAAATGGCCTCCCTGAAAAAGCCGTGTTATTTCAGTACTGCAATGGAGTTCATCCTTGTTTTATTTTCTTTACTTCACACTACTGGGACGAGAACACTCAGGCTTTGACACAGATATGGAGGGGCAATACACCGAAGCTGGACACAGAATGCAGATAGAGAGAAGGATCTTGCTGTTTCTTGATCTATTGGTTAAATGTGGGATTCACTATACTTTGGATAAAAAAAACAAACTGTTGACACCAATTTAAATGGAGCTTGCTTTAAGGATCTCTGAACTTTCTCACTAGATTAAGCCCCTATTTTATTACAACGTAATTTTTTTTATATAAAACATGTAAAAATTAGAAAATAGTCTGAATTGCCTGAACATTACCATATGCAGTAAGTTCATGATTGCTGAATAGCCTCACATATTGCAAATCTCTCTTCTATTTCTTTCATTAATGTATTAGCTACTACCTGGAGTGAAGCAATTAGATAACCTTCAATGTTTAGAGCTTAATGCATTGAGGCATGTTTGAATTTTTCAATCCCACTAGCCAGACTACACTTGGCTGTGGTCCATTTTTATAAAGAGGTTGAAGGCACAAGAGGGGTATTTTTAAATCTCAGAGCAGCTTTTAAATTCTGTCTTCTTTGCTGGATGGCTTAAATAAACAACAAAACTCTTCAGAACCGACTCTTTTCCTAATCCCCACTCCACTCTCTAGGTACTTAGAGTTTCACTTGAGAGTCAGGGAGCACTGACATAACTCACAGTCCCATTCACACACTTTTTTTTATCCCCCTCTCAAGGTCAGTGTATGTCAGAGCCATCCAACAATGACAGAAAGAATGGATCTTTGCTTCAATACATTTACCAGACATCAAGTTGGCTTTTCGTGGCACTATCAGGAAGATAGCAACATCAGCAGGCCATTATTGTAATTGATTTTTGGGATCTAGATAAATAATCTAAAACAAAGCCAGCATTTGTTGCTCATACCTAATCACCCTTGTGAAGTGAACTGGTGAGCTGCCTTTTTAAACTACTGTGGGTGGGAGTTCCAGTGTTTAGACCCAGCAACAATGAAGGAAGAGGAAGAGGCCCTTGTCTGGTTTTCTAAAGTGTTTTTGGAATAAATTCTCTAATTAACTGCAGGAACTTTAACAAATAGTTCTCTGTGCACCATTGCCATGGAGACAGCGAAAGCTTAGGGTGCTTGATAGGGTGCCGTTCAAGTAGGCTGCTTTGTGCTGGATGGTGTCAATCATTTTGAGAATTGTTGGAATTGTGCTCGTATCGTTAAGGGAAGAGCAGTCCACCACACTCCTGACTCATGCCATAGAAGTGGTGGAAAGGTCAGGAAGCGTCAAGAAGTTAGTCACTCACTGAGGGATACCCAGTCTCGTTGCCACAGTATTTAAGTGATCTGTCTTGCTGAGTTTCAGGTTAATGGTGAAGTTCAGGATGCTGATGATAGGAGACAGTGGCAGCAGAGCTTCTGAATGTCAAGATGATCGGACACTCTCTTGTTGCAGATGGTACTGGCCTGGCTGTTTTGTGGTGTGAAATATTACCTACTGCCTATGATCGAATGTTGTCAAGGTCTGGCTATGTTGCTAAGAAGTTGTGAATGGAATTGACCATTGCACAATCATCAATGATCATCTTCACTCCTCAACTTATGATAGAAGGAATATTATTGATGAAGCAATTGAAGATGGTTGGGACCAAGGCAATTCTGGCAGTTGAAAATGACTGGGTCTGATTTGGGGACTCCTGTAGTTGATGACGTGTGAAAACAAGAACCATTTTCTTTTGTGGGAGGTATGACTCCAAAAACACTGGAGTGGTTTCTCTCTGCTTGACAGAACAGTCCCCTCCAGCCTGTTCGGCCTTTCATATCAATCATGGTCAACTTAGAGGCATGGATTAGGCATTTGGAGAGACATCTGTGGCCTGCAAGAATGACACTGAATTTACATACTCTTTGGGTATTAGAAGAACGTATTGTGACTTCCATCTGCCACTGAAGACCATCAATACAGATGTGATGCTGCCAAGCTGTACAATATTTGCAACACCAATGAAATAGGTGTCTTTATTGATGCTTTGCTGCATGCTTGAGTGCTCGGTGGAGGGTGCATTTGCTAATGGAGGAGGGGGTTCATTGCTTTGCTGCTGCTTATGAGTGGGAGTGGGTGCTGGGGGGGCTTTGGGGTTCTAACTTTTAACTATCATTCATTCTTTGGGGCACACCTCTGTTTTCATGGATGTTTGCGAAGTAATAGAATTTCTTAACCTATATTGTACATATTTCTCTGACATTAAATGTACCTATAGCAACCTGTCGCAATAGTGAAGGCTTCCCATCACCTGGACATTGCTTGTCAGCCAGGTTCATCCTTCTGTGTATATCTGAAGGAAAAGGGCAGAGGAGAACTGCCATCACGTCATGAATATGAGTCACAGCTCGGAAACCAGAGTTCAGGTCCTGTTGGCTCTCATTAGTGCAGTGGAAGGAACTTGATTGAAATAAGATTGTCTGCTGATATATAAGCTTTAGGCAAAGTGGGAGAAATTAGCTAACACTTCACTTTAAGTACAAATATAAGACCATAGGACTATAAGATATAGGAGCAGAAATAGGCCATTCATCCCATTGAATCTGCTTTGCTAGTCCATTAAAGCTGATTTATTATCCTTCTCAACCCCATAATCTTTGACACCCTGATTAATCAAGAAGTTGTCAATTTAGATTTAAATATACCCAATGACTTGGCCTCCACAACCATCTGTAACAATGAATTCCACAGATTCACCATCCTCTGCCCAAAGAAATTCCTCTTCATCCCTGTTCTGAAGGGACTTCCTTCTACTCTGGGGCTGTGCCCTCTAGTCCTAGACTCACCTACTACAGGAAACATATTCCCCACATCCACTCTGTCTAAGCCTTTCAATATTCAATAGGTTTCAATGAGATCTCTCTCATCCTTCTAACCTCCAGGGAGAATACACCCAGAGCAATCAAATGCTCTTGATACATTGACCCTTTCAATCCTGGGATCATCCTCCTAAATCTCCTCTGGACTCTCTCCAAAGCCAGCACATCTGTTCTTAGATAATGGGCCCAAAACTGCTAACAATACTCCAAGTGCAGGCTGACCAATGCTTTATAAAGCCTCAGCATTAAATTCTTGCTTTTATATTCTAGTCCTCGCAAAATGAATGCTAAAATTTCATTTTCCTTCCTTACCACTGACTCAAGCAACAAGTTAACCTTTAGGGAATCCGGCATCAGGACTCCCAAGTCACTTTGCACCTCTGATTTCTATATTTGCTCCCTGTATATAAAATAGCCTACGTCTGTATTCCTTCTAGCAAAGTGCATGACCATACACTTCCCTGCTGTATTTCATCTGCCACTTCTTTGCTTATTCTCCAAATCTGTCGAAGTTCTTCTGCAGACTCCCTGCTTCCTCAACATTGCCTGCCTCTCCACCTATCATCCTCACACCTGGCTGCAAAGTCATCAATTCCATCATACAAATCATAGACATACAACTTGAAAAGTAGCGGTCCCAACACCAACGCCTGCAGAACACCACCAGTCACCAGCAGCCAACCAGAGAAGGCCCCCTTTATTCCCACTCTTAACCTCCTGCCAGTCAGCCGATCTTCTATCCATGCTAGTATCTTTCCTGTAATACCATGGGCTCTTACCTTGTTTAGCAGCCTCTTGTGTGTCACCTTGTCAAAAGCCTTCTGAAAATCCAAGTATCAAAATCCACTGACTCTTCCTTGTCTATCCTACTTTCCTGCAAAGAATTCCAACAGATTTGAGAGGCAAGATATCCCCTAAAGGAAACCATGCTGACTATCGTATGCCCTCTCTTTTGATTTTCTGTTGCACTTGACTTCCCTTGTAAACCACAGTTATCTCATCCCCCCTTTAGAACATTTCCTCTTTTTAGGGATGTATATATCTTTTACCTTCAGATAAATAGATCCCAGAAACTCCAGCCTATGGAGCTGGAGGACTATGTATGCGGGTATGTGTCTGGATAGGAACGAGGAAAGGGGCTTGCTTTGCTGTTCTTGTTTCATTGCTTGTTGTGTTCTGTTTTGCTATGTTCTGGCTTTTTCTGCTGAGCATTGTGGCCATGCTATGTTAGTGCCAGAATGTTTGGCAACACTTGTTGGCTGCCCCCAGCACATCCCTAGGGTGTGTTGGATGTTAATGCAAATGATGCACTGTATATTTTGAGGCACTGTTTATTTAAATAAACTGAATCTGATGAGATGAAGTATAAGGTTTATAACTGAACGCTCATTTCATGGCAGTCTGCACACTAGATTGGTGTTGGGAGCAGCTTATAAAATCTTTGGCATTCATTAGCTGCACACCTGGGCTGTGGTGCTACTTAAACCAGCCTGAACTTTGTAGAAGACTTGTGCAATCTGATTGTAGGAGGTGTTGCTAATTGGTTCCGAAGGCAATCTGAGCTGTGATGTTCTGAGCAATGGCTGAACATGCAAGTGAACAACCAGCAAGGGTTTTCAGATGCAACACTGAATAACTTGGTGAGCTGGAGGAGGAAAATCCTATTTTCCAAGTCAGAAATTCAGAAACAGTGTAAATAGCAAGTCACGATTGTTGCAAGTGTCACTCCTAATGCTCCCTTGATGCTCCAAATTTGTGGATACAATGTAGAAACAGGTAGATAGGGATGTAAAGAAAGCTTTAGGCACACTGGCCTTCGTAAATCAAAGTACTGAGTGCAGGAGGTGGGATGTTATGTTGAAGTGTACAAGACATTGGTGAGGGCTAACTTGGAGTATTCTGTGCAGTTTTGGTCGCCTGCCTACAAGAAAGATGTAAATAAGGTTGAAAGAGTACAGAGAAAATTTACAAGGATGTTACCGGGACTGGAAGACCTGAGTTATAAAGAAAAATTTAAAAGGTTATAACTTTACTCCTTCAAAGGTAGAAGATTGAGGGGAGATTTGATAGAGGTATATGAAATTATCTCTATCTACCCTATAGATGGGGTAAATGCAAGCAGGCTTTTTCTCGGCTGGGTGGGACTTCAACCAGAGGTCATAGTTGAGGGTGAAAGGTGAAAAGTTTAATGGGAACATGAGGGGGAAACTTCTTCACTCAGAGGGTTGTGAGAGTGTGGAATGAGCTGCCAGCACAAGTGGTGCAGGTGTGAGCTCAATTTCAAAGTTTAAGTGAAATTTGGATAGGTATGTGGATGGTAGGGGTGTGGAGGGCTATGGTCTCAGTGCAGGTCGGTGGGAATAGGCAGTTTGAATTGTTTCGGTGTGGACTAGATGGACTGAA
The DNA here is from genome assembly GCF_030028105.1 of Mobula birostris. NCBI lineage: Eukaryota > Metazoa > Chordata > Chondrichthyes > Myliobatiformes > Myliobatidae > Mobula > Mobula birostris. Next base: position 168,695,818 of record NC_092370.1, on the reverse strand, counting down.
GAATGTGTTTCTGTGCTGTACTTCTCCATGACTCCAAATAAGTTCAATGGCCTCATGCCTATTGTCGAGCTAAGTGATGCCATCCCTGGAGTGCTCTGTAATACAGTAGAGGTACTGTCCACATTGTGGATTCCAGCATCTATGCACAGAATGATGAATTTGGTTACAGCTGGAAGTCGAAGACAAGCCTAATTTTCTCTCAGCCTGATTCTCCCTGTTGAGTCCAGAAATAAGATGCAGAACGTGTGTGGGGGGAGGGGGTAGGAGTGGAAGGCAAATACATCACAACTAACCCTTCAGTTTCGGCAGATACATCCAGCATGGCCCCGTTCATTATTTACGAGCCTTTATCAGGAAGATAGATATTTTGTTCACATTTCTTTATATCATTGTCAAGCTGTGTTTTTACTAAAAAATAATTAATTAGTTCAATGTGTTTTCAAATAAATGTCACTGTTCTTCAGAAACACTTGAAAACATTGAAAAGATCTTTGACAGTATGAACAATCAAAAGGCTAACAGGACAGCCTGTGAGCAAGGGCTCAGGCTAGACTGACTGGAACCTCATTAGCGTTTGCAGGCTGCTTCACCTGAAGGCTTCAAATTCAGTATGGTGTACATGGCCACAAAAGGTAATCTGGTCTTTGGTCTAGTGGTGGTGTGGGGGTGACTGTGATGCCTGCCGATTACTACTAATATATTCGTACACTGCCCAATTCCATGATGGAAGTGAGCCTTAAATGGTGAATCAGAAATTGGACATCACTGAAATTTGTAGTGACTCTTTAACAATCACTCGATTCTGGAATGGTTCTGGAGGATTTGAAACTTGCAAATATCATTCCACTCTTTAAGAATGGAGGGAGGCAGAAGAAAGGAAATTATAGGTCAGTTAGTCTGACTTCAGTGGTTAGAAAGATGTCGGAGTCCATTGTTAAGGATGGGGTTTCTGGATACTTGGAGTCACATGATAAAATTGGCCAGAGCCAACGTAGTTTCATTAAGGGGAAATCTTGCCTGATAAATCTGTTAGAAATGTTTAAGGGTATAACAGGTAGGATAGACAAAAGAGGGTCAATGGATGTTGTTTACTTGGATTTTCAGGAGTTCTTTGGCAAGGTGCCGCACATGAGGCTGCTAAACAAGATAAGAGCCCATGGTATGACTAGCATGGATAGAAGATTGGTTGACTGGCAAAGGCACAGAGTGGAAATAAAGGGCTCCTTTTCTCATTGGCTGCTGGTGACTAGAAGTGTTCTGTGGGGTTGTTGTTGGGACTGCTTCTTCTCATGTTGTACTGTACGTCAATGACTTGGATGATGGAATTGATGACTTTGTGGCCACATTTGAAGAAAATACAAGGACAGGTGGAGGTGCAGATAGTGTTGCAGATGCAGGGAGTCTGCAGAAGGACTGACAGATTAGGAGAATCGACAAAGGAGTAGCAGATAGAATACAGTATGGGGAAGTGTAGGGTCATACATTTTGTTAGAAGGAATAATGGTGTAGACTATTTTATAATCGCGGAGCAATTTCAGAATCAGAATCAGAGTCAGATTTAATATCACCGGCATATGTCTTGAAAATTGTCTTTGCAGCAGAAGTATGTTGCAATGCATAATAATAGAAAAATGTGTATTACAGTAAGTATATTATATATATAAAATAGTTCAATTAAGTAAGTAGTGCAAAAATAAAAATAAAAATGTAGTGAGGAAGTGTTCATGATGTCAATATCCATTCAGAAATTGGATGGCAGAGAGGCAGAAACCATTCCTACGTCATTGAGTGTATGTCTTCAGGTTTCTGTACATCTTTCCTGTTTGTAGCAATGAGAACAAAGCATGATCTGGGTGATTGGTGCGGGGGGGGGGGTCATTAATGATGGATGCCGACTTTTTGAGGCATTGCTCTTTGAAGAAGTCCTGGACACCATAGAGGCTCGTGCTTGTGATGGAGCTGACTATGTTTATAACTCTCTGCTGTTTGTTTTGATGCTGTCAAATAGCACCCTCCCCACTCCATACCAGGTGGTGATACATCCAGTAACAATGCTCTCCATGGGACATCTGTAGAAATTTGCGAGTGTCTTTGGTAACATATCAAATCTCAAACTACTATTGAAATATAACCACTGTCATGTCTTCTTTGTAGCTGCATCGATATGTTGGGGCCAGGATAGATCAGTGGTGCAAACGGCCTTGGGAGTCCTCATACAGGATTCCCCAAAGGTTAACTTACAGGTTGAGTCAGTGGTAAGGAAGGCAAATACAATGTTAGTATTTATTTCGACTGGACTAAAATATAAAAGCAAGAATGTGATGTTGAAGTTTTATGAGGCTTTGGTCAGACTGCACTTTGGAGTATTGTGAGGAGTTTTGGGCCCCTTATCTATTAATGTATGTGCTGGTGTTGGAAAGGGTCCAGAGGAGGTTCACAAGATAGATGCTGGGAATGAAAGGGTTAATCTGTGAGGAGTGTTTGATAGCTCTGGGCCTGTACTCATTATAGTTTAGAAGAATGAGGGGTGATCTCATTGAAACCTATGGAATATCAATAGGTTAAAATGGTTGTTGTGATGCATCTAGTGTGGGAGTGCAGCGGGTAGTGCTTGTCACTCTCACTTTCAGCTTCCACCACTAGCCAGCAGTTTTGCGAAAAGGAGAGGTGAATGTGTAAGTCTCTCCCTGTCCGTACACAGCCTCTCCAGCAGCAAGCCTCATGTAGTGCCTCCTCGCTTCTGACACATAGAAACTGAACTCCTACTGGACTCGGGCTGAACTATGGAGGATGGATAGGAGGTCTGGTCTTGGCACACATAGCATGCAGGGCCACCCGTGTGTGGACACGCCCTGGTGCTCATGAACCAGATCCCCAGCTGTGGGTAAGTAGCCCCACTGCCTTGTGGGCAGCCTTGGGAAAGACGGAGGCTATAGGAGTGAACCTATAAAGCAGCTAGATGATATTAAACATCCTTCCGGCAGCTCCTGCAGTCAAGCTGGTGCCAAACGTATAGCTTCATAAGCTTTCCTTTGGACTACAATGATGAGGCTAAGAGGGGGATCTTGGTGAATGGGCATCTCAAGATCTCCATACCCTCCGGGCAGGCTTGTGATGATCATCATCATCACACAATGTCCTTGGAGGCAGACGGATGCCAGCCACCAACCACACAGAGTGGACATGGAGAGTGGGGGAGTCCAGGACCAAGGACAGAGAAGCTCGATGACTTTCGTCTTATCAGGGAAAGTGAGGAGGTGATAGAGAGGAGCTATAGGCAGGTAGTCACACTGGGGCCTGGGGAGACTGGTAAGTGGGTAACAGTCAGGAGTCAGAGGCTAGAGAGCACCCCTGTGGCTGTACCCCTTGACAATAAGTACTCCCGTATGAGTACTGTTGGGGGGGACGGCTTACCTGGGGGAAGCAACAGTGGCCACACTTCTGGCGCAGAATCTGGCCCTGTGGCTCAGAAGGGTAGGAAAAGGAAGAGGATGGCAGCAGTGATAGGGGACTCTATAGTTAAGGGGTCAGACAGGTGATTCTGTGGATGCAGGAAAGAAGCACGGATGGTAGTTTGCCTCCCAGCTGCCAGGGTCCGGGATGTATCTGATTGCGTCCACGATATCCTGAAGTGGGAAGGAAAACAGACAGAGGTCGTGGTACATCTTGTTACCAATGACATGGGCAGGAAAAGGGAGGAGGTCCTGAAAGCAGACTACAGGGAGTTAGGAAGGAAGTTTGGAAGCAGGACCTTAAAGGTAGTAATCTCGGGATTACTGCCTGTGCCATGCAACAGTGAGTGTAGAAATAGAATGAGGTGGAGGATAAATGCGTGGCTGAAGGATTGGAGCAAGGGGCAGGGATTCAGATTTCTGGATCATTGGCACCTCTTTTGGGGCAGCTGTGACCTGTACCAAAAGGATGGGTTGCACCTGAATCCCAAGGGAACCAATATCCTGGCGGGGAGGTTTGTGAAGGCTACTGGGGAGAGCTTAAACTAGGATTGCTAGGGGGTGGGAACCAAACAAAAGAGACGGAAGAAGAGACGGCTGGCTCGCAAATAGAGAAAGTGTGAGAGGGAGGATAGGGAAGCAGATGATAGAGAAGGGGCGCGCTCAGACCAATGGTTTGAGATGGGTCTATTTTAATGCAAAGGAGTATGATGAACAAAGAGGATGAGCTTAGAGCGTGGATCAGTACTTGGAGCTATGATGTTGTGGTCATTACAGAGACTTGGATGGCTCAGGTACAGGAATGGTTACTCAGAGTGCCAGGCTTTATATGTTTCAGAAAGGACAGGGAAGGAGGCAAAAGAGGTGGGGGCATGGCACTGTTGATCAGAGATAGTGTCACAGCTGCAGAAAAGGTGGACGTCATGGAGGGATTGTCTACGGAGTTTCTGTGGGTGGAAGTTAGGAGCAGGAAGTGGTCAATAACTCTACTGAGTGTTTTTTATAGACCACTGAATAGTAACAGGGACATCGAGGAGCAGATAGGGAGACAGATTCTGGAAAGCTGTAATAATAACAGGGTTGTCGTGGTGGGAGATTTTAATTTCCCAATTATCGATTGGCTTGTCCCTAGAGTGAGGGGTTTAGATGGGGTGGAGTTTCTTAATTGTGTTCAGGAAGGTTTCTTGACACAATATGTAGATTAGCCTACAAGAGGAGAGACTGTACTTGCTCTGGCATTGGGAAATGAACCTGGTCAGTTGTCAGATCTCTCAGTGGGAGAGCATTGGAGATAGTGATCACAATTCTATCTCCTTTACCATAGCATTGGAAGGGGATAGGAATAGACAATTTAAGAAAGCGTTTCATTGGAGTAAGGTGAATCTATGGAATTCGTTGCCACGGTCGGCAGTGGAGGCCAAGTCATTGTGTGTAGTTAAGACAGAGATTGTTAGGTATCTGAGTAGCCAGGGCATCAAAGGTTATGGTGAAAAGGCGGGGGAGTGAGACTAAATGGGAGAATGGATCAGCTCATGATAAAATGGCGGAACAGAATCGATGGACCGAATAGCCGACTTCTGCTCCTTTGTCTTATGGTCTTATGGTCTTAATATGAGACTATCAGGCAGGAACTTGGAAGCATAAACTGGGAACAGATATTCTCAGGGAAATGTACGGAAGGAATGTGGCAAATGTTCAGGGGATATTTTTGTGGCGTTCTGCATAGGTAGGTTCCAATGAGACAGGGAAAATATGGTAGGGTACAGGAACTGTGGTGTACAAAGGCTGTTGTAAACATAGTCAAGAAGAAATGAAGAGCTTATGAAAAGTTCAAAAAACAAAGTAATGATAGAGATCTGGAAGATTATAAGGCTAGCAGGAAGGAGCTTAAGAATGAAATTAGGAGAGCTAGAAGGGGCCAGGTGAAGGCCTTGGTGGACAGGATTAATGAAAGCCCCAAGGCATTCTACAAATATGTGAAGAGCAAGAGGATAAGATGTGAGAGAATAGGACCAATCAAGTGTGACAGTGGAAAAGTGTGTATGAAACCTGAGGAGACAGCAGAGGTAATTAATGAGTACTTTGCTTTAGTATTCACTCCAAAAAAGGATCTTGGCGATTGTAGGGACGACTTGCAGTGGACTGAAAAGCTTGAGCGTGTAGAAATTAAGAAAAAGGATGTGCTGGATCTTTTGAAAAGCATTAAGTTAGATAAGTCACCAGGACTGGACGAGACCTACCCCAGTCTATTGTGGGAGGCAAGGGTGGAGATTGTTAAGTCTCTGGCGATGATATTTGTATCATTAATGGGGACAGGAGAGGTTCCAGAGGATTGGAGTGTAGTGGATGTTGTTCCACTATTCATGAAAGGGAGTAGAGATAACCCAGGAAATTATTGACCAGTGAGTCTTACTTCAGTGGTAAGTTGATGGAGAAGATCCTGAGAGGCAGGAGTTATGAACATTTGGAGAGGCATAATATGATTAGGAATAGTCAGCATAGCTTTGTGAAAGGAAGGTCCTGCCTTTTGAGTCTGATTGAATTTTTTTGAGGATGTGACTAAAAACATTGATGAAGGTAGAGCAGTAGATGTAGTGTATATGGATTTCAGCAAGGCATTTGACAAGGTACCCCATGCAAGACTTATTGAGAAAGTAGGGAGGCATGGGATCCAAGGGGACATTGCTTTGTGGATCCAGAACTGCCTTGCCCACAGAAGGCAAAGAGTGGTTGTAGATGGGTCATTTTCTGCATGGAGTTTGGTGACCAGTGGTCTGCCCCAGGGATCTGTTCTGGGACCCCTACTCTTCGTGATTTTTATAAATGACCTGGATGAGGGAGTGGAGGGATGGATTAGTAACTTTGCTGATGACAACATCAGGGTGTTGTGGATAGTGTGGAGGGCTGTCAGAGCTTATAGAGGGACATTGATAGAATATAAAACTGGGCTGAGAAGTGGCAGATGGAGATGGAGTAAGGTGGTTCATTTTGGTAGGTCAAATATGATGGCAGAATATAGTATTAATGGTAGGACTCTTGAATGTGTGGAGGATCAGAGGGATCTTGGGGTCCAAGTCCATCGAACACTCAAAGCTACTGTGTAGGTTGACTCTGTGTCTAAGAAAGTATACGGTGCATTGAGTTTCATCAATCATGGGATTGAGTTTAGGAGTTGAGAGGTAATGTTGCAGCTACATAGGAACCTGGTCAGAGTCCACTTGGAGTACTGTGCTCAGTTCTGGTTGCCTCACTATGGGAAGGATGTGGAAACTATAGAAAGGGTGCAGAGGAGATTTACAAGGATGCTTCCTGGATTGGGGAGCATGCCTTATGAGAATAGGCTGAGTGAACTCAGCCTTTTTTCCTTGGAGTGACGAAGGATGAGAGGTGACCTGATAGAGGTGTATAAGATGATTAGAGGCATTGATCGTGTGGATAGTCAGAGGCTTTTTCCCAGGGCTGAAATGGTTAGCACGAGAAAGCACAGTTTTAAGGTGCTTGGAAACAGGAACAGAGGAGATATCGTAGGTATGTTTTTTACGCAGAGAGTGGTGAGTGCGTGGAATAGGCTGCCGGCGATGGTAGTGGAGGCAGATACAATAGGATCTTCTAAGAGACTCCTGGACAGGTACATAGAACTTAGAAAGACATTGGGCTATGGGTAACCCTAGGTAATTTCTAAGATAAGGACATGCTTGGCTCAGCTTTGTGGGCTGAATGGCCTGTATTGTGCTTTAGGTTTCCTATCTATGATCTATGACACAGCCTTAGAATATAAGGACATCCCTTTAGAATAGAGATAAGGAGGAATTTCAGCGGGTGGTGAATCTGAATTTCATTGCTCCAGATGGCTGTGGAGGCCAAGTCATTGATTACAACAGGAAATACAAAAGGCTTGTCAGAAGGGCAGTGTTATGATAATTGTGGGAGATTTTAACATGCGAGTAGATTGGGAAAATCAGGTCGGCACTGGATCTCAAGAGAGAGAATTTGTAGAATGTCTGCGAGGTGGCTTTTTAAAACAGCTTGTTGTTTTGCCCTCTAGGGGATCGGCTGTACTGGATTGGGTATTGTGTAATGAACCAGAGGTGATTAGAGAGATTGAGGTGAAGGAACCCTTAGGAGACAGTGATCATAACATGATTGAGTTCACTGTGAAATTTGAAAAAGAGAAGCCGAAATCCAATGTGTCGGTATTTCAGTGGAGTAAAGGAAATTACAGTGGCATGAGAGAGGAACTGGCCAAAGTTGACTGGAAAGGGACACTGGCGGGAAGGACGACAGAGCAGCAGTGGCTGGAGTTTATGCGAGAAGTGAGGAAGGTGCAAGACAGGTATATTCCAAAAAAGAAGAAATTTTCGAATAGAAAAAGGATGCAACTGTGGCTGACAAGAGGAGTCAAAGCCAAAGTTAAAGCAAAGGAGAGGGCATACAAGGAAGCAAAAATTAGTGGGAAGACAGAGGACTGGGAAATTTTTAAAAGCTTACAAAAAGAAACTAAGAAGGTCACTAAGAGAGAAAAGATTAAGTATGAAAGGAAGCTAGCAAATAATATCAAAGAGAATACTAAAAGCTTTTTCAATTACATAAAGAGTAAAAGACAGGTGAGAGTAGATATAGGACCGATAGAAAATGATGCTGGAGAAATTGTAATGGGAGATAAGGAGATGGTGGAGGAACTGAACGAGTATTTTGCATCAGTCTTCACTGAGGAAGACATCAGCAGTATACCGGACACTCAAGAGTGGCAGGGAAGAGAGGTATGTGCAGTCACAATTACGACAGAGAAAGTACTCAGGAAGCTGAATAGTCTAAAGGTAGATAAATCTCCTGGACCAGATGGAGTGCACCCTCGTGATCTGAAGGAAGTAGCTATGGAGGTTGTGGAGGCATTAGCGATGATCTTTCAAAAGTTGATAGATTCTAGCATGGTTCCGGAGGACTGGAAGATTGCAGATGTCATTCCGCTATTTAAGAGGGGGGCAAGGAAGCAAAAAGGAAATTATAGACCTGTTAGCTTGACATCGGTGGTTGGGAAGTTGTTGGAGTCAATTGTCAAGGATGAAGTTACGGAGTACCTGGAGGCATATGACAAGATAGGCAGAACTCAGCATGGTTTCCTTAAAGGAAGATCCTGCCTGACAAACCTACCACAATTTTTTGAGGAAATTACAAGTAGGCTAGACAAGAGAGATGTAGTGAATGTGGTATATTTGGATTTTCAGAAGGCCTTTGACAAGGTGCCACACATGAGGCTGCTTAACAAGATAAGAGCCCATGGAACTATGGGAAAGTTACATACGTGGATAGGGTGTTGGCTGATTGGCAGGAAGCAGAGAGTGGGAATAAAGGGATCCTATTCTGGTTGGCTGCCGGTTAGCAGTGGTTTTCCACAGGGGTCCGTGTTGGGGCTGCTTCTTTTTACGTTGTACATTAACGATTTGGATTATGGAATAGATGGTTTTGTGGCTAAGTTTGCTGATGATACAAAGATAGGTGGAGGGACCAGTAGTGCTGAGGAAACAGAGAATCTGCAGAGAGATTTGGACAGATTGGAAGAATGGGCAAAGAAGTGGCAAACGAAATACAATGTTGGAAAGTGTATGGTTATGCACTTTGGCAGAAGAAATAAACGGGCAAACTATTATTTAAATGGGGAGAGAATTCAAAGTTCTGAGGTGCAACGGGACTAGGGAGTCCTTGTGCAGGATCCCCTAAGGTTAACCTCCAGGTTGAGTTGGTGGTGAAGAAGGTGAATGCAATGTTGGCATTCATTTCTAGAGAAATAGATGTTGAGGCTCTATAAGGCACTGGTAAGACCTCACTTGGAGTACTGTGGGCACTTTTGGTCTCCTTATTTCAGAAGGGATGTGCTGACATTGGAGAGGGTGCAGAGGAGATTCACTAGAATGATTCCAGGAATGAGAGGGTTAACATATGAGGAACGTTTGTCTGCTCTTGGACTGTATTCCTTGGAGTTTGGAAGAATGACGGGGGACCTCATAGAAACGTTTCGAATGTTGAAAGGCATGGACAGAGTGGATGTGGCAAAGTTGTTTCCCATGATTGGGGAGTCTAGTACGAGAGGGCATGACTTAAGGATTGAAGGGCGCCCATTTGGAACAGAGACGCGAAGAAATTTTTTTAGACAGAGCGTGGTGAATCTATGAAATTTGTTGCCACGGGCGGCAGTGGAGGCCAAGTCATTGGGTGTATTTAAGGCAGAGATTGATAGGTATCTGAGTAGCCAGGGCATCAAAGGTTATGGTGAGAAGGCGGGGGAGTGGGACTAAATGGGAGAATGGATCAACTCATGATAAAGTGGCGGAGCAGACGCGATGGGCCGAATGGCCGACTTCTGCTCCTTTGTCTTATGGTCTTATGGTCTTATGGTATATTTAAAGCAGAAGTTGATGGGTTCTTTAGTAAGGGCATAATAACTTATGGATGAAGACAGGAGAACATAGTTGAGAGCTATGTTAAATCAGCCAGGTCTGAATGGTGGAGCTGATTCGATGGGGCAAATGGTCTAAATCTGTCCAATACCTCATGGTCTGATGATCTTATGACAATAGAAGACAGATGCCATCTGTAGTTATGGACATCTCAATGAGAATCCTTCTCACTCCATTCCTCTTCCTCTGATTTCCAGCAGATCATTCACTCTAAGTAGCCTCCTATTATTCTCCTAATGTTGCACACTTTGGAGTAAAGTTTATCGGGCCAAGCTGACTAGTTGCGACATATTATAACAGAGGCTTTTAAATCAACAGCAGAGTACTTCAGTACAAGGCAGATCATTCCCGGAGATGAGTGAAAGTTAATGGCACCATTGGAATGGTCCAAAAAGTGTTGAATCACGCATTTACCAGGAATGTTCCTGGGAATGGTGGAATGGATAGCAGATCCATTCCATTAATATCATGGGCCCCTCCATTAATAATTACGCTTGTTGACACAACCTTATAATGTGCCTTGTGGATGTATAGTACAGCTTCTTTGCTTAAAATGCTCTTCTAAAAGTTAAGTTTAAATTCCTCTGTACAACCCTCAGCTGCATCATGTTAAAACAAAGCTTAGGCTGGAACATGACATTTGAAGTGGAACCAAATCAATGTTCCACAATGATTGAAGTCTTTTCCATATGGTACAGAAGGGCATTGTGCGCACTCCTACCACCTGTTATAGCTCAACAGAGGAAGCGTGTGGATGTCTTTACTGTCATTATTGAACTATGCAAAGGAACTACATAACCTCAAAGTCTTTCAAAGTCAATGTCGAGTTTTATTGTTAAATGCACAAGTACCTGTTGGCATAGGTGCAATGGATAACTTGCCGCATCACAGGCACTTAGCATCATATAAGCAGCATACACAAGAAAAACATAAATTAAACATTAATTATACCAAATTTTTACAAGAAAGCACAATTATACAGAAAAAAATATTCATTTTAATGCAACATGCTCAAGGAGGACATAGTTTTGTTAAAAAGTAAAGATTAGGTTTCTCCCTGTTAGTTCAGGAACCAAATAGTTGAAGGGAACCGAAGTAGTTGTTCTTGAACTTGGCGGTGTGAGAATCCCACTCAGATTTAGCTTGGATTTTCCTCTTAAGTCATTCCTAGTGTTACACTTTTGGCTGAAGGGCATCAACATAGTGGTGGGTTGGAGTCACATGCAGTCTAGGTTGTATGACAGGTCTCAATCTGTGCAGGGCATCCGTAAGCCAGCTGTGTTTGCTTTCACATGCAGATAGACATTGCAGTCAGGAATAATAAATGTTCATAGCTTTGTCCACTGATCTCAGCACATTAGGTGGATGATAACATTACCAGCTCCAGAACCTGCAAATATCATGGATGAGCTGATTATACAGCTCATGATAGATGGGAATTTCCACAAAAAGGTTCACCAAAAGAACATAGTGACACTTCTGTACATAAACTAGGCAATAGAAAATCAGTCTGTCAGATACTTTGTATAATACACTTCTTTATCTGTTGGGGATGAGTATTTGATTTGCTTGTTTCATAGCCCATTCAAACAAGAGTGTACTGACTTTAGATACATATGTACATTACCCAGTACACCTGTTTGATCTGTATTTAAATATGAATGGAATTAAATTCACTTTAACACACAAGATATTTACAGTGATCGATGAGTCACACATACACACCCCAGAGTAACATAATTAATTCAGTGGCAATCACTTGAAAGTATTAATCTAGTATTTTCTCTGTTCTGTACTGTTTTTAATGGTATTTTGTTTGTTGTAAATAGTGATTTATGACATGACTTATTTACAAGACTCTTAAGTCCTTAACTGCCCTTGCTTTATTGACTGAAAAAGTCAGTGGAATGAAATTAGAAGTTAATTATACCTTGAGAACATACACACAGAAACTGGATTTCACCCTATTTTGGTGTGCTAGACACAGTATTGAGAAAAATGTATTAAATGCAGTTCGATGGCATTTTGGACATTGAATTCTGTGAGTTTGCTGTCAGTAGCTATAAATGGGGCTTGCAGCTGCTGTCATTGCCATGGTGGTCATTCAAATGTCAGGAAGTCCCTAAAGAGGCTCTTGCCATGGGAGCTGTAGAAGAAGCTGTCCACAGGTGAAGAAATATTTCTGTAAGGTAGGAATCAGCAATTTTCAGTGAATGGAGCCATCTCCAACATAATCCTGATTGGGCCTTATGGCACCAGAGGCCGTACACCACCGCTGACATGAGCTAATCCTTTTGCACATCCAAACCAATCGTACATTAAATAGACATCCAGGTGGGGGGAGAAGAAGCAAAATTAGAATCTTGTACTTGTGTGATGAAGGAATGGTTTTTCTCCAAGTTGAATGAACAGCTGAACTGCAGTCCTGTCATTACAGAGAGATAGTTCTCCTCTACTTGTTTTCTTACTGTTATGAAGACCCACTGGAACTTGCCTATCATAACAACAGGTCTACAGCAGATGCAGTCTCACTGACCCTCTACTCGCCCTTGGATCAACTGGACAACAGAAATATCCAAGTCAGGAGCTGTTTGTTGATTACAGCTTAGAGTTCAACAACATTATTTCCTCAGTACTAATCCACAGGTGTCAAAGCCTGGGCCTCTGTACCTCTCTTTACAATTGGATCCTTGACAGGCTCATTGGGAGACCACAGTCAATGGGGATCAGAAATAATAACTCCCCCTCACTGATAATCAACACTGCATAATGCAGGGATATGTGCTTGGCCCATTGTTCTACATTCATGCCTGTGTGATTAGGCACAGCTCAAATGCCATCTATAATGCTGAGGACACAACAGATGTTGGCAGATCTTAGTTGTGATCAGCAGGCTTACAAGGGTGAGATCGATCAGCTGGTTGAGTGGTGCAGCAACAACCGTGCACGCAACATCAGTAAGATCAAGGAATTGAATGTGGACTTCAGGAACGGGAAATCGGGAGAACACAGAGCTGACTATCAAAGGTTCAAAGGCCCAATTTAACATCAGAGAAATGTAGACAATATATATCATGACATGCTTTTTCTTCAGTGGAGTCAGCAGTGGAATGGGTGGTGGGCAGCATCGAGTTCTTGACTGCTGACATCTCTGAAGATCTATCCTGGGCCCAACATATTGAGGCAATTATGAAGAAGGCATGCAAGTGGCTATATTTCATTAGGAGTTTACCAAAAGGAGATTTGTTACGTCACTAAGGATCCTAGTAAATTTTTACAAATGTACTATGGAGAGCATTCTAACTGGTTGCATCACCACTTGGTATAGAGGCACTAATGCACTGGATCGAGAAAAGTTGCTGAGGGTTGTAGACTTCACCATCTCTACCATGGGCACCAGCCACCCTCCATCACGAACATCTTCAAAAGTCGGTGCCTCAAAAAGGTGATGTTCATCATTAGGTGCTCCCAGCATCCAGAACATGCCCTCTTCTCACTACTGTCAAGAGGTATGAGGTACAGGAGCCTGAAGATGCACACACAATGTTCTTGAAATAGCATCTCCCCCTCCGCCATCAGATTTCTGAAAGGTCCATGAACCCATGAACAGTAAGACACTACTTTGCTTTCTTTTTGACTATTTATTTATTCTTCATATATTTTGTATTATAGCTGTTAGTATTTTTATGTATTACACCGTACTGCTGCCGGAAAACAATATATTTCCTGACAAAATGCTTAGTTGTCTAAACAGTAAAACATAAAGAAGATCTCGAATGCACAGGAACAAAGGATCGGCAAGGATGGTGCAGATGTTGACATGCAAGAAAGCAAAGTCACATATGAGCTCTGCTGTGGTAACGCATATAAGAGATTCAATAGGCTGAGATACCGAAGATGGCTGATGAGTGTATACATCTTGATATTCTGAAAACTGTGGTGTAAACTGTATGCAGCATCAATAACTCCAGTATCAATTTGGTAAAGGCCATTCAATCTTTCCTAACATGAAAGAGGAGACTGCACTATCCACACAGCAGAGCACTCTATCATGCTGCAATACCTAATGGCTGATATTGCACTTTCCATCTGGAGCACAAGCAGCAGCCATCCATGACATGGAGATGCAGTGGAAGTTGAGACTACTGTCATGGTGTTACAAACGATTCCTTTAATTAGATTGGTCCCATCATGAAAGTAATGTGTACAAGGGAGTTTGCAAAATGTCCAGTAATCTTTCCTCCAGTAGATTATCAGACAATGTTAATCAGTCATTATCAGTAATTCCATGAAAAATGAATCTGCTGCATTCTCTCAGAATACACCAAAACGCCCAAAACATCGACTGTACTCTTTTCCCAGATGCTGCCTGGCCTGCTGCGTTCCTCCAGCATTTTGCATGCATTGCCATGATTTCCAGCATCTGCAGATTTTCTCTTGTTTGTGATTCAAGCTAGGGCAAAGTTACTCAAAGTCATTGTCATTGTCGGTGACCTCTTGCAGATCCTGTCCAGAAGGTGTAGTCACAAAAGGAAAATTAACCCAATTGTCAAGTCAAGTCACTTTTTATTGTTATTTTGACTATAACTGCTGGTACAGTACACAGTAAAAATGAGACAATGTTTTTCAGAACCATGGTGCTACATGAACAATACAAAAACTACACTGAACTACGTAAAGCAACACAAAACTACACTAGACTACAGACCTACCCAGCACTGCATAAAGTGCACAAAACAGTGCGGGCATTACAATAAATAATAAACAAGACAATAGGCACAGTAGAGGGAAGTAGGTTGGTGTCAGTCCAGGCTCTGGGTATTGAGGAGTCTGATGGCTTGGGGGAAGAAACTGTTGCATAGTCTGGTCGTGACAGCCCAAATACTTTGGTGCCTTTTGCCAGATGGCAGGAGGGAGAAGAGTTTGTATGAGGGGTGCGTGGGGTCCTTCATAATTCTGTTTGCTTTACGGATTGTCACTTTTTGTCACTGTTAATTCAAAAGTTTTATGTTCATGATTTTCCCCTGTTTTTTTAAAAATGTAGTCATGGACACATAGGTTATCAAGGATGACTTTAATGTCCCAGGAGAAGGCCAAGTATAAGCCCATTTTCCCAAATCAAAATGGTTATTCTCTGGCATAAATGATCTACTCCACAGGAATCAGAATGGAAGGTGCCTATCAGGAACATAGGATTATCTATTTTGGAATAATTTTAGGAGTCGTCAGCTTTGGTACTTTGAAGCAAACATTGTGATAGCCACTTGGCTACGTGATAACGTGAAGCAAAAAAAAATCTCCCACTTTCTAGCTCTGACTGATGTGTAGATCCCATCTGATGAGCCTCTCCTCCAGGTTGTAGCTGACTGGTTCCTGAGATCGGGTAATTGCTCTGGAGGGCTGTCCTGCTGCTCCACCCATTAGCTTAATCATTGTCATATCTGTTTTTTGGGGGGGAAATCTGTATTTCAGAGAGATAACAAATGAACATTTACTGCTGTCATCTTATTGTGTTTCCAAAACTCTATTTCATTTAATTCAGTTGGTCAATTCATCCCATGGTAACTAAAGAAGAACTCACCATGATGCTAAGGCAATGAGAATTTTAATGAGATGTCTATTAGCCTTAAAGTGTTGCTCTTTGATTTGCACAACCTGATCAAACAGATGGTGAAAAGGGAAATATAGTGGAACCTTAAAATTACCATTTTAAGCCCTATCAACGTTTACTTAAAACACTACAAGGGTCTGTCAGCATATACCAGAGAATATCCATAAGAAAATTCCCCAAGAGTATTAATTTGTTTTACAGATATTCCCAAATAGGAGGAAGGAGCAGGAAACTTAAATATATTAAAGGTGCAGAGGCCAGCTGTGGTCGTGGATACATAGAAAATTAGAAGTCATTTCCCAATTCTCAGAATTAATCTATATCATGAAGCAATTGAAGCAGAACTAGTTCTTACTGAATTTTTAATTGAGTGCAGCCTGACTAGCTTTGCAGACCAATCATCTGCAGTGTTCAGGAGAATGTTGACTGATTCAAGTATCACTAGAATTAGTAAATTAGAGTTTGAATTAGCAACGGTCTGGCACCACAGTGCATTGTCAACATTATTAAACAGGATCCTTTATGTTAAAACCTGCTAGAAGCAATGACGTGCATGGAGACAAATTGTCTTGTTTGTGTTTTCAAACCTCCTCAGGGAAAGTTCGATTGGGAATGTTGAAGATGCTTACATTTTAATCTGGATTCTGATTTTTCATTGAAGAAAGGAATTCCATGGGAAAACCAGGTTGGACTGCTTCTTGTATCCATCCACCAAATTCATATTCTACGCAACCACAGGTGTTGGTTTACCCAGTGAATGATGAATGCAGGATTCTTCATCAGTAAGACAATATGGATGCTCCTGCTGTGCCCACACCACATTAGGTGATCTTTGGACAATACCAACATAACTACTGGGAGAAATATTATAAATCTTCAAGAAACTGACTGCCAGTACGAATCAGAATGACCTTACAAAGAATTCTTCAAGCCCCTATGCATAAGCCAAATATTTAGTAAAGACTATTTATACAGTCTGCAGATACTAGTTTACATTGTGACAACAGCACCTTGAACAAAGGTTTGAAGAAAATGGGCAATGAAGGGAATTTTTGTATATTCTGTGATAATGAAGGGAGAATATATGAAACCTGGAGCTATTGATGGGTCAGCACTAGAACTGGAGGTGAGAAGATGTTTCAACTTGTTTCTAGCTCTCAGATCACAAAAAACAACAGAGCAGAAAGCGAAAGATCCAATCATTCAGGAACTAAATATTTTCCATCCAAATGCTGAGTTGTATTTACTGTTAGTAAAAATTGTCTTGCTCCTCTTTGTACAGCTAAACATATTCCTGCAGGGACAACATAATGATCTCCAAAAATGATTCCACCTCTTGCAATTTTTTTATTATCAGCATATGTATAAAGCTTGACACACTTGCAAATCTGCAAAAAAATGACATATGTTTTAGAAGTCCTTACTGTACCTCGATTGTCTTTAAACATTCATTGGTTTCAGAACCAAACAGAATGTCATTTATTGTACTGCATTGACACTGGAAATTTTACACAGATGTGATAGATGTTTATATGGCACAAACTTGTCATTTTCATAGAAGGATACTAATACATTATCTAGTTTTGAAAGAAGCAGCTCAAATTATTGACGTCCAGAAAGAAAAGAAAATCAAGTGCCTGGAAATCTATTTGGCACTTTTCCCATCAGTTACAGCAGCTAAAGACATGATTTGTCTTGTTCAAGAATTTACTGACTCACAGCCAGCTGGGAATGTAAACTGAAGGCATAGCACAATCAACAGAAAAGCCTTGGTTTGAAATCTGACTTAACTAGGTCTGGCAATTTCATTGAACACATTTTAATGCTTCCGTGCAGCAATTCTTCAATAAAAAAGCTGAACATAATGTGGTAATACCTTACAAAACCTTCCTTGAGATATCAGCTGTCACCCATTTTAACAGGAAATTAATCCTTTGTAGTAGGCAAATTGAGCACAATTACCAATGAAGATGTCTTTACTGCAATAGAATATAAAATTTATGTTTATTTTATGGAGGAGGTTTTTAGTTTCGATCCATAATCACACATTCAGCATAATAGTTGTTCACCATCGCAGCCACCCTTCCTGTTCCTGCACTCCCTCCACCATCTCTGCTCTTCTTGTACTTTCACTTCAAAGGTTTCAAAGGTACATATAATGGCAGAGAAATGTATACAATATACATCCTGAAATGCTTTTCCTTCGCAACCATCCACGAAAACAGAGGAGTGCCCCAAAGAATGAATGACAGTTCAATGTTAGAACCCCAAATTTCTCTCCAGCCCTGCTCCCTCCTATGTGTAAGCGGCAGCAAGCAACGATCCTCTTCCCCCCACTGGCAAAAAAAGCATCAGCACCCGCCACTGAACACTCAAGTGTGAGCAAAGCAACAATAAAGACACAGACTTGCAGTCACCCCAAAGGCTTCATGTTTCATCTGGTATTTGACATACCACAGGCTCTCTCTCCCCCTAATAAGGGAGACAGAGGTGTCCTCCTTTCGCAGCGAGAAAGGAGACATAACAAACAACTCGCTGGTTTACGATGTTAAAAGTCTGTTACGTCGCTTTTATTTTCGGGCTCTGTGCCCAACGATCTGGGCACACAGCTTGTAGATATTCCGCCTCCCCCAACGACACACAGGTCTCCTGCCATGACACCGACCTTCGATTCGCCCGTCTCCAGAGCCCCGAGATCCTAGGCCTCCAAAGCTGAGCTAGACTCTTAGGCCAAGACCTTGGTGTGCCAAACAACAACGGCCAGTTATGAAACCCCGAGAGCGGATCCCATTCTCGCAAAGAACCGTAGTCAGCATGTAACTCCAGGTCAGGGTCTTCAAAAGAGCCCTGAAAGGAAAAAATAAAGATATTAAAGATGAAAATAAAGCTGTTTCCAAAGATGCAAGCAAAGGAGCCGCCGATCAGTTCCATCATCCCTCTGCTCCGCCTCCAAGTTCTACCAATTCATTATTTTATCTTCCATTTCCCCTTCTTTCTTCTCATTCTGCCTCTACTTCAAATCTCCCACATCTCCACTCCCTTTTCTGCCTTCCTCCTACTCTACCTACTCCACACCATGTCTCTGCCTCCAGTTCTTTTGCTTGCTCTTCCCAGAACCACTTCTTCTTCCCTCCCTCCTTGCTCTAAGTTTTGAACGACTAATTGCTAGCAGGAGTCGTCCCTCACAATGGCCATATTGCACAGCATGTAACACAGTGTTGAGGCTCCTCAGATGAGGAGTGCAAGGCTTCTGCAAAACAATACAGCGAGCAGCTTGAAGTTACAGATAGTGTATGCTGTAGATTTCTTGGAGGCAACATGACACTTATTATATTAATTTGGGCACGTGAAACCCAAAGGTCATCTGAAAATAATAAAAACCTGTAGATGTTGGAAATCTGAAGTAAAAGAGAAACATTTTGGAAACATTCATCCGTGTTCATTGGGAGTAGTAGAATTTTACCCGTTGGCTTTGAGGTTTGAAGATGTGGTGTTCATTGGCTATGCAATTTGGATCATTAGTTTACATTGCTTGTATGGGCTGGATTGGCAATGTCTAGTATTTCTAGATTAGATTAGCCATATTTACTATATTTCTGAGTACATTGAGATGGTAATGTTTATTGGCTTTGTAGAATAGATTAGCAATGTCTGCGGACTGAAACGCTGATAACCAGTGCCTCAGGACTTTGTAAATTGGATTAGAACTATTTATTAGTGTGTAAGCTGGCTTGGCAATGTTCATTGACTTGTTATATTGAGTCAGCAATGTTCTTAATGGCTTTATAGGCAAGAATGGGAAGACTTTCAGTCTGGATGTAGCTGACACCGTGAAGCTTTGTCACATCTGAATTAGGTGCAAAATCTAAATTTAACCATCAATTTAACATCAAATATTTGTAGTCTTCTTCCCAAATATTGGATATAGTGTTTGCCAAGCAAATTTGTAAGCACCTATGGAATATTTTTAAAAGTACAAGCTGTAGATTACTACCGAAAAGAACTTGCAGTTGACTGCCTCCCAGTGACAAATTGCATCATTACCTCCTTGTATCACACAGTGAGTGAGTGCCATATTATGCCACTGACACTGTCATCTACAATGAAAGGTGTGAAGGGTTTTAGTTTAAAACTCTGCTCAAATTTTCACTCTTCCATTTCTGCCGGGGTTACTGAACTAATGCTGAATGAACAACCTCAGAAAAATTGAAGAATTTCGGCTTTGAAATTCTTTGGTGCCCTGACAAGTACAGTAAATTAACAGCGGCTGAGTGATGATGGGTGGTGAGGGAAAATAGAGGACTGGGGTCCCTGCATTGAAGAACAATTATTTAAATTTAGAGGAAGTGAAATTGGAATTTGAGTCCATGTCTGCTCTATGTAGAAATATCTGATCAGTCCTATACCCAAACACATTCACTTTCAGTCTTGATTATTTTCCATACTTAACTATCATACTTTTAATCCTTCAAATACTTACCTATGTTACCAACTGGTAGCCACTATTGAACATAGAACATAGAAATCTGCAGCACATTACAGACCCTTCCACCCACAAAGTTACTCAAACCATGTAACCTACTCTAGAAACCCTCACATCTCTTTTGAACTTAGCCCCTCTCACCTTCAATGCATGCCCCCTGGTATTAGACATTACAACCCCGGGGAAAAGGTCTGGCTGTCTACCTATGCCCCTCATAATCTTGTAACTGCCATCAAGTCTCCCTTGGCCTCTGTGGCTCCAGAGAAAATGGGGCTCCACGGTAGTATACTGGTTAGCACAATGCGATTAGAGCTCGGACTGTTGTAGTTTGGAGTTCAGTACCGGTGTCCTTTGTAAGAATGTTTCTATGTTCATCCCATGTGTACGTGGGTTTCTTCTGGGTGCTTCGGTTTCCTCCCATAGTCCAAAAATGTATTGTTTAGCTAGTTGATAGGTCATTGTAAATTGCCCTGTAATTAGACTAGGATTAAATAGATGGGTTGCTGCGTAGTGTGGCTCACTGGGCTGGAAAGGGCCAAACATTGGTATGTAAGATAGAATTTATCTCCCATCTTCAATCTGATACTCCACTTGCTCACAGACACATATTATGCAGCTGCAATCTTGCATTCATTTAGTTGTGAGGACTGTTGCTATTCAGAAGGGCAGATTTTTTGACACTTTTCAAAAAAGAATGTCACGAACTGATCATGAGAGAGATTGAAAGTCTCATCTGCCACTGGCTGAATGTGCCAAAGCTAAGGAAGTAAGGGGATCTTTTGTTAACAATTTAAAAAATCACTTGACTGGACTGACACTCTTGCCCATCAGACAGAATAAGGTTTGCATTGATGCAGGAGGAGACAGAAGGGTGATCCAATTTCACAAGATGACACATAAAGGAATTTATTATTGTTTCTCTGGAACATACAGACCAGGCAATCTCATTTGTTCCTCAAAGACTGTGCATAGCAGATCTGCCCTTGTTTAAAGTCACAGCTGAGCATAAAAATCACTAGAAATCATGTCTGATGGTTCATAGTTCTTTCATGCTGGCTGTCAAACGTCAGTTTTTATCCTGTCAGATGATACTGTGTTGAACTTTATTTCAAGGATAAAGGTTTTCACAGTCATTTTAAATGATTCTGAGTGATTCCAATATCTCAAACAGAGTACCTACATGTCCAAGGGATTCCTCTAGTGCAACCTGTGGCAATATATTAAATAGAGTCTTCTTGCTCAGTAGAAAAACAATCTCAAGTCACTTTGTTTTAACTCACTCTGCTTTGTGCAGAACAGGAAACTTGCTGTCGGTTTGGGTTCCCTTCATCAAGAAACAACACAAGGTCAGAATTTGCAATTCCATTGCTTTCAGAGAAATCAGGGAAAATAAGGAGTAGAGGGAGTCAGAGCAGGAAGGCTTTGGCTCAACGGGGCATAGGCAATAACAGGTCAAGGCAAGGTAGGATGCCTGTGTAGAATACAGACAGGAAGTATGTGTGTGAGGCTGGTGTTCTGTGCTCGGTGCCAGATGTGGGAGGTCCTGGAGGTCCCAGCCTCCCGGACGGCCACATCTGCACCAGGTGCATCGAGCTGCAGCTCCTTAGGGATCTGTGTTAAGGAACTGGAGATGCGGCTCGATGACCTTCGTCTGGTCAGGGAAAGTGACGAGGTGATAGAGTGGAGCTATAGGCAGGTAGTCACACTGGGGCCTCAGGAGTCAGATAAGTGTGTAATGGTCAGGAGAGGGAAAGGCAGGAGTCAGAGGCTAGAGAGCACCCCTGTGGCTGTACCTCTTGAGAATAAGTGCTCCTGCTTGAGTACGGTTGGGGGGACGGCCTAACTGGGGGAAGCAGCAGTGGCCACGCCTCTGGCACAGAATCTGGCCCTGTGGCTCAGAAGGGGGGGAAAGGAAGCGGATGGCAGCAGTGATAGGGGACTCTATAGTTAGGGTGACAGACAGGTGATTCTGTGGATGAAGGAAAGAAGCACAAATGGTAGTTTGCCTCCCAGGTGCCAGGGTCCGGGATGTTTCTGATCGCATCCATGATATTATGAAGTGGGAAGGAGAATAGCCAAAGGTCGTGGTACATATTGGAACCAGCGACATAGGCAGGAAAAGGGAGGAGGTCTGAAAGCAGACTATAGGGAGTTAGGAAGAAAATCAAGAAGCAGGACCACAAAGGTAGTCATCTCGGGATTACTACCTGTGACAGTGAGAATAGGAACAGAGTGAGGTGGAAGATAAATGCGTGGCTGAAGGATTGGAGCAGAGGGCAGGGATTCAGATTTCTGGATCATTGGGACCTCTTTTGGGACAGGAGTGACCTGTACAAAAAGGATGGGTTGGACTTGAATCCGAGGCAGACCAATATCCTGGCAGGGAGGTTTGCTAAGGCTATTGGGAAGAGTTTAAACTAGAATTGCTGGGAGGTGGGAACCAAACTGAAGAGTTGGAGGAAGAAGCGTTGGCTCACAAATAGAGAAAGCTTGGAGGCAGTGCGAGAGGGAGGGTAGGCAGGTGATAGAGAAAGGACACACTCAGACTGATGGTTTGAGATGTGTTTATTTTAATGCAAGGAGTATTATGAACAAAGCTTAGAGCGTGGATCACTACTTGGAGCTATGATGTTGTGGCCATTACAGAGACTTGGATGGCTCAGGGACAGGAATGGTTAATTCGAGTACCAGGCTTTAGATGTTTCAGAAAGGACAGGGAAGGAGGCAAAAGAGGTGGGGGCATGATCAGACTTAGTATCACAGCTGTAGAAAAGGAGGAAAACATGGAAGGATTGTCTACAGAGTCTCTGTGGGTAGAAGTTAGTAACAGGAAGGGGTCAATAACTCTTCTGGGTGTTTTTTATAGACCACTCAACAGGGACATCGAGGAGCAGATAGGGAGACAGATTCTGGAAAGGTGTAAAAATAACAGGGTTGTCGTGGTGGGAGATTTTAATTTCCCAAATACCGATTGGCATGTCCCTAGAGTGAGAGGTTCAGATGGGTGGAGTTTGTTGTGTGTGTTCAAGAAGGTTTCTTGACACAATATGTAGATAAGCCTACAAGAGGAGAAGCTGTACTTGATCTGGTATTGGGAAATGAACCTGGTCAGGTATCAGATCTCTCAGTGGGAGAGCATTTTGGAGATAGTGATCATAATTCTATCTCCTTTACAACAGCATTGGAGAGAGATAGGAACAGACAAGTTAGAAAAGCATTTAATTGGAGTAAGGGGAATTATGAGGGTATCAGGCAGGAAATTGGAGGCTTAAATTGGGAACAGATGTTGTCATGAAATGTGGTAAACGTTCAGGGGATATTTGTGTGGAATTCTGCATAGGTACGTTCCAATGAGACAGGGAAAGGATGGTAGGGTACAGGAACTGTGGTGTAGAAAGGCTATTGTAAATCTAGTCAAGGAGAAGAGAAGAGCTTATGAAAGGTTTAAAAAACAAGATAATGATAGAGATCCAGAAGATTATAATGCTAGCAGGAAAGAGCTTAAAAATGAGATTAGGAGAGCCAGAAGGGGCCATAAGAAGGCCTTGGTGGACAGGATTAAGGCATTCTACATGTATGTGAAGAGCAGGAGGATAAAATGTGAGAGAATAGGACCAATCAAGTGTGACAATGGAAAAATGTGTATGGAACCAGAAGAAATAGCGGAGGTAATTAATGAGTGCTTTGCTTCAGTATTCACTACAGAAAAGGATCTTGGCGATTGTAGGGATGACTTGCAGTGGACTGAAAAGCTTGAACATGTAGATATTAAGAAAGAGAATGTGTTGGAGCTTTTGGAATACATCAACTTGGATAAGACACCAGGACCGAATGAGATGCTACTGTGGGAGGCGAAGGAGGAGATTGCTGAGCCCCTGATGATGATCTTTGCATCATCAATGAGGACAGGAGAAGTTCTGGAGGATTTGAGGGTTGCAGATGTTGTTCCATTATTCAAGAAAGGGAGTAGAGTAGCCCTGGAAATCATAGACCAGTAGCCTTACTTCAGTGGTTGGTAAGTTGATGGAGAAGGTCCTGAGAGGCAGGATTTATGAACATTTGGAGAGGCATATTGTGATTAGGAATAGTCAGCATGGCCTTGGGAAAGGCAGGTCATGCCTTACAAGTCTGATTAAACTTCTTGAGGATGTGACTAAACACATTGATGAAGATAGAGCAGTAGATGTAGTGTACAGCATATGGATTTCAGCAAGGCATTTGACAAGGTACCCCATGCAAGGCTTATTGAGAAAGTAAGGAGGCATGAGATCCAAGGGGTCATTGCCTTGTGGATCTAGAATTGTCTTGCCCACAGAAGGCAAAGAGAGGTTGTAGACAGGTCGGCAACCAGTGGTGTGCCTCAGGGATCTGTTCTGGGATCCCTACTTTTGGTGATTTTTTATAAATGATCTGGATAAGGAAGTGGAGGGATGGGTTAGTAAATTTTCTGATGACACAAAAGTTGGGAGTGTTGTAGATAGTGTGGACGGCTGTCAGAGGTTACAGCGGGGCATTGATAGGATGCAAAACTGGACTGAGAAGTGACAGATGGAGTTCAACCCAGATAAGTGTGCGGTGGTTCATTTTGGTAGGTCAAATATGATGGCAGAATATAGTATTAATGGTAAGACTCCTGGCAGTGTGGAGGATCACAGCGATCTTGGGTTCCAAGTCCATAGGACACTCAAAGCTGCTACGCAGGTTGACTCTGTGGTTAAGAAAGCATACAGTGCATTGGCCTTCATCAATTGTAGGATTTAGTCTTGGAGCTGCGAGGTAATGTTGCAGCTATATAGGACCCTGCTCAGACCCCACTTGGAGTTCTGTGCTCAATTCTGATCGTCTCACTATAGGAATGATGTGGAAACTATAGAAAGGGTGCAGCGGAGATTTACAAGGATGTTTCCTGTATCAGGGGGCATGCCTTATGAAAGTAGGTTGAGTGAACTCGGCCTTTTCTCCTTGGAGTGACGGAGGATGAGAGGCACCCTGATAGAGGTGTATAAGATGATTAGAGGCATTGATTGTGTGGATAGTCAGAAGCTTTTTCCCAGGGCAGAAATAGAAACATAGAAACATAGAAAATAGGTGCAGGAGTAGGCCATTCGGCCGTTCGAGCCTGCACCGCTATTTGTTATGATCATGGCTGATCATTCAACTCAGAACCCCGCCCCAGCCTTCCCTCCATACCCCCTGATTCCCGTAGCCACAAGGGCCATATCTAACTCCCTCTTAAATATAGCCAATGAACTGGCCTCAACTGTTTCCTGTGGCAGAGAATTCCACAGATTCACCACTCTCTGTGTGAAGAAGTTTTTCCTAATCTCGGTCCTAAAAGGCTTCCCCTTTATCCTCAAACTGTGACCTCTTGTTCTGGACTTCCCCAACATCGGGAACAATCTTCCTGCATCTAGCCTGTCCAATTCCTTTAGGATTTTATACGTTTCAATCAGATCCCCCTCAATCTTCTAAATTCCAACGAGTACAAGCCCAGTTCATCCAGTCTTTCTTCATATGAAAGTCCTGCCATCCCAGGAATCAATCTGGTGAACCTTCTTTGTACTCCCTCTATGGCAAGGATGTCTTTCCTCAGATTAGGGGACCAAAACTGCACACAATACTCCAGGTGTGGTCTCACCAAGGCCTTGTACAACTGCAGTAGTACCTCTCTGCTCCTGTACTCGAATCCTCTCGCTATAACTGCCAGCATACCATTCGCCTTTTTCACCGCCTGCTGTACCTGCATGCCCACTTTCAATGACTGGTGTATAATGACACCCAGGTGTCGTTGCACCTCCCCTTTTCCTAATCGACCACCATTCAGATAATAATCTGTTTTCCTATTTTTGCCACCAAAGTGGATAACTTCACATTTATCCACATTAAATTGCATCTGCCATGAATTTGCCCACTCACCCAACCTATCCAAGTCACCCTGCATCCTCTTAGCATCCTCCTCACAGCTAACACTGCCATCCAGCTTCGTGTCATCCGCAAACTTGGAGATGCTGCATTTAATTCCCTCATCCAAGTCATTAATATATATTGTAAACAACTGGGGTCCCAGCACTGAGCCTTGCGGTACCCCACTAGTCACTGCCTGCCATTCTGAAAAGGTCCCGTTTATTCCCACTCTTTGCTTCCTGTCTGCTAACCAATTCTCCATCCACATCAATACCTTACCCCCAATACCGTGTGCTTTAAGTTTGCACACTAATCCCCTGTGTGGGACCTTGTCAAAAGCCTTTTGAAAATCCAAATATACCACATCCACTGGTTCTCCCCTATCCACTCTACTGGTTACATCCTCAAAAAATTCTATGAGATTCGTCAGACATGATTTTCCTTTCACAAATCCATGCTGACTTTGTCCGATGATTTCACCGCTTTCCAAATGTGCTGTTATCACATCTTTGATAACTGACTCCAGCACTTTTCCCACCACCGACGTTAGGCTAACCAGTCTATAATTTCCCGGTTTCTCTCTCCCTCCTTTTTTAAAAAGTGGGGTTACATTAGCCACCCTCCAATCCTCAGGAACTAGTCCAGAATCTAACGAGTTTTGAAAAATTATCACTAATGCATCCACTATTTCTTGGGCTACTTCCTTAAGCACTCTAGGATGCAGACCATCTGGCCCTGGGGATTTATCTGCCTTCAATCCCTTCAATTTACCTAACACCACTTCCCTACTAACAAGTATTTCGCTCAGTTCCTCCATCTCACTGGACCCTCTGTCCCCTACTATTTCTGGAAGATTATTTATGTCCTCCTTAGTGAAGACAGAACCAAAGTAATTATTCAATTGGTCTGCCATGTCCTTGCTCCCCATAATCAATTCACCTGTTTCTGTCTGTAGGGGACCTACATTTGTCTTTACCAGTCCTTTCCTTTTTACATATCTATAAAAGCTTTTACAGTCCGTTTTTATGTTCCCTGCCAGTTTTCCCTCATAATCTTTTTTCCCCTTGCTAATTAAGCCCTTTGTCCTCCTCTGCTGAACTCTGAATTTCTCCCAGTCCTCAGGTGAGCCACTTTCTCTGGCTAATTTGTATGCTTCTTCTTTGGAATTGATACTATCCCTAATTTCTCTTTTCAGCCACGGGTGCACTACCTTCCTTGATTTATTCTTTTGCCAAACTGGGATGAACAATTGTTGTAGTTCATCCATGCAACCTTTAAATGCTTGCCATTGCATATCCACCGTCAATCCTTTAAGTGTCATTTACCAGTCTATCTTAGCTAATTCACGTCTCATACCTTCAAAGTTACCCCTAGCACGAAAGGGCACAGTTTTAAGGTGCTTGAATGAAGGTGCAGAGGAGATGTCAGTGGTATGTTTTTTACGCAGAGAGTGGTGAGTGCATGTAGTGGGCTGCCGTTGGCGGTGGTGGAGGTGGATACGATAGGGTCTTTTAAGAGACTCCTGGATAGGTACATGGACTCAGAAAAATAGAGGGCTATAGGTAACCCTAGGTAATTTCTAAGGTAAAGATATGTTCAGCACATATTTGTGGGCCGAAGGGCTTGTATTGTGATGTAGGTTTTCTATGTTTCTATGTTAATATGATTTGCTTTGCTTTTTTGCTCTGAGCATTACACAATTAGGAATCACAATTATTTCCAAAGTGAAAGTTATGCCGAGCAGAATAACGTCTTCCCTTGTCTGGAACAGCCGTGATGTAATTTTCTCCAAGATATTGATGGTAACCACTATATCACAGCATTATCTCTGCCAGAATTCCTTACCCTTAACCAACACATTCTGAAGTCATTGTTGATCTCCCTGTGCCCAACACCTGAACCCTGATTCTCCTAGTCACTTGACCTTCAGATCCACAACTCCGATGATTCTCCTGAACACTCAACCCTTCTACCCTCTACCTCCTAATTCATCAGCCTTCGTCATCTCTCCCCAATACACAGCCCTGGTCTGTTCTAAAGTCCTCACTTTTCCCTTAATTTGTCCATGGCCATCGTCTCCCAGAATACCCTGCTTCTACCTTCAGTCCTGATTCCTGTCGGTATGTTTCCATTAGCATTTTCATTGAACCTTGGAAGCAATTAAAGTTTGTACTTGCAGTCGTGTTGGTGGGGGGTGGGTGGAGGTCCATGATTTAGAGTGCCATTGGCTTTCCATTGTAATACTCATCTAGCACATCCTTTTAGGTACACTCACCTTTTCAGGTCCAGAATCTTTTGTCAGGAGTTGTAAGGGCTTCTAGCACTTTCTTTAGTTCAGGTTCACAGAGTTACAGCTGTATCAAAAAAAGCACCACATCAAATGTTTCAACAACTGGATGCAACTATAGTTCTGAAACTCACTCAGAGATATGAAATAATAACAGGGGTTTCCTTTATGATCACCTTGAACTAAGGGAATTTTTTAGCTACTGCAACCTGATTAGTTCTTTAGAACCACAAGAGGTTCTGCAGATGAAGATGCTGGAAGAAATCACCAAGGCAGACTGCGTCTATGGAGGGGAATAAACTGTTGACATTTCAGGCCAAGACAGAGAAGAAAACAAAATTTGGGAGCAAGGAGTTTTCACTGACTGAAGAGTTGGAATAAATTACAAAGATTGAAGGATGAGGCCACAGAATGTTTTGATAGGGCAGCACAGTATTATCATGTTGGTATAACACTTGACAGTACCAGCGATTGTGGTTGAATTCCCACCTCTGTCTGTAAGGAGTTTGTATCTTAACCCCATGACAGCATTTGTTCTTCCGGATGCCCCAGTTTCCTCCCACATCCCTGATATCCAGGTTAGAGTTAGTAAGTTGTGAGCATGCTATGTTGGCATCGGAAGCATAGTGGCACTTGCAAGCTGCCCTCAGCACATCCTTGGACTCTGTAGGCTGCTGACACAGACAATGTATTTTGCTTTATGTTTCAATGTTCCCATGTACATATGAACAATAAAGCTAATCTTAAAGTAAGAGTGAGGATTTTTAGATGGACCTGTTGCTGATTTACATAAAAAAACACCAGATTACTGATTGAGTAAAAATTGATGTCAAATGGGATAAAAGACCGAGGATTTGATGAGCTCAGGCTAAAGGAAGCCAGCCAGGAGAACGTTGAACAGTCAATCTAAAGATAGCAAAGGCCCAATGAAGAATTCATTGGAGAGAATCAAAAAGAGAGGTGTGATTGAGGTGGATTCATTTAGTTTTGGAGATGGAGTAGATATATTAGAGCTATTCACAGCAGTGTAGATGTGTGCTATGCTTCTATATACACATAATGGCCACTTTATTAGGTACAGCTATGGAACCTGGTGTCATCTTCTACTGCTGTAGTTCATCCACTTCAAGCTTTGATATGTTGCACATTCAGAGATACTCTTCTGCACCACTACTGTTGTAACACATGGTTGTTTAAATTACTGTCACCTTCCTGTCAACTTGAACCAGTCTGGTCTTTATCCTCTGACCTCTCTTTTTAACAAGGCATTTTTGCCCACAGAACTGCCACTCTCTGGATATTTTTGTTTGTTTTTCACACTATTCTCCGTAAACTCCAGAGAACGTTGTGCATGAAAATCCCAGGAAATCAGCAGTTTATGAGATACTCAAAATATCCCACTGACACCAGCAATCATTCCACAAGGTCAATTATATCACATTTCTTTCCTGCTGTGTATTTGATATTTCAATAATATTTGTATATGTATCGATTGATTAAGCATTCTTGTTTGTTTAAATAATTCTTTAAAGTTATATGGATAAATGCATGAATTGCATACATAATCACACAAACATGTTATACATGCACGCCTCACTTAAAGTAAAACGAAGTTAGACTCATACTTCAGACTCCTGTGTCTTCCCTTGATTAATGTTTTGAAGTTACGAAACGTAACATTTCTCATTCCGATGTTTGGTCTGAACAACTGAACCTCTTGCCTATGCTTGCATGCTTTTATGCATTGAGTTGTTGCACCTGATTGGCTGATTAGATATTTACATTAGCAAGCAGGTATATAGGTGCACTGAAAAGCTGGTCACTGAGTGTTTGATTTATTTAGTGATACAGAGTGGAGTAGGTCCTCCCAGCCCCTCGAGACAAGCCATCCCAGAACCCACTGATAAACCCGATTAACCCTAAACTAAATCACGGGACAAATTTCAATGACCAATTAACCTACCTGGTATGTCTTTGGACTGTAGGAGGAAACCAGAGGACCTGGAGAAAACCCACACTTTTCACGAGGAAGACGTAAAGAGACTCCTTAAAGAATGATGCTGTAACTGAACTCAGAAACACCTCAAGCTGTAACAGTGTGCGCTAACTTCTACACTGCCATGGCATCCATATATAAATTGTATTTAACCTACAGAAAATTCTAAATGATATTATGTGATGTCACTTAACACACAGAACTCCATAAAAATGAAATAACCATAGCTCCAGCATCTACTGTTTCTTTTCTTTTGATAACTCCTGCTTTCTGGTATTGAACTCCACAACCTTGGCAGTTATAAATGACACCATCAAATGAAGAGCAAGGTTCTTCAAAAATAGTTTTATTTATTATTTAACATCTGCATGTCATCATTTAGTAACAGGCTCAAGGTTGTAGCTCCCAGGATTCAGAGTACATTTTTCAGTAACTGAATTGAGCAAGATTTCAAATATTCTCTTTGAGTGCTTCACAATCCTGTAACATTCCCGCAGGCACTATTCATCTTTGACTTTTATACGTAGGCTTAAAACTATTCAAAAAACATTTCACATAAAATTGCTTAGAAGAAAACTTCCATCCAGTTGGAATTAAGATTAAAGTTTAAGGGAATGAACTGTATGCTGAAAAGTTTTACTTCAGGCCAAATTTTATTTTGGAGAATTTTTTGCCTTTCATTTCTCAAAGGTGCCAGTTTACATTGAGTACAGATGGACACTGCAGCCATTAATACCTCAGTGGTCCTTCATCATATGGGACTCTGGCCTTCACATCCCAGTGGTTGGTGAAAGGTAGTTAACTGCACACAGATGGATGAGTGCTATGTCCTCTGCAGTCAACAGATGCACGCCTGCAAGCATGCACGCACGTCTGCACATAATAGTACCCATTTATTCAAGAAACACACATCAACCCACACTCAGACTTACACTTACAGATCCACCCAACCACCGAGCACATATGCAAAAACACCCCCACCCACATACTCACGTTCATCCCTTCTTGTGAGCTCACACACAGACGGAAAACATGTTTTTGCCTTCATAACCTGGCTGCCAGCAATGCTGCAGCTAACACAAAAACTATAGGTTAATGTTGTTGATGTGTGTGTTTGCATGCACATGCATGCGTGGTGTTTTTACCCATGAAGTAGGAAACTTTTTAATAAAGTATCTCAATTAATGAAAGAGTTAAACAATCTGTCAAATGAGTCTTACCATTTCTGTGCTCAAAAACCAGAGTGATCCAAATTCACAAGTGTTCTTAAAATAATCTGCTTCCAATATGCATCTTAATTAATAGCTTGATTGATGATTTTCTCCTTGGACAGTAATACTAAATGTCTGTGATTAGTTCACTGTGAAAAATGTGACTTGGAGGCACTAATATGCAAAGTCAATTTCATGCCAAAATATAATTCTGCTGAGCTCTAATAGCGAAAGACCACAAAGGATAGTTCCACCTCAGAATGATTTTACATATGGCATATTACATTGTATAAAGCATACAGCGCAGAAACAAAACCATTCAGCCCAACTATTTGGTGATAGCAATTATATTCTTTGCTGATATTCTCCTGTTACATGTACACCAATTCAATCTATCAGAAATGTTTCCATCTTAGCATATTTTCATGTCACCAATTTCACTCAACTACTTCCTAAACAGGTCAATTCCATGTTCCAAACACAAGCTAAGCAAAGAAATAGAAACATAGAAAACGTACAGCAAAATACAGGCCCTTCGGCCCACAAAGCTGTGCCGAACATGTCCCTATCTTAGAACTACCTAGGCTTTACCCATAGCCCTCTATTCTTTAAGCTCCATGTAGCCATCCAGAAGACTCTTAAAAGACTCTATCATTTCCACCTCCACCACTGCCGCCAGCAGCCCATTCCACGCACGCACCACTCTCTGCGTAAAAAACATATCCCTGACATCTCCTCTGTACCTACTTCCAAGCACCTTAGTCCCTCTCATGCTAACCATTTCAGCCCTAGGGAAAAGCCTCTGACTAGCCACACGATCAATGCCTCTCATTACCTTGTATACCTCTGTCAAGTCATCTGTCATCCTCCATCGCTCCAAAGAGAAAAGGCCAAGTTCAATCAACCTGTTCTCATAAGGCATGCTCCCCAATCCAGGCAACATCCCTGTAAATCTCCTCTTCACCCTTTCTATGGTTTCCACGTACTTCCTATAGTGAGGCGACCAGAACGGAGCACAGTACCCCAAGTGGGGTCTGACCAGGGTCCTAAGTAGCTGCAACATTACCTCCCATGATTGATGAAGGCCAATGCACCTTATGCCTTCTTAACCACAGAGTCACCCTGCGCAGCAGCTTTGAGTGTCCTATGGACTCTGACCCCAAGGTCCCTCTGATCCTCCACACTGCCAAGTGTCTTACCATTAATACTATATTCTGCCATCATATTTGACCTACCAAAATAAACCACCTCACACTTATCTGGGTTGAACTCTATCTGCCTCTTCTCAGCCCAGTTTTGCATCCTATCAATGTCCTGCTGTAACCTCTGACAGCCATCCACACTATCCACAGCACACCCAATCTTTGTGTCATCAGTAAATTTACTAACCCATCCCTCCACTTCCTCATCCAGGTCATTTATAAAAATCACTAAGAGTAGGGGTGCCAGAACAGATCCCTGAGGCACGCCACTTGTCACCGACCTCCATGCAGAATATGACTCATCTACAACCACTCTTTGCCTTCTGTGGGCAAGCCAGTTCTGGATTCACAAAGCAATACCCCCTTGGATCCCATGCCTCCTTACCTTCTCAATAAGCCTTGCATCGGGTACCTTATCAAATGCCTTGTTAAAATCCATGTACACTACATCTACGGCTCTACCTTCATCAATGTGCTTAGTCACATTCTCAAAAAATTCGATCAGGCTCATAAGGCACAACCTGACTGTGACAAAGCCATGCTGACTATTCCTAATCAAATTATGCCTCTCCAAATGTTCATAAATCCTGCCTCTCGGGATCTTCTCCATCAACTTACCAACCACTGAAGTAAGACTCACTGGCCTATAATTTCCTGGGCTGTCCCTACGCCCATTCTTGAATAAGAGAACAACATCCGCCACTTTCCAATCCTCCGGAACCTCTCCCGTCCTCATTGATGGTGCAAGGATCATTGCCAGAGACTCAGCAACCTCCTCCCTCACCTCCCACAGTAGCCTGGGGTACATCCCGTCCGGTCCTGGTGACTTATCCAATTTGATGCTTTCCAAAAGCTCCAGCACATCCTCATTCTTAATATCCACATTCTCAAGCTTTTCAGTCCACTGCAAGTCATCCCTACAATCGCCAAGATCCCT
This sequence comes from Mobula birostris, assembly GCF_030028105.1. Taxonomy (NCBI): domain Eukaryota; kingdom Metazoa; phylum Chordata; class Chondrichthyes; order Myliobatiformes; family Myliobatidae; genus Mobula; species Mobula birostris. The sequence goes on along the minus strand of NC_092370.1, from coordinate 168,662,280 downwards.
TTCTGTAGTGAATACTGAAGCAAAGTATTCATTAATTACCTCCGCTATTTCTTCTGTTTCCATACACATTTTTCCATTGTCACACTTGATTGGTCCTATTCTCTCATGTCTTATCCTCTTGCTCTTCACATACTTCTAGAATGCCTTAGGGTTTTCCTCAGTCTGGTCCACCAAGGCCTTCTCATAGCCCCTTCTGGCTCTCCTAATTTCATTCTTAAGCTCCTTCCTGCTAGCCTTATAATCTTCTAGATTCATATTATTATCTGGTTTTTTGAACCTTTCGTATGCTCTTCTTTTCTTCTTGACTAGATTTACAACAGCTTTTGTGCACCACAGATCTTGTACCCTACCAACTTTTCCATGTCTCATTGGAACGTACCTATTCAGAACCCCACGCAAATATCCCCTGAACATTTGCCACATTTCTTCCGTACGTTTCCCTGAGAACATCTGTTTCCAATTTATGCCTCCAAGTTCCTGCCTGATAGCGTCATATTTCCCCTTACTCCAATTAAACGTTTCCCTAACTTGCCTGTTCCTATCCCTCTCCAATGCTATGGTAAAGGGGATAGGATTGTGATCACTATCTCCAAATGCTCTCCCACTGAGAGACCTGACACCTGACCAGGTTCATTTCCCAATAACAGATCAAGTACAACCTCTCCTCTTGTAGGCTTATCTACATATTGTGTCAAGAAACCTTCCTGAACACACATAATAAACTCCACCCCATCTAATCCCCTCACTCTAGGGAGATGCCAATATTTGGGAAATTAAAATCTATTAAAATCTCCCACTACAACAACCCTGTTATTGTTACTCCTTTCCAGAATCTGTCTCCCTATCTGCTCCTCGATGTCCCTGTTACTATTGGGTGGTCTATAAAAAACACCCGGTAGAGTTATTGACCCCTTCCTATTCCTAACTTCCACCCACAGAGACTCTGTAGACAACCCCTCCATGACTTCCTCCTTTTCTGCAGCCGTGACACTATCTCTGATCAACAGTGCCATGCCCCCACCTCTTTTGCCTCCCTCCCTGTCCTTTCTGAAACATCTAAAGCCTGACACTTGAAGTAGCCATTCTTGCCCCTGCACCATCCAAGTCTCTGTAATGGCCACAACATCATAGCTCCAAGTGCTGATCCACGCCCTAAGCTCATCGGCTTTATTCATGATACTTCTTGCATTAAAATAGACACATCTCAAACTATTGAACTGAAAGTGTCCCTTCTCTATCACCTGCCTATCCTTCCTTTCGCACTGTCTCCAAACTTTCTCTATTTGTGAGTCAACCTCCCTTTCCTCCGTCACTTCAGTTCCGTTCCCACCCCCCAGAGATTCTAGTTTAAACTCTTCCCAATAGCCTTAGCAAACATCCCTGCCAGGATATTGGTCCCCCTTGGATTTAAGTGCAACCCGTCCTTTTTGTGCAGGTCTCGCCTGCCCCAGAAGAGGTCCCAATGATCCAGAAAACTGAATCCCTGCCCCCTGCTCCAATCCCTCAGCCACGCATTTATCCTCCACCTCATTCTATTCTTATACTCACCGTCACATGGTACAGGCAGTAATCCCAACTTCTCAACTTCTTTCCTAACTCCCTGTAGTCTTTTTTCAGGATCTCCTCCCTTTTCTACCTATGCCGTTGGTATCAATATGTACCATGATCTCTGGCTGTTCTCTTTCCCACTTCAAGATATCGTGGATGCGATCAGAAACATCCCAGGCCCTGGCACCTGGAAGGCAAACTACCATCTGCATTTCTTTCCTGCATCCACAGAATCGCCTATCTGACCCTCTAACTATAGAGTCCTCTATGACTGCTGCCATTCTCTTCGTTTCCCTACCCTTCTGAGCCACAGGTCAGGTCTTTGTGCCAGAGGCGTGACCACTGTTACTTCCTCCAGTTAGGCCATCCCGCCCCCCCCCCCCCAACAGTACTCAAGCAGGAGTACTTATTGTTAAGGGGGGCAGCCACTGGGGTACTCTCTAGTCTCTGCTTCTTGCCCATCCCTCTCAGTTTCTTACTTAGTACATTCGTGTGTACTTTTTATGCATTGCTCTTTCAAAATATTTAGGAAATTCTTTGGCTAATTAGTCAGCCAACGTTTTGAGTTGTATACATTGACACTTTTTGTATGATTGGAACAATTGATTAACTAAATACAAGGCCAGTATCTTACATAACAGGCACAGTAGTGCTTAACAATTGGAATGCACAAACGTTTGGTGCATAGATGTATGTTAAAGATAGCAATATGCAAAATCTTAAGTCAGCAAAAGAAAAAATAGCCACAAAATTGGGACATTAAGTACAATGCTAGCAACACTAAGGAGGTCAGGCAACATCTATGAGAAGAGAAATAGAGTTAAGGTTGGAGACTTCATCAGAACTGTTCTGATAATGAGTTCTTAACTTGAAAGGTTAATTCTTTTTGTCCTATCATAGATGCTGTTTGATCTGTTGAGTATTTCCAGGACTTCATGTGTTTTTTTTTCAGATTTCCAGCATCTGCTGCATCTTTCATTTTCATTTACTGATGAATTCACTTTCACTTTTCTTTTAGGAATGCCAATCTTGAAGACGTTCTCTGCTCCCTAGCAGGACTTCTGTTTGTCTCATTTGCCTTGTTCAACCTCAGCCTTCTCGCTTTCTCTTCAAGTTCTTTTTCTCTCTTTCCTTTCTAATCTTCAAATGGTATTGGCCAAAACACAGCTACATCTCCTTCCTTTGCAAATGTCTTCAGCTAGCTCCAACTCATACACATGGATTTCTAATCAAATTCCAGCCTTCACTATACATGCCTGCCAAGGATCACAGGAATATTTAAACTGTCCAGCAATTGCAAGGCACTGTACATATCACATCCTGACATCCACCCCTAATGCCATGCATCAGTACGTGCATGCTCTGTCAACAACACCAACACAGTTCATCTCAAAACTGGCACAGTCTGTGGAACAATGTTACTCCTCACAACATTTGGTGTGCAACAGACACTTTTCTTACATTTCAGATGTTAAAACATAACTAATGGGTTTGAATATTCATGGTGACTTCACTCTCCCTTCAAATCACCATCTCTCTCCTAAGTTCCATCCTGGGCTCCAGCATAAACTGAGCTTGCATTTCTTGGAACTTGAAAGATTATATGTGTTTCAATCAAAACATTCACACAGTGATCTATTGCTGTATAGAATGAGTAAAAGAATGCTGCATGGGCCTGGCAATGTAAGACTAGGATCGTGGTATTGGATTTAAAGCTAGATCTTTGAGCATTTTAGTAAAGCAGATGTTTCTACATGCAAAGTAAGGCAAAAGTTGGAAACCTTCTGCAAACATCAATCAGTGTAAATTCCATTCATTGTTGAGTTTAATTCTGAAATTATCCAATTTTTGTTGATGAAAGTCATTGAGAAATGCAGGACGATTGCAAATATAAATCAGTTACAATCTTAATGGTTCGCCTGCATTCAATGTTTAACTCAAGATGTTATTTTACTATATTTTTCCTATAACACTTGTAATTATAGTGAAAATAAATCTATGTCATACCATATGCTTCAGTCGGTACTCTCCCTTGTTTCTGTCCAGTCCTGAGGTAGTAACGAAAAATACACCTTTTGTATATTGAGAGGGCTCTGGTCGATTTCTCCACCAAATTCACTTGCTATCTGTATTATTCTGGACTTCTTCTCATCCAATTGCCATTCTTGTCCTTATAAAAAATATTTACTTGTTTAATGCATTTTCTTTTACAACTTTGTTGTTTTCTTTCAGTGCTGATAATATCTCATTCAATGGCAGAAGATCCATGGGTCAGATCTGTGGGAAAAGTAAAGGGCTGGGTCATTAATGTGTATTATTTACACCTCTAAAAAGGACATCACTGACTATTGAAGTTCAATGGCGATAACATCATGAAGTTCCCAACTTCTATATTCTAGTCATCATTGACTAAAACCTCATTGGGAAAACTAACATAAAATACTATGTTTACAAGAGCAGGTCAGATGCTTGGTAGCTGCCAGATCCAAAGCCTTTTCAAAGTACTAGCTGGGAGTTGTACAGGAATATTCTCCAGCCACCAATTCCAAGTACTCTCATGACGTTCAATGTCATTTGTGAAAAACTAGGCAAAGACTGGAGCTTTACCATCCATCACCCTAAATATTCCATCCTTTCCACTACCACTGCATCATTTTGTGTAATGTCTACAAAAGGCATTGCAGCTGCTGACAGTTCCAACATCATCTCTACCACCTACTGAAGCCAAGGACAACAGGAACATGACAATGTCACCACCTGCACATGCCCATCCAAGTTATTTGGAAATATATACAACGGATTATAGTTAATTGTGATATATCAGGACTAGTACATTTTGGCCCAATTAGCTGAAGTTTCATGGAACTAGTTAAAAACGTATATAAAAGGACAAACTACCATATAACTGAGTAACAAATTATGTATTTAAGTGAAATACAGAACAACTTAGAAGACTACCAAAACTACAACTGTATATAAAACTGTGTATTAGTTCCTAATAGTTATTGATGGAGGAATTCACCCAATGTACACAATGAATAAAATTAGCACATTCATTTCATGCAGATAATGGACCGCCTTCGTACAATGCTATCAATGATTGCATCCTCCAAGTCATCATTTTCATTGTAACATTCAAGATGATTGTCAATACCTTCGAATTCCTGACAATTCCTGATAAGCTCAAGTGCATATGGATGCATCCATGATCTAAGAGCTGGCATCTTATTGACTATGTCATCACCCGACAATGAGATATCTCTGACGTTCTTATCACCAGAGTTATGCATGGAGCTGAGTGCTCAACTGATCATCAAATGGTGTGGTCGGATCTATGTCTATCAATCAAGCCTCCACGCAGACTGAACACTGCCAAACCACCCAAAAAGCTGAACACCACCAAACTGAAACATCACAAGTGTTCTGATGTCCTGAAATCCTCTATGGAAACTGCTGTAAGCAGACTGGTTGAGAATCCACCAGACAATATTACTGAGCACTGGAATGTCTTCAAAGAAACGGTCTACAGCGCTGCCCAGTTCACCCTGGGGAAAGCCAAGCGCCAGCATCAGGTCTGGTTTGATGGGAACAACCAATCTGTGCAAGACCTTCTAAGAGCTAAGGCAGCCACACACCAAGCTCTTCTTCGACACCCAAACTCAAGTTCCAAAAATGTGCCATTTTGAGTGCAATATCAACTTTGCAGAGGCAGCTCAGAGCTATGAAAGACCAGTGGTGGGCGAACAAGGCCAAGGAGTTACAAGCCTTCGCTGACTGTAATGACTCAAGAAGCTTCTATGAAGCAATCAAGGTTGTGTATGGTCCATCAAAACAAGGCGCCTCACAACTCCTGAGCAAGGACAGTACACCCATCTTCACTGAGAAGTCAGAGCACATGAAAAGATGGCAAGAACACTTCCACAAACTGCTGAACAGACCAGGAACCATCACCGATGAAGCACTGGGCAGAGTACACCCTCGACCCATACTGCTGAGCTAGATGCTCCCCCTACTCTTCATGAGGTCATCAAACAGCTAAAACCCAACAAAGCACCAGGGCCTGACGGTATCGCAGCTGAGATCTACCAGTATGGTGGTCACACACTGACATCATGCCTGCACCAGCTGTTCACAAAGTTTTGAGGAACTGCAGAACTGCCACAAGGCTTCAAAGACGCATCAATCATGAACATCTACAAGAACAAGGGAGACAAGAGAGACTGCAACAATTACCATGGCATCCCTCTTCTGTCAGTCGCGGGAAAATGCCTCGTGAAGATCGTCCTTAGACGCTTGTTGTCCAATATCAGTGACAACATTCTTATAGAAAGCCAGTGTGGTTTTTGAATGGGTCGTAGTACAGTGGACATGATCTTTTCACTGAGGCAGCTCCGAGAGAAATGTGTTGAGCAGCAGAGAAGTCTCTATGTCACATTTGTTGATCTAACCAAAGTGTTTGACACTGTTGGTGGAGATGGCCTGTGGAAGCTCCTACCAAAATTCGGTTGTCCCCCAACATCATCTGTCAGTTCCACGAAGGCATGGAAGGCCGCATCAACATGTGTGGTGAGTTGTCAGACCCATTTTCCATCAGCAATGGCGTAAAACAGGGTTGGGTTCTGGCTCCTACTCTGTTTGGACTATTCTTCGCTGCTGTTCTTCAGGATGCCACATCAGACCTGAAGTCAGAGATCTTCCTACAAACGAGGGCTGGTGGCGGGCTCCTCAACCTCGCAAGACTGAGAGCAAAAACAAAAGTCAGGGACATTGTGGCACATGAGCTGCAGTTTGCTGATGACTGAGCACTGGTTGCCCACTCTCTCGAAGACTCACAGGAGATCACCATTCGCTTTGCCAGTACAGCCAAAAGCTTCGGACTGACAATCAGCCTGAAAAAGACAGAAGTTTTGTACCAATCGGCTCCTGGCTCAAGTTACGAAGAACCAACTGTCCTCATTGATGACACTCGTCTCAATGCTGTCAATAAGTTTTGTGACCTGGGCAGCACAATAACATCCTCAGCTTCTTTGAGATTGAGTCAAGAACCAGAAAAACATGCCTTGCCTTTGGTCAGCTGAAAGATCGAGTTTGGTAACAGAACGTCAGGTTGGCTACCAAGTGCAAGGTATACAGGGCCATTGTCATATCAGCTTTGCTATACGGATGTGAGACGTGGTGCCCTTATCAGAGACACTTACGCCAGCTTGACCAACTGCAGCAGCGTCACCTACGTTCTCTGATGAAGATCACCTGGCGAAACAAGGTCTCCAATACCGAGGTCCTCTCTCGAGCCAGAATGCCAGCAGTTTCAACCTTGGTGATGTCAGCCCAACTGCGCTGGGTAGGACATGTTGTCAGAATGCCTGACAGAAGACTGCCCAAGGACAGCTTGTACAGCCAACTTTCCAATGGTACCCGAAAATGAGGATGCCAGCGACTATGGTACAAGGATGTTCTGTACAGGAGCCTCAAGAAAGCTGACATTGCCCCATCAACATGGGAAGATCTGGCTCAAGATCGCTCACAGTGGAGGGACGCCATCAGAAAAGGTGTGGACGCAGCTGAGAACAAGCTCAACGAGGCAACAGAGGAAAGGAACAGGAAGCGCCACAACAGAGCTTCTGCCCCTGCTGCCCGTCCAGGCCTCACCTGCCAAGTATGTGGCAAGCAGTCCTGTACAGCCACTCCAGGACGCACATATCAAACCCCAGTAACTGACTGAAAGGAACCATCATCATCCTATGGGATGGATGGCCAGAGAGAGAGAGAGAGAGAGTTTCAATCTTGTTGAAGAAGTGAAATACTTACCTTTTTACTCCTGGTGTACGGTGATGTAATTGGTGAAACATACATAATTCACAACCACCGACATTAGGTTGGAGTTCACCTTAAGAGGCTGGTCTGACGTGATAATGTAATTAGGTGAAGTTTAGTTACCGTGATTTGTGTGCAGGTTTTGGAGTAAAATAAATGAGTTATTATGTTTTTTCTTAAAGTTAAAATGTCTCGCATTGTTTTACTTATGAAAACCGATGTTTGTGACCCTGATGCTCTAGGACAATCCCAGAGTTATTGAACACGTCAGCCAATGCAGTCACGTTGAAGCTGCTGCAGTTTTGGAAGCAAAACGCTATTGTTTGGTTTGTACAAGCCGAGGTCCAATTCATACTGCAAGAAATCTCCGCCAACAACATCAAATATTTCTATGTGGTAGTGTCACTCAGCAACTCCATGGCTGTGAGATAAATACCGATTGCTGAAAACTCACCTTTTACAGACTTTCGGACTATCGGAGTCTGAGCGCGCCAAACTGAGCTCTCCTCGTCCGGCCTCAGCAGTGCTAATGGACCACACACTGTCTCTCCTGGGAAATCACCATCCTTGTTTTATTTTTAAAGAACTCTTCATGCAGCAAATGCCTGATCCAGTTTGCATAACCCTCGCTAATGCACCCGAGAAGGACTATAAGGAGCTTGCTAAAATGGCTGATAGTCTACACGCAGCCAGGCGGAGGTGCATAAGTCCTCCTCCTTTCCCTGCCTCAATAAGGCCTTCAAAGAGACAACGCAGGGTCTTTGTTTTCACCATGCTCACTTTGGTATGAATGCTAGGAAGTGCTGACTGCCTTGCAGCTTCGAAAGTGCCAGCGCATCTGGACATCAGAGGTCTGTGAACACCATGGTTTCCAGCTGCCAGGGAAGTTTACTGTTCATTATGGACACATTTTCATCTTGTGTGACACAGGTGCTCAAGTGAGTGTGCTGCCAGCATTGCCCAATTGATCAGAAAGCAAAGAGTGATGAAACCTTGTTGGAAGCCGCCAGCGCCAGCAGGATTCGGACTTACGGGACATGATGGGTGATGCTCTGCTTCAGTGGGCAACATTATACATGGGACTTCAGCCTTGCTGAAGAGGCTGGAGTTCTGCTCGGTGCAGATTTCCTGTCTGCCCAAGAACTGTTAGCTGATCTTAAGAATTGCTGGCCTGTGGATATTGCTAATCAGATACCATTCAGCAACAGCCTCCCAAATGTGGGATAGTGTCCCAAATAAATGACTGGAATCCTGACAATTTACTTGATTAGTTTGTGTCCTTTAAGAGTCTCCTATGTAAGCAGCTGCCTGATGGCCCAATTAACCGGAATCCACGATATAACCTAAATCCTACCTAGGAGGAGCACAACAGTTCAAAAAGGTGGCTCAACACACTTTTTCAAGGACAGCTCAGAGGAGGCAGTAAATACTGGCCTTGCTCGTAATGCCCAGATCCAATAAAAATGGCCATGTTAAAGAAAACACCATCAGTTCACTTGGCCGTTGTCACCATCTCAGCAGATATTCCCTTTGGTTTCTCGGGCCACAAATATAATTTTACACTCTCTGCCAAGAAAAAATCTGCCATGCTTTGCAGCTAGTGTAAAATCCTTGTACAAGGTAGTCAATTAAATATTCTATTTTTCTGTTCCAATTATAAGTTAGTCCTTATCTCCAAATGTCAGTTCCTTTCTCTATATTTAGGACTGATATATGAAGTTATTTGATCAGTCCTATATCTTGAATCCTACTGTTGTGCTCATAAGAGTTGGGCAACATTTTTTTCATTTTTCCTCCCACCAGGTTTATCATTGTCCTTTTACTGCCTATTTATCTGTTACCTATCATAATATATTTATTTCTCACTATTCTTATCTCTGTCTTCACTTACTTAAACACTTTTATTTTCTCAGTTCCCTTTTTATTCCCTTTCCCAGTCCCTTTGTTTTCCCAAATAAAAGTATAAGTGAAAATGTATAAATGTATAAGCGAAATCAAAATATGCAGAGAAAGAAAAATGTCTCATGGAAATCTGGGGAATACCAATAAACTTTAGAAACAAGTCAGTCAAACCTGGAACACCAATGTCATCCAGTTTCATGCCAGTTTACTTTTGTAAAATTCAGTACACTTTGTTTAAAACATGGTCAAAATAAATGGCTCTCATTTGGGTGAGAAATTTATTTTTTTTTCATAAGACCATGAAGCAATATCACTCACTTTCCTCCTCACTTGGTCTCACCTTTCACCTCCCAGCCTGTATTCCCCCCCCCCAACCTTCTTATGCTAGCTTCTACAGCTTTACTTTTCTGATGAAGAGTCACAGCCCAAAATGTCAACTGTTTATCCCCCTCCATTGATGCTGCCTGACTTGCTGAGTTCCTCCAACATTTTGTGTGTGTGACACATTTGATGGGCTAGCCGGCCACTTTACAAATGGTAAGTGTTTTTGGACAGGTTCCATTGTTTGATTTCCCAGATGGGATAATAAATTAAAACTTGTGCAGCACTCTAGTATCAACTGCAACTGATTTTAAGCAGCTCATTATTAATGCCTTAAAGATGAACAAATCAAAATTTATATTGAGATTGAGCAACATACACATAACACAATTGCAATCATTAGTAAAATAAACCTTACATAAATGTAAATACTTGTAAATATGTACAAATATTTAAATGCAAATACTTATGAGGTGCCATGGTAGTGTGGCGGTTAGTGCGATGCTATTACTGTTCAGGGCATCGATGTTGGAGTTTAATTCCTGTGTCCTCTGTAAGAAGTTTGTACGTCATTCCCACAAGTGCATGGGTTTCTTCCAGGTGCTCCAGTCACCTCCTACATTCTAAAGACGTAAGGGTTAGTGGGTTAAATGGACATTGTTAATGGCTCTGTGATTAGGCTAGCATTAAACTGGCAGGTTGCTGGGCAGTGCTGCTTGTTGGGGGTGTCAGGGCCTGTTCTGCACTGTACCTCTGAATAAAAAAATAAATAGATATATACAGCAAAAGATAGATAGATAGATAAATAAATAAATAGATAGATAGATAGATAGATAGATAGATAGATGCTTTGGATTGAGAAATAGCCAGCCTTATATTCAACTTTGCTGATAACAATCAATTAGGCAAAATAATATATAGTATAAATAGGAGCAGAAAGTTGCAGAGTGAAACTTATAAATTAAGTACACAGTATTAATTAATTTATTATTTTTTTCATGCATTTGACAGATTGTCTTCTTTTGCTCATTGATTGTCGGCCTTGTTTGTGGAGTTTTTCGTTGATTTTGCTGAGTTTCTATGTTCTATTGTGAATGCCTGCAAGGAAAGACACCTCAGGATATATAGTGGCATGGACGCACTTTGATCATCAATTTACTTTGAACTTTGCACGAGAACTTAAGCGGGGGAGCCTGTGTCAGATGGATAATATTGTGGAAAGTAATAAGTTGCTACTTTAAAGAAAGATTAATTAGTACATTTTCTAAATGGCATGAAGCTAGAAACTGCCGAGATATAGGGGCCCAAGTACAGACATGAAGAAATGCTACTGGATCAATACAAAAGGAAAGCAATTACACAACCGCTGGAATGTTTTTTATCTGAAGAGGTATTTAGACTTGGTTAATAATTTCTGGGCAGTGCCCGTCTGCAGTTTAAAACTTGAGGGTAACAAACAGAATCACACCTAATCTGAAAAGGTTAAAGCTACAACAACAAATTGCAGAAACTATGTTTCTATTCACTGGAGTAAATGTGGTTAAATGTGTTCAATGCAGAGCTTAAGATAATCAAAGGAATGCCAAGGTAGATGGAGAGAAACCTTTTCCACCAGTGGGAAAACCCTTAAAGTTTACATCATGCCATTTAGAATTGAGAACTATTTGACACAGAAGTTGGTGGAAATCTGAAACTCCTCTTGAAAACCTGGAAAACATGTACAGTAGCTACATATATTCCCCGAGAGACAAAATGGAAACAGAGACTGAGGAAGCTGTTTTACAAGACAAAACTTTAAAGAGTCACAGAGCCAAATGTTTAAACTACACCAGGATACAGATCATCTATGATCACAAGTAACAGTGAAATTAGTTCAGGCATCTGAATGGCCTACTCATATTCTTGTGTTTTAAGTTAAGAATTACTCTTTCGCACCTTGACTCCTTTTATAAGGTTGCAAATATATAGGCAGCTCATTCAGAAAATAAATGACATGCCATTTGAATTCATTATATCCTTGCCTAAACCCATCAGTTAGCATGCTTTGTCAGATTATTACATATTTTATGGCAGCTTCACTTCTGAGAATAATGGAAGAGTTTAAAATAGGGATATTGCCTTCCGTAAATAGTAATGACTTAGGAAGTGGTTGTAATAAGGTGCAAAAGATTAACATGGTTACACACACAAAATGCTGGAGGAACTCAGCAGGCCAGGCAGCATCTACGGAAAAAAGTACAGTCAACGTTTCAGGCTGAGACCCTTTGGCAGGACTGGAGAAAAAAAGATGCGGAGTAGATTTAAAAAGGTAGGGAAGGGGAGAGAGAAATACAAGGTGATGGGTAGAACCTGGGGGAGGGGGGATGAAGTAAAGATTTGGGAAGTTGGTTGGGTGAAAGAGATAGAGTGCTGGAGGTGGGGGGACCGATAGGTGAGAGCAGAAGACCGTGGAAGTAAGAAAAGGGGAGGAGCACCCAGAGGGAGGCGAGAGGCAGGCAAGAAGATAAGGTGAGAGAGGGAAAAGGGGGTGGGGAATGGGTGAAAGGGGGGGCATTACTGGAAGTCGAGAAAACGATCTTTATGCCATCAGGTTGGAGGCTACCCAGATGGAATATAAGATGTTGTTCCTCCAACCTGAGTGTGGCCACATCACAACAGTGGAGGAGGCCATGATTGACATACTGGAATGGGAATGGGAGGTGGAATTAAAATGCGTGGCTATAGGGAGATCCTGCTTCTTCTGGTGGACAGAGTGTAGATGCTCGGCAAAACGGTCTCCCAATCTACGTCAGGTCTCATCGACATACAGGGGGCCACACAGGGAGCACCGGACACAGTGTGTGACCCCAACAGAATCACAGGTGAAATATCGCATCACCTGGAGGGACTGTTTGGGACCCTGAATGGTAGTGAGGGAGGAGGTGTAGGGACGTGTGTAGCACTTGCTCTGCTTGCAAGGATAAGTGCCAAGAGGGAGATCAGTGGCGATTCCGTCTACCAGAGAAAGCAGGATCTCCCAGTGGCCACCCATTTTAATTCCACTTCTCATTCCCATTCCAATATATCAATCCATGGCCTCCTCTACCTTTGCAATGAGGCCACACTCAGGTTGGAGGAACATCACCTTATATTCCGTCTGCGTAGTCTCCAACCTGTTGGCATGAATGTCAATTTCTTGAATCATTAATGCTACCCATTCACCATTCCCCAACCCCTTCTCCCTCTCTCACCTTATCTGCTTCCATTGCTTCCCTCCAGTACTCCTCTCCCCTTTTCTTTCTTCCATGGCCTTCTGTCCTCCCGTATCAGACTCCCCCCTTCTCCCTCTTCTCCAGCCCTGTATCCCTTTCACCAATCAACTTCCCAACTCTATAATTCACCCCCCTCCCCGGTTCCACTTATTACCTTGTGTTTCTCTGTCCCTTCCCCCACCTTTTAAATCTACTCTGCATCTTTTTTCATCCAGTCCTGCCAAAGGGTCTCGGCCCGAAACGTCAACTGAGCTTTTTTCCATAGGTGCTGCCTGGCCAGCTGAGTTCCGCCAGCATTTTGTGTGTGTTGCTTCGATTTCCAACATCCGCAGATTTTCTCTTGTTTGAGATTATCAAGGGGCTATTTTACAGTGATTAGGGGTGAAATGATACCATTGCCGAAATAAGAAATGCCTACTGCATAATGTAGTCCTCTAGGTAATGAGTATTTCACTTAGTTAGTTCTCAGTGATCTAAATTATCTTTAGTGCCAAGCTTTATAAATTCATTTTCCTTGTGGATTTTAGCCAAATTGCCAATAGATCCAGTTCTATACAGAACACAAAAACATAAGAAATAGGAGCAGGAATAGGCCATCCAGCCCATCAAGCTTGCTCCTCTATTCAATAAGATCATGGTTGATCTGGCCATGGACTCATCTCCACCTACCTGCCTTTTCCCCATAACTTTTAATTCCCCAACTATGCAAAGATCTATCCAATCTTTTCCAACAGGTCTGAGAAATGAGAGCTGAATAAAATGAAGTAATACCAGTCGGCAGCTGTAAGGTATTTTGACACCTTGTTTCTATGCTGTGCATTTAAATTCATTGCAGGTGCTGTCACAGCTGCAGGTTTCTTTTCTTACCGGAATACCACGAGCTGTGATATAAGTAGAGGACTTAAGCTTGCACATTAAAGGACTGCCAATGAAACTGCAGGTTTGGAAAATTGCTGTTTGTCACTTGCTTCTTGCAGTGTATATCAGTATATTGTATGTTTTGAAGAAAATCTGAAGTGGTTAGTTAGATTTCAAGATAATGTTAAACCTGTGGGGATATAAAACCTGAATAGCCATTATGTAACTGTGGTGAAAAACACACTAATTTCCTAGATTCAACAGTGCACTTTGATCAGTTCCCACAGAAGGAAACTGACTGTGGTGAAGCTTATTTATGTAGTTGGAAGGATGGCAGTGATGCTTCAGTCTCAGCTGAGCTCAATACCTTTTATGCACACTGTGAAAGTGATAACATAACTACAGGTACGTGGATCCCTACAGCACCTAGTGACCCTGTCTTGGAGGAAGATGTCAGACCGTCTCTCACAAGGCGACAGGCCTCAATAAGGTACCTAGTAGGGCTCTGAAAACCTGTGCCAACCAACCAGCGGGTGTGTTCAAACACATTTTCAATCTCTCATTGCTGCAGTCCAAATTTCCTGCCTGTATTAAAAGAACAACAATCATACCAAGGCCCAAGAAGAGCAAGGTGAGCTGCCTTAAAGGCTATTGTCTAGAAGCACTCATATCTACAGTGATGAAGTGCTCTAAGAGGTTGGTTATGGCTAATTGCAAAGACCTGAACCTACTGAAATTTGCCTATCACCACAGTAGGTCTACAGAAGATGCGATCTCATTGGCTCTTCATGTGGCCTTGGATTATCTGGACAATACGAAAACATATCAGGCTACTGTTTATTGACTACACCTCAGTGTTTAGACCTTAAGACCATAAGATGTAGGAGCAGAATTGGACGATTTGGCCCATTGAGTCTGTTCTGTCATTCAATCATGGCTGATCCCTTTTCCCTCTCCTTGGCCTTCTCCACGTAATCTTTGATGCCGTGTTGAATCAAGAATCAACCAAACTCTGCCTTAAATACACCTAACAGCCTGGCCCCCACAGCTACCTGTGGTAAAGAATTCCACAAATTCACCACCCTCTAGATAAAGAAATTCCTCCGCATCTCAGTTTTAAATGGACACCCCTCTACACTGAAGTTGTGTCTCTTGCCCTACGCTCCTCTACCATGGAAATGAGACAGGGCAGGTGACGGAGGTATGCGTTGGGGTGCACTTCGGGTCCAGTGATCACAATACCATTAGTTTCAGTGTAATTATGAAGAAGGATAGGACTGGACCTAGGATTGAGATTTTTGATTGGAGAAAGGCTAACTTTGAGGAGATGCAAAAGGATTTAGAAGGAGTGGATTGTGACAATTTGTTTTATGGGAAGGATGTAACAGAGAAATGGAGGTCATTTAAAAGTGACATCCTGAGGGTTCAGAATCTTTATGTTTCTGTTAGGTTGAAAGGAAAGGTTAAAAGTTTGAGAGAGCCATGGTTTTCAAGAGATATAGGAAACTTGGTCCGGAAAAAGGGAGAGATCTTCAATAAAGATAGGCAGCTTGGAGTTAATGAGGTACTCGAGGAATATAAAGAATGTAAAAAGAATCTTAAGAAAGAAATTAGAAAAGCTAAAAGAAGATACAAGGCTGCTTTGGCAAGTAAGGTGAAAATAAATCCAAAGGGTTTCTACAGTTATGTTAGTGGCAAAAGGATAGTGAGGGATAAAATTGGTCCCTTGGGGAATCAGAGTGGATGGCTATGTGCGGAGCCAAAAGAGATGGGGGAGAAAAGAACAATTTCTTTTCTTCGGTATTCACGAAGGAGAAGGATATTGAATTGTGTAAGGTAAAGGAAACAAGAAGGGTACTTATGGAAAGTATGACAATTAAAGAAGAGGAAGTACTGGCACTTTTAAGGAATATAAAAGTGGATAAGTCTCCAGGTCCAGACAAGATATTCCCTAGGACCTTGAGGGAAGTTAGTGTTGAAATAGCAGGGGCCCTGACAGAAATATTTCAGATGTCATTAGAGACGGGGATGGTGCCAGAGCATTGGCGTATTGATCATGTGGTTCCATTGTTTAAAAAGGGTTCTAAGAGTAAACCTGGCAATTATCGACCTGTGAGTTTGACGTCAGTGGTGAGTAAATTGATGGAAAGTATTCTTAGAGATGGTATATATAATTATCTGGATAGACAGGGTCTGATTAGGAACAGTCAACATGGATTTGTGCGTGGAAGGTCAAGTTTGACAAATCATTGAATTTTTTGATGAGGTTACTAAGAAAGTTGACGAGGGTAAAGCGGTGGATGTTGTCTATATGGACTTCGGTAAGGCCTTTGACAAGGTTCCACACGGAAGGTTAGTTAGGAAGGTTCAATTGTTAGGCATTAATATCGAAGTAGTGAAATGGATTCAGCAGTGGCTAGATGGGAGACGCTAGAGAGTAGTGGTGGATAACCATGTGTCAGATTGGAGGACGGTGAGTAGCGGTGTGCCTCAGGGATCTGTACTGCGTCCAGTGTTATTTGTCATATACATTAATGATCTGGATGATGAGGTGATAAATTGGATGAGTAAGTATGCAGATGATACTAAGGTAGGTGGTGTTGTGGATAATGAAG
Source organism: Mobula birostris (assembly GCF_030028105.1). Classification (NCBI taxonomy): domain Eukaryota; kingdom Metazoa; phylum Chordata; class Chondrichthyes; order Myliobatiformes; family Myliobatidae; genus Mobula; species Mobula birostris. The sequence goes on along the minus strand of NC_092370.1, from coordinate 168,645,971 downwards.
TAGGTTTTCAAAGCTTGCAGAGAGATTTAGACCGGTTAGAAAAGTGGGCTGAAAGATGGCAGATGGAGTTTAATGCTGAAAAATGTGAGGTGCTACATTTTGGTAGGACTAATCAAAACAGGACATACATGGTAAATGGTAGGGCGTTGAAGAATGCTGTAGAACAGAGGGATCTAGGAATAGTGGTGCATAGTTCCCTGAAGGTGGAATCTCATGTGGGTAGGGTGGTGAAGAAAACTTCTGGTATGCTGGCCTTTATAAATCAGAGCATTGAGGATAGGAGTTGGGATGTAATGCTGAAATTGTATAAGGCATTGGTAAGGCCAAATTTGGAGTATTGAGTACAGTTCTGGTCACCGAATTATAGGAAAGATGTCAATAAAATTGAGGGAGTACAGAGGAGGTTTACTAAGATGTTGCCGGGGTGTCATCTCCTAAGTTACAGAGAAAGGTTGAACAAGTTAGGTCTTTATTCTTTGAAGCGTAGAAGGTTGAGGGGGTCTTGATAGAGGTGTTTAAAATTATGAGGGGGATTGATAGAGTTGACATGGATAGGCTTTTTCCATTGAGAGTGCGAAGATTAAAACAAGAGGACATGAGTTGAGAGTTAAAGGGCAAAAGTTTAGGGGTAATATGAGGGGAACTTCTTTACTCAGAGAGTGGTAGCTGTGTGGAACGAGCTTCCAGCAGAAGTGGTTGAGGCAGGTTTGATGTTGTCGTTTAAAGTTAAATTGGATAGATATATGGACAGGAAAGGAATGGAGGGTTATGGGCTGAGTGCAGGTCAGTAGGACTAGGAGAGAGTAAGAGTTCGGCATGGACTAGAAGGGCCGAGATGGCCTGTTTCCGTGCTGTAATTGTTATATGGTTATATGGGAAACATCCTTTCCACATCTACTCTGTCTAGGCCTTTCAACATTTGAAGGGTTTCAGTGAGATCTCCCCTCATCCTTCTAAATTCATTCCAGCAACAAGGCCATCTATACTATCATCACAATCATTGATATTCAGCATAAAGAGAAGTGGTCCCAACATTGACCCCTGCGGAGCACTACTAGTCACTGGCATCCAACCAGACAAGGACCCTTTTGTTTCCAATCGCTGCCTCCTACTAATCAGCAACACTCTAACCATGTTAGTAACATTCTTGTAATTCCATCGGCCCTTAATTTGGTAAGCAGCCTCATGTGTGGCACCTTGTCAAAGGCCTTCTGAAAATCCAAATATATAACATCCACTGCATTCCCTTTATCTATCCTACTTGTACTCTCTTCAAAGAATTCCAACAGGTTTGTTAGGCAAGATTTTTCCTTAAGGAAACCATGCTCGCTTTGTCCTATCTTGTCCGGTGTCACCAAGTACTCCATATTCTCATCCTTAACATTGCCTCCAATATCTTCCCAACAACTGAGGTCAGGCTAACTGGTGTATAATTTTCTTTCTGTTGCCTTATTCCTTTCTAAAAGAGTGGAGTGACTTTTGCCATTTTCCAGTCCTCTGGCACCGTGGCAGAGTCCAATGATTTTTTTTGAAAAATCATTACTAATGCCTCCATAATGTTTAATATAATCATTCCTACATGTTATATCATAGAAATCCACAATCTGGGCCTCTACAACTGGATCCTTGACTTTCTCACCAGAAGATCACAGTTTGTGCAGATCAAAAATAGCATCTCCACTTCACTGATAATCAACACTGGTGCACCTCAAGGATGCATGCTTAGCCCACTGCTCCACTCTCTCTACACTCATGACTGTGTGGCTAGGCATAGGTCAAATGCCGTCTATAAATTTGCTGACAACACAACTATTGTTGACAGAATTTCAGATGGTGACGCAAAGGCACACAGGAGTGAGATAGATCAGCTGGTTGAGTGGTGTCACAGCAACAACCTTGCACTCAACATCAGTAAGACTAAAGAATTGATTGCGGACTTCATACTAGGTAAAATGAGGGTAAACACACTGGTCCTCATAGAGGGATGAAAAGTGGAAAGAGTGAGCAATTTCAAGTTCTTGGGTGTCAGCATCTCCAAAGATCTATCCTGGGCCCATGCAGTTACAAAGTAGGCAGGGCAGTGACTATATTTCATTAGGAGTTTGAGGAGATTTAATATGTCACCAAAGACACCCGTAACTTTCTATAGATGTACCGTGGAGAGCATTATAACTGGCTGCATCACCATCTGATACGGTTGGGAGGGGGGAGCACTGCATAGGATCAAATTTAAGCTGCAAAAGGTTATAACCTCAGACAGCTCCATCATGGGCACCCCCCTCTGTAGAATCCAGGACATCAAGGAGCAATGCCTTCTTACTGTATTTCACAGTTTTTATTGTTATGTATTTCTATGTACTGCAGCTGCAAAGCAACAAATTTCAGGACGTATGTCAGTGATGCTAAACCTGATTCTGAGTACTGAGTGAATTCTCCATCAATCAAGGAGGATGTAACCTCAGCTTGCAGACTGTACTTCCCTTCCTTGGAGAAATGACATTTTGTATGTCTGCATTTAGTTGAAAATGTTTCGAATAAACTTTTTACGGAGATTGTGATGTGAGGCAGGATAACAAAATAGGTTATGAAACAGCACGAAGCCAGTAATGGAATTTCCATTTTTCTCACTATATGGCCTGATTCCTAGGCAGGACCACAACTTCCTGCTTGTTGCATTGCCAATATTAATCCTAATTCGGATCAGATCCAGACAAAAGCAGTTGTGGGATATATCAAGTTATCACAGGAATTGGGTAGGTATATGTGATGGCATCTGAAATAAGAAAGGTAAGGATAGCAACTGCATGGTAGAACTTAACTTGATTTTAAAACTGAAAGTGGGCAAGAAGACTTCCGTAGATGCTGGAAATCCAGAGCAACACACATAAAATGCTGGAGAACCTCAGCATCAATGGAAATGAATAAACAGTTGATGTTTCGGGCTGGAGTCCTTCACCAGGATCCACATGGTTTCTTGGAGACATAAAACCAGCTTTTTAAACCAAAACCAAATCAAAATAGTTACCGCCTGAATTTTGCAAATATTGGATAAGAATGAGAATTGAAACTGAGGTGTGTCCTGAAAGGTGTTTGCTGCAGGGTATTTTAATGCAACAGAAACTACACTGATTGGATCGAGGACTGAGGAGTTAATGAACTGTGGACAAGACAAGGCCAGCAGTCAGGGAGATACACAGAGCCAAGTGGATCATGACACTAAACACAAACTGAGAGATGGGTTAAAGCTACATTGGGAGGTAGGAAAACTGGAGTGATCAGTGGCCTGTGCCAATTGGGTTTAGTGGGTCAGAGGCTAAGAAAGAGAGACCAATGGAGAAGAAGTAAATAGTAGTACTTACATGACTAGTGAGCCAGACAAGGGCTGTGTTATTAAAACCTGGCTGTTGCGGGAATGACCAAAGATGAGTACTTCTCAGGACAACATGGATTAATTTCACAAATAGCAAAGTAAATGAGCTATGCAGGGAGATCAGGGAGATGAATGTCATTTGCATTTGAGGAATTGTATCATATAATCTGTTCCATGAACTAATAGAAAAATTAATGAGCCACAGGTTAGAGGGTTAAACTTGTAAGATGTAATTATGTATGAAATGTAAAGAGAAATAGAAATGTCCCCATTTATTTTGTTGGAAATCCTGGAACTAGCATCAGGTATTCACTGTCAATTATATAGTGTAGATTTGATAGACTCTTGTTTTGTCTTTTGTAATAGTGTTTAGTTACAACTGCATGTAAGCTTGGCTAATAAAAAAATAATTTGAATTGATGAATCATAGTTAATTGGAACCAAAAATTACTGGACCTTAACAAGATGGTTAAGGAAACAGAAAGTTAAGTCATTATACTCATCTGCTTTTGGTTACTGTGCTACACCCTACCAGTATCCAAGCTCCATTGAAGTAAAAAAGTTATCATTTATTTAACCATTTTTCACAATCCCTGGATGGCCTAAACAGCTTTACACTCAATTTTATTGGAGACATGGTCACTGTAGTAATGTAAGAATTGAGTCAACTGATTGATACACACTAAGTTTCTACAAATTGCGCTATGACTATAACCAGGTAATCGATTCATGTGATGTTGATTGGGGGATAAATAATGATCTTAACACCGAGGAGGGCTCCCCAGTTTGTGAACAAGTACTGTGTAATGGTGATTTTTTTGTGTGGCTTTGTCAGCCCTCATGCAAGAGTTTACGGTGACAAAGTCCCATGTCCATTGTGTTCCTTTACATCTCTGCAAGATGTAGAATGATCAAGATGTTAAAGATCACGGTATGCAATGTTAACGTGAACTGTATAAAAATGCTGCGAATTGCGACCAATTCCATAATCCTGAACCTCGTAAACAAATGCTGATATATGTTGAATGTAAGTCACCAACGTCTTAGACAGTCCATCAAGGTTGGGGTAACTTCAGTTCTGTAGGTTATGAGATGGCTGATGAGGCCAATACTGAATGTCCAGACAGTCACACAGTTGGGACAGGGATGTCTGATAGGGAGGTAGGTGGATGGTTTGGGAAGTAGTGTTCTCCATCTATTTTTTGTGCTAGGTGCCCAAGAAAAATGAGCTTGAGTTTCTCAATGCCGTACTGAACGCTCCTTCCCCATTCTCAGAGGTCATGAGTGAGGAATCTGGGATTCTCATGAGTTAGCAAGGATAGAACATAGAAATCTACAGCACATTACAGGTCCTTCAGCCCACTTGTTGTGCCGACCATGTAACCTACTCTAGAAACTGCCTAGAATTTCCCTACTGCATAGCCCTCTATTTTTCTAAGCTCAATATGCCTATCTAATAGTCTCTTAAAAGACTTTATTGTATCCACCAGCTACCACCATCGCTGGCAGTACATTCCATGCACCCACCACTCTGTGTGTAAAACTTACCTCAGGCATCCCCTCTGTACCTACTTCCAAGCACTTTAAAACTATGTACCCTTGTGTTAGCCATTTACATGTTACACATTTCTAAGGGAATTTGAGAACACCCTTTAATGATTTCCTCTGTTTGCCTGGTAATATTTTCCCATAATGGACATTAGAATAAATTATTTGTTTCCAGTATCTGGAATTGGACATGCAGATTATCTGGTTGCTTATCGTGAGAAAGAAATTAATGAGGTTCGTTGGTTTTGTATTGAAATAGATAGAATTGCTTATTAACAATTCACAAAATGTCATTACAATCCTGAAGTCCTAAACAGATTTGACTTATTCAGCCAATGTAAATCATAGTTGTAACCCTATATCCCAGTCATCTTCACCAATAAAACTCCAGGAATCCCACGAGATAAGCAATGTTTGATTTATTCAGTAGAGACCCTAAAATAAATGCATTCATCATCTTTACTTTAGTAGATAGCCTCTGTTCAATGCTGATGTGCTTTATGAATCAATCTGTGACCAACTAAGTTATGCAGAACTATACTCTGTACATAAAACAACAGCTGGAGTATTGCCATACATCAATAAATTTCATTGAGCTTTGTATAATTTTCCTATTTTCGTGATAATTGTATTGCCATAGCACCCATCAGTTACAAAACCATAGTTCACCTAAATAATAAACTGCATTTTCTGTGAAGATGAGGCGTAATGCACAATATAAATAGTCTCTTTGATAACTTACATTCGAAGACCTAGATATTCTATTGCACGTGTTTTCAAAATTTTTACTGATAAGTTAGTCCTAAATGTGTAACGCAGAATTGTAAGGTGATCTTCAATGTCTCTGTTGCTCAAATGCAAGATATAGCCACGTTAATTAGCTTATAATGAATGATTTATGTCACTGTTATGAAATCCAGTCACATGCATACAATTTAAGAATGGTGCAGACCATAAATTCAGGAGCAGCCTCTTAATAGGCCTTGGATCTTTGAATTGGCTAGAGCAACAATCCTTTCGATTGAATTATGGGTCCCCAATGATGACTATCTTTCAAGATTTAGCTTGAGGTGCCTAACAAGCATAACACCTTCCCTAGGAGCCTGATTGTTATAGCACAATGTTCTGTCAGTTTTTAGAGGAATGTGGTGGTCACCTCCATAAATACTTCCCTTACTATTCAAACTCAACCATCACTGCAGAGCAGATATATTCCCCTACAGTTGGCTTATGTGGGTTTAATGAGGATAAATCCCCCAGAGCTGCAATGGAAGAGAATGCCAGTGTGTATGGCTATGATTTTGAAACCCTTTTTCTGGACACGTGTGAGGTACGAAATGACTGGAGGACAACAGATCTTTTTCAAGAAAGGCAGCCAGGAAAAGCCAGGTAACTATAGGCCCAAGTCCCTAGCATCAACTGTGAGGAAATTACTGAAGAAACTTCTGAGTAAGAAGATAAATAATCGCTTGTACGGACTAATCAGAGATAGCTAGTATTTATTTGACAAGGGCAGATCCTGTCTGAGCAATTTGATATATTTCTTTTAAGAGAATAACAAAATGGGTTGATGAGGGCAGGGCAGTAAATGTGATTTATTTGGACTTTGGTAAGGCCTTTGACTGGGACAGGCCTTTGACATGGAAGACTTGTTCAAAACATAAGGGCAATGGGATCCTGAACAAGATGGTAAACTGGATCCAAAAGTAGCCGAGCAATAGGAGGGTAATAGCAGAGGATTGTTTTTGCAATCAGATGTCTATAAATAACAGTGTAATAGTTTATTATCGTCACATGTACAGACTTAGATTAAAAGCTTTTGTTTTGTACATAATCTGGATTTATCATGCCATGCACAAAGTAAGTACATCAAGATAACAGAAAGAGAACAAGACTAAGATCAGCAAGACAAAAGAGATGATTGTGAAATTCAGGAAGGGTAAGACGACGGAACACAAACCAATTCTCTTTAGAGGTATCAGAGGAGGAGAGAGGACTTCCGGTTAAGATGGTGATGGCTTAGCCACTTAAAGCTGTCACTCAATTTTATTTCTTATCTCCACACTTCTTTGCTTTTTTCACTCCAGATTAAAAAAAATTTTCCCCCTGCCTGCGAATACGCCTGTCTTACAATGGCTTCAAAGACCACCAAATCGGGGAAAAAGGAAGTTCCTGCGGCTGGTTCCTCTGCTGAGATAGTTTCCATTTTGGAACAGCACCGACAAGATACAGTATCCGAGCTTAAGTCTGAATTTAAGACTTCTTTTGGTTCATTGGAATCCAAATTAGATCAAATTAATTCCAAAGTGGAAGCTCATGCTAAAAGTCTTCTTGAGTCTGCGACCAATGACTTAAAATGTCGCTTTCACGATTTGGAAACCACTTGCTCCAGCTTGAGGGATTATAACAGCAAGTTAATATCCAAAGTTACGGATCTGGAAGGTCGGAGCAGAAGTCAAAATTTACGAATCCTCGGTTTGCCGGAGGCTATCGAAAGTGGACCTCCAGTTGAATATTTCTCTACTTTACTTTGAGAGATTTTTGGGAATGATATTCTTCCGACCCCACCTGAGTTAGACAGAGCTCCCCGTACTTTTACGTCTAAGCTGGAATCGGGCCATAGGCTACGCCCAGTAATTCTGTTTTCATCGCCATAAGGTGAAAAAACTTTTGATTATGGAAACACATCGGAGAGGAAACTTGGAATACAAAGGTCAATCTATTTGTATTATCGAGGATTATGCTCCCCAAGTTCTGAGTCTACATGCCGAATATAAAGAAGTCATGAAGGAGTTCTACAATCGTGGACTCAGGCCCTCTCTGTGTTTTCCAGCTCATCTTGCTACTGGAGAAAAAATGTGTTTTAACACAGTTACAGAAGCTCAGAACTTTGTCAAAAGTTACCCTGCTACTTCTATTTCCTCAGATTCGGTTTGATTAGTTAAAATGGTAGACAAGTACTGATTTTTTCTTCGTTTTTTTCTGATCATTCTTTTTCAAGTCAGTGAATTTTTTTCATAGCTTCTCATGGGTAGGTTACTGGGCAAAGTTTGTTTATGTGTTTCTTAGTTCATATCTTTTCTTTTGGACTATTACTTTGAGTTAAGCTTAATACATTTTGGTGGAATTGTTTTTCTTTTCTATAAGTATAATTCTAATTTTTAGTGTGTAATTTTTCTGGTTTTTGAATTGTTAACAAATGGAGCTTATGTTGTTGTTAAGAACCTGGAAGTTGAGTTTTGGGTGGTTTTTTTTTGAAGAAGTTGCTGCTGATCTTAGGTAGTTTTCTTGCTGTGGGATTTTTTGGGGGGGATCTCTATTGTCAATAGCATTTATAGAATCTTTAGTTATTCTTTGTTATTCAGGACATATTTCTGTCCTGATTCTCCTGTTTTATTTTTTTTGCCCCAGAGCTGTTGTTTGTTTGTTTGATTTTGCTCATACCTACTACTCCCCATGTTTTGCTCATACCTACTACTCCCCATGTTTTTTTAAATGACAATGGTTAGTCTATTGAATTTTATAAGCTGGAATGTTAAAGGATTGAATCATCCTATTAAAAGAAGGAGGGTATTTTCACATCTTAAGCAGCTTAATGCTGCAATTGCTTTTTTGCAAGAAATGCACATTCGTAGTTCTGATAATTCCCATCTCATGTTGAGATTGGTGGGGCAGCACTTCCATTCTACTTTTCCGGCTAAAGCCAGGGGTGTCTCTATTCTTATAAATCAAAATGTTTCTTTTGAGCTTCACAACAAAGTATCTGATACAAATGGTTATTTTATTATTGTTTCTGGGAAATTGTATAATACTAGGGTAGTCTTGGCTAACCTGTATGCTCCCAATTCGGATGATGTGGAGTTTTTTGATTTTTTTTTCTTTATTGCCTGACCTGAGCTTATATTCTCTTATACTGGGCAGTGATTTTAACTGTTAGTTAGATCCAGTTATGGATCTGTTCCTAGACTACCAAGTAAATCTGCTTTATCAATTCAGTCTTTCCTTTCTAATTATGGTATCTCTGATGTTTGGTGTTTTTTTCATCCAAGTGAAAGAGATTACTCTTTTTTTTTCACATGTCCACCATACTTTTACTAGAATTGATTATCTTTTAATCTGTAATCTGCTGATTCCATTCGTTCGCTCTTGTGATTATCAGAGTATATTGATTTCAGATCATGCCCCAGTTACCCTGTCCATATTTCTTCCTGGTCTCCCTCAAATGAATAAACATTGGCGTTTTAATCCAACCTTGTTGTCGGATAATTATTTTGTAAAATTTATGAAGGACCAAATATCTCTCTTTTTTAAAGAAATTAACATGTCATCTGAAACCTCAACTCAGGTTGTCTGGGATGCTATGAAAGCATATCTAAGGGGTCAAATAATTTATATACTGTGAATTTGAAAAGAAAGACCTATACAGAGCGATTAGATCTGGTCAATCAAATTAAAGTAACTGATCAACTATATGCTCAGACCAAAAGTCCGGAACTGTACAAGAAGCCAGTGGAACTTCAAACTAAGTTTGACCTTATTTCCACTCATCCAATTGAACGCCAGCTTCTCGAAAGTAAGAGCTGGTTTTATATTCACGGTGATAAATCCGGTAAATTTTTAGTCAATCAACTAAGACGCTCTAAAGCTGAACAACAAATTACTAAAATTCAAATGGGAAATGGAAACATTACCTTGAATCATTCTGAAATCAATGATATATTCAAGAATTATTATTCTTGACTCTACTCCTCTGACTCTTTAAATGGTAATTTTCTGTCAAGCATTTCTTAAGTAGTTTAAATATTCCTTCACTTTCTCCTGATCTCAAAGCAAAACTCAATGAGCCATTATTAGAGGAAATATCTTTAGTCATTTCTGCACTGCAGTCTGGTAAATCTCCTGGACCTGATGGGTTCTCTGTAGAATTCTATAAATCATTTTCCTCACTGCTTTTGCCTCAATTAACCTTAGTTTTACCCGATTAGTTTTAAAAAACATGGTCAATTGCCAGCATCATTTAATGAAGCAAGTATCATTCTTTTAGCAAAAAAAGGCAAAGATCCAACAGAGTGTTCCTCATATAGGCCGATTTCTTTGTTAAATGTTGATGTTAAAATTTTGGCTAAAGTTTTGGCTCGTAGATTGGAGAACATTGTACCCTCAATTATTTCTGAGGATCAAACTGGTTTTATTAAAAATTGCCTCCCCTTTTTCAATATGCGGTATCTATTTAATATCTCGTATTCACCTTCAGTTGGAACTCCTGAGTGTGTCATCTCTTTTGACGCGGAAAAAGCGTTTGATCGTGTGGAGTGGAATTATCCTTTTGAGGTTTTAGAAAAAATTTGACTTTGGATAAAGTTTTATTACATGGATTAAATTGCTATATGCATGTCCCACTGCCTCTCTTTTGACCAATTCTCAGCAATCCCAACCTTTTAACTTTAAATGTGGCACCCGACAAGGGTGCCCTTTAAGCCTCCTACTTTTTAATCTGGCCCCATTGGCGATTGTGTTTTGTAGCTGCATTGAATTGATGGGGATTTGGAGGGGGGATGTTGAGCATAAAGTTTCTCTTTATGCTGATGATCTTTTACTTTTTATATCAAATCTGACTATCTCCTTACCCCCAGTGTTTTCACTACTTAATAAATTTAGTCAGCTTTCCGAATACAAACTTAATTTACACAAGAGCGAACTTTTCCCAATTAACAGAGAAGCATAAATATTAGAATTTCATAACCTCCCTTTTAAAGTAGTATATAATCAATTCACTTACCTTGGTATTACAGTAACAAGGAACTTTAAGCATCTTCTTCGTGAAAATTTTACTAATCTTTTAAATCATACAAAACAGAGTTTGGCACACTGGTCACCTCTGTCCATGTCTCTGGTAGGTCAAATTAATGTTGTTAAAATGTATATCCTTCCTAAATTTTTATACTTATTCCAATCTTTACCAATTTTTATTTCTAAAGCTTTTTTTGATTTGTTAGATTCTATTATTTCGTCCTATCTATGGAAGGGCAAATGTCTCAGACTTAATAAAGTTCACCTTCAAAAACCTAAAAGGGAAGGTGGTATGGCCATGCCCAATTTTTGTTTTTATTACTGGGCAGCCAATATTCGCTGCCTTACTTTTTGGTCTTTCTTTCATAATCAGTCTGACTGCCCAAAATGGGTGGCAATGGAGTTGAACTCCTACAAGGATTTCTCCATTTCTGCACTTCTTGGATCTGCACTTGCATATCATTTGCCTAAACTAATTATTAATTCTCTCATTAGACATACTCTGAGAATATGGGCTCAGTTCAGAAAACATTATGGTCTTTATGGTTTTTCCCTCACTAGTCCTATCTTTCATAATCATATTTTCTGACCTTCCATGCAAGACTTAACATTTCATGATTGGTACAGAAAGGGCATCAGGCGTTTTGAAGATCTTTTCATAGACAATTGTTTTGCAACTTTTGAACAACTGTCTGCAAAGTTTAACCTACTTAATACTCACTTCTTTAGATATCTTCAAAGTAGACATGTTATTATCCCTTTAATACCAAATTTTCCTGAGATGCCTGGAAAAAATGTTGTGGACTTGTTTCTTTGTATAAACCCATTGGGTAAAGGTCTAATATCTACTATTCATGATAAGTTAGCGACCTTGAGTCGTGCCTCCTTTGATAAAATTAGAACTGCTTGGGAGCCTGATTTAAATATTTCTTTGTCTGATGAGGTTTGGGATTCAATACTTAAGTCAGTTAACTCAACCTCTTTATGTGCTCGCCACTGCCTGTTGCAGTTCAAAGTTGTACACAGGACTCACATGTCTAAAGCCAAATTATTGTGGTTCTATTCTGATATTAGTCCCTTTTGAGACAAATGTATAGTGAGCGAGGCTTCTCTTATCCACATGTGTTGGGTTTGTCCCAGTTTGGAGAAATTTTGGAGAGATGTCTTTTTAACTTTATCCCATGTCCTTAATTGCCATTTAGAACCCAACCCATTGATTGCCCTTTTTAGCATTTTGGGTGAAGTTGACACGCGTTTGAGTCCGACTAAACGGCGAACATTGTCTTTTGCCTCTCTTTTGGCTAGACGTTTAGTTCTTCTTAGGTGGAGAGATGTTGCCCCACTCACTCACGCTCAATGGCTTAGAAACATTATGTCCTGCTTAGACCTTGAAAAGATTCATTATTCACTTCTTAATTCGGACATAAAGTTTCATAAGGTGTGGGGACCTTTTCTTGATTATTTTCATAACTCCTCTTTAGATTAAAGGTTTATCTTCCTTTTTCTTTCAGTGATTTAGTCCCTTACATCCAGCTTTCTTTTCTGATTATTTTTTATGGTTTTTTTATGATGTGAAACATATTATAGTTTTGGTAGTAGGCAATACACTTTTTTTTTATATTCACAGCTCTGTGGCGACAAAAGCTCTGATTAACTTTTCTTTACATTGTAATGGTTGGCTTGGAGTATGTAGTGTGAGGGTGGGGTGGAAACTAACATTATATGATTTTATTTTGGGTGCTTTTTCTTTACTGTTATCAATTGTACATCAGACATGTTGGTTTTGCGCTGTATATTCTCCTTTTTATTGGTGGGTTTTTTTGTTCCAATGTAGAAATTCATAAAGAAATTAAAAATTAATTTAAAAAAAAGAATTGGAGAGAGTGAGCAGTTTCAAGTTCCTGTTTGTCAATATCTCTGAGGATCTAACTTGGACACAACATACTGATGCAGCTATAAAGAAGGCAAGGCAGTGGCTATATTTCATTAGGAGTTTGAGAAGATTTAGTTTGTCAACTGAAACACTCGAAGACTTCTACAAATGTACCATGGAGAGCAATCTGACGGGCTGCGTCACCATCTGGATGAGGGGAGGGGGTGTGCTACTGCACAAGATCGAAGTAAGTTGCAGAAACTTGTAAGATTAGTCAGCTCTATCATGGGTACTAGTCTTCATAGTATCCTGGACATCTTCACGGAGCGGTGCCTGAAGAAGACAGTGTCCATCACTAAGGATCTCTACCATCCAGGACATGCCCTCGGGAAGGAGGTACAGAAACCTGAAGGCACACACTCAGCGATTCAGGAACAGCTTCTTCCCCTCTGCCATCCAATTCCTAAATGGACATTGAACCCATGAACACGATCTCACAACTTTTTTATTTCTGTCCTTCTGTACTACTTATTTTAACTTAACTATTTAATAGATATATAAATATAATGTAATTCAGTTTTTGTTCTCTATATTTATTTATCATGTATTTCATTGTACTAAGATAACAATTCATGACATAAGCCAGTGGTATTGAATCTGATTCTGAAAACGAGGTGTAGAATATTGTGCTGCAGTGGCACAGAAAGTGCACTGCAGTTCGACACATAAAGAGCTGGGCCATGATGAGGTAGATTAGAATATCAATTTATCTTTTGGCCGGTGAGAGATCTATTCAAGTCTGAAAACAGTAAGATAGAAACTCTCCTAGAGTCTGAAGAACTCATACTCTCAGACTTTTATATCTTCTGCAGAGGAGAGGAGAGAATAGAACATGGCCAGGATGGAGGTTGGTACCTGATCAGTTGGCAGCTTTCCTGAGGCAGCAGGAATTGAGGGTGGAGTCAGTGGAGAGAAGGCTTGGTTTGTGAGATGGGCCGGGTTCTAACCACAGCTCTCAGCAATTTCTTATGGTCTTGGGCAGAACAGTTACCGTATCCAGCTGTGATACTTCCTGATAGGATTCTTTCCAAGGTGCATCTGTAAAATTTGGTAACAAATTAGAGACAGGCTGAAGTTCCTTCCACTTCTGTGGAATCCAATGATTATGTGTCCCAGAAGATTCAGTGCTTGGAACTTGGTGGTTTGTAATACATGAAAAAAATGTGCGAGGCATGATTTGCAGATTATTGGCAGAGTTGTTGATAGTGTGCAAGGTAGTCTTAGTGTGCAGAGATAGGAATATGTTGGTAAAATTGGCTAAAATATGGCAGATGGAGCTTAATCCATATAAGTGAGAGGAAATGCATTTTAGGAGTATAAATGAAGTTAGAACAGGTATCATGAATGCAGGGGCTCGGGGATATTCAGGAACAGAGGATCCTTGCAGTACAAATCTATAGGTCATTCAAAGTGGCAACAGATTGATAGATTGTGTGGTTGGAAAGCATATGGGATGCTGCATACAGCAGATGTAGCATTTCTCTTACTTGCAGGGATATGTGCCAGGAGGGAGATTAGTGGGGAGGGATGAATAGATAAGGGAATCAACAAGGTAGCAATCTGTTCCGAAAGCAGAGAGTGAGAGGGAAAATAAAGATGTATGTGGTGGTAGGATCCCATTGAAGATGGCAGAGGTTGTGGAGGATGACGTGTTAGAATCGAAGGTTCATGGGGTGGTAGGTGAGGATAAGGGGAAATCCAGCTCTGTTATGGTAGTGGGAAAATGGGTTAAGCATGGATGTCCAGGAAATGTAGGAGATGTGGGTGAGAGCAGCATCAATGGTGGAGGAAGGGAAACCCCATTCTTTGAAGGAAGAGCACATCTCTGTTGTCCTGGAAAGGAAAGCTTCATCCTGGGAACAGATGTGGCAGAGATAAAGAAACTGAGGAAAGGGAATAGCACTTTTACAGGAGAGAGGGTGGGAAGCGGTATAGTCATGATTCCTGTGGGAATCAATAGGTTCATAAAAGATAAAACATAGACTGAACAGTCTATGAATTGTCTGTGTTCCAAGCCTTCCCTGGAAACGCTCCCCAACTCTTTCTGCGTTACAGTAACAACTGTATTGGTGCTGCTGCATGCACCCATGTGGAGTTCATCATTTTCATCAACTTTGTCTCCAACTTCCACATTGCCCTTAAATTCATTCAGACTATTTCTGATACTGCTCTCCCCTTTCTCAATCTCTGTCTCCAACTCTGGAGACAAACTATCTTTGAGATGGAGACAGAGAGATTGAGAAAGGGGAAAGCAGTATCAGAAATAGACTGAATGAATTTAAAGACAGTGTGGAAGTTGGAGGCAAACCTGATTTTGAAAATGATGAGTTCCACATGGGTGCATGAAACAACGTCAATACAGTTGTCACTGTAATGCAGAAAGAGTTGGGGAGCGTTTCCAGGGAAGGCTTGGAACACAGACAATTCATAGACTGTTCAGTCTATGTTTTACCTTTTATGAGCCATGGATTCCCACAGGAATCATGACTATATCTCTTCCCACCCTATCTCCTGTAAAAGTGCTATTCCCTTTCCTCAGTTCCTTCGTCTCTGCTACATCCGTTCCCAGGATAAAACTTACCTATCCACAACAACAGAGATGTTCTCTACCTTCAAAGAATGGGGTTTCCCTTCCTTCAGAAAACATTGACTGTTCCACATAGCCAACGAAAAGGCAGGCATAGGTGGGGCCCTTGTGGGTGCCCATGGGTACCCCTTGAGTCTGGAGAAAGTGAGAGGAAGCAAAGAAGAAATTGTTGAGGCTAAGGGCCAGTACACGTACATGTACACGTACACGCGCACACACGCGCACGCGCGCGCACACACACACACACACACGCACACACACACACACACACACACACACACACACACACACACACACATGCAAGCACGCGCTCTTGGTTCTTTTTTATGATCTTACAAAGTGGATTCTCCAAAAGATAGTAGCCAAATACATAAAATCTTTGACCACACAGCATGCTACATACAGCCTTTGTCCACAGGTAGTACCTGAATTTAGGCCTAAAAAGGTTCCAAGTTCAAAGTTCAAAAGTTCAAAGTTCAATAACCGTAATAGAATCAATGAAATGTCACACCACCTTGGTGTAAAACCAGTGTGCAAAAGACAATAAACTGTACAAATTCAAACAAGAAATAATAATAAAAAATAATAATAATTTCAGAAAGCATTATTGTACACTTGAAAGTGCTTAGATTAACACTACCTAGGACAGAAGTGGGAAGAGGAATAACAGACATTAAAAATCTAAGCAACAGTCAGATGAAATTTCAGAGGATATATTTTCACCAGCCAAACAGGATTCAGCACTTCACAGGAGCATATGCAATTCTGATAAGAAGTATATACCACCATACTTAACTAAGAGCACAATTCAGAAAAATGAAGAAATCATCATTATTGAAGAAAAAGTTAACCAATGGAAGAGAACGACCCTCCACGGAAGACATCTCCAAGATCTGAGCAAACTAGATGTTGACAAGGAAGTGTCGGATATCTGGCTCAGAGTTGGCGACCTCTTCCCAGAAGCAGAAGGGTTCCTTGTGACAATACTGGACCAGGTGGTTAACACAAAAAAAAAATTATCAAAAATACATAATAAAAGACCAGAAAATTCATGATGATAAATGTAGAAAATGTCAAGGAAAACCAGAAACAATCTAACACATTACAGGATCTTGTATCAGTTTAACACAATCTGATTACTTACAGAGATCCAATCAAGTGGCAAACATCAGTCACTAAAATCTTGCTTTAAAATACAAACTCAAAAAAGAAATCATGCCTTACTATAAATACAAACCTGATCCAGTTTTAGAGTTCCACAAATTGTACGACGACTGATCCATTATTGCAGATAGGGCAATCTGTAATAATCATCCAGATATAATATTACAGGATAAATAAGCAAGAACATCTTACTTAATAGATATAGCCACTCCAAGTACACATAGCTTACAGAAATCAGTAAGTGATAAACACCAGAAATACGCTGAATTGAAAGAGGAAATTGAAAGACTTTGGAACATGAACAGGGTATACATTATCTGGATAATAATGTCTACAACAAATATCACCCCAAAGTCAGTGTTCAATGGCATTAAACAACAGGACAACACAAAATATCTACACAAATCTCCAGAAAGCCACAATACTGAACACCACTAGAATAGGTTGAAAGTTCCTACTAATTGAGAAATGAGCATGCTTGGCTACGCCCATGCCTCAGGTTTCACCAGCTTGAGCAGAGAAAAATTGAATAATAATAACAAATAAGTAATAAATATCAAGAATATGAGAGAAGTCCTTGAGAACATTTCAGTAATAGGGTAAGAAGTTGAGTGACGTTATCCCCTTTGGTTCAAGAGCCTGATAGTTGAGAGGTAATAACTGTTCCTGTACCTAGTGGTGTGAATCCTGAGGGTCCTCTACCTTCATCCTGATGGCAGCAGCAAGAAGAGAGCTTGACCTAGGTGATGGGGGTCCCCGATGATGGGCATTGCTTTCCTGCAATAATTATCTGTGTAGATGTGCTCAGTGGTGAGGAGGTCTTTACATATGATGGACTGGGCTGTATACACTACTTTTTGTAGGATTTTCATTCAAAAGCATTGGTGTTTCCATACGAAGCTGTGATGTAGCCTGTCAATATACTCTCTACTACACATCTATGGAAGGTAGTCTAAGTTTTAGGTGTCATACTGAATCTTCACAAATTTCTAAGGAAGTAGAGGCACTATTGTGTTTTCTTTGTAATTGTACTAATGTGCTGGGCTCAGAACAGGTCCTCTGAAATGATAACAATGAGAAATTTAAAGTTGCTGAGCTTTTCCACCTCCAAACCCCCACCCCCCAAACCCCCGATGAGGACTGGCTCATGGACTTCCAATTTTCTCCTCCTTAAGTCTATGATCAGCTCCTTGGGGCTTGCTGACATTAAGTAAAAGGTTGTTGTTGTGGTACCATCAGCTAGATTTTCAATCTCCCTCCTATATGCAGATTCATCACCATCTTAGATTCAGGCTGTGACAGTGGTGTCATCAACAAACCTGAATATGGTATTGGAGCTGTGCTTAGCCACACAGTCACAAGTGTAAAGCAAGCAGAACAGGAGACTTGTGATGCACCTAGGCTGATGCTGATTGGGGAGGAGATGTTGTTTGCAACCTGAACTGACTGGGGTCTGCAAATGAGAAAATTGTTGCTGCCATCAGGAAGAAGATACAGAAGCCTCAAGAATCACACCACCAGGGAATATACGTGGTGGAACTTGGTCTAAGCAGATTGTTTATAGCAGATTTTTTCAGGCTACTTCTAGTGGGAAATGGAGAACAGCAAGTAATACATTAATGGTATTACTGAGGTGAACAGATTTTTTGGTGAAAGGTATTTGACTCATTATTATCCATTATCCTCTGAGCACACCAGCCAGCAAGGATGATCAGAGTTGGCTTGTGAACACAGACAGAACTTTGGTTCAAAATGCTTGTCAGATTGCAGCAATGCAGACCTGAATAGAAATTATCCTCTAACTTGTGTTATCAAGTGGATAAAGCCTAGACACATACAATTCAAGATTAAGAATAATGAAAACTTAAACCTGTCATACTTTTACATATTTTTGAAGATAAAATCTCCAGCATTCCGATATTGACTAGTTGGTTATTTCATAATTGATCAAAATGATTGGATCAGCAACCATTTGTTATTAAGCTTCGGATGAAAGTGAAGATAGGGAAGCGTAATATGAATTATAATGGAATGATGTGAGGAATGGTTAGGCAAAGGAAAGCTGTGTTTTCATGGACATATAAGCCATCAGTCATTTGAAATCAACCAGATCTAGATCATATTCTTCTTTCACGAGGCAGTAATGTGAGAATGACAACAAAGGGGCACCTTCCACATTTAGCGACTGTTGAAAGCAGAAAGCATCAAGGACAGACACAAGCTCAACGAAAGGTCACCAGCAGACAATTTAGCACAGGTTGTTGCATGGAGACAGGAATCAGAAGCACTTGCTGATTCTTTGTTTCCTAGCCCAAAAGCAGTGTTCATTCTACTACAACCCATTTAGCTTAGCTGGCTCAGCATATGATGGACACAGAGAGTGAAGCTTTCATGTATCTGTGACTCACCCAGCTACTTATTCAATTAACTCAGACAGCAAGGACTCTTCTGTCAGCAGTTTTGTACCAGGATTAAGAAATTAGAAGACAGAAAAATAACTTTATAAAATGCCATTGAATTTTAAATAAAATTGTTTTGACTCTCTTCTTTGAGATGATCATTTCCTGTCAGTTTTATGGCACCAATGTCACCTGACATTGTCACAGTTGTCAAGCACGGAGTGTTTTCACAGGAAAGCAGCATCCATCATCAGGGACACCTACCACCTAGGTCATGCTCTCTTTCACTGCTGCCGTCAGGAGGAACGTACAGGAGCCTTAGGACTCATTATCAGGTTCGAGAACAGTTATTATCCCTCAACCATCAGGCTCTTGAGCTAACATAAGAGCATAAGAAATAGGAGAAGGAGTAGGCCATCTGGCCCGTCGAGCTTGCTGCACCATTCAATAAGATCAAGGCTGAT
Organism: Mobula birostris; assembly: GCF_030028105.1. Taxonomy (NCBI): domain Eukaryota; kingdom Metazoa; phylum Chordata; class Chondrichthyes; order Myliobatiformes; family Myliobatidae; genus Mobula; species Mobula birostris. The sequence continues at coordinate 168,626,716 of NC_092370.1, read as the reverse complement.
CTGGCTATGGACTCATCTCCACCTACTTGCCTTTTCCCCGTAACCTTTAATTCCCCTTTTATGCAAAAATCTATCCAACCTTGTCTTAAATATATTTACTGAGGTAGCCTCCACTGCTAAAGGAGATAACTTCATTCAATTTCACTTGCCCCATCATTCCTACCACCTATGGACTCACTTTTAAGGAGTTTTCATCTTATTTTCTTGATATTTATTGCTTATTTATTTATTATTATTGTTTTTTTCTCTTTTTGTATTTGCACACTGGCTGAACGGCCGGTTGGTGCTGTCTTTCATTGATTCTATTATGGTTATTATTCGAATATGGATTTATTGAGTATTCCAGTGAGAACATGAATCTCAGGGTTGTATATAGTGACATGTATGTACTTTGATACTTATCAGACCAAGCCAGATGTTGTCTGGATGTATAATATGCAGTCCATTTGTCACTGCCAACCAAGCGAGGTTGATGAGTTCTGGCAATGAGACATTCTGGGCAGTTTACTCAGGGTTCAAACCCACCATAGCCCTCGAGTCCCTGTCCTACTGTGTCTGCAGGACATTCCACGCTGACAGCTTCTTGATGCACAGATGTTTGCTTGGAAGAACTCTTCCACAAAGGGCAGGTAGTGTGGTTACCTTCAGCAAATGGGATGTTGTATAGCTATAGTGTGCAAACATCAGCAAATATCTCTGTTTCTGACTTCATGATAGGAGGAAGTGGCATTGATGGTGCAGCAAATATCTCTGTCACTGACCTTATGATGGGAGGAAGGTCGTTGACAGTGCCTATGACAGATCCTATGGAATTCCTGCAGTGATGTCCTGTGGCTCGGATGCTTGATTCTCAGCAATTGCAATAATCTTCCTTTATATGAGGTATGACTCCAACCAGTAAAGTGCTTTCCCTTTGATAACATTGATTTCAATTAGATCAGGGTTCCTTGATACTGCACTCAGTAAAATGTTTTGGTTTGGACCAAAGCTTTGATGAGAGCAATATTCTCAATATATTAATAGAATAATTATGTTGGCTTGAAATCTAGGTCCTGAAAATCCCCGTGCATGTCACGTTATACAAATTAGACTGTAGCTGACGCATCCCGGTGAAGGGCCAGAACCTCCAGGCAGTCGACAACTTCACCTACCTGGGCAGCATACTCTCTCGCGCAGTGAAGATAGACGCTGAGGTCAACAACAGGATTGCCAAAGCCAGCGCCGCCTTTGGGAGACTCAGTGAGAACGTCTGGGAGCGGAGAGGACTCAGCCTTACCACCAAGCTGAAGGTCTACTGTGCAGTGGTCCTTACCACCCTCCTTTACACCAGCGAGACCTGGACTGTCTACAGCAGACACGCCACACAGCTCAACCATTTTCACCTGAGCTGTCTCCGCAGACTCCTCCACATCAGGTAGCAGGACAAAGTCCCTGACACGGAAATCCTGGAACGAGCTGGGCTCTGCAGCGTCTACACCCTCCTGCTGAAAGCCCAAGCCAGGTGGGCTGGACATGTGGTCAGAATGCCAGACAGCCGATTGCCTAAGCAGTTGCTGTATGGAGAACTGTATCAGGGCAAGCGCTCAGTCGGTGGGCAGAAGAAACGTTACAAAGACTGCCTCAAAGCGTCCCTCAAAGGCCTGGGTGTCGACATCAACACGTGGGAGACGCTTGCCCTCGACCGTCCAGCTTGGCGCAGCAAGATCACCACAGGAGCCCGTGCAGCTGAAGTCAGGCGCATCATCGAGGCGCAACGAAAGCGTGCTGTGCGCAAGGCCTGAGGAGCATCCACTGCCACGACAGCACCCACCCACTTGTGTCCCACATGTGGGCGAGCATTCAGGGCCCAGATTGGCCTCATCAGTCACCTCCGGACCCACAGCCACCAATCTCCCATTTGACTTTGAAGCCATGGTCATCTTCGACTACGAAGGACGAACAACAACAACAAGCTGATAAATAATTGAAATACAGTATATTGGAGACTAAATTGGATAGCCTTGAAAGCAGACATGGACATCAGAATGAATCATTATTTCCTGATTCTTCAATGTAGGGCAGGCAGGCTGTAACTTAATTCAATTCAATTCAAGTTTAATTGTGATTTAACCATGCATAAATACAGACGAATACAGCCAAATGAGACAGCATTACGATGGGGTCAAGGTGCAAAGACACATTACCAACAGTCACACACAAGATCACAATCACGTAATAAGAGTCCCAAGACCCACCTCCCCCCTCTCCATGCTACACCTCATCTTGATGCATACATGTCAACAAACCCACACAGAGTATCAGTGAAAAATACAATGATGCAGAATATGAATATATAGAGTCCAGGCCCCCCCAGTCCACCAATATCATCTACCCACTGGATCCTGATACCTGACTCCAGCTAGATGAATCCTTCGCTTTGAGGCCCAGTCCTCGCATATACAAGCACATATAGAATATTAGTAAAAACACAACCAGACAAATATATATGGATATAGTCCAGACCCCTTAGCCCATTTTAAATCTTCAGTCGCCACGAATGGGCAACGCTGCCTCCCGGTAGATCGTGATGGTTCAAACGCCTCATCTCCAGCGATGAAAGCAAGAGATCCTGCAGCTTGACAGCTGAGTCAACTGAGTACTCCTACGATGCTTCCCGTCCTTACAATCCTTTCTGTTTACAGAGAACTACGTTTAACCAATGCATGCGGCAGCATTACTTGCACTATTTAAATCTAGAATGCATCTCTGATAAAGAAAATGTTTACTGTGGCTCAACTAGGTTCTACAAGTAATTGCGGCCTGGAAAGAGCTAAGTATGAATGACCAAGGGAAAATATAGGAGAGGTTTTCTGGAATTGCTCATGAGATCTAGGTGGAGGTGGTGGAAAGAAGACTGCTACTGCCTGTCATCCCACTTTCTGTAGACTTCATAGACACCAATGGAAAACATGAGAAACATGTATAATTGCAGCAGCAGACAGAATAAACAAACTAACTTGAAAGTATTTGATGACCTCTTGCAGACTAACTTCTAAGACCGAGAGATGATCGCAATGCAGCATACAAGATTCTTATGGAGAGTGTAGATGCTCAAAAGTTCTTTCCTCTGGCTGGATATGAGCTAAGGGTCCGAGACCCACCTCCCCCTCTCCCTCCTTACTTTGTGTGGAATGCCCTACTCCAAAGGACAGTGGATGCTCAGTCATTGAGTATATATTACGTATGTACTGTACATATGCATATATGTGTGTACTGTATGTATGCATGTATGCGTGTTCTGTATGTATGTATATATGCATGTATTGGATGCATGCATGTATTCATTTATTAATTCATTCAGAGATACAGCACAGTACATACTCTTCCAGCCCATCAAGCCTGCACCTCTAAATTATACCCATGTAACCAATTAACCTACTAACCAGTCTTTGGAATGTGGGAGGAAACCGGAGCACACGGGGGAAACCCAAGTAGTCACGGGAAGAATGTACATGCTCCTTACAGATACTGGTGGAATTGAACCAGGGTCATGTTGCAGTGTTGTAACATTATGCTAACTGCCCCACGATTGTTCAAGACTGAGATCTAAAGGCTGTTCAATGCCAAGAGGTTCAAGGGATATGGAGATTTGAAAGATAATGGATTTGAGATAATAGGATTAGCTGCGAGTTTATCAAATAATTTAGCAGGTTTAAGTGGCATTAAAGCCTTCACCTATTCTTACTTCTTAGGTCTAATGATGTGCTGACATCTTTTTTTATCTGAGATGTGCACATTCACACCATTTAGAAATGGCAAGACACCAGAAAATAGGAATAGTGGAGCAATTTGACCCATCAAGCCTAGCCTGCCACTCGATATGCTTGCTGCTGATCAGAAGAGGAGATGATTCCCCGGTCTCATTGCGTCTTCCGCATTGGTTCCCCAAAGCTCATGATGCCCTGATCTTTCAAAGATTTTCTACTTCCTCTTTAAATACCATGGATGATCTAGGCTTCGTAATCAACCATGGCAGAAAAACCTAGAGATTCACCACTCTGTTTGTGTTATTTGAAAGCAAAAAGATGGAACCAGGAATAATGTATCTAACTTTATTTTTACATTAAGCGAGGCACACACATATGATGTGATAGTGTGATGACGTATGACATTCCCATACTTTTACATATAACCCATAATGCACTATGTAAGCAGCAAAGAATGCTTATTCAAACAAAATGTGTACAATATTAGTCAAATATTAAATACATAACACTCCTACCTATTTAACTATGAACTCCCAACTCAACATAGAATGCATCTCAACTTGTATACATGCGTATACACCCTAACCCTAACCTTCATATAAAATGCAACTACTGTATAGACATCCACAGCATAATAATTTTTAAATTGTCCCATCAGGCCTAAAGATTTAATCACTGTTGACAATTTCTTACTCTTGTGGAATAATGTCTTTCCTGACAGTGGGGAGTGTGAGCATGGTAGATCGCTCTGCTTGACAGGAGAGACTTGAGGCTGTGAAATAATCTCAGGTTCTGGGGCCTCCTCTATGGTGGCTGTAAGAGTTAACTCTGGGACAGCAGGAAATGGTTCTGACAGCTCTGGATGTGATTCATTTGGACATATTGGTATCCCGATTAGTTCATAGCAGCTTCATGGATGAGGTGTGGTTCATAATTTGTGAATACAGTGTCTAACATCACCATTTCTTTACCTTTTTGAAAATCCACCTCACACTGCTTTGTCCATTGCCATTTCTTCCTGATATGTAGGAATGAGTTCAAGGGGTGGAGCATGGAAGCCAAGTTTGGCAAGAACCTGTTATAGTAGATGACAAATCCTAAAAAAGGACTACAACTGTGACATGTCCTTTGGCTTTGTGGCATCCACAACTGCTTGAATTTTCTCAGCATACTTGTGTAATCCTTGTGCATCAATGGTGTGACTACAGTAAGTGATGCTTCGTTTAAAAAATTCACACCAGTTGTATTGTGCTCTGAGCCTAGAATCTTCTAATCTTTTCACTGGTTTGACATTTTCGAGATGCTCTTTGTCATCCTTAGTGGTAACAACGTTGTCATCCTGATAACTCTGAGTGCCTGGGCCGCCTTGTAGCACCTGGTCTATAGATTTCTGCCCAAGAGCAGGTGCAGATGCTACCCCAATAATCAGTCTATTATAACGATAAAGCCCTTTGTGAGTGTTTATCTCCATCAATAAGTAGGCTTCAGCTAAGTCCACTTTGCTGAGGTGTTTTCCCCCAGAAAGCTTTGCAAAGATATCCTCTATCTTGGGCAGAGGGTATTAATCTATTTTCATACGTGGTTGTTGACGACCTTAAAATCACCACAGATCCTGACAGACCCATTCTTCTTGGCTATTTTCACCACTGGTGTTGCCATAGGCTCCATTCAACCTTGGAAAGTATCCCTTCGGTTTCTGTGCAATCTTGCTCACTAGTTACTTTGCACAGATGGTATAAGGAACAGGATGGGTTTAGTAAAACTTGGGTTTGACACTCTTATTTAATAATCTTTTACCCTTGATATGTTTGAGTTTTCCAATGCTATACTTGAAGACTGCTGTGGCATAATCCAGTACTGTACAGTTCTTAATTCACTTTCAGTTGACTCTATTGCAGGGGATGTGGCATACAAATGGTGGATGGATCTCCAACCAAGTTGTAGTGGTCTCAGCCAGTCATGTCCCCACAATGCTGGCCTTCTTGTTTTTACCACATACAAGCCCAATGTAGCTTGTTGGTTGTTGTATTTCATAGCTACAAATGTCATTACCACTGGAGTTATCTTTTCTCCAGTGTAAGTTCTTAGTTTGATATCTGCAGGCTTCAGTTCAGAAATGCTGCTCAAATTCATTTTGCAGAATGACTAAAACAGCCGAGCCAGTGCCCAGTTCCATTTTAATTAATTTGCTGTCTACTTCTGGTGTAAGCTATTTGGTTCCCTGTTGTTAATTTTCACATCTTACATCTCAAGGCTACTCAGTACTGTGTCAGTCTCATCATTATCAGAATTTTCATCAACAATAGGTAAATTAATGCTCTTCTTGAAAATGCAACTTGATTTATTATCTTTTGCTCTGATCTGTGCAGTTCATGTCTTACTATGTTGCATTATTGGAAATGTTCACATTTAAACCTGGTGTATTTGTGCCCCTGCCGCAATGGTAACACAACTTTTTCAACCAGGCAGGTGTACGTTTAGACATTGATATTTTGTTGACTTTCATTCCTGACTGTAACTCAATTGTGTCTCTGTCTGCTCTTTCCATTGATCCAGCTATTTCAACTGCGGTCTTAAATATAAGTTGTGCTTTAGTTAGGAGCCACTTTTTAGTGCTTTCCTGGAAGATTCCATACACTAAACAACCTCTCAGTGTCTCATTAAGCCCATTGCTAAACTTACAATGCTCAGACAACTCTTCCATTCAGCTATGTACACTGAAATGGACTCCTTTCCTTCTGATTCCACTTATGAAACCTAAAGTATTCTGCAATCAACAATAGTTTCAGTTCTAAGTGTACCTGTGTTACTTTCACAATATCAGCAAAGCTCATTTCAACTGGTTTGCTTGGAGCAATCAAACTTCTAAGCAAATTTATGCCTTTAAACTCAACGCACTCAGCGAAACTGGCACTTGTTTCTTATTGGCTATTTCATCTGCTTTAAAATGCTGCCTAATTCACTCAGTATGCAGAATCCAGCTATCTCTTCTGCAATTGAACATATTAATCTTTCTGATGTAGCCAGCCACTTCTATTCTTTCTATTATTTTAGATTTATGATTATTATCATAAAAGCTGCAAGCTTTTTGACAGGAGTTGTTGATTGGAGTACTGTGCAGATGCAACAGAAGCATTCCCACACAGGACTGAAAAAGATTTTCGACAGGAAGCCCAGTCTCTATAGAAGAGAGGTACCACCTACCGGGGCAGTCATCATGGGAATGGTTGCCATCGGAGTAGTCTGAGACAGAGTAGGAAGGCTTTGGCTCAAACAGGGCTTCAGTGAGAACATGTGGAGTCCAGGTAAGTTCATTCCTTATTTCTTATTCAACTCTAGAGAAAACAGGGGGCATGTCTACAGAGCTGGTGTTCTGTTCTGGCTGTCCGATGTGGGATTTCCAGGAGACTCCCAGCCTCCCCAATGGCCCCACCTGCACCAGGTGCATCGAGATGCAGCTCCTTAGAGTCTGAGTTAGGGAACTGGAGCTTCAACTCGATGAACTTCAGCTTCTTGGGGAAAGTGAGGCAGAGATAGATAAATGCTAGAAGGCCACAGGAGACAGATAAATGGGTGACTGTCAAGAGAGGGAAGGGGAAACATCAGATTATGGAGAGCACCCCTGTGGCCATCCCTCAGTAATAAGTACTCCATTTTGTGTACTGTTGGGGGGATGAGCTACCTGTGGGAAGCAACAGCAGCTGTGACTCTGGCACTGAGTCTGGCCTCGTGGCTCAGAAGGGTAGGGAACTGAAGAGTATAGCAGCAGTTATAGGGCACTCTACAATCAGAGGGACGGATAGACGATTCTGTGGATACAAAAAGGAAACATGGATGGTAGTTAGATAGAAGGGTTCTTGACGTTTCTGGACGCGTCCACAATATCCTGAGAAGAGAGGGTGAGCAACCAGAAGTTGTGGGTACCAACGACATGAGAAGAAAAAAGGAGGAGGTCCTGAAAACAGAGTACAGGGGATTAGAAAGGAAGCTGAGAAGCAGGACCTCAAGGGAAGTAATCTCTGGATTACTGCCTGTGTCACGCGACATTGAGGATAGCAATAGAATGAGGTGGCAGATAAATGCGTGGCTGAAGAATTGGAGCAAGGGGTAGGGATGCAGATTTCTGGATAACTCGGACCTCTTCTGGGGCAGGTGGGACATGTACAAAAGGGACAGGTTGCACTTGAATCCGAGGGGGAACAATATTCTTGCGGGCAGATTTACTCGAGCTGTTGGGAGCAGTTTAAACTAATATGGCAGAGGATGGGAACCAGAATGACAGAGCTGAGGATGAGCCAGCAGGTTTACTAGTAGATTATGGGTGCAACATGAAAGGACAAGCCAATGATTGGGTACAAATATGGACAGAAAAAAAGAGTTAAATTTAAAAGGGCAAAGAACATAGGACTGAAGATGCTGTATTTAAAAGTACATAGCATTTAGAATAAGGTGGATGAACTCGAGGCACAATTAAAGATTGGTCGGTATGACGTTGTGGGCATCACTGTGTCGTGGCTGAACAAATTAGACTTAGACAAATTGGAAGAATGGGCAGAAAAGTGGCAGATGGAATACAGTGTTGGGAAATGTATGATAATACATTTTGGTAAAAGGAACAATAGTGTAGACTATTATTTAAATGGGGAGAAGGTTTAAGCAAGAGAGGTGGAGAGGAATTTAGGAGTCCTCATGCAAGACTCTCAGAAGGTTAATTTACAGCTTGAGTTTGTAGTAAAGAAGACAAATGTAATATTGGCAATTATAGAATATACGAGGGGTTATTGATAAGTTTGTGGCCTAAGGTAGACGGAGTCAATTTTAGAAAACCTGGTATATTTATTTTCCCTACATTTACACACTCAGTCCAGCGGTCATGGAGCATATGGATCCCTTCGTTGTAGAAGTTGGTGTCTTGGGCCTCCAGAAGTGGTCCACAGCAGGGTGAATGATAGGTTTGTGGACTAAGGTAGAAGGAGATGAGTTATTAACTTCAAATTTTCTGCATTTTCACTCAAAGAGTTGAACTGCACGTGCATGTAATGAGAGCTGTATAACTCATCTCCTTCTACCTTAGGCCAAAAACTTATCAATCACCCCTGCTGTGGACCACTGGAGGTCCAAGACGCTCTCGTTACGTGCACATGCAGTTCAACTCGTTGAACTGTAATGCAGAAAGTTTGAAATTAATAACTCATCTTCTTCTACGTTAGGCCATGAATTTATCAATCACCCCTGCTGTGGACCACTTCTACAAAGAAGGGATCCGTATGCTCCACGACCGCTGGAGTAAGAGTGGACATGTAGGAGAGGACTATGTTGAAAAATAAGTGTGCTAGGTTTTCTATTTTGACTCCTTCCATCTTCGGCCATGAACTTATCAATCACCCCTTGTAAAAGCAAGGAGATAATACTGAGGCTTTATAAGACACTGGTCAGGCCACACTTGGAGTATTGTCAACAGTTTTGAGCTCCATGTCTCAGAAAGGCTGTGTTGTCATTGGAGAGAGTCCAGAAGAGGTTCACAAGAATGATTCCAGGAATGAAGGGTTACCATATGAAGAGTGTTTGACAGCTCTGGGCCTGTACTCACTGGAGTTTAGAGGAATGAAGGGGGGGATCTTTTTGAAAACTACTGAATGTTGAAAGGACTAGATAGGGTGGATGTGGAGGGGATGTTTCCTATGGTGGGGGTATCCAGAACTAGAGGGCATAGCCTCAAAATTGATGGCAACCTTTTAGAACAGAAGTAAGGAGACATTTTTTAAACCAGAGAGTAGCTAATCTGTGGAACGCTCTGCCACAGTCTTTGGTGGAAGCCAAGTCCGTGCGTATATTTAAGGTGGAAGTCGATCGTTTCCTGATTGGTCGGGGCATCAAAGGATATGGGGAGAAGGCAGATTATGGGGTTGAGTGGGATCAGCCATGATGGAATGGCAGAGCAGACTCAATGGGTTAAATGGCCTAATTCTGCTCCTATCTCTTATGGCCTTATGGTCTTATCATTGTTTATGAACCAGTAAAATCATCCATTTTTTGCCTTTTTATAAAACTGAATGTTTTGTTCTCCCCCTTTGAAGAAAAAAATACATGTTGTCCTTTTTTAAAAAATCAAACATCTCATTATGCCTCAACAGGTAGGTAATCATCTCAGATTTGTTTAAAACCTCCTCATTGTCACTATTATGTTGTGTAACTCCAAAACATAAAACTAATTGAAGGCAAAATGATGGAGACAGGAATAACATGTCTAATTTCATTTTTACTTGAAGCAAAGCTCTTGCATATAGCATGGTGGCATAAGATAAATGCCATACAACCCACAACTTAACAACAAAGAATGCTTAATCAAAAAATATATTTCCAATATTATTTAAATATTACTGAAATATTAAATACACAAGAGTTTGCTAAGAAATTTCTATCACAGCTTTAAATGACTATTCTCCAGTCTTGTAACTATGCCCTCTTGTCAAAGACTTTCCTACTTCAGCACCTACCCAGCCATATCCCCTTTAGCATTTTAGATATTTCAATAAAACTAACCCTCATTTTTCCCAAACTCCAAAAGTACAGATATAACTCCTTTAGCCACGATGGTGAGACAAACTTTTTCGTCCTAGGAATTAACCTCAAGAATTCCCTTTGGGCTACCTTCAATGCTAGCATATTTATGCTTAAGGAGGAAGCTAAAACTGAATGTACTACTCAGTGAGTTTCAATAAGTGCATTTAATGTCAGAGAAATGTATACAATATACATCCTGAAATTCTTTTTCTTTGCAGACATCCACGAAAACAAAGGAAAGCCCCAAAGAATAAATGATAGTTAAAACATTAGAACCCCCAACCGTAAACACAAAATAACCTGCAGATGCTGGGGTCAAAGCAACACTCACAACATGCTGGAGGAACTCTGCAGGTCGGGCAGCATCCGTGGAAAAGATCAGTCGACGTTTTGGGTCGGAACCCTTCGTCAGGACGTTTCGGGCCGGAACACTTCGTTAGGTCCTGACGAAGGTTTCCGGCCCGAAATGTCGACTGATCTTTTCCACGGATGCTGCCCGTCCTGCTGAGTTCCTCCAGCATGTTGTGAGTGTTGATTAGAACCCCCAATGTCCCTCCCACATACAAGCAGCAGCAGGGCAACAACCCTCCACCCCCACCAGCAACAAAGCATCAGCACCCTCCAGGTGGGACTAACAAGACTTCCCTATTTCTGAGCTACAGCATCCCTGCCAAAGAAGTCAATATTCTGCTTGCCTCCCCAACTACCTGCTGCAACTGCCCGTTAACCTTTTGTGATTCATCCATATGAAAGGTCTAATGCCTCTGCGCTCCATTCATCTACATAAATAGAAACAAAACAACATAGAAATTGTCTCTTTAAACCACAGATGCAAAAGCAGATATTGACCCAAGCATAATGTTTGTCTTCTGGTACTTTTAAATGATAGTTTGAATCATATTGTACAGTCACCGTGAACTTGAACTTTTGCAAATAGTATCAGCAGACCTCAAAGACCGACTGCTATTTTCCGAATGTTTGGAAAGATTTGGGTTAATGCTGCAAGGGATTTTATATTTGAAAGAATGAATATCCCTGAAAATCTCATGAGGAAAAGCATTCTAAGACATCGTTATATACAATGATCTGACAAACTGTCAGAAATTGGGTTACCTTGGAAGATATCAAATAGTTCACACATTTCCCCTACACGAGGATTTTCAATGTTGTTACATGAAGCAACAATATTCTAAAATCTAGCTGATTTTATGCAATGTGGATCACCATTTGAAACTTCCCTGGCATATAAATAGAGCATCATTTTCTTTCCATTTTCAACTAAAGTTTTTCTTCCGATCAGTCACGTGGAACTATGGTTACCATCCTGAGTGATTTTTGTGATTTTCCAACTTATGGGCAATGTCAATAATGGACAAAATGTACTGATTGACTTCTGTGGAAACAGAACATGTCCATAACTTGGGGACTGTAATTCATTACCAGAAAAGTCCTTCAGAGCATCTGAGCATTTGAATGCTGCTGTGCATTTTCTTTCTTTCTGGTTGGAATCCGTCTGTCTCGAAGGACAACGGGTGATCATCATCATCATCACAAGCCTGGGCAGGAGGTATGGAGATCCTGAGATGTCCGCTCATCAAGATCCCCTTCACTGCCTCACCATTGTAGTCCAAAGAAAAGCTTATGAAGCTATACGTTCGGCACCAGCTTGGCTGCAGGAGCTGCCGGAAGGATGTTCAATAACTTCCAGCCGCCTTAGGGGCTCCCCTCTGGATTTGCTGTCTGGGTTTACTCTGGTAGCCTTCGTCCCTCCTGAGGCTGCACGCAAGGCAGTGGGGCTATTTATCCACAGCTGGGGATCTGCTTCATCAGCACCAGGGCATGTACACAAGCTGAAACTGAGAGGACAAGTGCTAACTACTACACTACCACACCAGACGCGTCACAACAACCATTCCAATATCAGCTCAGGGCACCAGTGACAATGCAATGGGAATTCAGTGTTGGAACTGCATAACCCAGAGCCACTCTGAGAGGTTCCACAATGTAATAAAAAGACCACAATTACAAAAGTACTCAAAATGTATTTGGACTTGATTTAATACTGGCTCCATTATAAGAACATGTCATACATACATAATTCTATTCCTCATATCTAATATATGGTAGAATGTTTTATATCTTCTTAGCCATTTCCTTGGGATCCTGGATGGCTTGCTTTTGCTCCTATTTTATGGATTCTGGTATGGCTGATGAGGCCAATGTGAAATTACAGACTCTTCCACAGATGGGGCCTGACCAGGAGGACAGGTGCATAGTTTGTGGCATTATGCACATCATCCCACCAGATATGCAAGCTTTCTTTGTGCATCTGATGCATGGACTTGAGATTCTTAGTACCATTCTGAATGCACCTTCTCCACCTTAAGCAGGTGTGGGGCAGAGTTACCCAGGCGACGGGGGGTTGTTGCATGCATTTACTCTAGGATGCTTTAAGCATATCCTTGAATCTATTCTTCTGTCGGCCTTTTCACCTTCTCCCAAGACAGAGCTTGGAATAGAATAACTCTTTCGGAAGTCTGGTGTCAAGCATGCAAATGACATGTTCTGTTCAGCTGACTGACTAAATGTAACTAGGGCTTCAGTGCTGTAGATGTTATCCTGAGAGTGGATCCCTTTTGCCTTTCAGAATTTTAAGGATTTGATGGTATTTTTCCAGTTCCTTAAGGTATCTCTACATAAAGCACTCCATTTATCTGACATTCCAAAATCCAAAAACCTCCGAAATCCAATTTTTTTTTTTGGAGCGCTGACATGACATCACAAATGGAAAATTCCATAAGGAGTTGGGAAGGCTCCCAGGTAATGCGCAGGTCTCTGTGCATACAGACAGTTCTGAGGAGTGACCTCACATATGTACTGAACAGAAGATAATGAAAAATGGAAAAACACTGCATAAAGTGAAAAAAGATCTTGATCATGTATTGAAAAAGCGACAAAGTGAACATATTCCTCTTAACAGTATGCTGCTCATGAAGCAAGCGAAGATCTATCACAATGACCTGAAAATTGAAGGTAATTGTGAATATTCAGCAAACAACAGGAATTTAGGGATCCCTAAATCTCTTACTAACTCTTCCTTCAGTTAGTCCTGATGAAGGGTCTCGGCCCGAAACCTTGACTGTACCTCTTCCTAGAGATGCTGCCTGGCCTGCTGTGAATATTCAGCAGGCTGGTTGCAGGAATTAAAGTAAAGGTATGGCATTACATTTTTGAAGATTTGTGGTGATAAAGCTTCTGCTGATCATGAAGCAACAGAGAAATTCATAGATGAGTTTGCTGAGATCATCGCTGATGGAAATCTAACATGCTGAACAGTTGCATCAATATATATGTGTGATGAAGAAGTGTACGACAAAGACTGGTTATTGGTAGCACATAAATTCAGAGTCAAGAATGATATCAAACAGCCACTGACTGTCCACCTGGGCGGCAGAGGTAGTGATAGCTTACCTTTCTGATGATTTAGTGTACAAATGATTAAAAATATTATACCTTCCGAGTATATGTACTGTATAATTTATGCAATATAAATGGATTTTGTCTTTAGGCTTGGGTCCCATCCCAAAGCTATCTCATTATATGGATGCAAATATTCCAAATTCCGAAAAAAGCTGAAATCCGAATCCCTTCCAGCCCCAAGCATTTTGGACAAATGAACCTGTAGTTCATTCCAACTTCTTAGTAAGGTTAGTGTTGCTATCCTGCATTCCAATACAATTTACATTGCAAAGTAAAGGAGTGACAGCCTGTCTACCTCATTCCATTAGGATTAACTTGCATATTTCTGGACCCTGTTTGGTTGTAGTGACTGGATCAATACATTATACAGCACTAAACTCATAAATTCTTGTCGCCACAACAGCTCTCGATACACTCACATCTTTTTGTTGATTTCTTTCTAAAATCTGCTTGAACTTTTGAATAATATTCCGTTATCACCAGCCTCTTTATAGAAACTCTTGGCCAAGTCAGCCATGGATACAGCTCAGTGAAGGGTAACTTGAAAATAGCTGAGCAACCATGGAAAGAGATTTTCTTATCATTCTTAGGCTGTATTATCATTTATTGTGCACCACCAGTGATCCTGGGGAGATGATGGTCACTCCTCTACTTAATCCCTGTAATTACAGTTGCAGCAAATCTCCCCAGCCCATGGAAGTGTTAGGTAGTGGGTTCTGGATTTTGATCAAATGACAATGAAGTGGGCAATATTTACACTATGCAAGAACAATGGATAAACTTGAGAGGTGTTGCCAAACACTGGAGACTAAATTTACAATAACCATTTGTACCATTATGGTCACGAAGCCTTCTTTCTCCACTGAATCTCCAAAGCGAAACTTTATTTTGCATCGGCATCCTTCAGTTAGGTAAAGAAAGACGAGATAAATCAATCATTTCCATTGCAGTGGTCTAATGACAGTCTCATTCACTATTGGGGCAGCCACTTGGACAGTATTCTTTGGGAGTGCAACATTCACACATAAGGAACCATGACCAACTATCAGAGATGCTGGTAAGCTGGGGAACAAAATGCCTCACTCACACATTTTAATTGCCATAACCAATCAGGAACAAAAATAACTCAAGGGATGCATTGAAGCTTGCCACAGTGTAAAAGCTATTGACATTGGTATACCTAATTAGAATTAGCATACTAAATTGGGTTCACCTGGAGACAATCTAACTAAGTATTCATTGCAGCAAATTTTGTGACGTAATAAGACGAATCTTGGGAAATGTTCAAATTGACATCTGTTCTTGTTCCCTCTCTGACCTTGAGTGAGGGCAGAGATCGAATAGCAATTCACTTACGCAGTTAGACAGAATTCACCTTCTACTGTTGGGACTCGCTAATCAGAAGTTCGGACATAAGTTCAGAATAAGATCAAAATAGAGATATCTTGTAGTGGGAAATGGAGCCGAGCAGGCATATTACAGAATGGAAGAATAGATGACATTCCTGATATATTTTTAAACATGCAACACTTTCCATAAAAGATGCAGGGTGATTAAATGTTTGCTGTGTGGCACTACTGACAGCTGCTCCTGGTTCATCCATGTCTGATAGTTTCACTGGTATTTATAAAGACGCAGAAGAAATCTCAACACATACCAAGGGCTGTTTTCTTAAATAAGTGAAGATTTTTTGCAATTTTCTTCAGAACTGCATCAGCATGAGAATAGGAACTGAAACGGGGATATACAGCATCAGTTTTAAGTCATTAATTGGATCCAAATTCAGTTTAGACTAAGAGTTGGAAAGATCTAGTGCAATGTACATCTGGGTTACATTTGATGTATTTTGGCTAGCACTCAATAGCCAGACCTTTTTAGGATGCAAGAGCAGATGGTCTGAAACCTGACATTAAGCCACAAGTAGCAGGAACCAGCATCTGTGTCTATATTAACACCATCACAGCTGAGTCAAAAGGCCTTAGGTTTAAAGTCCATCTCCAGAAACTTCAGAACACCATCTGTACTAACACAGAAGTTCTCAGAATCAAATTTATTATCATTGATATATGACATGAAAACTGTTGTTTTGAAGTACATGACCTGATAATTACTTCAAATTACAAATTAAAATAAAGCGTACAATGAAAAAGGAAATAATGATATGGTGTTCATGGGTTCATATACCACAGAGGAACCTGATTGCGGATGGGAGAAGCTGTTCCTAAAATATTCCAGGAAGTGTAGGATTTCAGCCTCCTGCACCCCGTCTCCAATGGTAATAATGAGTAGAAGGTATGATTCAGATAGGGAAGGTTCTCCGTGATGGATGCCAGCTTCTTGAGACAACCCTTCTCAAAAATATCCTTGATGGCAGGGAGGGTTATGTCTGTGATGGAGTTGGCTGAGTCTACAAGTGCTGTTCTTGCACACATCTCATCACAAACAAGAGAAAATCTGCAGATGCTGGAAATCCAAGTAACACACAGGTAGGTTTGCTAGAGAGGCTCCAGTGGATTTAAACTAGATACAAGGGGGGGGAGGGGAACCAGAATGTAGGAACAGATGTAGAGGAGAAGGAAGAAAAAGAAACTAGTAAAGTTGTTTGCACCATTGGTGATAAACAGAGAGTAAGAGGTAGAAAATTTCTTAAATGCATTTATTTTAATGCGAGGAGCATTATAAGAAAGGTGGATGAGCTTAGGGCATGGATCGATACCTGGAAGTATGATGTAACTATGAGTGAAACATGGTTGCAGGAGGGGTGTGATTGGCAACTAAATATTCCTGGATTTCATTGCTTCAGGTGTGATAGAATGGGAGGGACAAGAGGGGGAGGTGTTGCATTGCTTGTCAGAAAATATTACAGCAGTGCTCTGGCAGGATAGATTAGAGGGCTCATCTAGGGAGGCTATTTGGGTGGAAATGAGGAATGGGAAAGGTGTAGTAACACTTATAGGGGTGTATTATAGACCACCTAATGGGGAGCAAGAAGTGGAGGAGCAAATTTGTAAGGAGATAGCGGATATTTGTAGTAAGCACAAGGCTGTGATTGCAGGAGATTTTAATTTTCCACACATAGACTGGGAAGCACAAACTGTAAAAGGGCTGGATAGTTTGGAGTTTGTAAAATGTGTGCAGGATAGGTTTTTGCAGCAATGCATAGAGGTACCAACTAGAGAAGGGGCAATGTTGGATCTCCTGTTAGAGAATGAGATAGGTCAGGTGATGGAGGTATGTGTTGGGGAGCACTTTGGGTCCAGTGATCACAATGCCATTAGTTTCATTATAATTATGGAGAAGGATAGGTCTGGACCCAGGGTTGAGATTTTTGATTGGAGAAAGGCTAACTCTGAGGAGATGCGAAAGGATTTAGAAGGAGTGAATTGGGACAAATTGTTTTATGGGAAGGATGTAATAGAGAAATGGAGGTCATTTAAAGGTGAAATTTTGAGGGTACAGAATCTTAGGTTGAAAGGAAAGGTTAAAAGTTTGAGAGAGCCATGGTTTTCAAGGGACATTGGAAACTTGGTTCGGAAAAAAGAAAGGTATCTACAATATATATAGACAGCATGGAGTCAATGAGGTGTTCAAGGAATATAAACAATGTAAAAAGAATCTTAAGAAAGAAATTAGAAAAGCTAAAAGAAGATATGAGGCTGCTTTGGCAAGTAAGGTGAAAATAAATCCAAAGGGTTTCTATAGTCACATTAATAGCAAAAGGAGAGTGAGAGATAAAATTGGTCCCTTAGAGAATCAGCGTGGATGGCTATGTGCGGAGCCAAAAGAGATGGGGGAGATTTTGAACAATTTCTTTTCTTCGATATTCACTAAGGAGAAGGATACTGAATTGTGTAAGGTAAGGGAAACAGGTAGGGAAGTTATGGAAACTATGATGATTAAAGAAGAGGAAGTACTGGCGCTTTTAAGGAATGCAAAAATAGGTAAGTCTCCGGGTCCTGACAGGATAGTCCCTAGGACCTTGAGGGAAATTAGTGCAGAAATAGCAGGGTCTCTGACAGAAATATTTCAAATGTCATTAGAAATGGGGATGGTGCCTGAGGATTGTGTATTGCTCATGTTGTTTCATTGTTTAAAAAGGGTTCTAAGAGTAAACCTAGAGATTATCGGCCTGTGAGTTTAACGTCAGTGGTGGGTAATTTGATGGAAAGTATTCTTAGAGATGGTATATATAATCATTTGGGTAGACAGGGTCTGATTAGGAACAGTCAACATGGATTTGTGTGTGGAAAGTCATGTTTGACAAACCTTATTGAATTTTTTGAGGGTAAAGCGGTGGATGTTATCTATATGGACTTCTGTAAGGCCTTTGTTTAAGTTCCACACAGAAGGTTAGTTAGGAAGGTTCAATCGTTAGGTAATAATATTGAAGTAGTAAAATGGATTCAGCAGTGGCTGGATGTGAGATGCCAGAGAGTAGTGGTGGATAACTGTGTGTCAGATTGGAGGATGGTGTGTAGCGGTGTGCCTCAGGGATCTGTACTGTGTCCAGTGTTGTTTGTCATATACATTAATGATCTGGATGATGGGGTGGTAAATTGGATTAGTAAGTATGCAGATGATACTAAGATAGGTGGTGTTGTGGATAATGAAGTAGGTTTTCAAAGCTTGCAGAGAGATTTAGGCCAGTTAGAAAAGTGGACTGAAAGATGGCAGATGGAGTTTAATGCTGATAAATGTAAGGTGTTACATTTTGGTAGAACTAATCAAAATAGGACATACTTGGTAAATACTAGGGCATTGAAGAATGCAGTAGAACAGAGGGATCTAGGAATAATAGTGCATAGTTCCCTGAAGGTGGAATCTCATGTGGATAGGGTGGTGAAGAAAGCTTTTGGTATGCTGGCCTTTATAAATCAGAGAATTGAGTATAGGAGTTGGGATGTAATGTTGAAATTGTACAAGGCATTGGTAAGGCTAAATTTGGAGTATTGTGTACAGTTCTGGTCACCGCATTATAGGAAAGATGTCAACAAAATAGAGAGAGAACAGAGAATATTTACTAGAATGTTACCTGATTACAGAGAAGGGTTGAGCAAATTGGGTCTTTATTCTTTGGAGCGTAGAAGGTTGAGGGGGGACTAAATAGAAGTATTTAAAATTATGAGGGGGATAGATAGAGTTGACTTGGATAGGCTTTTTCCATTGAGGGTAGGGGAGATTCAAACAAGAGGACAAGGGTTGAGAGTTAGGGGGCAAAAGTTTAGGGGTAACATGAGGGGAACTTCTTTACTCAGAGAATGGTAGCTGTGTGGAACGAGCTTCCAGCAGAAGTGCTAGAGGCAGGTTCGATATTGTCATTTAAAGTAAAATTGGATAGCTATATGGACAGGAAAGGAATGGAGGGTTATGGGCTGAGTGCAGGTTGGTGGGACTAGGTGAGAGCTGACAATGCTTCATATACAGCACATCATTCTCCATCACTTCTGCCATCTTCAAAGGGATCTTCAATAGGACCTTGCCACTAAGCACGTGTTTAACTCCGTCTCCACTTTCCGGAGGGATCACTCTACTTGACTTCTTTGTCCACTCATCAATCCTTACTGATCTCCCTCCTGGCACTTACCACTGTAAGTGTGACAAGTGCTAAATCTGCTCCTAAACCTCCTCCCTCAAGACCAGTCAGGGCTCCAACCAGTCCTTCTGGCTAGGGCAGCTCTTCAGCTGCAAGTCTGTTGAGGTTATGTACTGAATCCAGTGCTCCCGGGCAGGGTGCTGGACATCAGTGAGACCCGGTGCAGTTTGGGGGACTACTTTGTTATGCATCTCCCAGTGGCTACCCATTTCAATTCAACTTCCCATCCCCATTCTCTCATGTCTGTCCATGGTCTCCTCTACTTCAACAATGAGGCCAAATTTAGGTTAGAGGATGAACATTTCATATTCACCTCCAACCTGACGGCATGAACATCAATTTCTCTACCTTCCAGTAATTTCTCTCCCTCCCTCCTTCTCTCTTTTTCAAGTGCTCATTCTATTTATCTACCCACTCCCTCTCCTCTCACCTGCCCATCACCTCCCTCTGCCTCTCCTTTTTCCCATTATTCTATGATACTCTCCTATTTGGTTCCTTCTTCTTCAGCTCTTTACCTCTTCTACCTACCCTCTCCCAGCTTCTCCTTCATTCTCCTCCCTCACCATCCAACTTCCCCCCTCACTTGGTCTCACCAATCACTTGCCAGCTTGTACTCCTTGCCCTACCTCAACTTCTTATTTTGGCTACTTCCCTCTTCCTTATCACCTCTGATGAAGGATCTTGACCCAAAATGTTGACTGTTTATTCTCCTCCATAGATGCTGCCTGACTTGCTGAGTTCCCCCAGTGTTTTGTGCACGTTGCACAAAATAGAGACTAACTGGTTATTTCATTACCGTTCACCAGATCGTACTGTGTACCAAATGACCTCTGGTTTCTTAAATTACAACAGTGGATATACCTCAAAAGTACAAGGAGCAAGCGTAGACGTGAATAGTGATTTTTCATTGGCTTGATGTCACATTGAATAGATAAATGGGTGATAATTACAACAGCACTGCATTACGAAAGAACATCAGCTCACTAGAGAAGTGTAAACTAAAACCATGCTTCAAGAATATAGCACAATTTATAACTCAGAGTAGCCCAGGGGTTAACTCACTTGGGGCTAAGAGAAGCTCATTACCATGACAGTGAAGTTCAACCACTTTATCAATGTCATTTCACTCTGGGAGTGACTTGTCACTTAATGCACACTCCAGACTACACTAAACTTTAAAGCGAAATGTTGTTTTGATTGTAAATTTACCTAACTTGTAATGTTTTAGTTGGGGAAGCAGGAATAGACAGTTGCCAGGCTGGCATGGTACAGAAGCACAACATGGGGCGGCATGGGAGTGTAGTGGTTAGCACAACACCACAGTAATAGACGACAGGGGTTCAATTCCTGACGCTGCCTGTAAGGAGTTTGTATGTTCTCCCTGTGGCCATGTGGGTTTCCTCCTGGTTTCCTCCCAAAGACCAAAGAGGTACTGGTTGGTGGATTAATTGGTCATTGGAAGATATCCCATGATTAGACTAGGGTTAAATCATGGCTTGAAGGGCCCAAAAGGGCCTACTCCATGCTATATCTCAATCAATAAGTAAATAAAGTTATACCCAGCACTGAAGGTTGATTCAGATTCAGATTCATTTATTTATCACATGTATATCAAAGCATATAGTGAAATATATCGTTTGCATTAACATCCAACACAACCTAATGACGTGCTGTGGGCAACCCACAAGTGTCATCACACATTCTGGTGCTGACAAAGCATGCTCACAATGTTCAGCAGAACAACAGGTGCAACAGTAACAACAGGACAACACAACAAAACAACACCAGCAAGCCAAACTCCTTTTCTCCCTCCCACCTTCCCACTCACACATGCAGACAGGCCTCCAGCTTTAGGCTCCAGGCCTCCAGCCTCCAGTGGACTCACAGACTCAAGGCTTCAGCCATTGGGCCTTGAAATCAGGACTTCCAATCAACCTACACACTTTGATCTTTGGTATCAAACCCAGGACTCACCCTGAACTCCAGGCCTCAAACTCCAGACTCATCAACTCGAATACTTGGGGAGTCATCAACTCTCATGCCTCCTGCCTGCATGGAAGCATGAGGGCCGAGCTTGCATCCTGAAACCTGCCGACAAGATCAGGAGATACGAGTTCAATCCCACCTAATTAAAATTTAGTTAATTAAATAAACCAGAAACAAAAAGCTGGTCTGAGGAGGTAACTTAAAAACAGTGGTGACAACATAGTTATCAGGCTCTTTGCCTTGCCTTTGTAAAGTCAGGCCTTAATATGGTTGCCAGATATTTGCCCCAGTAATTTGATAGACCTATCTGATCTCAGAAATAGTCCAGCTAGCCACTGAGTCCGAGGACAATTGGGAAGGAACAAAGAGCATATGCATTACTTATGAGGCTTACAATCTGCGAAAAAGGTGAAAAACAAAAAAAGGTGCATTAATTTAGAGAATCTGCACTGAACTAATACCATATTATAGGCTTGGAGCTGAAGTAATCTCTGCTGATTGTTTGTTTGTTTATTTATTTATTTATTGAGATACAGCATGAGTAGGCCATTCCGGCCCTTTGAGCTGCATCGCCCTACAACCCTGATTTATCTCTTGCCTAATTACAGGACAGTTTACAATGACCAATTAACCTACCAACCGGAACGTTGTTGGACTGTGAGAGGAAACCGGAGCACCCAGAGGAAACCCACCGGGTCAAGGGGAGAACGTACGAACTCCTTACAGACAGCGGCAGGATTAGGATGTTGCTTGGTGATCTTTTAGGCAAGAACTATAAATGTAATCCATGCTCTGTCCAAAGACTACAGCTGTTAAGGCAATCACAAAATGCCTTCCACCATAAGTGTGTGCCTGCATGATGAAATTGGCAATACACGCCTTCTGTTAGCTCCCAGTTTTAATCACTTAGTGAAGGACATTAAACTGGAAAACTGCAATCCAAAATTCACATTTGGGCAGAGCCATACAGCTTAAATGAGTCTTTAATGGACAAACACTGAGAATCAAAGATAATAAGAATAGATATTCCTAGTGGCCCTATATCTTAATGTTTGCTTCAGCTGGAAGATAGATATTCCTCTGCAGAACACATTCAGAGATAAATCTCCATTGTTACAAACTTATATTCAGTGAAGCTCTAATTCCTCCTGACTTCAGCAGGAACAGCTGCTGTCACGGTTACTTTCAGTCTTGTTATGTAATAATAAATGCCTATTAATCTTATTGTGCAGTCTTGAGGTTTGACTGAGAGAAATTATTTCACAGCATCAGACACAAGGGACTGCATGATGAAAGTGGCGTTAATGCAGAGTGAAGTTAGCTTGGACATGCTTCTGATGCATTTTGACTAATCCATGTTTGGGTGAGATTTTTGTTTTTGTTAGACCTATTTCTCCATCATCGAGCTTACCCAAACAATGTCATCCATCAAACAATGCCCATAATTCAAAATCGATAAGATTCTCAACCACATTGGTCTGAAAATACTAGCATTCTGATTACTTGTGCAAAGCCAACGTTCTCTAATGCTGAAGGCTCAAGATAAAGGTTATTTAAAGGGCCAATGTCACTAAACTGCACAGAGCATTGTGAGCGTGCTGTGTTGGTGCAGGGATGTGTGGTGACATTTGAGGGCTGCCCTCAGCACATCCTTCAGTTGTGTTGGTTGTTAATGCAAAAGGCACATTTCACTCTATGTTTCAATGTACATGTGATAAGTAAAATAGATCTAAATCTGAGTCTGAATAAACACAGCTCAGCACAACAAGGGTGCCACCTTTCCCTCCATAGACCCTTGTCTTTTCTCTCGCTGCCTCAGTAAAACCGCAAGCATAATCAAAGATCCCAGCCACTCTGGACAGTCTCTCTTCTCCCATCTCCCAGCGGACTGAAAATACAGAAGCCTAAAAGCACGCACCACTGGGATCAAGGGCAGCATCTATCCTGCTGTTAGAAATTTATGGATCGGTTCCTTACTATGATAAAATGGAACTTTGACCTCAGAATCTACCTCATTAGGAACTTCCACCTCATATTTACCTGCACTGTACTTTCTTTGTAACCCTAGCACTTTATTCTGTATTCTGTTATTGGTTTCCTTTGTTCTACCTCAATGCCTTGCTGTAATGTATTGATCTGTATGAGCAGTATGCATTTCCACTGTACATTTGACAACAGTAAACTATTTTACTGATTTCCTTACGATAATAACCCAGCTGCTCCCCTCCACCTCACACCTTCCTGGCTTATACTGCAGAATCCTCACACCAGAGACTCACATTTTCTTCCAGTCTCATAAACCCCAAAATTTATAATATCCACTTATCTAGGGCAAACACTCATCTTAATGTATAACAAAGGCACAGAAATAACAGTACATACATAGACCACATGAGCTCAACGCTGAGCTCCTCATTCACTCACACAAACTTCACAGAAAGACACACTTTCGTTGATGTTCCTCAGGAGCACAATAATTATACATGCTATGCTTCATCAAGGCAATCATCAATCGTATCTGCAACATCATAGAATATCAAGTGCAACTCATCTGGATGCCGGCACCTCTCACTGTACTAGTCAAGCTCATCCTCAGTCCCAACTTCCTAGCCTTTAAGACACAAATACCCAACAGAGGAAGTGATCCAGCTGTGCCTAAGAAGGAAATTTAAAACCAATATTATAGGAAAAGGTTGATAATGTTGCAAAACTGCCAGTAAGCCTGAGAAATAGGGATTCAGCAAAGGTGGACTCAAAAATTGATAAGGAAAGGAAAGTAGAATATAAACATAACTCAGCAAGAAACATAAAAGCAATAAGTAAAGGCTGTATGTAAAAAGGAAAAAAAGAAAATACTAAAAGTTAATGAGGATCTCTTGTAGACATGTCAGATGACCTGTCCTCAGATCAACACTTAGATGCAATCACAAAGAAGCCACGGTAGCTCCTTGACTTTCTTAGAAGATCAAGGAGACTTGACATGTCACCAAACATGCTAACTGTATTGTTGAAGTTATCATGTTGGTTACATTGTGGTCTAGTATGGCAATCTGGATGCAGTGGAATGTAAGAAGCTGTGGAGAGCAATGGACTTAGCCCAATATATCACAGGCACCTCACTTCCCACAAATGGTAGTATCAACAGGAGATGATGTCTCAAGAAGGCAACATCAATCATCAAAGGTTTTTGCCATCAAGGCCATGCCATCTTCTCTACTTGATATACATCTCAAGGGCTGGAGACGGTGGACACACAATGCCAAAATTCCAAAGATTTTAGAAGAGTTTCAACAGATTGTACAGTAGCACATATAATCCTTTCAGGATGTACAGAAGCCTTAAGTCAAACACCATCAGGTTTAAGAACACCATACTCTCCTTCACCATTTGTTCATAAACCAACCTACACAACTCTAATCACCACCACAGTACAGCAATATGTAACCACTTTGCATTACAATGGACTTTTCTTTTGTTCTAATTATGTTGAAGATTCAGTACAAGTGTAAATACAGCTCACTGGAAATTTGAAAGGGCTTGGTCAGACCTCAGTTGGAATAACATGAAGATGCCTGGTCCCACTCCTTAAAGAATTATATACCTGTGTTAGCGGAAGCACAACAAATGGTTCATCTGGGGTGGGAGATTTGTATTATGAGGGGATTTTGTCTCCTGAGTTTACAAGAATGAGAGGAGATCATATTGATAATATAAAATTCTTAAGGAGCTTGACAGGATTAATGTTGGAATGCTAATTCCCTTGATTGGGCTGTCTAGAACTTGGGTCACAGTAATCTTTCCATAAATTTTACAAGGTGATGCCTCCTAAGATATCAAGCACATAGTCCACAAAGGTGGCAAACATGGGAGATTTTATAGTGTTACTTAAAATCATTTCTATTATAATGAGCGTATCTGTAATCAGCTGACTAGATGTTGATCATTTCCAAATATAAACAAAATTTCTGGGGCATCTTCTTTCATTTCAGATGAATTCTTTCTTGATTGAGAGATTGCTTCATTTGGACAACACTGTTTGAACCAATATATTATATTGTGTAGTTCTAATCTTTTTTTCTCTCTGTTGAAACTGCAATTTAAACTATCCATCATCTTACAGATGCAGTTACTCTTCACAAAGTAATATTCCAAATGATCAAAAAACTTCATAGAAAATTTCTTAACAATTCCTCTCATCAAATGATTTATATAGCTGAAATTACTTAATATAATTTGTATATCAAATTAAGCCTGTTAATATATCAATGCCATTAACGGTAATTACCATTGTATAGACATAATCACAATTGCTTTGTGGATGACACAATTACAGAAATTACTCTGAGCAGGATCCTAACACCACAAGTACATTTTTACTTTACAGGTGATATTATTGCTCATGCATCCGCTATTTTGAAATTGCACTAAAATTGGTCCATGACTACTGAAACATTTGTTATTTATTCATGACAAGGCCAGCATCATATTAAAAATGTACAATTAAGTTTGACAAGTGCAAGGAAAGCTTATAATATTTCCTAGATCTTCATCCTTCAAGCCAATTAATTCAATAATTTATTACTAGTTTTCACATTGTTGTCTCTTTTTTTTTTATAAATTATACACTAATCTATCCTTGTTAAAAGGAACTAACATAATGTTGAATACACCAACACCTACTAATAATGTGATCTACTGATAAGCAATTTTCAAAGTAACCATATTCAATATAAACTAACTAATAAGCAATTTTCAATTGAATGGTGATCAACTGATTCAATCCTAAAAGCCACAATTTGGAATGAGCAGTGAAATAATCCACTATCTATTTTGTCAGGATAAAATATCTTAAGATGTCAATCGAATTCTCAACATAAGAGACTAAAACCGCCATCACTGTCACGATACCTCAAGTGGTATTCAGTAACTGCACCTCTATCCCCATCCCTGCCAGTCATAAGAAGATAGAATCATTTCCCACCTCAGTGACTTGGTTGTTCATGTGTCACTGTGCTTTATTGCTGAACAAAAGCTGACAATTAAAGAAGGAATCTCAATTGATTTCAGGAAAATAATTTTTGAAAGTGGATTAGTGTTTAATTGTATTTTAATTTAAATGGAATTCAGGCAATTTTGGTTTAAAGAATAAAGATTAAGCATAATTGCGTGATTTCAACAGTCATTTCTCCTCAGTGGCCAATTATTTTTTCCCTAGATGGTTAGCCTCTAACATAATTCAGTCCCATGTACACTTGTACTGAATGGCTGGCCTTTGGCTACTGTACAGTATCTTTAATAAAAAGCTGAAGCAGTGATATTTGGTCTTTCTTTTTGACAAAATCTGCTATGGGGCAGCATAGCTACATTAAAACAATGTTTTGTAAACTTGCGGATGAGGAACTATGTTTAGTAAGTGTTCATAGGCACTAGTTTCCCTGGATCCAAACTAAAAAAAGGTGGCAATGTAAAAGCAGAAAAAAAAGAGCTTGCTCTTTTCATGATCGCAACATGGAACACTTCAGAAAGTATTGGAAACACTCAGCAGATCAGGGAGCACAGTAGCCACCATCCATGCAGAGAGTTTCCAGCATTCTCTACTTTTATTTCATTGCAGATTTACAGTATCCATAGTATTTCTTTCTATTTTCATGTAAAAATACACTTTATGACCAGTACTTCAAAATTAAGTAATGTATGAAAATGGAACAGGCAAAGTGTACAGAGCAAGTTTCTGGTAATTGTTTGGTTGTGATCCAGGTTGAATGAGAGTTATAGCTCAGGACAGAGAGTGATGCCCCTTCTCTCATATGATACAGTGTACCCCGTGGCGGGACAGATGGGACTTTCATTGAACATGGCATTTAAAGAATATAGAAGAAATATATTTGCAGATTTACTCCCTGGTCTATGCAAAGAGAAGTGATTTTAACCTGAATGACAAGAGGGTATGTGACCACAGTGTCAGTATGTGAGCCAAGGCAGGATTCTTTCCAAAGTTCCTTTTCCATGTGGAAATGCCATGGGTAAATGGCATTGTTATATTCAGCTGGCATCTCACCTCGCATCTTCTCCACTACACACCCTGCCTAAGCCACAAACTCTCACCATCAGCCTTCACAAGTAAACAAGTGCTTGAGTGAGTGACACATGGCAGAGATTCCCTCATTGTACTCCACTGTCGTTGCCAGTACTCACAAGGATTGGAAACAGAAAACAATGTGAAGAGAGGTAGGTGGGTAGGGGATAAGGGGTGGAATCTAAAAGATATTTTGGAATACCACACTAAGTAATTTACAGTGGCCAGTTAACCTAACAAATGGGGCGGGGTGGGGTGAGTTTGGCACATGGAAACCAGAATTCCTGGAAAAAGAAGCGGTTACAGGCAGATGGTGCAAACTCCGCGTGCAGCTAGCACTGGAGATCAGCATTGAACACAGGTCACTGGAGTTGTGAGACTCTACTCACTGTGCCACTGGGTTACCCTTCATGTGTCCGTCGACATGAAGCAAAGGGAGTGCCTCCCATGACAGGCATCCATTGGTGAAGCTGAGGGTAAGATAAAACACATTGTGAACACATAGAATAGCACAGCAAATAATGCGCTCTACAGCCCACAATGCTTTGCCGACCCACTCCATGATCTAAGCCTTCCCTCCTCCACAGCCCATAACCCTCCATTTTTCTTATATCCATGTGCCAAAAATGTTACTAGCACGACCATGGCATGATCTGAAGATAAATCACTGCATTGATGTCACTTAGCTCTGAATAGCTGTGATGTATAATTTTTGAAAAATGCTTTTCCTTCCCTCTTGTAGTGAGACAATGCAGACTTTGAAGGCAGTGGGTTATATTTTCCACAGTGACAGGTTGGAGTTTCAAAAATAATGGACGGAACCAGTTGGAATTGCCCAGAGAAACAGAGATGATGGAGCCAATTAATCATATAATTAGAGACTGCAGGAGCTTTGAGGCTGTTAAAAGGAAAACAAATTCAGCTGCAGAAAACGTCTTACCTAAACAAAAATCCTTTACCTTCTTTATGTTGTCACATTTCAAGTGGTAGAATTAATAACTTAAAATAAATTGCTCTCAGTAAAAAAAAGATCGTAAGACACAAGAAGTAGGTGTAAGAGTAGGCTACACAATCCCTCGAGCCCACTCCACCATCCAATAATATCACGGCTGATCTGATTTTGGCCTCAACCTCACTTTCCTGTATAATCCTCTTGATACTCCTGCAAGTACAAAAATCTATCTCAGTATTGAATATATTCAACAATTCAGACTTCACAACTCTCTAGGGTACTGCAGTGCAAAGGTTCACAATCCACTGGAAAGAAATTTGTCCTCTTTCTGCAGTGCACTTGAAAATGGAATGTCAGCTAATCTCATACTGCAGGTAAATTCTAACAATAATAATCTCCAAGGCATGCCAGGAGTTCCAAAACTCTGTGTGTACTTTATTGAAGACTTCATTTTGTGCCAACATTATGATAGCACTATGTTACACACTCAAATTATTCATTTATTACCATACAATATATCATACTTCTTTCCCCATTTGAAATAAAGTATGAATCTTTTTTTTACATACGGAAAGCAATTCAGGCTCAGTCTTTAGGCTAGTGTTCTTAGATGCCTAAATGTCTCAAACTTAGAAACGTTAATTCTGTTTTTCTTTCCTGGATGTTGCCTGACCCGCTGAATGTTTCCAGCACTTCCTGACTTTATGTCACATTTCTTGAATCTTTTACTTTACTTAAACACTCTTCAATGTGTTTGTGTCTCTCATATTGTAGTTACTTTTTGATCTGAAAGATATGTGACTTCCTGACTCATCGCAATGTTGATATGTACCTCCTCTTTAGTGGCAGGTTCTATATCCACTTCTGAGATAACTTTATCATCATATAGTTCTTCAACATGGTTTGGTAAGTTTATCTCTGCAATAGCCTGGTCAAACAAACACTTCTGATATTTCCTCCATTCAAACCAAATATTGTAATAGTTTGCAGACTTGCACTACCTCACCTGTATAGCATTCTACGTTTGTGCACTATGTTTGTTCATCTGACTTAACGTTCACACTTTCTCATGCAGCTCTTCATAGTGAGTTGTTGTAATGCAAATCATGATTTATCCTTATTGTTTGGCTGTTGCCTCTGCAATCTTTCCTACAAAACAGACTGTACCAGGCTCAGGCACATTCCAACTCCCTGGAATCAGCTCTCAGTTATAGTGAAGAAAATAGTTGAATATGCTTTTGTATGACACAGGAACAAGAAATTAGCCAATCGATGACTCATATGACTCAATATTAGCCCGGATGTGCATATATAAATACAGAATGTATCGCAATCTGTTGAGCTAGCAGGTTCAACAGCTTCTTCTTGTAATCCCCACAGTGGGACAGGACATCCAGCCTAGAGAGAGCAGACACTGCTGAAGCCCTGCCCACCAGTAGCTCAGTGAAAGTAGGGATGAAAAAGAGAACAGAGCAAGAACAATTTAATTCTAGAAGGACTGAATGAATGGAATATTAAATTTTATGATTTTTGTTCATGAGGATGAGAACATTTGAGCTGTTTTGTGACTGGAACCAAGCAAGCAATTCCTTATTTTTATTGTGTATGCTGCTTAATCGATGCTATAAGATGTTACTGAAAGTCTTCATTACACCTGTGCATGATGCAATTGTTCATATAACAATGAACATGACTTTGATTTACTTCACAGCATTTGAGGATTCAAGCATACAAGATGTAAATGTCATGATCCGCTCCGTGAAGTCCGCATTCTGGTTCACGGTCTGGTCCGTGGACTCAGGACTCCGGATCTTCCAGCTGTCTCTTGTTTGAGTTAATCATAGGCACCTGATTCCCATCTCGGGGCTTGGAATACAAATAGCCTTGGGGTTGAGTGTGGGCTGCTGGTTTGTTGTGTCAAGATCTTCTGGGAGTAACCTGCTGTTGGAAGGTTAGAGTAGCCAATTGCCATCTTTAGGCTGCATTGGGGAACCATGCCCTCATGGAGCCTTGCTGTCAGTAGTTGGAGCTGTATTTGTGGTATGGATTTGACTACTACCTAGGCCAGCTACTCTGAGCTAAGTAGGAATCCGGCTGTTTCCGTAGCCAGCTGAGGTTGTTGGCTGAACTGAGACTTGGAGCTACCCCAGAGCAGAGATGGAGCTGTCTGTTATTCTTTGGTCTGGTCTTGTCTTGTCTTGTCCTCGCCTCTGTGGGGTAAGCCAGGTTGTTTTGCTGTTGCCCTGTGTGGGGATCTGTCTTGTCTTATCTTTGCCTCTGTTGGGTAAGTCTGGCTGTTCTGCCATTACCCAATGGATGGTTCTGTCCCACCTTGGTGTGGAGAAGTTGAGTCCTAGCTTGGCTAGGTATAAGTCCTGGCTCTATGTCTATGTACTGTCCTGTCTCATGTGGGTGTCGTGTTAAAGATGAGTCCTGGTTTTTTGAAGGATAAGTCCTGGCTCTATGTTAATGTACAGTTCCCAGTGTGTCTCCAAGTTCCAGCCGGCAGCCAAGCTCAGGCTCCCAGACCCCAGCCGGCAGCCAAGCTCAGGCTCCCAGACCCCAGCCGGCAGCCAAGCTCAGGCTCCCAGACCCCAGCCGGCAGCCAAGCTCAGGCTCCCAGACCCCAGCCGGCAGCCAAGCTCAGGCTCCCAGACCCCAGCCGGCAGCCAAGCTCAGGCTCCCAGACCCCAGCCGGCAGCCAAGCTCCTAGAACCCAAGCCTTGAGGATCCCAAGGCAAACTCCAAGGACCCAAGCCTGAAGACCCCATCCTCCATGCCTCAAGCCTCTAGACCCCAGCCACATCCTGTCCCATAGCCATTTTATGTCCTTGCCTGGTTCTGGGGTCCGAGCCCGAGGCAGGGCCCAGGTTCTGGGTCCTTGTCCAGTATCTGATTCGGAGTCGAAGATTTGTTTCCTAGTCCATGGCTTCTAGTCCTGGTCCCGCTTTCCCTAGCTCAAGTCTGCATTCTTGTCCCTGTTCCTGGTCTGAATCCTGTCACATCCCTACTCTAGTCAAGTCCAGTTCCTTGTACTTCAGTGTCTGTGTCTCGCACCCCACTGTGACAGTAGACTACTGTTTTCTCTAAGCTGTGTAGATGTGTGGTTGCACAGTAACTGAAAAGCTCCTGTGCACATAGCCTTTGTTACTGTGCAGGAAAAGTTTACAAAATGTGGAAGATTTTCTTTGTTGTGCTGTTTTTCATTATACCCTCCAATTAATAAACAAAATAAGTATGTGATTATTAAATTTTCATTCTAAATATTCATAGTATGCATATGACAAAAAAACATTTAAAGTGCTGCAAAGTTTTCAGGCCTTGTAAAAATTTCCTGCTCAGAGCATTTGTTGGTCTGCACAGCTGTAAAAATAGAGTGATGGTTGATGTAGGCACCACATTGATTGCACCAGATACGTATCCAACCACATATTTTAGTTGTAAAAATAGAGTTCTCTTTCACATTGGCAACATTGTCAATCCTGCATTTCTTCAATGGCTATGTACTGCACTTCATTCCTTCAATAAATGAAGTGTCTATGCCATTTGGACACAAGATGGCTTGTCTCAGCCTTTATATTGGTTCTGCAGGTAATAGATGTCCTCCGAATCAATCGTACTTTTATGCTGGAGGATATATATGGAGGGAGGAGAAAAGATGCATTGTTCTTTTCATGGGAAGGAAAGTTGAGCAATGACATAATAGGCAGCATAAGGGGATAATTCTGGGATAAGATAAAGCTTTTGTGAAAGGGTGATCATGATTGACTAAGTTTTGAAGTTCTTGAAGAAATAACATGTGGATAAAGGGAAACTGATAGATCTGATATACTCTATGGATGGTTTTGATCACATGCTACTTCAAAGTTCAGTGTAGAAAGTAAAAGTTCATGAAACAGCAGATAACATAAAAGGTTGAATATATGATTGGCTGGCCCACAGGAAACAAAAAGTAAACAAAATTAATTTTTTTTGTTGGTTAGCAGATGTAACAAGTGGTCTGCCATAGGAATCAGTTCTAGGGACCTCAATTTTATCCTATTTAGATAAATGTTTTAGATGAAGGCACCAAAGGCATGATTGCAAATTTTGCTGAAATCACAAGAGTAGTAAGTTGTGAAGATGATTTAAGAGGGCTACATAAAGACACCGATAGGTAAAATAAGTGGGTAAAGATCTGACAAATATTCTGCTATGTGGGGAAATACAGAATTGTCCAGTTTTGCAGGAAAATAGATAAACAGCAGAATTCTGAAATGCTAAGTCTCTTCCTCCAACTTCTTCTCTGACATGGCATAGAAGGTGACAGACCAACTGCCAGAAAATGGGATCAGTAGATGAACACTTAATGATTGGATGGATATGTTTGTCCATGAGATCTGTTTCTGGGCTGAATGATTACAAAATCTGTGGCCCAAAGGTTCTGGGAGTGGGGGAATAAATCTACTAAACAAATTTAATGTGATTAGGAAAGCTAACCGAATGTTATTGCTTATTGCTAGTGGAATTGAATAATAGGAAGGTTAATCTTCATCAATGTAAACAATGAATGAAACCACACCAGGAGCACTGAGCACAGTGAAAGTACTGTGAGAGTGTGATACTGGATCTCCTATTAGGGAACGGGACAGGACAGGTGACAGAAATGCATGCAGGGGAACACTTTGGATCTAGTGACCATAATGCATTAGTTTCAAGGTAATTCTGGAGAAGGATCGCTCTTATTTTCAGCTTAAGATTCTAAATTGGAGAAAGGCCAATTTTGATGGCATTAAAAAAAGATCTGGCAAGTGTAGATTGGGTCAGGTTGCTTTCTGGCAAAGGTGTGCTTGGTAAGTGGGAGGTCTTCAAAAGTTAAATTTTGAAAGCGCAGAGTTTGTAAGAATAAAAGGTGAGGATAACAGATTTAGAGGACCTTAGTTGTCAAGAGATATTGTGGCCTTGGTTAATAAGAAGAAGGAGGTGCATATCAGGTATAAGTAGCAAAGAATAAATGAGGTACTTGAGAAGTATAAGAATTGCAAATGAACACTTGAGAGGGAAATCAAGAGGGCTAAAAGAATGCATGAGTTTGCAGACAAGGTGAAGGAGAATTCTAAGAGCTTCTTAAGATATACTAAGAGCAAAAGCATAGCAAGGGACGTAATTGGTCCTCAGTAAGATCAGTGGATATCTATGCATGGAGCCAAGAGAGATAGGGGAGAGGTTTAATGGATTTTTTGCATAGGCATTTACTCGGTAGACAGACACAGCGTCTATAAAAGTGAGGCCACATAGGGAGGACATGACTGTACAGGGATTACAGAGGAGGAGGTGTTTGCTGCTTTGAGACAAATTAGGGTGGATAAATCCCCAGGGCCTGACAAAGTGTTCTCTCAGACCTTGTGGGAGGCTAGTGCAGAAATGGCAGGAACCCTAGCAGAGATATTTAACATTTCCTTAGCCATGGGTGTGGTGCCGGAGGACTGGAATATAGCTAATATTGTTCTGTTATTTAAGAAAGACCCTAAGGATAAGCCAGCATATCATAGGCTTGACAGTCTGACATCAGTAGTGGGTAAGTTTTTGGAAGACATTCTAAGGGACTGGGTATATAAGTATTTGGATAGACAGGGATTGATTAGGGGTGGTTTTGCATGTGGTAGATCATGTCTGACCAATTTTATAGGATTTTTTAAATGAAGCTACCAGTACAATCATCAATGATCTGTTAGACTGCCAACCAGAATCCTGTATAGGATCCTACCTTGTTTTAGAGTCTGCCTAAGACCAGAACTCCTGTCAGCTGTTAACATCAAGCCCATTACTATTGTGTTTACCTATATATGTTCAAGAAATGTACCACTCCAGCCTAGAATTCCCTTCCCAAAGAGCAGAGTCTTTGAATGTTAAGGTGGATAGATACTTAATAAGCAAGAGGCTGAAGGATTAACACAAAACATTGTCAATGTGCTGTTAAGGTTACAACCATTTCCAGCACAACTTTATTAAATGGCTGAACAGGCTTGAGGGGCTGAGTAGTCTACATATGACATGGAGCCCGCATGAAGATTTGAAAAATAAATTTTGCTGTCTGACAATAATTAAACGGGTCACCTCCACCTTTTCCGAGATGAAATTCAGGGCTAATTTTAGTCTACTGGTGCGATATCCATTGTACATTGAGATCAATAGAAAGTCAAATTAGGTCACCTGTAGCAAGAGCAGCTGATCCAGCTTTGATCCAATTTCTTTAAAGGCAGATCAAGTTACGGTTACTGTTCGATATCATATTAACTGAATTCAGATGATCAAAGCCATTAGCAATGAAGATAAATCCATTTTGTGCATAGATTATGACAAGTTAATTCCTACAGAATTAAATATAATTGAATAGGCCTTACATCAAGCTAGTGATAATGTCTTTTTGTATTATCAACTGATTTGTGTTTTGCTTCGATGTGCTCAGAAGATATCAACATAATAAGTAAAGCATCCAAACTCAAAATTACCCTGACTTTGATATATTAACAAGTCTCCTTTTCCATCTCTAAGGGAAAAATGTATCAGCATTCTTATAAACACTCTCCTATCTTACAAAATATTGGTGTCCTGAAGGAAGATGAACGTGGGAGAAGAGATAATTCATCTTTCAGCCTTTTCACAAAGTTATTTTTTTTTATATAAATGCACCATAGAAAACATCCAACCTTGGTGCACCATGGCTTGGTGTGGCCACTGCCCTACTCAAGACCACAAGAAACAGCTCAGCTCATCATGAAAACTAACCTCTGTTCACTCTGTCTACACTTCCTACTTTCTCGGTAAAGAAACCAACATCATCAAAGACCCCGCGTCAGTAGGACAGAAGATGCAAAAGCCTAAAGGTACATACCACCAGGCTCAAGGACAGTTTCAATCCCAGTTATAATAAGTGGGAATGGACCTCTTATATGATAAGATGGACTCTAGACCTCACAAGCTACCTTGTCATGGCCTTGCACCTTACTGTGTGCCTGCACTGCACTTACTCTGTAACACGGTACTCCATATTCTGTTACCGCTTCTCCCTCGATGTTCTGATGTGATAAAATGATCTGTATGGATGACATGTGAAAAAAGTGTTTCACTGTACCTCAGTACACATGACAATAGTAAACCAATCCACCATTTACTAATCACTGATGCCAGATTTGTTAATGCTCGGAAACAAAAACAATCAGATTCATAACTAAATTTGCATAAAAAGTTTTCCCAAAATGAGCTGTAAGCAAATGACAAATTTATATGATCAAAAATCAAAACAAAATGTGAGTCAGAAGGTAAACTTTAGATTCAATTGCAAAACTCCCTTTTTAATATATGGAATAAATCAGTTACTACAACTTTAAAAACACAAATTTATTGCTGTTGGAATATATCCTCAGCTGAACTATGAGTGACTGCTGCACCAGGGAATGCTTTGCCCATCCCATTGAGATCATAAAAGATACATTATTAATTGATAGAGCCTGTCAAAATGGGTGCTCCCTGCACCAAACAAGTGTCACACCAGTGTAAATCAACACCGAGAACATTTGTCATTCCTCATTTATTTTTCCATTTCCTTCCTCAACCCCTGCACTGATTACAACGTGGGGTTCTTGGACATTTCCCAATACATCACTCAAGTGGTAATTTCCCCCAGCACAAATGGGACAGCATATGCCAGTAGATAATTTAATGACCGTGAACCATCTGAACTGAACCAAATCCTTTCCTTGCCAAAGCAGGATTTGACCAAATAGATGCAGGATGCTGTCCAAGATGAAAGACAACAGCCAAAAGTCTTTGTTCATTCCACTTTTGGAGTTAATGACATGGATCAAGAAAGGTGTTTCATTTACATGTTACATAAAATAGAAAAAAGATGATAAGTAATGACTCAGTATAATTACTATTGAACAGTTCCAGCAAATGAAAAAGTATAAAAGAACAGAAGTTCACAACACAGAAAGGCATCATTCAGCCCATCAACTGTGCTGGCCTAAAAAGAGTCTACCAGCCCTTCCTAATTTCTGGTCTATAATCCATGGTTTAGAGCACTCCAAGTGCTGATCAAAATAATCATTAAATCTAATGAGTGTCCTAAGGAACTTCTGTTATGCTACACCAAAACATTTGCAGGATTGATTGGTAAGGCAGAAGGATACAGACACCAATCATCTACCTAGAACTACAAAACTTCATTTATTAGAACAGAATAGCAAGCATTAAATCACTGATGTACATTTGTAGGTACACACGGGCCCCATCTCACTGCAGCATGCTTCCTTTTCTATCTGATCTGTAGCACCACTCAGGTTCCAGCCCACGGTGGAGTTCTGAGAACCCGATACCTGACTTCCCCGACTGCTCTACGATTACACCCTCTCCGCAGATATGAAATGCTGTAGTAAGTGGACCAATATGCTCACACCTGCTCCAATCACTGAATCAGAACCAATCATCATGTCACCACCCTTTGCCAACCTGCCCCTGTGTTCACCTGACCCTCATGGTTGTATTCCCTCTGTATATTGCATTCTTTCACTTGTCGTATTGTATTCCCACAGTTGTAATCAAAGCTTCTGCAGCTAGTTCATGTAATCCCAACACCATAGTGGTGAAGACATTTGACAAGCACGAAGATTATTCCTTTAAAATACATCCCTCCCCCCCCCCACAACTGTTGCAACCCCTACATCCAACCTACAGGCTTTCATACAACCCCCATAAAATCCTTACCATATTACAAGCAAATCACAAAAGTACTAAACATCAAAGCAAAATGGCTATCGTAACACTCCAGTGCACTACTTCAGACAGAGGGTAGTGGTTGAAGGGACTTATTCGAGCTGGAGCATTGCAATTAGTGGAGTTCCACAGGGATCTGCGCTGGGACCTCTGCTGTTGGTGATGTTTATAAATGAACTGGATGAAAATGTAGACAGAGGGTTAGTAAGTTTGCCGATGATACCAAGATTGGTGGAGTTGTTGGTAGTGTAGAGTACTGGCAAAGGATACAACGCAATATGGATCACAAACAAGAGAAAATCTGCAGATGCTGGAAATCCAAGTAACACACACAAAATGCTGGAGGAACTCAGCAGGCCAGGCCCCATCTATGGAAAAGAGTACTGTTGATGTTTCGGGCCATGACCCTCTGGAATTCCTCCAGCTTTTTGTGTGTGTTGCAATATAGGTTAGTTGCCAATATGGGCAGAGAAGTGGCAGATGGAGTTTAAACCAGATAAATGTGAGGTGTTGCACCTTGGTAGGGTAAATGCAAGGAGACAATAAACTGTTAAGGGCAAGATCCTTAACAGTGTTGCTGACCAGAGCGACCTTGGGATCCAAATTCATAGCTCCTTGAAAGTGGCTACACAGGTTGATAAGGTGATTAAGAAGGCTTGTAAAATGCTTGCTTTTATTAAACAAGGCATTGAGTTCAAAAGTCAAGAGATTATGTTGCAACTTTATAAAACTCTGGATAGGTCACATCTGGAATATTGAATACATTTCTGGTCGCCCCGCTATAGGAAGCATTTTGAGGCTTTAGAGATAGTGCAGAAGAGGTTTACCAGGATTCTGCCTGGTTTAGGGGGCATGTGCCACTTGAGAGACTGGATAAACTTGGGTTGTTATCTCTGGAGTGCTGAGGGGAGATCTGATAGAGGTTTATAAGATTGTGAGAGGCATAGATAGAGTAGACAGGGAGTATCTGTTTCCAGGGTTGAAGTGTCTAATTTCAAAAAGAATGCATTGAAGGTGAGAGAAGATAGGTTTAAGGGGGATGTGAGGGGTGAGTTTTTCACTCAGAGAGTCGTGGATGCCTGGAATGCACTGCCTGGTATGGTGGTAGAGGCAAATACATTAGAGGCTTTTAAGAGACATTTGGATAGGCACATGGATGTAAGGAAGATGGAGGGATTGGCGTTTGGATCTTTTTGATTTGATTTTTAGCTGGTTTGATGCAACATTGTGGGCTGAATGTCTCGTTCCTGTGCTGCACTGTTCTATGATCTAATAATAACAAATAAAAAATAAAAAAATAATAATATTGAGAACATAAATTGTCAAATCCTTAAAAGTGAGTCCATAGCTTGTGGATTTGTTCAGTGTTGAAGTGAGTGAAGTTATATACTATGGTTCAGGAGCCTGATGGTTGAATTGTAAAAACTGTTCCTGAACTTGGTGGTGTAGGGCCAAAGTCTCCCGTTCCTCCTTCCTGATGGCAGCAGTAAGACGAGAGCATGGCCTGAATGGTGGAGGCCTTCGATGATGGATGCTGCTTTCTTGCAGCAATGCCCCTTGTAGATATGCTCAGTGGAGGGGAGGGCCTTTCCTGAGATGAACTGGGCTGTATTCACTGCTTTTTGTAGGCTTTTCCCACTCTTGGACATTGGTGTTTCCACAGCAGGCCGTTTTGCACAAGTTACGAAACTCTCCCCTGTGCATCTATTGACATTTATCAAAGCTTTAGATGATCTGTCAAATCTATGCAAACTTCAAGGAAGGTAGAGGCATTGCCATACCTCCTTCCTATTGCACTTACATGCTGATCCCAGGACAGATTCTCTGAAGTGATAACATCAAGAAATTTAAAGTTACTGACACTCTCCACCCGAGGACTGGCTCATCAATCCCTTGTCTTTTCCTGAAGTCAATAATCAGCTGCTTGGTCTTGCTGACATTGAGTGAGAGGTTGTTGTTGTGGCACCACCCAGCCAGATTTTCCATCCCCTTCCTATATGCTGATTCGTCACCACCTTTGACTCAGCCAATGGAAGTGGTGCAATCAGCACACTTAAATATGGCATTGGAATTGTGCTTAGCCTCACGGCCATAAGTATAAAGCAAGTAGCGCAGGGAGCTAAACACACAGCCATATGGTGCACATGTACTGATGGTGATTGTGGAGATCTTTTTGCCAATCTGAACTGACTGGTTTTGGCAAATAATGAAATCCAGGATCAGATTGCACAGGGAGGTATCAAGGCCTAGAATTGGATCTTAGTGATTAGTTTTGAGGGGATGATATTATTCAATGCTGAGCTGTGATCAATGAATCATGATATATGCATCTTCACTGTTCAGATGCTCCAGGGCTGAGTGAAGAGCCAGTGAGATGGCATCTGCTATTGACTTGTTGCGATGGTAGACAAATTCCAGTGGATCCAAGTCACCCCTCAGGGGATTTGATATACTTCATGACCATCTTCTGAAAGTACCTCACCCGATGGAGGAAAGTGCTGCTGGGTGATAGTCATTGAGACAGGTGTCCTCTGGTGGGGGGTGGGGGGTGTGTGTGTCTGACTCTGATTGTCAAAAGTCATTTTTGTAATGATTGGTTAGTTGCTGTTCCCATTGGCAGACGTTTTTCCCTTTGGTTAGCTGCCCGGTATCCAGTTTCAAATATCCTAGGTATATAGAGAGTGCATGTGGGAAGTTCTCTCTCTCTTCCCTTGTTTCAGGCAAGCAGCGCACATGACCATTGGGAAGGTATGCTCTGCATGTGCTTTTAAATAAATATGTTTGTTGAATGTATGTTTGATGAATATTCAACTTGATAGCTTCTGTAACTTGGGGAACATGAATGTTTGGTTGAATTTTTACTGATTGTAAATAAATGATTAATATACTCATTCACAGTCAATGTTTTCTGTCTCACATGTCAGACTCGTGATTTTGAGTCAACATTTTGGCGCAGTGACAGGGTGTGGATTTCTGAGCAGAAATGCTTTTCTTTAAAAGGCTATTTAAAAGAGTGGACTCTCTGCATGAGAGGTGCAGAGTCCCAGGCTGGACAGAAAATAGTGCAGGGTTTAGAAGTCTCGCCAGCCTATTGATGGGTTACGGGATGCCGGTAGATTAGTCAGACCAGTTAGATTTCACTGGGGTTAAAATGGGACAGCACAATGTTTCCATACTTAAATCATAGGAGAAAAGATAATTGGCAGAATACTTTGCGGTGATTGTAAGACAGCAGTATAAAATGATAGTGAGTCTTAAGAATGATTGAAATGTCAGTCAGCGCTGTATTATTCTGAGAGAATCACTATTGATGGCTCAGGGTAGGGTTGCAAAGTTAGAGAATAAGAACATAGAGATAGATTGTAAGCTAATGAAGCTACAGCGCTTAGACGTCGTGTGCTGAGCTGGTTGGCGGCCCAACTCTGTTAAGGTTCGAGCCATAATGAGACAGGTTCATGATTGTACTGTGGGCTTGGAGACGGGGATACTTGGCTGGAAAATGAAAATGAGGGAGAGAGGGTAGCACTGACCCCTCAGTTTAAGGGAGGGAAGAGAAGATGGCGGCGCGACGCAACTTGCAGTGGCCACTTCGGTGGTGATGACTGTTATTTGTCAAGTAGGGTGCAGTGCACAATCCTGATTTGATGGAGACAGATGTGAGAGCATGGAGGAACATGGCAGGGAGAGTTTCTCCCTTCAACCATCTGCGTGAGATGATGGGACTTTCAAGAGACTTTGAGTCTATTTTTTACCATGCCCATGCTCTGTTCTTCATCAAATTATGGTATTGTTTTGCACTGTTGTAAATATATGTTATAATTATGTAGTTTTTGTCAGTTTTTTTAGTCTTGGTTTGTCTTGTGTTTCTGTGATATCATTCTGGAGGAACAAATTGTATCATTTCTTAAAGTATGCATTACTAAATGACAATAAAAGAGGACTGTGTGTCCTCATAATCTAATCTAATCATGTGGTTTTGTCAGTTTTAGTCTTGGTTTGTCCAATGTTTTTCTTGTGATATCATGCTGGAGGAACATCATATCATTTTTTAATACATGCATTTCTAAATGACAATAAACGAGGACTTTGCTTGTTGCCCGGTGGCCGGGGCAGGGTCGAAGCACTCGGCAGAGGATGGTGCTCAGATGGGTGTTGTACTTTTATGCTTTATATGTAACTTAGGGAGCTCATGAAATTCATACTAGTCTGAAGGTTGGATCATCACATGGGGTGTCCTGTGGAGGTGTGGCTTCTGTCTCAATTGGTTAGTTTAGAAAGTGCAGCTGCTTTTCCCATAGGTTAACTGCCTGGGTCCAGTTTTAAATATTCTAGGTATTTAGAGAGCATGTGTGGGAGGTTCTGTCTCTCTTCCTTCGTTTAAGGTAAGTGGTCCACATGACCATTGGGAAGGTATGCTCTGTGGGCACTTTTAACTAAGTATATCTGTTGGGTGTATGTTTGATGAATATTCAACTTGATCATCTCTGTAACTTGGGGAACATGAATATTTGGTCAAATTTTTACTGTTTGTACATAAGTGATTAATATACTTATTCACAACCAGTGTTTTCTGTTTCACTTGCCAGACCCGCAAACATGATTCAGCATTACAGCAGCTTGCTATGTCTTTCAACTGCTATGATTGAAGCCTTCTACCTGGTACCTCAGACTGCCAAAGCAAGTGGATAGAAATGTCAACAAACACTCCAGCCAGTTGATTGGCACCGTCTGGGCTGGATGCTTTCTGTGGCTTCACTCTCCTGAAGGATGCTCTCACATCGGCCTCAGAGACTGAATTGATAGGGCTAACGGGGGCTGTGGGAGTTTGTGAAAGTGCCTCTATGTTGATGACTTAGTCATTGGCCTGGTTGGTGGCTTTTCTGTTCAAGGAAATAGATTCTTCCTAGCCACTCTTAAGAAGGGTATATCATAACTTTAGACATCTCCATTAAATCACTCCCAGATTCATCTGAATCTCTGGAATTCTCTAACCCAGAGGGATATAGATCATTGAGGATATTTAAAGAGGAACTAAAGACTTTGGGGAACACGCCAGAATGTAGAGTCTAGCCTGGGCAGGTCAGATGTGCTTATATTGAATAACGGTGCAAGTTTGAAGGGCTCATCCTTTCTAATGTTCACTATTTCAAAGAAACTGGCATAGTCCTATCAACTTTTTCCATGTCATAGAAAGCTTCATCACTGACAGCATTCTCATAAATGTCCCTTGTGCTCTATCTAGCTGATCTGATAACAATCTTTCAGGAAGGTAAAGAACAGAACTATGTGCAGTGCTCTAGATAGAAACATAGAAAAGAGGTGCAGGAGTAGACCACTCGGCCCTTCGAGCCTGCACCACCATTCAGTATGATCATGACTGATCATCCAACTCAGAACCCTGTACCAGCCTTCCCTCCATACCCCCGATCCCTTTAGCCACAAGGGCCATATCTAACTCCCTCTTAAATATAGCCAATGAACTGGCCTCAACTGTTTCCTGTGGCAGAGAATTCCACAGATTCACCACTCTCTGTGTGAAGAAGTTTTTCCTAATCTCGGTCCTAAAAGGCTTCCCCTTTATCCTC
This sequence comes from Mobula birostris, assembly GCF_030028105.1. Taxonomy (NCBI): domain Eukaryota; kingdom Metazoa; phylum Chordata; class Chondrichthyes; order Myliobatiformes; family Myliobatidae; genus Mobula; species Mobula birostris. Next base: position 168,583,980 of record NC_092370.1, on the reverse strand, counting down.
AAACTGTGACCTCTTGTTCTGGACTTCCCCAACATCGGGAACAATCTTCCTGCATCTAACCTGTCCAATTCCTTTAGGATTTTATACGTTTCAATCAGATCCCCCTCAATCTTCTAAATTCCAACGAGTACAAGCCCAGTTCATCCAGTCTTTCTTCATATGAAAGTCCTGCCATCCCAGGAATCAATCTGGTGAACCTTCTTTGTACTCCCTCTATGGCAAGGATGTCTTTCCTCAGATTAGGGGACCAAAACTGCACACAATACTCCAGGTGTGGTCTCACCAAGGCCTTGTACAACTGCAGTAGTACCTCCCTGCTCCTGTACTCGAATCCTCTTGCTATAACTGCCAGCATACCATTCGCCTTTTTCACCGCCTGCTGTACCTGCATGCCCACTTTCAATGACTGGTGTATAATGACACCCAGGTGTCGTTGCACCTCCCCTTTTCCTAATCGACCACCATTCAGATAATAATCTGTTTTCCTATTTTTGCCACCAAAGTGGGTAACTTCACATTTATCCACATTAAATTGCATCTGCCATGAATTTGCCCACTCACTTACCTTTCCAAGTCACCCTGCATCCTCTTAGCATCCTCCTCACAGCTAACACTGCCGCCCAGCTTCGTGTCATCCACAAACTTGGAGATGCTGCATTTAATTCCCTCATCCAAGTCATTAATATATATTGTAAACAACTGGGGTCCCAGCACTGAGCCTTGCGGTACCCCACTAGTCACTGCCTGCCATTCTGAAAAGGTCCTGTTTATTCCCACTCTTTGCTTCCTGTCTGCCAACCAATTCTCTGTCCACATCAATACCTTACCCCCAATACCGTGTGCTTTAAATTTGCACACTAATCTCCTGTGTGGGACCTTGTCAAAAGCCTTTTGAAAATCCAAATATACCACATCCACTCATTCTCCCCTATTCACTCTACTAGTTACATCCTCAAAAAATTCTATGAGATTCGTCAGACATGATTTTCCTTTCACAAATCCATGCTGACTTTGTCCGATGATTTCACCGCTTTCCAAATGTGCTGTTATCACATCTTTGATAACTGACTCTAGCATTTTCCCCACCACCGATGTTAGGCTAACCGGTCTATAATTCCCTGGTTTCTCTCTCCCTCCTTTTTTTAAAAAGTGGGGTTACATTAGCCACCCTCCAATCCTCAGGAACTAGTCCAGAATCTAAAGAGTTTTGAAAAATTATCACTAATGCATCCACTATTTCTTGGGCTACTTCCTTAAGCACTCTGGGATGCAGACCATCTGGCCCTGGGGATTTATCTGCCTTTAATCCCTTCAATTTACCTAACACCACTGCCCTACTAATATGTATTTCCCTCAGTTCCTCCATCTCACTGGACCCTCTGTCCCCTACTATTTCCGGAAGATTATTTATGTCCTCCTTAGTGAAGACAGAACCAAAGTAATTATTCAATTGGTCTGCCATGTCCTTGCTCCCCATAATCAATTCACCTGTTTCTGTCTGTAGGGGACCTACATTTGTCTTAACCAATCTTTTTCTTTTCACATATCTATAAAAGCTTTTACAGTCAGTTGTAACTTAATGAGTGATAATTCAGTTCTATCATAATGGTTGTGCTCTTATAGACACTTAATGCACCCTGGCATTCAAAAACAAAAACAGGAAATAGCAAATGCTGGAAACACTGAACAGGTTAAGCGGTATTCATGGAGAGAGATTGTTTCTATTGAGAAAATGAAACCGAGATTCAGAATGGACCAAGGATTGGAAAGCAACAAAAAATAAAGCAGACTCCAGAAATCTGAGGATGCTGTTGGACTTTTCCAAATTTCTTTTTTATTTCAGATTCTGAGCATCTGCCATGTCATGCCATGGAACAAAGGAAATTACAGTGGTATGAGAGAGGAATTGGCCCAAGTAGACTGGAAAAGTAAGCTAGATGGAGGGACGGTAGAGCAGAATTGGATGAAATTCCTACAAGAAATAAGTAAAATGCAGGAAAAGTATATTCCAAGAAAAAAGAAAATCATGAATGGAAAAATGGCTCAAATGTGGCTAACGAGAGAGTTTAAGGCTAAAATAAAAGCAAAGGAGACGGCATACAAGGAAGCAAAAACTGAAGACTGGACGACTTTTAAAAACTTACAGAAGGAAACTAAGAAAGTCATTAGGAAAGAAAAGATGAATTATGAAAGGAAGTTGACAATTAGCATAAAAAAGGAGCCCAAGAGTTTTTTTAAATATATGAAGAGTAAAAGAGTGACACGGGTAGATATAGGACCGATTGAAAATGATGCTGGAGAAATTATAATAGGTAACAAAGAGATGGCAGAGGAACTAAATGAGTATTTTGCATCAGTCTTCACAGTGGAAGACATTAGCAACATACCTGATAGCCAGAGGTCTCAGGGAATAGAATTAGGTACAGTCAAGATTACTAGACAGAAAGTGCTTGGGAAGCTAAATGGGCTAAGAATAGATAAGTCTCCCGGACCAGATGAGGTGCACCCATGGGTTCTGAAGGAGGTGGCTTTGGAGATTGTGGAGGCATTGGAAATGATCTTCCAGGAATCAATAGACTCCGGCATGGTTCCGGAGGACTGGAAGTTCACAAATGTAGTTCGGCTGTTTAAGAAAGGGGGGACGCAGCAAAAAGAAAATTACAGACCTATTAGTCTGACATTGGTAGTTGTAAAGTTATTGGAGTCGATCCTCAAGGACGAGGTTATGAAATACCTCGAGGTGCATGACAAGATAGGCCCAAGCCAGCATGGTTTCATGAAGGGAAGGTCCTGCCTCACCAACCTACTGGAATTTTTTGAGGTAATCTCAAATAAGTGTATGCAGTTTTTTTTTGTATGTTAAATTTAAAATGGCTTCTTTGTTATGTTATACTTGGGAATGCTTCTTTCTTATGTTAAATGCTGAGAAAGTCTCTAGCTAGACATTTGCTTGGGTTAGTACAGATAGCAAGGTGCTATCAGCCAATGGGTATTCATGTTATCGTTTTTTCTCGGTTGATAATGCTGTCTCATATGACTGGGAACGGGGGTTTTTGGCGCGGAGACGGAGGAGAGACGGGAAGGACGGCGGACGTGCGAAAGGCTCCGGTCGATCACTCCGGGTGGTCCCGATCCGTGAGTCAACAGGATTCAGGTAGTCGTCAGGAATTTATTGAGCTCCAACAGTTGTGCACGAAGAACTTGGACTTTGATAAGTCTGGCACCTTTTTTTCCCATTACTTCTTTTTCTGTATCGCATTTATATTAATTTCATAGACTTAGTAATATTTATAAAGTGTACTTGGTAAAACGTACTGGGTGTGCTGGCTGATGATTGATGTCTGGGATTGATTCGAGCGGCAGAGGTACAGCAACCGACTCCGTGGGAAGCGTTCAGGCAACAGCTGGGCGGGATTTCCCCTAGACATATACTTGCCAATATAACTGAGCGTTACATAAGATTGGTAAGGGAGAGGCTGTGGATGTTGTGTATTTGGATTTTCAAAAGGCCTTCGATAAGGTGCCACATAAGAGGCTGCTTAATAAGATGAGACCCCATGGAATTACAGGAAAGATATTGGAATGGGTGGAGCATTGGCTGATAGGCAGAAAGCAAAGGGTGGGAATAAAGGGATCCTATTCTGATTGGTTGCCGGTTACTAGTGGTGTTACGCAGGGGTCGGTGTTGGGGCTGCTTCTTTTTGCAATGTATATCGATGATTTAGATTATGGATTAAATGGTTCTGTGGCTAAGTTTGTGGATGACACCAAGATAGGTGGAGGAGCAGGATGTGTTGAAGAAACAGAAAAGTTGCAGAGAGACTTGGTCAGTTTAGGAGAGTGGGCAAAGAAATGGCAGATGAGATACAATGTTGAGAAATGTACGGTTGTACATTTTGGAAGAAGAAATAATCGGGCAGATTATTATTTAGATGGGGAGAAAATTCAAAAATCGGAAGTGCAAAGGGACTTGGGGTTCCTCGTGCAGGCTACCCTAAAGGTTAACCACCAGGTTGGATCGGCAGTAAGGAAAGCGAATGCTATGTTGGCATTCATTTCAAGAGGAATAGTGTATAAGAATAAGGAGGTGTTGATGAGACTCTATGGGACACTGGTGAGACCTCATTTGGAATACTGTGTGCAGTTTTGGGCCCCCTATCTTAGAAGGGATGTTCTGCTGTTGGAGAGAGTTCAGAGAAGATTTACGAAGGTGATTCCTGGAATGCAGGGGCTAACATATGAGCAGAATTTGTCGGCGTTTGGACTGTATTCATTAGAGTATTGAAGAATGAGAGAGGATCTCAAAGAAACATTTCGAATGTTGAAAGGGTTGGACAGAGTAGATATGGAAAGGCTGTTTCCCTTGGTGGGTGAGTCCAGGACAAAAGGCCACAGTCTTAGAATTAGAGGGTACCCATTTAAAACAGAGATGAGGAGAATTTTTTTTTAGCCAGAGGTTCGTGGATTTATGGAATTTGTTGCCACATACAGCTGTGGAGGCCCGATCATTGAGGGTGTTTAAGGAGGCGATTGATAGGTATCTAATTAGTCAGGGTTTCAAGAGATATGGGGAAAAAGCTGGAAATTGGAACTAGATGGGAGAATAGTTTAGCTCATGGTGGAGTGGCGGAGCAGAATCGATGGGCCGAATAAGGACTTCTGCTTCTTTGTCTTGTGATCTTGTGATGATATCACACAGTTCCAAAAGGTGTCTCATATATTTCCTCTATCCACCCTCCACTTGCACCTCCTCCAGACAGATTAATTGTCAGTAATAAAGTGTTATTCATAACTTTTCTTGATCTTCATCTTATCACAGACAGTCATTTTGCTCTCTCAATCTCTCTTCCTTCTCTGAAAGTGTCTAAGTCAGTCCTTCTCAACCTTTTTGCCCTGGAGGACCCCTTGAAATAATTTTCAGGTCTTGAGGAACCTCTGCATAAAAATTATTATATCCAGAGCTCACGCTACATTAGTGTGATCAGCAAATTTTAGGTATAATAATCTAAAAATAATTGTTAATGCTCTTTTGAATAGAGAATGAATTTTTAGCTAACCTTTCTTGAAAAAGCAGGTAGTTAAGCTTAGCTCACCTTTCTTGAAATTACTTGCTTTCTCTTTCATATATTTTAAAAACTCATAAGGTAAACATAATAATTTTCTCAATTCTGAGGCGAACTTGAGATAAGCATACACTGATTGCACTTGCAACTGAAATGAGACGATTTCTATCCTTGCTCTAGATGCTTGTTAAACAAGAAAAACCTTGCTCACACCCCACCTGGTCAGATCCCACTTGGAGTATTGTGCTCAATTCTGGTTGCCCCACTACAAGAAGGATGTGGAAACCATAGAAAGGGTGCAGAGGAGATTTACAAGGATGTTGCCTGGTTTGGGGAGCATGTCTAATGAGAATAGGTTGAGTGAACTCGGCTTTTTCTCTTTTTTACTCAGAGAGTGGTGAGTGCGTGGAATGGGCTGCCAGCGGTGGTGGTGGAGGCGGAAATGATAGGGTCTTTTAAGAGACTCCTGGGTAGGTACATGGAGCTTAGAAAAATAGAGAGCTATGGGAAAGTCGGGGTAGTTCTAAGGTAAGGACATGTTCGGCACAGCTTTGTGGGCTGAAGGGCCTTTTTGCTGTAGGTTTTCTATGTTTCTATGTTCCACACATGTAAGAGTTTGAAAACTGCAGCAAAATGTTCATTACTTTCCGATGTATGACAGGATACTCTTCTTTCACAAAAATCCAGAAGTAATCCGGGAAATTATAGGCTGGTAAATTTGAGGTCGGTAGTGGGTAAATTATTGGATGGAGTACTAAGAGATAGAATCTACAAGTATTTGGATAGACAGGGACTTAATAGGGAGAGTCAACATGGCTTTGTGCGTGGTAGGTCATGTTTAACCAATCTATTGGAGTTTTTCGAGGAGGTTACCAGGAAAGTGGATGAAGGGAAGGCAGTGGATATTGTCTACATGGACTTCAGTAAGGCCTTTGACAAGGACCCGCATGGGAGGTTAGTTAGGAAGATTCAGTCGCTAGGTATACATGGAGAGGTGGTAAATTGGATTAGACATTGGCTCAATGGAAGAAGCCAGGGGGTGGTTGGTGAGGATTGCTTCTCTGAGTGGAGGCCTGTGCCACGTGGTGTGCCACGGGGATCAGTGCTGGGTCCATTGTTATTTGTCACCTATATCAATGATCTGGATGATAGTATGGTAAATTGGATCAGCAAATTTGCTGATGATACAAAGATTGGAAATTTGGACCAGCTGGAAAAATGGGCTGAGAAATGGCAGATGGAGTTTAATACAGACAAGTATGAGGTATTGCACTTTGGAAGGACAAACCAAAGTAGAACATACAAGGTAAATGATAGGGCAAGGAGGAGTGCAGTAGAACAGAGAGGTCTGGGAATACAGATACAAAATTCCCTAAAAGCGGCGTCACAGGTAAATAGGGTTGTAAAGAGAGATTTTGGTACATTGGCCTTTATAAATCAATGTATTGAGTATAAGAGTTGGAATGTTATGGTGAAGTTGTATGAGGCATTGGTGAGGCCGAATTTGGAGTATTGTGTACAGTTTTGGTCACCTAATTACAGGAAGGATATTAATAAGGTTGAAAAAAGGTTTACAAAGATGTTGCCGGGACTTGAGAAACTCAGTTACAGAGAAAGTTTGAATAGGTTAGGACTTCATTCCCTGGAGGGTAGAAGAATGAGGGGAGATTTGATAGAGGTATATAAAATTATGATGGGTATAGATAGAGTGAATGCAAGCAGGCTTTTTCCACTGAGGCTAGGGGAGAAAAAAACCAGAGGGCATGGGTTAAGGGTGAAGGGAGAGAAGTTTAAAGGGAACTTTGGGGGAGCTTCTTCACACAGAGATTGGTGGGAGTGTGGAATGAGCTGTCAGATGAAGTGGTAAATGCAGGCTCACTTTTAACATTTAAGAAAAACTTGGACAGGTACATGAATTAGAGGTGTATGGAGGCTACGGTCCAGGTGCAGGTCAGTGGGACTAGGCAGAAAAATGGTTTGGCACAGCCAAGAAGGGCCAAAAGGCCTGTTTCTCTGCTGTAGTGTTCTGTGGTTCTATGGTTCTATTGTCCAGGGGCAGTTCAGTAAATCTGATCGTGAATGTATGATCGGAGTGCAACTCACAAAGTTCCTCTGTATTCTGTTCATCATATTAGTGGGACAAATCGGCGCAATTTTCGCAGACATGAAGCACAGCAGCCGACAGCAGTCTCACAGCCTTAACATCGTGGAGGGAGAAGCTTCCAGACTGTCTGGGCCAGCATTTAAATTGTCTGAATCTCACACTAGGACCTGCTGCTGAAGGAACCATTCTAGACCTCTCCAAATCAGTTCAGAGCCCAGAGCAATCCAACCTCGTCCGACTCTCGGCTACCTGCCTTTCCAGTCTATATGGGCAGGCAGTTAGATTGTACAAACTGCGGATTGTGCCTTGCATTAGGACCTGGGCCTTCTGGTGCCACCCATTGATTTGCTATGGACCTTGCTCTGGATTTGCTGCCAAAGAGGCTGTTCTTGAACTCTCCAATTTAGCTTGCCATTTAGAGCGATCCACCCTCATACCTGGGCTAGTTGGATGGCCATCAGAGCTTCTCTGTCTTGCCTTCTCCCCTCTGAATCATTCACTCAAACCAGCACGGCACTAACTCCAAGTGCATTGATTTTGCAGCGCACCAGCAGGGCACATCTCATGAATTTACTTTGCATTCGCTTGCTTCTTCATCGTTTGTGATGATAATTTATCACAATTTACTTCTTCAGCTGATGATTGGTGTGTCAAGGCTGACCTGGACAGGAAAGGCAGTTTCCCGGAGCAAATAGCTTTCACAACATTGTGTCCAGATATAATCGTATGGTCTGACACCAGTAGAGAAGCGGTTATTGGTGAATTCACAGTCCCCTGGGAAGACAACATCGATGAAGCCCATGAGCGCAAGTTAACCAAGTATGCAGAATTAAGATCAGAGTGTAGAGACAGAGGGTGGAAGGTCTCATGCTATCCATTCGAAGTAGGCTGCCGTGGGTTTATCGCGTTCACTCTCCAGAAGTGGCTGCGTGACCTTGGCTTCACTGGAAGAGAGATCAAGTCAACCAGCAGGGCTGTAGCTGAGGCAGCAGAGAAAGGATCAGCATGGGTGTGGACCAAGTATGTCCAGAGGAGCAGATAGTCAGACAGTGTATACATATCTTGCAAACCCTTCAGTAGTTGCATAAACACCTGAAGAGCAGACTATCTGTTGGATGGAAGTGACCAACAACTCTAATAGAGGCAGATGCCAAGTTTTTAAGCTCACCAGTGGGAGGTGGTGCTTTAACACTGCTGGCCCACCACCTCGAGGGAGTCTTGATCATAAGCGGGCCGAAACTCCTGAAGACAGGTGGCAGATCAACTGATGATCCCACTGGTGATAGCACAGGACAGTTAACATCTTAGTCCATGTGTATTTTGTAACTCAAGAAAGTGCTATTAATAATAGTTTTCATTGAATTCCTTTGGTTTTGAATGACTAATAAGCTGTTGCTTGTCTTCAATAGCGCCATCTTAAACTATAATTTGGGTCTGGAATTCCTCTGAGTCTATGAGGATATTCGATTCCTCAACCTCCACTTCACAGGACATTTTGAGAGCATCCTTGAAGTGTTTTTCCTTCACTTTTGTAAATCTCAGAGCTCAGAGTATGGTGCTTTGTGTCAGAAATCTGGTGTGACACACAGAAAACACTATTGAGCTGATGCACTGTGTTTGGAGTCTTAATACTGGAGATGCTGGTCATGGCAGAATATTGATGTTCATTTGCTTATCATCGCATGGGATTTGGACCATTTTGCAGGAACAATATTGATTGTACCTCTCTAGCGCTTAGGAAGCCTGTTGTAATCTGTCTATACCTTCCAAATATACTGGTGAGAGGCCATCACTGCTCCTTGGTAAGTCAAAAGTGATTCTGATACCAGTAATGTAAACATCCTTGGATTTCTTCTCTTAAACACTGATATTATCTAAGCTGCTCCAGAGCCTGGATTGAAGGCATTGATGTGGTACAGGTTGACCTTCACTAATCCGGCACCATTGGGACCTGAGGAAGTGCCGGATTAGTGAAAATGCCGAATTACAGAAGGATCACATTAAGCATAATCAGTGCCGGATTATCGAAGGAACCAGATTACAGGTAGTTGGATTAATGAAGGTCGACTGTATTGTTTTTTACCCTCTGAGGAAACATAGTGTTGGTTACAAAAATGTGATCTTTCAAGCATTTTATTAGGAGGAGGACTCCACTGGAGATTACTTTCCTTGCCAATCAACAAGCTTATTCTTGCGGATCGAATTATCCCCATAAAAATGGCTTTCCTGCATGCTAAGATTATTCTTTCCAATTCCTCCAGAAAAATATTACCTAGCTTCAATTATTGATTTACAGTACACTGACAATGCTTATGTATTTAACAATTTGCAAGTGGAATTCCAGGTCATCACTGTCTGCTTCATAAATTGTATGAAATAATAGCCCTTGCATTAAACACCTGGAAGACAAAGGGCCTCTATCAACCTCCATACAAAATCCCAACCTCTTCCCATCTGATAATTAATACGCATAACAAAACCCTTGAAAAGCTGTCTTGGTTTCTGCATTTTTGGTGCCACCTTTCAGTAAAGACTGATAACAATGACAACATTCACTAGTGCCTCCTTTGTACTTGTACAACTTTCAGCTGAATGAAGGAAAGAGCATCTGAAGATCAAGATCTTGAAGTCAGAACCAGGCTGAAGGCTTACCCAGGATCAGTAGTACTCTCCATTCCTGTATACTTTAGAGACATGGGCAATTTCACTAGATACCTCAGGCACTGGATAGGTATCACCAATAATGTGCCCACAAAATTTTATGTTTCAAGAAGATCACATTCCAGTAAGAAACAAAGGCTTTTCAAGAACACTAATTATGGTGGACCAAGACAAACCTGGGACTGTGAATGCCTTGTGGCTTCTGTTAGTTGGAAGTCATCAGCTTGTCTCCGAGTGAGTAAACTTTCTTTGCAGGATTCTTGATTCTTCTGCCATTATTTTTATTGCAGCTCCATTTCTGCTGTTTTTTATTGTTTAGGGGTCAATATTAAATCAGGAAAAATTGCTTAACTGTGGCTTCAGGAGAAAATTATCAATAGTATTAGGTACAAAGAGGAAACAAATAAATTTGCCAGAAAATGCAGTAGACTTAGAATTGGGAGCACTTTAGAATTCAACCCAGGATGAGAAGATTGAAGCATGAAACAGAATACTGCAGTTTACAACAATGTACCTTACCATTGTACTTTTTATGAAGTGAAACATCTGAGGCATCTAACAGGAGCATAATTGTAAAAAAAAAAGTTGCAATGAGTCACCAGAACTTTGTGTGACCTGAGGTTTGCAGAGGGTAGGATACAGAGAACTGGCCTGAAGTACATTGGTAACAATCCTAGAGTTCATTGCAGAGCAAAGTAGCTTGAAACATTAATTTTATTTCTCCCTCTAGGTTTTTCTGATTTTGAATCTTCCAGCATGCTTTGCTGTTACTCAGATTTCCAGATTTGCACATTTTAATTTTCTTTTTTGACCAAGCTCTGAGCATTCAAGATAAAGGTATTAATGATCTTGCAGACATTAGGAGTCAATCTAGTGCCTCTATCACTACAAGGAGTGATGGTCAGGGCAGATACACGGAGGGCATTTAAGAAACTCTTAGGTAGGCACAGAGATGATAAAGAAAAATGGAGGGCTATGTAAGAGGGAAGGGTTGGATTGATCTTAAAATAAGCTAAAATCCGTCATGGTCTGCAGGGCCTGTATTGTTCTGTAATGGTCAATAGTAAATGTTCTGTGCCCAGCCTGATAGAGGAAAGGGATGGAATAACATGAGGAAGGGAAAAAGCAAGTAGAGATGATAGGGAATGGAAGGAGGGAAAGTTGAGTACAATGGGGAAAGGGGAATTGGAAATCTAAGGATCTTCTCTGCTTCAGTAGACTTGCTCTATTCTTGAAATTTTGATCTTTTCCTGAGGATCTGTGCCTTTCCTCAGGATATTTCAATTCCAAGCCTGTCCTTCCACTAAGGATCCAGCCTTCTGTTGAGGATCTGAACCACCCCAGAAGATCCCACAACTCTTATGAAGATCCGCCACTCTCCATGGCCCTTTCCTAATCTACAACTTCATGAAAATTCTGCCTCTCTTTTGATGTCTCTGTGGAAACTCGCCTTTCCCCTGAATATTTACTCCTTTCTGGAGGAGTTACCCTCCTGAAGTCAGACCCCACTTGGAGTATTGTGTTCAGTTCTGGTTACCTCAGTACAGAAAGTAGGTGGATACTATAGAGAGAATGCAGAGGAGAGTCCTAATTGGACAGCGTGCCTTGTGAGAATAGGTTGAGTGAACTTGGTCTTTTCTCCTTGGAGTGACAGAGGATGAGAAGTGACCTGATAGAAGTGTAGAAGATGATGAGAGGCATTGATCGTGTGGATACCCAGAGGCTTTTTTCCAGGGCTGAAATGGCTAACATGAGGGGCATAGTTTTAAGGTGCTTGGATGTAGATACATAGGAGATGTCAGGGATATGTTTTTTCACACAGAGAGTGGAGGGTGTGTGAAATGCACTGCCAGCAAATGTGATAGAGCTGGATACAATAGGGTCTTTTAAGAGAATATTAGATAGGTACGTGGAGCTTAGAAAAATAGAGGACTATGCGGTAGGGAAATTTTAGGCAGTTTCTAGAGTGAGTTACACGGCCAGCACAGCATTGTGGGCCGAAGGGCCTGTAATGTGCTGCAGATTTCTATGTTATATGTTCAATGAAGTCCCTCTCCTGAGGGTAAAACCTTCTTCTGAAAGCCTGCCATCTCAGTAAGATCTTCCTTCTCTCTGAACTTGTTGCTGCTGCTAGATTAGCATCCTAAGGGCCAGACCATTGATCAGGAAGCTTGAATTTTGAATACTACAATGATGATTAAACTTGAGTCAATAAATTTAGAATAATAATTGGTGATGGTACTCAGGAAACTGCCCGGTTATTGTTAAAACCCATCAAGAGGAAAGAAATTTGTTACCCTAACCTTGTCTGTCCAAAAAGTGACAAGAAGATGATCAATATGTTAACCATGGGTTCAATTGAAGGGGTAATTATGGGCAATCAAGAAATGTTAACATTGCCAGTGTCTTGTACAACTGTAAATGATGCAATTAAAACCAAGAGCCAAAAATGCTTTGGAGAATAAATTTTGTGTTGGAGAAGCAACAGCAATGGCATCTCTCTTGTTTAGCAGCCAAATAAATTATTTTGCCCCAATTACATAATGCAATCTCAACATTCGACTTGTCAGAGCAGTACAGTCTATGAAACAAGTGCATTTAATTGGTACAGACCCTCAATGTGGAAGCTGTTAAATTTTCAAATGTTAAAATGTGGAGAGCAAATGCAGACAGTATTCCTTCTTCCTTCAACCCGCCACAGCCCAATCTCCAACGTAAAATAACAGACAAGGTGAAAATAGTGTGCCAGCCTGCTATAATCCCTGACAGGTGAGTGACAGGCTGGCAATTGTGCATGAGCTTGCCATCATCATTGCTGCTCACCCTTTTAACTGATCGATGATCCCAGCCGCAGTCTTCAGGCAGCAGGCTCCCACAGTAGAGTCCTGCGTGCTCAATACCGCCTTATCACAGGCAGACAGCTGTAGAAGCTGAGACACTTCTTTGAAAGATGTTAGACTGATGTGAAATAGATCACCCAGCAGCTGCTTTCATGTTGGCTCTTGCTTCTCATTTGCATTCCGATGACACTGTGACTGAGCTTCTCTCTGCCATTCCATTGTACATTTTACGTGACTTGAAATATGTGAAAGACTTTGTGAGGTGTCCTTCTTCCTGCTGCTTCTGCACCTACCACCAACACCAGCACCCCCTCCACCACCAATACCATCACCACCACTCCCACCCTCAGCAAATGGTGCTGAGTGCATAGCTAACTGCACCTGGAGATTGTCAGCATATCACTGTTTGCCTGAACACGGGGTTTAGATAAGTTCACACTTCACAAAGATCTGGCCTTGGGAGGCGGATTTAGGAACCTCATCCTGTAATCTGCATTTGATTGCAGGAATAGAACTTTGTAAAAACATCTTAATAATGCTAAATGGTTTATTCACCACTCCTTTCCAGAGGGCAATAACTGTAGATTAGATGTTGTCCTCAATATAGTACCCAAGGGTGCTCCATCTTGAAGACCAGCGACAACAACTTGTACATTGCAGTGTTTTTAACATCCCAATGATAAAAGCACTTTGCATGAACTTTTTATATTTTCCTCTGACTTGAATTGACTCCCTTGAATTAAAAGACTGCAAGCTGACCATATTGAATTAATTTAAAACATGGAAGAATTTTTTTAGGGTAAGTACAAAATCAATCATATCCTCTGTTTGGGAAATCCATGGGAAGGGATGCATTATTATGAATGCCACTCAGAATCAGGTTTAATATCACCAGCATATGTTGTGAAATTGAGGGTTCGGCACAGTCTCCTGGTAGCGTGCTCTTCTGGACCGAGATCTCAGATGTTGTTCCTGGAATTTGTTGGAGCCTCTCTCCCAGTCCAGGTTTCAGAGCTCCAAGTGCTCCTATCACCACTCCTGCTTTTATTGCTTGTGCTCAGCGCCTGTTCTTGTGCAGCCATGAGCAGTGCCTCTGTGCTGTTCCTCAGCACTGCCATTTCCAGCCATTGGTAGGACTTTCTTATGTCAGTCACCTCTGATATCTGGCAATTGTACGTCCCATGCAGTGGCTTGTCCTGCCATGGCCTCTGGTCCTCTGGCTCTGCTTCACCCACTTCGATTTCCCTGTCCCCTGCCTGCTATCTGAAGTGTTCTCCTGGCAGGTTGTCCTTAGGGGGCCATCTTGCTGACATACTCATGGATGTTTTGCATTTCTTCCAGGACTGTGGCCTTGACGTTTTCAAGTCCCCCTCCTCCTTAACTCCAGTGAGTGTACAGTCACTCAGTGTTGTACTTTGGATGGAATCCTCCATGTATTGTTAGCAGTTTCCAGGTCTTGATGTCAGTGGCTTCCAGATCGTTCCTTGGCCGGCACACTATTGTGGCTGGGTATCTGATGACTGGTAGGGCCAATGTGTTGATGGCTCTGATCTTGTTCTTCCCATTCAGCTGGTTTCTTAGGACCTGTCTCACTCTCTGGAGGTTGTTGGATGTTGCAACCTTCCACGTGTCCTCATCATGGCTTCCATGTGCCTGCAGGATCCCCAGGTATTTGTAGATCCTGTACATCTGGTATGTGGCCTTCAGGTAACTTGACTCCTTCAGTTGTGATGTGTTTGCCTCTTTTCCCTACCATCCGGCTGCACTTTTCCAGTCCAAATGACATCCTGATGTCTCTGCTGTACTCCCCTGTCAGGTGGATTAGTGCATCAATGCCTCTCCCATTTCTAGCATACAGCTTGATGTCATCCATGTACAGGAGGTGACTGATGGTCACTCCACTCTTGAACCTGTACCCATATCCACTCTTTGAGATGATCTGGCTGAAGGGGTTAAGCCTATGCAAAACTGCAGTGGGGATAATGCATCATCCGAGTATACTAAATACAGTTTGTAGTTAAATTAAATAAGTAGTGCAAGGATAGAAATAAAAAGTAGTGAGGTAGCATTCATGGGTTCAATGTCCACTCAGAAATCAGATGGCAGAAGGGAAGAAGCTGTTCCTGAATCATTCAGTGTGTACCTTCATGCTTCTGTACTTCCTTCCTGATCGTAGCAAGGAGAACAAAGCATAATCTGGAAAGAAATAATTTCTCAGGAAAGAAATCAGGAAGTATTCTTTCAAATTAAAAAGCTGCAATTCTCTGCTCTGAAGATTTGAAGACCTTGTGCATCAATTAGAATTTTCAGAAAGAGGAAGACACAGGAGTGGCCAGACAATAAGACATCGGCTGAAATGGACATAGAACAGAAGGCAGATAAATAAAGTTAAAGCAATGGCTATCCATTGTAGATCCTGTACATCTGGTATGTGGCCTTCAGGTAACTTGACTCCTTCAGTTGTGATGTGTTTGCCTCTTTTCCCTACCATCCGGCTGCACTTTTCCAGTCCAAATGACATCCTGATGTCTCTGCTGTACTCCCCTGTCAGGTGGATTAGTGCATCAATGCCTCTCCCATTTCTAGCATACAGCTTGATGTCATCCATGTACAGGAGGTTTAATGTCCTTCTCCTCATCCTATGTCACAACACAAATTTAGTTGGTTAACTTTGGGGTTCTAACATTTAACTGTCATTCATTGTTTGGGGGCACTCCTCTGTTTTTCATGGATGGTTGCAAAGAAAGAGCATTTCAGGGTGCATATCATATACATTTCTCTGACATTAAATGTACCTTTGAAACCATTAGCAGTTATTTTGGTGAATAACAAGAAAGAGACCTGATCCTACCCTCAGCTAAATTTGTGGATAGTCCAAAACCTACAGTAGATTGGGCTGGTCTGACCAATTACACATTCTGTACCAGCACTTATTGAAGGATCCACGGTGGAAAAGGTGAGCATTTTCAATTTTCTGGGTGTAACCATCTCTGGGTATCTACCTTGGGCCCAACATATTGATACAATTACAAAGAAGGCAAGACAGCAGTTATATTTCATTGGAAGTTTGAGGAGCTTTGGTATATAACTAAAGACCAACAAATTTCTACATGTGTACCATGGAGAGCATTCTAACTGGTTGCATCACATCCGATATAGAAGGGCCAGTGCACAGGATCAGAAAAAGCTGCAGAGGGTTGTAAACACAGCCAACTCCATCAAGAGCTTAGCCCACCCCAGTGTCAAGGACATCTACAAAGAACGATGCCTCAAAAAGGCTGCATCCATCATTAATGACTCCCACCTCACAGGACATACCATCTTCTCATTACTACCATCAGAGAGGAGATACAGGAGACTGAAGATACACACTCAACATTTTAGGAACAGCTTTTTCCCCTCCACCATCAGATTTCTGGAGGGAACATTAACCCATGAACACTACCTCACTATTTTTTGCTGTATTTTCATGCTATTTATTTATTTATCTATCTATTTTTGGGTTTCCTGTTATAAGTTATAGTATATATTACATATTGCACTGGACTTTTGCTGCAAAAATAACCAATTACATGACATTATTAGTGATAATAAATCTGATTCTGACAATTCTTACACTTTAGGAAGGATTTATTGACCTCGGAGGAAATGTAGTGTTGATTTATCAGTTTGATATTGGAAATGGAAGAGTCAAACTTAAGAAACTGAATGACACTAGGATTCCAAGAGTTAAAATATAAATATATTGCCTTAACTAGCAAGGCTTAAGAGTGATTTGACTAAATTTTGCTAGGTACTAAGGAGAATTGATAGGGAAGGTTGAGGAAAATTATTTTGGTTATTTGGGAAGTCTAGAATTGGGAGACAAATTTAGAGGTGGGCCTTTCAGGTGTGAAGTTTGCAGGTGCTTATATATGCAAGAATAATTTAACTTTAGAGCTTTAATACACAAATTGCAATGATGATTTTATTTTAATGAGTTAATAGATGTCAAGAAATGTTGTATCAAGTGAGTACATGGAAGGGATCAGTAGAAAGCCCAGAGATTGCAAAATTCATAGAGCTTTTGCTTTCTGCAGCTAAGCAATGTTTCTGCTGCAGATAAATTAGCAGAGGGGATAATTCTGGGGTCTATCAGATTGTCTATTCATTGTTACAGGACTAGGAGGTATAATGAACTTCTGAACTACATGGACTGAGCTGTTTCAGGTATCACCATGAAACAGTGATCATATACATTAAAGTACAGAAACAGTCTTTCTAGCTCATAGTGTTAACTTCTAAAGAATCTGTCTATTTTAATCACATGGCCATATTCTTTCTTATTTTCTTATCTTCTATTTCATATACATTCAGACCTTATTATCTAGGGAGATGAATAATAAAAGTGCAGATACATGCATTTGTACTCAATAAGCTCCAAAAAAATATAGATATGTGCAAAGATAGAACCATAGAACCATAGAACATAAGAGCACAGAAACAGGCCTTTTGGCCCATCTTGGCTGTGCCAAACCATTTTTCTGCCTAGTCCCACTGACCTGCACCTGGACCATATCCTCCATACACCTCCAATCCATGTACCTGTCCAAGTTTTTCTTAAACTTTAAAAGTGAGCCTGCATTTACCACTTCATCTGGCAGCTCATTCCACACTCCCACCACTTTCTGTGTGAAGAAGCCCCCCTCCCATGTTTCCTTTAAACTTTTCCCCCTTCACCCTTAACCCATGTCCTCTGTTTTTTTTCTCCCCTAGCCTCAGTAGAAAAAGCTTGCTTGCATTCACTGTATCTATACCCATCATAATTTCATATACCTCTATCAAATCTCCCCTCATTCTTCTACACTGCAGGGAATAAAGTCTTAACCTATTCAACCTTTCTCTGTAACTGAGTTTCTCAAGTCCCGGCAATATCCTTCTAAACCTTCCCTGCACTCTTTCAACCTTATTAATATCCCTCCTGTAATTTGGTGACCAAATCTGTACATAATACTCCAAATTCGGCCTCACCAATGCTTTATACAACCTGAACATAACATTACAGCTCTTATACTCAATACTTTGTCTTATAAAAGCCAATGTACCAAAAGCTCTCTTTACGACCCTATCTACCTATGACGTCACTTTTAGGGAATTTTGCATCTATATTCCCAGATCCCTCTGTTCTACTGCACTCCTTTGTGCCCTACCATTTACCCTATATTGTTCTACCTTGGTTTGTCCTTCCAACGTGCAATACCTCACACTTGTCAGTATTAAACTCCATCTGCCATTTTTCAGCCCATTTTTCCAGCTGGTCCAAATCCCTCTGCAAGCTTTGAAAACCTTCCTCACTGTCCACTGCACCTCCAATCTTTGTATCATCAGCAAATTTGCTGATCCAGTTTACCACATTATCATCCAGATCATTGATATAGATGACAAATAACAATGGACCCAGCACTGATCCCTGTGGCACACCACGTGGCACAGTTTCCACTCGGAGAAGCAATCTTCCACAACCACTCTCTGGTTTCTTCCATTGAGCCAATGTCTAATCCAATTTACCGCCTCTCCATGTATACCTAGCGACTGAATCTTCCTAACTAACCTCCCATGCAGGACTTTGTCAAAGGCCTTACTGAAGTCCATGTAGATAATATCCACTGCCTTCCCTTCATCCACTTTCCTGGTAACCTCCTCGAAAACTCTAATCGATTGATTAAACATGACCTACTACGCACAAAGCCATGTTGACTCTCCCTAATAAGTCCCTCTCTATCCAAATACTTGTAGATCCTATCTCTCAGTACTCCTTCCAATAATTTGCCTACTACCGACGTCAAACTTACAGGCCTATAATTTCCCGGATTACTTTTAGAGCCTTTTTTAAATAACGGAACAACATGAGCTATCCTCCAATCCTCCGGCACCTCACCTGTAGACAGTGACATTTTAAATATTTCTGCCAGGGCCCCTGCAATTTCAGCACTAGTCTCCTTCAAGGTCCGAGGGAGTACCCCATCAGGTCCTGGGGATTTATCTACTCTGATTTGCCTCAAGATAGAAGCACCTCCTCCCTCTCAAACTGTATAGGTTACATGACCTCACTATTTGTTTGCCTTATTTCCATTGACTCTATACCAGTTTCCTTAGTAAATACAGACGCAAAAAACCCATTTAAGATCTCCCCCATTTCTTTTGGTTCCATACATAGCCGACCACTCTGATCTTCAAGAGGACCAATTTTATCCCTTACTATCCTTTTGCTCTTAATATACCTGTAAAAGCTCTTTGGATTATCCTTCACCTTGACTGCCAAAGCAACCTCATGTCTTCTTTTAGCCCTCCTGATTACTTTTTTGAGTATTTTTTTTGCACGTTTTATACTCCTCAAGCACCTTATTTGCTCCCTGTTTCCTATACATGTCATACATCTCTCTCTTCTTCTTTATCAGAGTTCCAATATCCCTTGAGAACCAAGGTTCCTTATTCTTATTCACTTTGCCTTTAATCTTAACAGGGACATACAAACTCTGCACTCTCAAAATTTCTCCTTTGAAGGCCTACCACTTACCAATCACATCCTTGCCAGAGAACAACCTGTCCCAATCCACGCTTTTCAGATCCTTTCTCATTTCTTCAAATTTGGCCTTTTTCCAGTTTAGAACCGCAACCTGAGGACCAGATCTATCTTTATCCATGATCAAGTTATGATCACTGGAACCAAAGTGTTCCCCTACACACACTTCCGTCACCTGTCCTAACTCGTTTCCTAATAGAAGATCTAATATTGCATCCTCTCTAGCTGGTACCTCTATATATTGATCTAGAAAACTTTCCTGAACACATTTTTCAAAATCTAACCCATCTAGACCTTTAACAGTATGGGAATCCCAATCAATATGTGGAAAATTAAAATCCCCTACTATCACAACTTTATGTTTACTGCGGTTGTCTGCTATCTCTCTGCAGATTTGTTCCTCCAATTCTCGCTGACTATTGGGTGGTCTATAATACAACCCCTTTCCTGTTTCTCAGCTCCACCCATATGGCCTCGGTAGACAAGCCCTCTAATCTGTCCTGCCTGAGCACTGCTGTAATATTTTCCCTGAGTAGCAATGCCACCCTCCCCCACTCCACCCTTCATCCCTCTGCCTCTATCACGTCTGAAACATTGGAAACCTGGAACATTAAGCTGCCAGTCCTGCCCCTCCTGCAGCCAAGTTTCACTAATGGCTATAATGTCGTAATGCCATGTGTCAATCCATGCCCTCAGCTCGTCAGCCTTCCCCACAATACTCCTTGCATTGAAATAAGCACACCTCAGAAGAATATTACAACCACACACAACCCTTCTATTTGTGACTTTGCATGAACTTTTGACATAATTTATTTTCACCTCCGCTCCACTATCTGCTCTGGCACTCTGGTTCCCATCCCCCTGCAAATCTAGTTTAAACCCTCCCCAGATCAATGCATTAAATATTGAAATACATAAAAAAATGATATTAACTAATAAACAATTTAATTGAACTTGCAGTGACTGGTTTTGTACTAACAAGGTGTTCTTGAGTAAACAATATTCATTCTTTTTTGGAACAGCACACTTGATACAAGTGATCTGGAAAGCGATCATTCTATTTAGAGAGACAATAATTTCTTCCTCAATTGTACATATATAGAGATATATTTGTTCAAACATTTTGAGATAGAGTCTGCTGCTGAACTCATGAATGTTTGGATCCATAGGTGGCAAAATCCCTTATAAGTGATACCCTGGTCACAGACACATTAACTGTTGACAGTACTCCTCCTCATTCTTCAGAAGTCCTTAAAACTATGGACAACTTGCTTCTATTTTGGTCTTGTAGATTCAGAGGAGGGCAATGAGGCAGTGTGGGCCCCAAAGCTTCCGTCCTTGGTGGAGCAGTGAGTGCATTATAGAAGGGATGGGTGGGTAGCTTGAGATGGTGCATTCTGTCCAGTTTATATTGAGTTTCTGGACATTCTAAGCAAAGAGTCTTTAACTTCACAGTGCCACACTGAATGTCATCCATTTTGAATGGTCATAGGTCAAGGAGTCCACACCTTGGTGGGACTACTATTCATTGTTTCCTCCATCGACATTGTAGCCTTCTGTCATAATGCAGCTAAGAGTTGTGAGAAATCAGGTGTTGTTCATATCAACAGTGTGGTTTTCCCATGAGAATCATCTGAGTGCAACTGGGGTCCTGATGTTGGAAACATTGACCTGATTGGCCTGTGTGTTGGTTCACTAATCCTGCCTGTGGTCTTGGAGTTACTTGCATTGGTGATACCTCTCCAGTGCCTTGAGATGCCTATTGCTTGCAATCTACTGTACTTATCCAAACTGCACAAGAGGGCATGGATCATTACTGTATGACTGCCTCACACTGGGTATGAATCCTTGATTTTCAATACTTAGCCTGCAGTGGCTTGGCTCTCCTTCATGGTTGCCTGTTTACCAATCTCAAAATCCCAGGATGAGGAATGGGAATATAGCCAAACAAATATGAACTCTCCAATGTTTTGGTCACCTAATTTACATTTTGTTCACGGATTTTGCTTAGCACATGGCAGTGAAGTCCTCCGCACTTCTGATCCATGCCAATGGCCAATCGGTAGACTGCTTTGCAATCACATTAATAAGGAAGGAGCTGAAAACAGATTTCTTTCCACCCACTCACATTACTTCAAACAATCAAACTCACCGACAGAAGGAAAGAGCTGTATGAAAACAAAAACTGAAAATATCACATCATTACCATAGCAGAAAAAACCCTCAAGTCTAATTGAAATTTCTGGCTGCTACAAATATGGATTCTGACAGCAGGCATTGTGAGGAATTCACATGTTGAGTTGTTTTACATGTATTAGATTCAAAATAAATTTCTTGGGTTTTTTGTAGCAAGGAAGTGTCATGCTGTGTTCATGTTACTGGCCAAGTCTTTATGTAAAGATGTCTTTAGATTTGTGAAACTGGCAACCAGATTATTGGGAAAATAGATCCCGAAGCTTTAGTATATGTATATTATTATTAGTACTGCTGAGTGTGCAAGCTCTTAATCCTAAAGTGAATTAGTCTCCTATTGATTTTCCTCGGTGCAATCTCAGTAATATACACTTGGGTCTATCTTTTTGTTCAATTACATTCATTCCAACTCCCCAGATGGGCTCAAGACTGAACGCCTTTTTCTGGGATGACGATTTATCATGTAATGCAGACAACCGCTGTGGTTCTGTAACAGGCTGCCTTGCCATGCGTGAAATGGAGGGCGAGAACATTTTTGTCTGCAAGCAGAATGAGAAGGACAGATTTAGTGCAGAATACAGAGCTGAAAGGAACCAGGAATAATCACAGCATAAAAACAAAAAGCAATCATCATGTACCGGTGAATAAATATGAGGCAGCCCAGTTTCTAAACTTACATGTTAACTATAACAATCTATGCTTTTGGGATCTCAACAAAAAGTTTCAGAAATATTAGTGGGTCCAATCCTCTTTTATTTAATTTAGAATATATAGGGCTTGAATTCAGTGATTCCTATATTTTTATCTGTAAGTTTTTACAATTAGTCATAGAGGAAATTTGATATTTGCTTATGAAACAAGAGAAAGTTGGATTGATTTTCAGAGAAGAGTTCATAGAACTAAGCCCCATTTCAGCTTGATATCTCAGTGTGGTAATAGTGGAATGTTATATTACTTGTGCCACCTTTTAGATCACAATTCAACGATGGTCCATTCCAGTTGATACCAAATAACCACAGAGGTATTCAAAGAGGCGCAATGAACTTGCAAAGACTCTTGACCTACTTAATCCAAACTTCTCTGGATGAGATTTGAATTCACTTACATTTATCTAATAGTTCCTTTAAACAAAATATGCACTCAGTGGCCAAATTATTAGGTACCCCCTCTACTTAATAAAGAGGCCACTGAATGTATGTCCATGATCTTCTGCTGCTGTAGCCCATCCAATTCAAGGTTCAAAGTATTGTGCATTCGGAGATGCTCTTCTGCACACCACTGTTGTAAAGTGTGGTTATTTGCATTACTGTCACCTTCCTGCCAGGGCTTGAACCAGTTTGGTTGTTCTCCTCTGACCTCTCTCTGCCACTCACTAGATGTTTGTTTTTTTGCACCATTCTCTGTAAACTCTAGAGACTGTTGTGCATGAAAACCCCAGGAGATTAACGGTTTCTGAGATATTCAAACCACACTGCCTGGCATCAATAAATATTCCATGGTCAAAGTCAATTAGGACACACTTCATCCCCATTCTGATGTTTAGGCTGGACAACAACTGAACCTCTTGACCATGCCTGTATTAAATTGCTGCCCCATGATCGGCTGATTAAATAATTGTATTAACAAGCAAGTGTAAATATCTAATCAGCTATTCTCAGCCAATCGATGAGCAAGAAATGCCTCGGTAGTCTACGCTCCGATGAGGAAATGATCAACTTCTGTCTCAAATATACCCATGGACTTGGCCTCCACTGCACTCTGTGGCAGAACGTTCCACAAATTCACTACTCTCTGCCTGAAAAAAATTCCTCCTAACACTGTTCTAAAAGGTCACCCCTCAATTTTGAGGCTATTCCCTCTAGTTCTGGATACCCCCATAGGAAACATCCTCTCCACATCCACCCTATCTAGTCCTTTCAATATTTGGTAGGTTTCAATGAGATCTTCAAGCAGTCTTCTAAATTCCAGTGAGTACAGGCCCAAAGCTGCCAAACCCTCCTCATTCCTGGAATCATCCTCATGAACTTCCTCTGGACTCTCTCCAGTGATACTCTTGGTAGGGTCACCCATGACAAACAGATCAAAGCGCAGAGGCCAGACTAAGAGTGGTCCTCTGGTTCTCCAGGTTTGGGGGTCCAGCTGAGGGCTGACAACTCTGGTGGGTAAAACAAAATTCTTATGGAAACATCAGTGAAGAAACTTTCTACATCTGAGTGTGATGGAATTCCTGAGTTTCCACCTGCGACTTGTATGATGGACAGAATTGAAAACCAAGAAGAAGATACTGACACGATGAAGGAAGCTGTAAACTCCGCCTGAGATGGAGGACCTTCATTAATGTCCTAAGTGAATGCGGCATAACAGGAAGTAAATAGTGGAGGTGTAAAGTGCTCCTTCCCTCCATGAGCCTGCAGGTCACCCTTGGGCAAGCTGTAGCACCTGCTTAGCGCTCTCCCCCCCCCACCCCCATTAGATCAGGGTCAGGTGAAGCCATGGGAGCAAGTGGTGGATGGTTATATGAGCAGCTGATGCATATCACAAGTCCTGGTTATGTGACCACTGACACTAGGCTGTCAATCTCTGAAGAGTATTGGTAATGGCTGGGGTTACCCATCTTGTAACGACACTGCCCAGAAGAAGGCAATGGCAAACCACTTCTGTAGAAAAATTTGCCAAAAACAATCATGTTTGTGGATACAGCAACAGTGTGAAGGGGTCTTCCCCGTAGGGAACAATCCCTCACTCAGTAGACAGATTAAAGACAAATGGAAGACCATGACCACCCATGTCATATGACACGGCACAAAATGATGGTGATAACTCAGTAGTAGGATGGGAAAGTGTAGCCTAGGAAAGACAGCTGTATGCCATTGCAAACAATAAGCAGGTGTTTGATCCAATAACTATCTGGATTGTTCATCTGATAAGAAAGAGTTACAAGGTATTGAAATGGACAAAAGGCAAAAGAAGGCTACTTCAGGCAGGGTAGCAGCCTTCCTCTCTAGAAGAAAACTACTTTATGGGACATCAAGTCACTTTATGATCACTTTTATTGTTCGTGTCTTGAACTTCATTGAAAATTATCCTAAGTGGGATTTTCCTTCACATCAGTACAGGATCTTAGAACTCAATTCCTGGAGAATGTTGCCTAGGCTTTTCTGCATTTTGGATATGGACTTGGACTATAGACTTTTCTCAGTCTTATAGATGTTTATATTCTATATTTTTCAACTGATATTTCTAGTTTTTTTGTGTGGAGGGGCAGTGGGATTTTGGAATCGATGTGTCTGTTCCATTTTTGTTCATTTTTTTTGCAGAGAGGGGGGATTTTGGGGGTTGATAATTGTGCTATTGTTCTTTTCTTTCTTGGTTTCGTGACTATCTGGAGAAGAAGGATTTCAGAGTTGTATACTTCAATAATAAGTGAATCTTTGAACCTTTGAATTCAGAATGAAATCAGGAGGGATAAAAGAAGGCATGAAGTTGTTCTATCATACAGGGTTAAAGAGAATCCCAAGGGCTACTACAGATATATTAAGAGCAAAAGGATAGCAAAGGATAAAATTGCTCCTCTTGAAGATCAGAGTGGACATCTATGCATGGAACTGAAAGAGATGGAGGAGATCATAAATGGATGTTTTGCTTCTGTATTTATTTGGGAAGTGACCCGGAGTCCATAAAAGTGAGGCAAATAGCAGTAAGGTCATGGATGATATGCAGATTACAGAGGAGATGGTGTTTGCTGTGTGAGGTAAAGTAGGGTGGACATATCCCCAGGACCTGAAAGGGTGTTTCCTTGTACCTTGTGGAATCCCTAGCATCAATAGTTAAAATGCCCTTAGCAAAATGTGAGGTGTCAGAGGACTGGAGGATAGCTAATGTTGTTCTATTGTTTAAGAAAGGCTCTAAAAATAAGCCAGGAAATTATAGGCTGGTGAGCCTGACATCAGTAGTGCATAAGTTATTGGAAGATATTCTAAGGGACTGGATATGTAAGTATTTGAATGGACGGGGACTGATTAGGATAGTCAACATGGCTTTGAGTGTGGTAGGTTGTGTCTAACCTTATAGAGATTTTTGAGGATGTTAACAGGAAAGTTGATGAAGGCTAGGCAGCAGACATTGCCTACATGGACTTCAGCAAGGCCCTTGACAAGGTCCTGAGTGGGAGGTTGGTTAATAAGGTTCAGTTGCTTGGCATTCAGGAATAGGTGGTAGATTGGATTAGACAAGACTAGTAGGTGGTTACCCCTCTGACTGGAGGCCTCTGGCTAGTGATGTGTCAAAGGGATCGGTGCTAAGTCTGTTGTTGCTTGTCATCTATATCAACAATCTGGATGATAATGTAGTAAACTCGGTCAGTGAATTTATGGATGTCACCATGATTTGGGGTGTAGTTGACAGTGAAGAAGACTGTCAAAGCTTGTTGTGGGATCTGGGCCACCTGGAAAAATGGTCTGAAAAATAGCATAAGGAATTTTGGAGACAAGTGTGAGGTGTTACATTTTGGAAAGACCAACCAGGGTAGGACTTACACAGTGAACAGCAGGCCACTGAGGAGTGTTGTAGAACAGAGGCATCTGGGAATAGAGATTCATGATTCATTAAAAGTAGCATCACAAGAAGATAGGGTCGTAAAGAGAACTTCTGCATAAATCGAAGTATTGAGTGCAGGAGTTTGGATGTCATGTTGTAATTGTATAAGATGTTAGTGAGGCCTGATTTAGAGTATTGTCTACCTACATGAAGTATATCAATACTGTAAGATTGAAAGAGTACAGAGAAAATTTGGAAGGATGTTGCCAGGACTTGAGGACTGGAATTATAGGGAAAGGTTGAATAGGGTAGAGCTGAGGAAAATGAGAGGAGATTTGACAGAGGTATACAAAATTATGAGGAGTTTAGATACTGTTTATGCAAGCAGGCTTTTTCCACTGAGTTTGAGTGAGACTAGAATTAGAGATTAAGTGTTAAGGATGTAAGGTGAAATATTCAAGAGGAACATGAGAGGCAACTTCTTTACTCTGAGGGTGGTGAGAGTGTGTAACAAGCTGTGGATTAGTGGAAGTTTTAGATTCAGGTTCGCATTCAACATTTAAGAAAAATTTAGATAGGTAAATGAGTTGGACAGGTATGGAAGGCTCTAGTCTGGGTGCAGGTTGATGGGACTAGGCAGATTTGGCACAGACACGATGGGCTGAAGGGCCTGTTTCTGTGCCGGAGAGTTCTATGACTCTATGATCCTATTTGGGATCATCAATTCAAAAACATAACTATCTTCCTAGAATATATCATACAGACTCAGCCAGTCTCAAGTTACTTTATAGTAAGCTTGCACAATTGATCAAAGTCCTTTTATGTTTAGAATACAATATAATTCAGAGTTCCCCCATTTACTGATCAATACTTAATGACCTGAAAGACTGGCTGCTTTGACAGAGAAGACAAACTTGAGCATAGTATTGTGATGTCCCAAAAGGTCAACAATTCCCATTGCAGACTCACACAGGAACGGTAGCACCAGCACAAGATACTGTATTTGATACTTTGCAGGTAGGAAATATCTTGTCTGAATATAATTCAGCTATTTGAGAAAAGGATGAAGAAAATAAAGGGGGGTAAATGGAGAAAGTTGTTACTGAATGTGAGCAGCATTGTGCAGTTGTGGTATCAGAATAGAGTTGAGGTACTTGGCATCTGCTAAAATACCATAAATACAGAGTCCTGTTATCCAAAATATGAAAGATTAGATTTATTTGTCTCCTGTACATGAAAACTTCAAAACATACATTGTTTGAGTTAATGGACAACACAGTCTGAGGATGTGCTGGGGGCAGCCTGTAAGAAGCACCATGCTTCCAGTGTCAACATGGCATGGCCACAACTTACTAAATTTAACCGTTCATCTTTAGAATATGGAGGGAAACCAGAGCACCCAGAGGAAACCCACAGTTATGCAGACAGAGAATGTACAAACTGCTTCCGGACAGCAGTGGAATTGAACCCAAGTTGCTGGTACTGTAAAGTGTTACCCTAATCGCTATGCTACCATGTGGCCCAGTACCAATATAAACTGAAACATCATCCAGAGCTGTATGGTTTAAGCTGAAAATGTAAGCTGTAAAAGTGACCCTTTAGTGCCATGATTGTCCAATAAACTTAAAAATACATATTGACTAAGTCAAAAGCAATAACATAATACCAAGGGAATCGGTTTTCAAAACTCAATTTTAATGGAAAATTTAAAAAAAAATGTTTATTTTGTTATTCTGTTACTTCAATAAGCAAATTGAAAGATTGGAGCTATTTTATAACAGTCCTACTTCCCTAAAATGTCCCCTTTATTTCACCCAGTGTGTTCATCCACCAAGTGTTCATGGTTGGTCTAAGTGTTGCTTTCATGTCTGACTCCTAAACAGAAGATTAGCAATTTGAACTTCTGAGAACACTTCTCCATTGGACGGGGTTCGGCTCTTCATTGCTGAATGCAGAACAGATCACAAAGCATTCAATAGCTCCATTTAATATCAGAGAAATGTATACAATGTACATCCTGAAATTCTTTTTCTTTGCAGACATCCACAAAAAACAGAAGAGTGCCCCCTCTACTCCCCTCTCCCATGCACAAACAGTAGCAAAGCAACAGCCCTCCCCACCCACTTATGCAAAGGAGCATCAGCACCCTCTACCCACCAAGCAAGAAATAGAAAGGCCCCCAGCAAAGACCATGATCTGCCGTACAACAAAAACTAATTGTTCACCCAACACTTTGACATGCCACAGGCCCTCTCTCTCCCTAATAAAGGGAGAAAAGGTGTCCCTTTCACAGCAAGAGGGAAGACATAACGAACAACTTGCTGATTTATGTTGTTAAAAGTCTGTCATGCTGTGACCCGAGAATCGGCAACAATCTCTCACCACCAACGAGAGAGAGAGAGAGAGAGAGAGAGAGAGAAAGAGAGAGAGAGAGGGATAGCGAGAGCACAACTCGCTGAGTACAGAGCCTCTGACAGCTGATCCGCTGTTCCTGATGTTCCGTTCTCTCCCGCAACGCTTCAGTCAGCAGCACTGACATAGAATCAGCCTGTTCACAGGGCCGCGAAAACTTGGAACCCAAGAGGTGTGCTTGTCTTTTAGGCTGCATCCTCGAAAAGCTGTTTGCCGTGAGCCCCGGGAGCATGTCCCACCACTGCAAAGAACCAAAGTCTGAGTGTAACTCCAGGTCAGGGTTTTCAACAGAACCCCATCCTCCCTGAAAGGGAAAAGGAGAGACATCAAAGGTAGAAATTAAGTTATTTTCATAGATGAACATGAAGAAGTGTCAATTTAGTACCATCATGACTCTACCTCTGCCTATGTTTATTGTGATGATAGAAAAATGTTGTATGGTGAAAAGACTTTTGCCATATATTGTAATGTCACGCAAACATGAGGAAATCTGCAGGTGCTGGAATTTCAAGCAACACACATAAAAATTGCCAGTGAACGCAGCAGGCCAGGCAGCTTCTCTAGGAAGAGGTACAGTCAAAGGGTCCTGACGAAGGTCTCGACCCGAAACATCGACTGTACCTCTTCCTAGAGATGCTGCCTGGCCTGCTGCATTCACTGGCAACTTCTATGTGTGTTGATTGTAATGTCACTATCCCTTCTTTCCAGATAGTCCCAATTCCGGCTCAAAGAGCTTACTCAATACCCCTTTAAGACCTGTTTTGAATCCATTACCACTGTTGTTTCAGGAGTGAAGTCCAGACACAATTCACTGCAATTTTTTTTCTCTCATATTTTCTTTGGTCCCTTTACCAATCAAATTAAACCTTTGTCTTGTACTATTGATTCTACTAAGACTAGAAGTAGTTTCATCTTGTTTACTCTCCACAAAGCCACAATTTAGTCTATGAAAAAAAAACACTGCTGTGTGAATGTTAGGTGAGATCAGTTACATGTGTTTTAATCTTAATCTCCTTCTGTCAAAAGATAACTCAGGCTTTCTGCTTGCTTACCCTACCAAATCTTGGATGATGCAAATGCAGATAATAAATTGCAGACAAGTTTCAATGGTCTTATCCTCTCCTTCAATTTTATGGGCACCACCGTTTGGAAAGATGTGAAAGGTAGACTGCTACCTCAAAGCTCCATTTTCAATTGTGACCTTGGGTGCTAACTGCGTTGAATTTGTACATTCTCCATGTGACTTCATGGGTTTCTTCCAGATTCTTCAATTTCCTCCCACTTTCATGATAATTATCCATGTTAATTGTCCATGATAAATTGCTCCTAATGCATAAGTGAATGGGAGAAACTGGAAGGTACTGATGGGAATGAGGAGTGAGAATTGACCATACAGCCTCGTTCCATACTGTATGACTCCAAGTCTGAGAGAGAATACTGAAGAGATTTACTGGATTGGGTCCAGGGCTGAGGAATTATTATTTTAGGTTTAGAATGGTGAAGCTGGATAGATCTTCTTGGAGCTAAAAAGTGGAGAGAAAATTTGGTGGAGGTGTACGAGATTGTGTTGGGCCTAGACAGGAATGAATCTGAATCAACTAGCTTATGCTTGGAAGGCAAGTGGACGCAGATTTATAATGACGAAAAGATACAGGAAATAATAAAGAAAGCTTCTGTAAGAGAGAATGGTTATGATTAGTTCTGCCAAACATGGTAGAAATAGTATTTCTCAGGGTTTTCATAAAATATGAGAATAAATAATTCGCAGGGTTGCAGTAAGGAGAAGGGAATGAGACTGAGTACAGAAGCTGGCATGTGCTTGATAGTTCTGAATAGCCTCTTTTTATGTAATTACTGTGAGATGAGTCCATGGTTCTATGACCATAGGCCCATTGAGTTGAGCCAGCCAAATATCATAGAGTTGGAGGGTCAGTCAGCACATTGTGTCCATAGCCTTCTGTTGCCTTGGAGAGTCAAGGACTCGTCAAGATGATTCTTAATGTGCTGAGAATGCCTGCTACCACTGTTTTCTGAGGAAGCATATTCCAGGCTCCAACTATTGTACTTGAGAAAAAAAAAACCCTCAGATACCCTTTGAACCTCCTAACTCTCATCTTGTTGAGTACACCCCCATCACATGCAGGTTATCAGATGATAATATACTTTTAAACGAGGCAGTCATGAACTCCATTGTATTTCCAGTCACTGGGACTTCAACTGTCAAGTGCAGAGCATTCATGTAAAGAACACAGAGTGAGGGGCTGGAGGGGATTATTTGCTCCATCAATTCCACACTGGCTCCCAGCAGAGCAATCTCATCATCCTCTTCACTTAATTCATTCTTTGTCGTGTGCATTTCAGCTCCCTCCGCCATTTGCAAATGCAATGTTAGCATTCATTTTGAGAGGACTAGAATATAAAACCAAGGGTCTAATGCTGAGGCTTTATAAGGCACTGGTGTATTGTGAGCAGTCTTCAGCCCCTTATTTAAGAAAGGATGTGCTGGTGTTGGAGAGAGTCCAGAGGAGATTCACAAACATAATTCTGGCATTGATGGGCTTATCATATGAAAAGCATTTGGTGGCTCTAGGCCTGTGCTCACTGGAATTTAGAAGGATAAGGGAGAATCTCATTGAAACATATCAACTGTTGAAAGGAGTAGATAGAGTGGATTTGGAGACGATGTTTCTTATGACGGGGAGTCTAAGCCCAGAGGACACAGGCTTAGAATAGAGGGACGTCCATTTTGGGTGGAGATGAGGATAAATTTCCTGAGCTAGAGGTTGGCAAATCTGAGGAATTCGTGGCCACAGACAGCTGTGAAGTGCAAGTCATTGGGTTTATTTAAGGTGGAGATTTGATAGTTTCTTGTTTATAAAAGGTTATGGGAAGAAAGCAGGAGATTGGGGCTGAGAGGGAAATGAATCAGCCATAATGAAATTGTAGAGCAGACTCGATGGGCCAAATGGCCTAATTCTGCTCCTATATCTTATGGTCAGTTTTTTTTTTTGTCACTTACCTGTACTAAGGTGAAGCCTACAGTTGGCAATTCATCTACCAGTGTGCCTTTGGAACATGGGAGGAAACCCACGGGGCCATAGAGAGAACATGCAACTTCCACACAGATGGTACCTGAGGTCAGAATCGGATCTGAACTGTGAGATTAACTGCTGTATTCTGTGCCACCTTGTCAGGCCTTGGCATCTGTTACCTGTCCCATGAGTAGCTCGTGAATATGATGTACTTGTCTTATGCTATTGGAATGATGTAATTGTCTTGTGATAGTGGGGTGATGTGATGTCACGTGATGGCATGTTCCAACTGGTATATAAGGGGAAACCGCAGTTGTTGCGTAGTTTGTTTTGTTGGGAGTCCATCGTTGGTAGTTACGCCGTCGGAGAAGAAGAAAGAGTGAGAGTGAAGAATCCCCAGCTCCGAATAAACCCTAAAAGGATTGGGGTTAACCAGCGGCATTCGGTGCATTACGGGTGTGACTGACATTTGGAACCATCCGTACGTGACACACACGTTTTGTTAACCGTGACACGGTTTGGGTATTGTGTGATGATCACTTTGTTGGAAGGTCAGTTACGTTGAGAAATCGTATTCTGTGTCGTAACTTCGCACAAGGCATTTTGGCTGGGAGCAGCGTCAGCAGTGACATCTTTACTTCAGGGACTGTTCCAGAGCTGGTTTGGGAAGTCTCTCCTCTCGAATATTTCAGGAATTATTTGGACTTATTAACTTACCACCTTAAGACTGGGCTTAAATAGTATCTGTTAAGAATTGTCTTTAAGTTTGACTGTTTGATAACTATAGAGCATAATGTTAACACTCGTTTAATTTAATCGTTTGTTTACTGTTCCATGATTTTTTTTAGTAGAGGTTAATAAATATCATTGTATGAAAACTCGACTCAAATTCATCTCTGTTGCTGCTGGTTTATAACACATCCAAGAGTCAACAAAAACTAAATAGCTTTACAAGCATTTTGCAAAAACACCAGTGATAAAAGTTAGAAATTTTATGGAGTTGTGTTTTGCTTTTGTGAAATGCAGCTTTGCTCCACTGTTGCAGTCCTTGGATACAGCAAGACCCTCCTCCCAGATTGGATTCATCTTCCCAGTGGAAGGCTGGGACCTGCCTTGTGTTAGTGAAGCACCTTCAGTAACTCCAAAAGACTGAAGTTGGGTAAAATACTGAAAGGCTTTTATTCGCTGTACAATATGACCTCCACGGTGAGTGTCTGCCCCTGGACTGAGGGGGAGGGGCAAGGGGAAATCACCTTTATTCAGGACACTGTGGGAGGAGCCACAGGGGCAGTCAGCAGAGGGGTGTGTCCAGACAGATAACCCAGTTACAACATATACATGGTTTACCACATTCACCCCTCCTTTTTTTAAAAGAGTCCCGTGGGGTGAAGTGACTGACAATATTTAAACAAGTATATTTGCAGGTTAAGTCTATCAGGCGGTCGAGTCCGTCGCTGTGATCTACGTAGCACCGGTGGTGATTGCATCGGCGACAGCAGTTGTGCTGGCTCCGGCCTGACTTGAGGTGCCAGCACGTTAGGTGTTGGTAATCCCTCGCCCGGAGCTCCTGCGGGTGCCAGATTGTGGATGGAGACCGTGTCCTCCCACCCATCAGGTAAAACCACATAGGTATACTGGGGGTTCGCATGAAGTAAGTGAACCCTCTCGACCATCGGGGAGTATTTATTGCTCCTCGCATGTTTCCGGAGCAGCACTGGCCCCGGGGATGTCAGCCAAATTGATAGGTTGGTCCCAGTGGTTGACTTTCTGGGGAAAGAAAAGAGCCGCTCATGAGGGGTGGCATTGGTGGCTGTGCATAACAGGGAGCGGATGGAGTGGAGTGCCTCGGGAAGGACCTCCTGCCAGCGGGAGACTGGCAGTCCCTTTAACCTGAGGGCTAAGAGTGTGGCTTTCCACACCATGGCATTCTCCTTCTCCACCTGTCCATTCCCCCGGGGATTATAGCTCCTGGTCCTACTGGTTGCAATTCCCCTAGCCAGTAGATATTGACGCAGCTCGTCACTCATAAACGAGGACCCTCTGTCACTGTGGATATAGCATGGGTATCCGAACAGAGCGGAGAGCTTGCGCAGGGCTTTTATAACTGACGTGGTAGTGGTGTCGGGGCAGTGGATGGCAAAGGGGAACCGCGAGTACTCATCGATAACGTTAAGAAAGTACACATTGTGGTTGGTGGAGGGAAGCGGGTCCTTAAAGTCAACACTCAGTCACTCAAAGGGGTGGGTGGCCTTGATGAGTTGTGCCTTTTCGGGTCGGTAGAAGTGCGGTTTGCACTCTGCACAGACTTGGCGGTCCCTGGTCATCCTGATCTCCTCAAGGGAGTAAGGCAGGTTCCGGGCTTTCACGAAGTGGAAAAGCCGGGTGACCCCCGAGTGGCAAAGATCTACATGTAGGGCGTATAGCCAGTCGATCTGCATGCTAGCGCACGTTCCCCGGGATAGGGCATCGGAGGGCTCGTTGAGCTTCCCAGGCCTGTGCATGATGTCATAGTTGTAGGTGGAGAGTTCGATTCTCCACCTCAGAATTTTATCATTTTTGATTTTGCCCCGCTGTTGGTTATTAAACATGAATGCGACTGAGCGCTGGTCAGTTAGCAGGTGAACTTTTTGCCGGTGAGATAGCGCCTCCAGTGCCTAATAGCTTCCACTATGGCCTGGGCCACTTTCTCCGCCCCGGAGTGCTGAATTTCAGGGCCTTGAAGGGTACGGGAGAAGAATGTCACCGGTCTTCCTGCCTGGTTGGGGGTAGCAGCCAGTGCAAAGTCAGAGGCGTCACTCTCTACTTGGAAGGGAATGGCCTCATCCACCGCATGCATTGCTGCTTTGGCAATGTCTCCCTTTATGCTTCTGAAGGCCGTGCGGGCCTTGGCTGAGAGGGGAAATATGGTGGACTTGACCAGGGGGCGGGCCTTGTCTGCGTAGTTAGAGACCCATTGGGTGTAATATGAAAAGAAGCCCAGGCACCTTTTGAGGGCTCTGAGGGTATTGGGAAGAGGGAGTTCCAACAGGGGGCGCATACGGTCAGGGTCAGGGCCAATGACTCCGCTCTCCACGACACACCCAAGGATAGCAAGTCGGGTGGTCCCGAATACACACTTGTCCTTGTTATAGGTGAGATTAAAAGCTCTGGCCACTTGGAGAAATTTTTGGAGGTTGTTGTCGTGATCCTGCCAGTCATGACCGCAGATGGTGATGTTATCCAGATATGGGAACGTGGCCTTCAGTTGGCACTGGTCCACCATCCGGTCCATTGCCCTCTGGAAGACAGATACAGCATTCATGACACTGAAGGGGACGCGCAGGAATTGATAAAGCCTGCCATCCACCTCGAAAGCGGTGTAAGAGTGGTCCTCCTAGCGGGTGGGGAGCTGATGGTAAGTGGATTTTAGGTCTATGGTCGAGTACACCTTGTACTGTGCTATCTGATTGACCATATCCGCGATGCGGGGTAGAGGGTACATATCAAGCTGTGTGAATCTATTGATGGTCTGGCTATAGTCCACGACCATCCTATTCTTCTCCCTGTTCCAAACAATGACCACCTGCGCCCTCCAAGGACTTGTGCTTGCCTCAATGACCCCCTCCCTGAGCAGCTGCTGCATCTCCAACTTAATGAAAGCTCTGTCCCCCGCGCTGTACCTCCTGCTTTTAGTTGCCGCAGGTTTACAGTCAGGGGTCAGGTTGGCGGACAGCGGTGGGGGAGGGATCTTGAGGGTGGAGAGGCCACAAGTGGTGTCGGTAGTGAAGCTGTTGGTATGGTGTTGGGTGGGATATGCGGGTCGGAGTGTGGGGGTGGTCAGTAGTGGGGTATGTGACGTATTCCTACAAAACTGAGGATTTATGACAGTGATTGGTGGGGGGGGGGCCGTCATACTCCATTGTCATGCTCTTCAGGTGGCTCTGGAAGTCGAGCCCCAATAGCACAGGAGCACACAGTTGAGGCATGACCAGTAACGTGAAGTCTCAATATTCTGTGCCCTGCACCACTAGCGTCGCTACACAACCCCCCCGGATGTCTGTTGTATGCGACCCAGAAGCCATGGCAACCCTTTGACTTATCGGCCGTATCGCGAGTCCGCAATGCTGCACCATGTCTGGGTGGATAAAGCTCTCTGTGCTGCCTGTATCAAACAGGCAGCTTGTCCTGCGCCCCTCCACCAGGATGTCCATCATTGACCTTGTGAGCTGGTGGGGAGCTCTTTGGTCAAGGGTCACGGAGGCTAGGGTTGAATCGCTGTCTTGGTCCAGCACGGTGGAGTGTCCCGTGAGCACCCGTTGGTCGTAGGCAGTGGGAGGGGGCGCCAACCAAGATGGCCACCCCCATGCCTCGCACGTGGTGGCGGCGTGCAGGGGAGATGGCAACAGGCAAGATAGCAACCCCCATGTCTCGCACGCGGCGCTGCTCAATCCCACTCGCGGTTTGGACTTACAGACCTTGGCGAAGTGGCCCTTCTTTCCGCAGCTGGAGCAGGTAGCTTGTCGGGCCGGGCAGCGTTTCCGGGGGTGCTTCTCGAGTCTGCAGAAGTAGCACTTCGCGGACTCACGACTGGCAGCAGCCGAGGTCGATTCACCGGCGGGTTGCGGGGTCTGCAGCGCTCACGAGGCCGTCGGGGGATCGCATGCCTGGAGAGCCTCAGAGTTATACAGAGTGGCCTCCAGCGTGTTGGCCAGCTCAATCGCCGAACGTAAGGTAAGATCGGCTTTTTCCAGCAGCCGCTGGCGCACGTACGCTGACCTGATCCCGTGATGAAGGCGTCTCTCACTAGGAGCTCTGCATGCTGCGCCGCCGTCAGCTCCTGGCAATTGCAGGCTCGTACAAGCGTCTGTAGGGCCTGGACGAACTCAGCACTTGATTCCCTGGGCCGTTGTTGCCGTGTCGCGAAGCGATGTCATGCGTAGACGCTGTTTATCAGCCGCAGGTATTGTCCTTTGAGTGCGCTCATCGCGCCGTCATAGCTCGGCTGGTCTCTGACCAATGAATAGACCCGTGGACTGACCCTGGAGAGTAGAACTCTGCGCTTCGTTACGGGTTCGGTCGCTTTAATCTCCTCTTGGTACGCTTCGAAACAGACCAGGCAGAGTTCGAAAGCACTTCCAGCTTCAGACGTTTGCGGATTGAGGTCTAACTTGTCGGGTCTCAGAGCATGTTCCATGCATTAAAATTTACAGAGAATAAAATTGAAGCACCTTCAATAACTCCAAAAGACTGAAGTTGGTAAAATACTGAAAGGCTTTTATTCGCTGTACAATACGACCTCCACGGTGAGTGTCTGTCCCTGGACTGAGGGGGAGGGGCAAGGGGAAATCACCTTTATTCAGGATTCTGTGGGAGGAGCCATAGGGGCAGTCAGCAGAGGGGCGCGTCCAGACAGTTAACACAGTTGCAACATATATATGGTTTACCACAGTTAGTAATCCTAAAGTGATGATTGAGCTGTTGTCCGTGAGAGATGGAAAGAGACTATTCCCATCAAGCACATTCGTCATTTACAGCTGTGGAGTTAGAAAACCCAGAACTGTGTGTCAAGGCTTACAATTGAACAAGGTTCCACACCCCATCCATGGTTTATAAAGAGGGAAATGAATATAAAATAAGTCTAGAAAGATGATTTTAAAATATATTTTCCAGGCATTAAGAATGGTGTTGCCTTTCATTGAAGTGGCAGAGCTGTGTGAAATCCTCTACAATGAAGACAGAATTTGCTAATATACTCAGCAGGTCAGGCAGCATCCATGGAAAGAGGAACAGACTTAATGTTTCAAATTAAAGATCCCTAAACTTCAGCAGACTTTTTCAAAAAAATTTCATTTAGTGTGAAATCTGCCTTCGTTTTATAATTAACCCCTCTGACCCCAACACAGTTTGCCTGCTACGTAAGCATGTTCAGTGTGCAACTCAAAGGTTAATGCAGGCAAACCATCCACAGGATGCAGTTCGTGAACCCATTTCCTGCTTGTGAAATGCTGGAAAACAGAAGTCACGGCAGGGAGTTCAAAGCAATGACAGGCAATTCATTAGCAGTAACAAGATGGATTTGGGAAGCTTGGCACTTCAAGAGTATCTCACCAGTTAAGTAAAGCAGAGATGTGACAAATGGAATGGGTAGGGAGCTGTAGACTGTAAATCGACTGAGAAAATTGCAAGGAGGACTGTCTTAAACAAACTAAAAGATATTCGTTTCACAAGAAAATCACAGGAAATCACGCAGTGCTTGAAATGGTCCTAGGGAGAATGGAGACATCAGACAGTGTTATTGCACTAGATTACCAGCCAATGGACCGTGACAATACTCAAACAAATTAAGTTTCCTTTGTAAAATCACAGAGAATTAAAAGGGAAAGCCTTTTAAAGAGGCAATCATTATAGACCTGTAAGCAGCAGGTTAGGTTCATGCTGTCTCACAATTTGATTAATTGCTGGGCGCAGTCATTGCCTCCTGTGCTGTTCATTGTCTGTGCACATCAGCCAATTTTTACGAGAGGTTGCGACTACTTAAAGGCACGCTACAGCAGGGTGGCTGGGAAAAGGAGTGGGATCACTTTGTGAACTAACTTATCGGAACCCCTGGAGGAGGAGGAGCAGGTGAAGAAGAAAAGCATTTTATGTTCATTGTGGGCAGATGGCCTCCACAAGCACACAGGGAGAAAATAGTGTCTGAGTTCAGTGCTTAAGAATAGGGCTCTAAGCATGTCGTACATGCCGGTTACTTACTAACTGGACAAAGATTTTAAGGATGAGTTGAATCTTCATTAATGCTATCTATTGATTACAAACCTTATGTAGAATCTCTATCCATCAATCTCTACTAATAATCTGTATTAGGTTCATCCCTATCCTTTTTTTTTCAGCTTACCCCTGACTTTACTCTCACCCAACATACAAACCACAGCTAATGCACAC
Organism: Mobula birostris; assembly: GCF_030028105.1. Classification (NCBI taxonomy): domain Eukaryota; kingdom Metazoa; phylum Chordata; class Chondrichthyes; order Myliobatiformes; family Myliobatidae; genus Mobula; species Mobula birostris. Next base: position 168,545,656 of record NC_092370.1, on the reverse strand, counting down.
TGACAATCAATTATTACACAAAGATTTTCAGTTTGCACACTTCACGTTCTACCCCTATGGAGCAGACCAGACAGGAAATAACAGCAGGTATCTGGGAGCAGGACGTGCACCTCTGGGTTGAGCTTTGCGGAACCCTGCATAACAAGCTTTACTTGTGTCTTCCCATTTCATCTTCTATATCATGATCTCTTCTGACTCAGAAGGAGAAAAATGCAGAGGCACGCACTTTTTCCTGCCACCTAACCATAGCCCAGTTGTTTTCCAGATGGTGTGCCCAGGAAGACGAGTTTTCCCACATAGTGGAGGAAGAGAAAAGAAGTCAGTGACGAGATACTGTTACTTGATAACACAAGGAGGCTCACCAACCACCAGCACCAGTCAACACCATACATGGTACAGATGATTAGATTATGCGGACACTCAGTCCTCGTTTATTGTCATTTAGAAATGTATGCATTAAAAAATGATACAACGTTCCTCCAGAATGATATCACAAGAAAGCACAGGACAAACCAAGACTATAACTGACAAAATCACAGAATTATAACATATAGTTACAACAGTGCAAAGCAATACCATAATTTGATAAAGAGCAGACCATGGGCACGGTAAAAAAAGGTCTCAAAGTCCTGATAGCCTCATCATCTCACGCAGGCAGTAGAAGGGAGAAACTCTCCCTGCCATGAACCTCCAAGCGCCGCCAACTCGTCGATACAGCACCATTGGAGGCACCCGACTGCAATGGACTTTGAGTCCGTCGGAAAACTTCGAGCCTCCAACCAGCCCCTCCAACACAGCCTCGCTGAGCACTATCCTCTGCCGAGCGCTTCGACCCTGCCCCAGCCGCCGAGCAACAAGCAAAGCCGAGGACTCGGGGCCTTCTCCTCTGGAGATTCTGGACCACACAGTAGCAGCAGCAGCAAAGCAGGCATTTCAGAAGTTTCACCAGATGTTCCTCCGTGCTCTCACGTCCGTCTCCATCAAATCAGGATTGTGCACGGCACCCTACTTGACAAATAACAGACATCACCACTGGAATGGCCGCTGCAAGCTGCGTCACGCCACCACCTTCTCCTCCCGCCACGCCCGAAGATGATGGAAAGATTTACACATTGCTGGACACTGCATCAGAGTAAAAGAGCCATTCTTTGGGAAAGGATAGAACAGCTTGCCTGTGAGTTCTGCTACAGAAAAAAAAATGATGGGAACTTTGATTGGCAAGGACACATTAGTGTACAATTCAATGTTCAAGAACCATCGGTTGGCTGGTGCCACACCAGTTGTTTCCACGTAACCTCTAACTGCTGCCAATGTGACCTTCTGTGGTTCTGCTCAGGGTAGCTCCAGGGTATTCCAGCAGGTTATCAATCTGTCCTTCAATAGATTTCTTCTTGGACTTGTCAGGGATAACAGTATTTGTTTTCCCTCCATTGCCTTTCTGCTCACACCTTTACCATAGCCAGCTAGCCAGTATTAGTACCAGTCATAGTGTATTCTGAAATTAAGCTGGCAGGGCACACAATTGTTCGAGATCACCATCTGCAAATGTTGACAGCACCCATATACCAAATAGTGATTGAGAAATTATTGCATTGGATCACTTGGATAGACAGAGTGACTTGGAGCACAGACGCCAAGAGTATTCATATGGAATATAGGTCCAGATTTCTTCTGCATAATTTAATATTTACTGCCCTACAATTTAGAAACATAGAAAACCTATAGCACAATACAGGCCTTTTGGCCCACAATGCTGAACATGTACTTACTTGAGAAATTACCTATGGTTACCCATAGCCCTCTATTTTTCTAAGCTCCATGTAGCTATCCAGGGGTCACTTAAAAGAACCTATTGTATCGACCTCCACCATAGTCGCCGGCAGCCCATTCCACATACTCACCACTCTCTGCGTAAAAAAACTTACCCCTGACATCTCTGTACCTACTTCCAAGCACCTTAAAATCGTGCCCTCTCATGTTAGCCACTTCAGCCCTGGGAAAAAGCCTCTGACTATCCACACAATCAATGCCTCTCATCATCTTATATACCTCCATCGGGTCACCTCTCATCCTCCATTACTCCAAGGAAAAAAGGCCAAGTTCACTCAAACTATTCTCATAAGGCATGCTCCCCAACTCCGGCATGCTCTAGGGTTTCACTGCTGTGTAACATGTTGTAAGGTTTCACTGATAATGTAATGGTTTCTCTGTAGCAGCAATGTTTGGGTTATGACTAGTGATAACGGAGACGAGGTCAATGGTGGACGATTGACTTATCAGTGAACTCCAACATTGCACAACAGACTGTTTAATAAGATTGGGCCCTTATTTTTTTCCTGCTTTTGTTTCTTTACTAACTATATAGTCAAAGTAAGAATTATAAAACTTAATCGTTTCATCACATATTGGGTACTGTTTGTCATTTCGGGGTACTGATTTGTAACGGGGACACATCATGCAGCATCCACCCAAACGAGATTTCTTAATTTTGGCCAGGCCAGGGGCTATCACCCCCTATATTAAGCCACTAGCCAAAGCAAGAGTTACACTTGTAAATCTCCTCTGCACCCTTTCTATAGTTTCCACATCCTTCCTATAGTGAGGTGACCAGAACTAAGCACAATACTCGTAGTGAGGTCTGACCAGGGTCCTATATAACAGTACCATTACCTCTCGGCTCTTGAACTCAATCCCATGGTTGATGAAGGCCAATACACCATATGCCTTCTTAACCACACCGTCTACTTGTGCAGCAGCTTTGAGTATCCTATGTACTCGGACTCTAAGATCCCTCTGGTCCTCCACACTGTCAAGAATCTTACCATTAATACTTTATTCTGCCATCATATTTGACCTACCAAAATGAACCACCTCACACTTATCTGGGTTGAACTCCATCTGCCACTTCTCAGCCCAGTTTTGCATCCTATCAATGTCCCACTGTAACCTCTGACAGCCCTCCACACTATCCACAACACCTCCAACCTTTGTGTCATCTTCTGCATTTTTGTTTTTTTTTCTTACCTTGTGAATGCCCTGGGATGTTTTTGCTTTTAAATGTGCTTCAAATAACAGAGTTGCTGTTCTAGTAAGATATGGACTTGTAACGGTTTTGTTTTAAAACCTGCGATACACCCATGGGGGTGCTAATAAGTAAGATAGTGGCCAAAGTTGACTAAACTATAAGGATTGTGGAGCTAGGGTGGTGTTCCAGGTTATGGATATTGTTTATGAGTAATCAGATCAGATGGAGCTCTCTAGAAGAAAATATATCTGCTACACTTTCCATACATCTGCCATACATCTCAAAAGAAGATTAACTGTGAACTGTGGCTTTCTTTCTGAGTGGCCAGGCAATGAAAGCACAGGTCGGAGATAAGGGTGGTGTGCCTCATCATAATGTATGTCCTGACAATGGAGGCATAGCCCTTAGGGTGCACATGTCCATGGTTTCTGATTCAGCCACTGGTGATATCATCCTTGTAACTAAAAATACATATGGCATATAAAATTCCTACATGGAGTAGAAGCATGCATTATAAAAGATGTTGTTTGGCAAAGGTGTTGATGCTATTCTTTGGAAGAGCTACCAAATTAGACCCTTTCTTTTTTCCCACTGGCCTGCATATTTCCCCTCTTGAAGTTAATTTTGAAGGTGTCCAACCTTTCAGGTCATGCTCCACTGCTGTTACCTCTCTATGGTTCACTTGCCGACGATCGTAAATCGGTGTTCTCTGATAATCGACTACATTGTTTGTTGGAAGTGGTTTCTATCGCAGAAGGGGCGAGGTATGACTTTCGTCAGGATAACCTAGGTGATACACTTGCTGCCTACATTTATCACACTCTGATGATGAAAATGACTTAGTTTACATAAGCTTATGCAAAGTACTGTCTGTGTGGTTAGTTGCACCCTACAACACGAGGAAGCTGGCCATCTGTGCAGAACCTGTTTATCTCTGGCAAGTAGAAATGAGATGAATATATTACTTGATGTCAGGAGAATCCTGATGACCGTACACTAATTCCCTGCAAACTGTGACCTATAGCACATTGACCCAACTTAAAAAGAGCTGCAGGTTTAAACATTAAGAGCTAACATTACCTTGACAACCCCGGGCAAAGTAGTCTGCACCCTAAAACTGCAGGGTTTAGCAGATATTAGTGACTCATTGGAGTAAATTTGTTTATTATTGTCACCTGTACAGAGATACAGTGAAAAACTTGATTTGCATGCGGTCCACACAGATCATTTCATTACAACAATTCATTGAAAGAGTATAAGGGAAAGTAATAACCTGAATGCAGAATAAAATGCTACAGTGACAAAAAAAAGTGTAGCGCAGGTAGACAATAATGTGCAAGGTCATGACAGGGTAGATTATGAGGTCAAGGGTCCATTTTATCATATCAGGGGACAGATCAATAGTCTTATAATATAGCACCTTGACTTTGGTGCTATGTGCTTTCAGACTTTTGTATTTTCTACCTGTTGTGAGAGAGAAGAAGAGAGAACATCTGACTTTGATTATATTGTCTGCTTTACCAAGGAAGTGAGAAGTATAGACAAAGTCCAAAGAGGAGAGCTTAGTTTCCATGATGTATTTTGTTCACAATTTCCTGCTCCTTCTTGTGGTCACAAGCACAGCAATTGCAATATTAAAACTGTGATGCATCTGGCTAGGCCAAAAATAACTGTTGGGGCAATATTTTACTAATGCACCATAGAAAGCATCCAATACCGAAGTATGATGTCGGGCACATTGGTTGTCTGAAGTCAGAGAATTTACTCCTAAATCCCCCTCAAATATAATATTTTCATGATTCCCTTTTCCCCAATGCCTCATACTTCCTTATCCCCCATATTACTTCTCCCTCTTTCACCAGATTCCCCTTCTCTTCAGTCTTCCAGCCTTACTCATATTTCCGGAGTTTGTTCTAACTGACCGCATTTGGAAGCAGTTTTCTTTACAATGTTGTAGCTGTATCAGGCCAGAGAACAGACTCATCAGTCACCCCAGGGGAACCTTATCCATTATTTGATCGGAATTGTGTTTAGGTGCACTGTGCATTTTATATAACTCTCCTCCACTCACTGCACTTAGATTGATCACCAGTTGCTTGGCGCGCTGAGTAAAAAGACTTTGACTGAATCTTGCTATTGATCCAGCCATGTCTCTAATTCAAGAGAGGAACCTTTACAATTCATTTGTTAACTCTTCACGCAAAATACTTCCCTGAACTGTTAAATAGCATCACCAGAATTGATGTTGGATCTTGACCCAAAATGGTGACCATTCCTAACTCCACAGATGCTGCCTGACTCCCTGAGTTCCTCCAGTGGTTTGTTTCCACCCCCTCCCCCACCAAGGTTGATAGACCCATTGGAGAACTTCCGTAAAGCTCTGAAAATATGGCTGTCCATGCCTTTGCCAGTCCCTAGAAGAAGTAATCCACCAATCTCCCGCAAATATGATGCCTTTTTTTTTTTGCTGATGAGCTTCTTCATTCATTGACATCATGTGGAAAAGACTGAGATATTAATGGCGTTGTGAAGTCCTGGGACCCATCTAAACTTTGGAAACTAATTTTTATCATTATCTTCCTGATCCACATCTTGGGAGACACAAATGTACTATCCTTTTTCCTTATACGAGGATCTAAGCATTTTCCATTAGAAACACACAAAAAAGCGTTGATCTTATTTTGTAACTTCAGGTAGTGTGCAAATAAGTTCTCAGACCAATTGCCTCTTGATTCTATTCCCGGAGCAGGACATGTCCAAGCCACTAATCCAGGATCCTGCCCGGAGGTAACATAGTAGAGATCTCACTATCTTACAACCATGTTCTACAATCAGTTATGCCTACATTTGTGAATATGGTGACAAATGGGCAGGAATGCAATTAATTGAATTGAATTGAATTGACTTTATTACTTACATCCATCACATACTGTACATGAGGAATAAAAATCTTTACATTATGTCTCCATCTAAATGTGCAATGTGCAATTTATAGCAATTTGTAATGAATAGTATGTAGAACAGGACTGTCAATATAACATAGAAATACAATTGTATCAGTGTGAATTAATCAGTCTGATGGCTTGGTGGAAGAAGCTGTCCTGGAGCCTGTTGGTCTTGGCTTTTATGCTGCGGTACTATTTCCTGAATGGTAGCAGCTGGAACAGTATGTGGTTAGGGTAACTCAGGTCCCCAGTGATCCCTTGGGCCCTTTTTACACACCTGTCTTTGTAAATGTCCTGAATAGTGGGAAGTTCACATCTACAGATGCGCTGGACTGTCTGCACCACTCTGCAGAGTATGACGATCAAGGGAAATACAATTTCCATACCAGGCAGTGATGCAGCCAGTCAGGATGCTCTCAATTCTGGCCCTGTAGAAAGTTCTTAGGATTTGAGAGCCCATACCAACCTTTTCAACCGTTTGAGATGAAAAAGTCACTATTGTGCTTTTTAAACCACACAGCCGGCAAGTACAGACTACGTGAGATCCTTGTTGATGTGTATGCCGAGGAACTTAAAGCTGTTCGCCCTCTCAACCCCAGATCTATTGATGTCAATAAGGGTTAGCCCAACTCCATTCCTTCTGTAGTCCACAACCAGCTCCATTGTTTTTTTGTGACATTGAGGGAGAGGTTGTTTTCTTGACACCACTGTATCACAGACATCCCACCCTGCAAAAACTCATTTCAGGGAGGTAGCACCATCAATTTGCGGGAGACTTCCGGGAGAGGTGGGATGTCTGCAATAGAGTAGCTCCTTAGCAGCTAACCAGCTAGTTTAAATAACGTTAGCTATGCTAATGAACAAATGACACCTGTTAAACTCACCTCGACATGTCTTTTACAGTCTTAACCCACCGTGAGCAATAGAAAAGTCACTGTTGCAAACAGTGCAGCGAGCAACACTGTCATTATTTTTGACCCCTATTAGGCAGGGGTACACATTAGTGTAGTCTGGGGTGACGTACATTTTATATCTTTTTGGAACACTCTGCCATGGCGCGCTATTGCACTCTCTCTCGCTCTTGCGCTCTCGCTTGCTTTCTCTCTCACGCTCTCGCTCTCTCGCGCGCGCACGCTCTCTCTCGTGGTCGCTTTCGCGCTATCTTTTGCTTTCTCTCGCTCGCTCGCTCTCAAAAAAATTGATTTCCATGATATTGTATATAATTTGCAGGCATCAGGGAGCCACTATTCATATGCGGGAGACTCCCGGAACTTCCGGGAGAGGTAGGATGTCTGGTATCAGGGTGATGACTTTAAGCTGCCTCGTTAGTATTTGAGATTAGGCTAATCAATGTAGTACCATCAGCAAATTTAATTAGCAGATTGGAGCTGTGGGTGGCAACACAGTCATGGGTATACAGACACAGCTCTGAGGGGTACCTGTGTTGAGGGTCAGAAGTCAGAGGAGCAGAGGAGAGGAAGTTGTAGCTGCATTTCCTGAGCTCCTGCTGATTACCAACAACCTAAGCAATGCCCCAAGAATTTTTAGTTACAATGGACTAGCAGGATTCTGGCATTTATGATAATAACTTGGCAGGACCAAGAATAAGCCTTTCGTCAGTAGGGTTCATCTTCCTATATCAAAGAGTTCATTGAGATTCAGATGTAAATTTAACTTGGGCTTGAATGTGCAAGATGTTGGTTGTTAAGTACCCCATACTTCAATTTAGTCTCCATTTACTCCCATACCTTAGAGATTATACTTAGTACAGTGGAATTCAATCTCCTCCCCGTGTTGATATTGATTGATATCCATAAGTCAGTTGGCTACTTCAGCTCTCCTCTAGAGACAAAAAGCACAGGCTATAGATAGGGCTTTCATTCCATGGTAAGGGACACTATATTTTGGGTGAAGAGGCCCCCATTCTCCACACAGGTACTCTTCACAATGCTGTGTGTAAACGTAACGTGGAAGACACAGGAAACTGCAGATGTTGGAAACTGGAGGTAAAAAGCTGCATTTTTCTCAGTGGTTGATCGGGACAGGACTGCGCAAGCGCGTGCAAGTCAATCCGTGAGTCAGCGGGAGTATTTAAAAGAGAGCAGTTTGACAGAGCGGGTGACGGAGTAGAGGGAGACAGAGTAGGAAGGCTTTGGCTCGAGAGGCTTCAGCAAGCAGAGGCTGAGGACGAGCTTCACTCCAAGTGAGGTAAGGCCGGGTAAGTTCTTTTGAAAGGAGAACGGTCTGCAGCGGTATTTTATTTGAAACAAGGAAGGCGATGAGGCTGTAGCGTATTGGGTAGGTCATGACAGCTGAGATCGGCCCCGTGGTTTGTTCCTCCTGCAGCATGTGGGAAATCTGGGATAATTCCAGTTTCCCTGATGACTATGTGTTCAGGAAATGTGTCTAGCTGCAGCTTCTGGCAGACCACATTGAGCGGCTAGAGCTGCGATTGGATTCATACTGGAGCATCCGCGATGCTGAGAAAGTCGTGAATAGCACGTTCAGTGAGTTGGCCACACCGCAGGTAAAGGCTACACAGGCAGAAAGGGAATGGGTGGCCACAAAACAGCATAGCAGTAGGCAGGTAGTGCAGGAGTCCCCTGAGGTCATCTCTCTCCTAAACAGATATACTATTTTGGATACTATTGGGGGAGATGTCTCATCAAGGGAAGGTAGCAGCAGCCGAGTTCATTGAAATTCACTTGGTCTACCTCTGACACTTCTCTCCCCTTTCTCGATCTCTTGGTCTCCATCTCTGGAGACAGACTGTCCACTGACATCTTCTACAAGCCCACTGACTCTGATAACTACCTCAACTATACCTCTTCCCACCCCGCCACATGCAAAAATGCCATTCCCTACTCCCAGTCCCTCCGTCTCCGCTGCATCTGCTCCGAGGATGAGGTTTTCTGTTCCAGGATATCTCAAATGTTCTCTTTCTTTAAGGATCATGGTTTCCCTTCTGCTGTCATCAATGATGCCCTCACCCGCATCTCCTCCATTTCCCGCACTTCAGCTCTCACCCCATCCTCCCGCCACCACAACAGGGACAGAGTTCCCCTTCTCCTCACCTACCACCCCACCAGCCTCCAGATCCAGCACGTTATCCTCCGCAACTTCCGCCACCTTCAACAGGACCCCACCACTAAGCACATCTTTCCCTCTCCACCCCTCTCCGCCTTCCGCAGGGATCGGTCCCTCTGCGACTCCCTGATCCACACGTCCCTCTCCACGGATCTCCCACCCGGCACTTATCCCTGTAAGCGCAAGTGCTACACCTGTCCCTACACCTCCTCCCTTGCCACCATTCAGGGCCCCAAACAGTACTTCCAAGTGAGGCAACACTTCACTTGTGAGTCTGTTGGGGTCATCTATTGCATCCGGTGCTCACGGTGCGGCCTCCTCTACATCGGTGAAACCCGACGCAGATTGTGGGACCGCCTCGTCGAGCACCTCCGCTCCGTCCGCCAAAACAGACAGAATCTCCCAGTAGCCACCCACTTCAACTCTGCTTCCCACTCCCATTTAGATATGTCCATACATGGCCTCCTCTACTGCCATGATGAGGCTAAACTCAGGTTGGAGGAGCAACACCTCATATACGGTCTAGGTAGTCTCCAGCCCCTTGGTATGAACATCGAATTCTCCAACTTCCGGGAATTCCCTCCCCCTCCCTTCCCCTATCCCTATGTCACTCTGCCCCCTCCCCCAGCTGCCTACCATCTCCCTCTTGGTTCCGCCTCCTTCTACTACCCATTGTGTTTTCCCCTATTCTTTCTTCACCTTTCCTGCCTATCACCTCCCTGCCTCCCCTCCTCCACCCCTTTATCTTTCCCCTTACTGGTTTTTCACCTGGAATCTACCAGCCTTCTCCTTCCCACCCTCCCCCCACCTTCTTTATAGGGCCTCTGCCCCTTCCCCCTACAGTTCTGACGAAGGGTTCCAGCCCGAAACGTCGACTCATCATTTCCACAGATGCTGCCCGACCTGCTGAGTTCCTCCAGCGTGTTGTGAGTGTAGCCGAGTTCATGGCGCCATGGGTGGCTCTGCAGCACAGGAGGGAAGGAAAAGGAGTAGGACAGCTATAGTGATAGGGGATTCGTTTGTAAGGGGAATAGATAGGCGTTTCTGCAGTAGCAAACGAGACTCCAGGAGGATATGTTGCCTCTCTGGTGCAAGGGTCAAGGATGTCTCTGAGCGGTTGCAGGACATTCTGCAGTGGGAGGGTGAACAGCCAGTGGTCGTGGTGCACAGCGGTACCAACCATATAGGTAAAAAATAGGATGAGGTCCTACAAGGTGAATTTAGGGAGTTAGGAGATAAACTAAAAAGTAGGACCACAAAGGTAATAATCTCTGCATTACTACCAGTGCCATGTGCTAGTCAGAGTAGAAATAGGAGGATATTTCAGATGAATATGTGGCTTGAAAAATGGTGCAAGGGGGAGGGATTCAAATTTCTGGGGCATTGGAACCAGTTCTGGAGGAGGTGGGACCGGTACAAACAGGATGATCCGCACCTGGGCTGCACTGGAACCCATGACCTAGGGGGAGCGTTTGCTACTGTTGTTCAGGAGGATTTAAACTAATGTGGCAGGGGGATGGGAACAAGTGCAGAGAGACAGAGGGGTGTAAAATAAGGGTAGAAGCAAAAAGTAGTAAGGTGAAAAGTAAATGTGGCAGGCCGGCAAATCCAGGGCAAAAATCAAAAAGGGCCACTTTTCAACATAATTGTATAAGGGCTAAGAGTGTTGTAAAAGCAAGCCTGAAGGCTTTGTGTGTCAATGCAAGGAGCATTCGTAACAAAAACAACAGGAATTCTGCAGATGCTGGAAATTCAAGCAACACACATCAAAGTTGCTGGTGAACGCAGCAGTCCAGGCAGCATCTGTAGGAAGAGGTGCAGTCGACGTTTCAGGCCCAGACCCTTTGTCAGGACTAACTGAAGGAAGAGTGAGTAAGGGATTTGAAAGTTGGAGGGGGAGGGGGAGATCCAAAATGATAGGAGAAGACAGGAGGGGGAGGGATAGAGCCAAGAGCTGGACAGGTGATTGGCAAAAGGGGATATGAGAGGATCATGGGACAGGAGGTCCAGAAAGAAAGACAAGGGGGGGGGGACCCAGAGGATGGGCAAGAGGTATATTCAGAGGGACAGAGGGAGAAAAAGGACAGTGAGAGAAAGAATGTGTGCATAAAAATAAGTAACAGATGGGGTACGAGGGGGAGGTGGGGCCTTAGCGGAAGTTAGAGAAGTCGATGTTCATGCCATCAGGTTGGAGGCTACCCAGACGGAATATAAGGTGTTGTTCCTCCAACCTGAGTGTGGCTTCATCTTTACAGTAGAGGAGGCCGTGGATAGACATGTCAGAATGGGAATGGGATGTGGAATTAAAATGTGTGGCCACTGGGAGATCCTGCTTTCTCTGGCGGACAGAGCGTAGATGTTCAGCAAAGCGGTCTCCCAGTCTGCGTCGGGTCTCGCCAATATATAAAAGGCCACATCGGGAGCACCGGACGCAGTATATCACCCCAGTCGACTCACAGGTAAAGTGTTGCCTCACCTGGAAGGACTGTTTGGGGCCCTGAATGGTGGTAAGGGAGGAAGTGTAAGGGCATATATAACACTTGTTCCGCTTACACGGATAAGTGCCAGGAGGGAGATCAGTGGGGAGGGATGGGGGGGACGAATGGACAAGGGAGTTGCGTAGGGAGCGATCCTTGTGGAATGCAGAGAGAGGGGGGGAGGGAAAGATGTGCTTAGTGGTGGGATCCCGTTGGAGGTGGCGGAAGTTACGGAGAATAATATGTTGGACCCGGAGGCTGGTGGGGTGGTAGGTGAGGACCAGGGGAACCCTATTCCTAGTGGGGTGGCGAGAGGATGGAGTGAGAGCAGATGACCAGGGGAACCCTATTCCTAGTGGGGTGGCAGGAGGATGGAGTGAGACTGCACCTCTTCCTACAGATGCTGCCTGGCCTGCTGCGTTCACCAGCAACTTTGAAGCATTCGTAACAAGGTGGATGAATTGAATGTGCAGATAGTTAGTAATGAATATGATATAGTTGGTATCACAGAGACATGGCTCCAGGGTGACCAAGGATGGGAGCTCAACATTCAGGGATATTCAATATTCAGGAGGGATAGACATGAAAGAAAAGGAGGTGGGGTGGCATTGCTGGTTAGAGAGGAGATTAACGCAATAGAAAGGAAGGACATTAGCCGGGAGGACGTGGAATCGATATGGGTAGAGCTGCATAACACTAAGGGGCAGAAAACGCTGGTGAGAGTTGTGTACAGGCCACCTAACAGTAGTAGTGAGTTTGGGGATGGCATTAAACAGGAAATTAGAAATGCGTGCAATAAAGGAACAGCAGTTATAATGGGTGACTTCAATCTACATATAGATTGGGTGAACAAAATTCGTAAGGGTGCTGAGGAAGAGGATTTCTTGGAATGTATGGGAGATAGTTTTCTGAACCAACATGTCGAGGAACCAACAAGAGAGCAGGCCATTCTGAACTGGGTATTGAGAAATGAGGAAGGGTTAGTTAGCAATCTTCTCGTGCGAGGCCCCTTGGGTAAGAGTGACCATAATATGGTGGAATTCTTCATTAAGATGGAGAGTGACATAGTTAATTCAGAAACAAAGGTTCTGAACTTAAAGAAGGGTAACCTTGAAGGTATGAGACGTGAATTAGCTAAGATAGACTGGCAAATGATACTTAAAGGGTTGACAGTGGATAATGCAATGGCAAGCATTTAAAGATTGCATGGATGAACTGCAACAATTGTTCATCCCAGTTTGGCAAAAGAATAAACCAGGGAAGGTAGTGAACCCGTGGCTGACAAGGGAAATTAGGGATAGTATCAATTACAAATTAGCCAGAAAAAGCGGCTCACCTGAGGACTGGGAGAAATTCAGAGTCCAGCAGAGGAGGACAAAGGGCTTAATTAGGAAAGGGAAAAAAGATTATGAGAGAAAGCTGGCAGGGAACATAAAAACTGATTGTAAAAACTTTTATAGATATGTGAAAAGAAAAAGATTGGTTAAGACAAATGTAGGCCCCTTACAGTCAGAAACAGGTGAATTGATCATGGGGAACAAGGACATGGCAGACCAATTGAATAACTACTTTGGTTCTGTCTTCACTAAGGAGGACATAAATAATTTTCTGGAAATAGTAGAGGACAGTGGGTGTAGTGAGATGGAGGATCTGAGGGAAATACATGCTAGTAGGGAAGTGGCATTAGGTAAATTGAAGGGATTGAAGGCAGATAAATCCCCAGGGCCAGATGGTCTGCATCCCAGGTGCTTAAGGAAGCAGCCCAAGAAATGGTGGATGCATTAGTGATAATTTTTCAAAATTCTTTAGATTCTGGACTATTTCCTGAGGATTGGAGGGTGGCTAATGTAACTCCCCTTTTTAAAAACGGAGGGAGAGAGAAACCGGGGAATTATAGACCGGTAAGCCTGACATCGGTATTGGGGAAAATGCTAGAGTCAGTTATCAAAGATGTGATAACAGCACATTTGGAAAGCGGTGAAATCATCAGACAAAGTCAGCATGGATTTGTGAAAGGAAAACCATGTCTGACGAATCTCATTTAATTTTTTGAGGATGTAACTAGTAGAGTGGATAGGGGAGAACCAGTGGATGTGGTATATTTGGATTTTCAAAAGACTCTTGACAAGGTCCCACACGGGAGATGTGTGCAAACTTAAAGCACATGGTATTGGGCGTATGGTATTGATGTGGATAGAGAATTGGTTGGCAGACAGGAAGCAAAGAGTGGGAATAAACGGGACCTTTTCAGAATGGCAGGCAGTGACTGGAGGGGTACCGCAAGGCTCAGTGCTGGGACCCTAGCTGTTTACAATATATATTAATGACTTGGATGAGGGAATTAAATGCAGCATCTCCAAGTTTGTGGATGACATGAAGCTGGGCGGCAGAGTTAGCTGGGAGGAGGATGCTAAGAGGATGCAGGGTGACTTGGATAGGTTAGGTTAGTGAGCAAATTCATGGCAGATGCAATTTAATGTGGATAAATATGAGGTTATCCACTTTGGTGTCAAGAACAGGAAAACAGATTATTATCTGAATGGTGGCCGATTAGGAAAAGGGGAAGTGCAATGAGACCTGGGTGTCATTATACACCAGTCATTGAAAGTGGGCATGCAGGTACAGCAGGTGGTGAAAAAGGCGAATGGAATGTTGGCATTCATAGCGAGAGGATTCGAGTACAGGAGCAGGGAGGTACTACTGCAGTTGTACAAGGCCTTGGTGAGACTACACCTGGAATATTGTGTGCAGTTTTGGTCCCCTAATCTGAGGAAAGACATCCTTGCCATAGAGGGGGTACAAAGAAGGTTCACCAGATTGATTCCTGGGATGGCAGGACTTTCATATGATGAAAGACTGGATCGACTAGGCTTATACTCTCTGGAATTTAGAAGATTGAGGAGGGATCTGATTGAAACATATAAAATTCTAAAGGGATTGGACAGGCTAGATGCAGGAAGATTGTTCCCGATGTTGGGGATGTCCAGAACGAGGGGTCACAGTTTGAAGGTAAAGGGGAAGTCTTTTAGGACGGAGATGAGGAAAAACTACTTCACACAGAGAGTGGTGAATCTGTGGAATTCTCTGCCACAGGAAACAGTTAAGGACAGTTCATTGGCTATAGGGAGTTAGATAGGGCCCTTGTGGCTAAAGGGATCGGGGGTATGAAGAGAAGGCAGATATAGGGTTCTGAGTTGGATGATCAGCCATGATCATAATAAATGGCGGTGCAGGCTCAAAGTGCCGAATGGCCTGCTCCTGCACCTATTTTCTATGTTTTCTATGTTTTCTAAGAACTGAGTGGGACAAGCAACATCTGTGGAAGGAAATGGCCGGCTGACATTTTGGGTCAAGACCTTTTATTTGGAGAGAGTAAGGAAGTTTTCCCTAGTAGTTGATACTAAAACAAAACATACTATTATTTCATTCCTGCTTATGGAACTTTGCTGTGTCTTGTTGCTGTGCCCACAATTATGTGAATATTTGCCCAAAGAATAGACGGAGCATGACTTGTTGCTGTGTCCAACAAATCATGCTCCCTGTATTCTTTGGGCAATTATTCACATAATTCTCATTCACTCTGGTTACTGATCCAGGCGCCTGACTCTTCGCTGCCTTTTCAATTTCAACTCCCCTCCCCCCATGCTTAAAATGCAACAGAGGAGCCATGCTTTTTACCCTATCCCCTCTTTGCCCTTTCTCATCCCTACTAACCAAAATCGTAACTATGTGACAGAGAATAGGCATGGTGGATTATCTACAACCTTTCAAGCATCCTTTTCCATAGCCTGCTCTCATTGTCCAGCTGAACAGAACCAGTTCAACTGTTTCCAATCTCCCTATCGTACTATAACTAAACAATATCTATTGTCCTAACAGCTTTGTCTCACCAATCCCTCTAAAAAAACACAACTTCTGGTCACTTCTCTCTTTCATCTAGTGGTCTGCCTTCTTTCTTGTGAAGCCTTTAAGGAAATGTAACTGCACCAAAAGATTCACATAAATAGAAGTGTCTTCGATGAGCTATCCCCCCCTGAATGTGGGAGGTCCCATTTTCTTTGCAAAATATGTGCAACTCAGGAAAATTTGAATTAACTCAAATCAAACCATTTACAAATAGCATGATTTTCAGCTTTTAGTTGCAGAATTACACCATCACTTAGTTGCTAAGCACATGCACGTTTCAGTCACAGAGTTGTACTCACAAGGTGAAAAATAAGAGAATTACAGATTCACTGTCAATTATAACCAAGCTAGCCATTTATATTGTCTTGTATGCTTTTAAACAAATTCACAGAAGTCAATAGCCATCTTTCACACACCATAGCAGATAGCCATCTAAAATAATTTTTTAATTAGCATCTTATGTTGTGAGAAATTTATGGTGTAAGATGAATACATCAGGATGCTCTTTATCGATTCCAGCTCAGCATTCAATACCAATATTCCCTCAAAAATAATCAATAAGCTCCAAGACATTGGCCTCAATATCTCCTTGTGCAATTGGATCCTCGATGTTCTTACTCGCAGACCCCAGCCAGTTCAGTTTGACAACAACATCTCTTCCACAATCTCCATCAGCACAGGTGCACCACAAGTTTGTGTGCTTATACCCCTGCTCTATTCACTTTACACTTATGACTGTGTGGCTTATTACAGCTCCCATGCCATATTCAAGTTTGCTAATCACACCACAGTTGTAGCTTGCACCAAAAGTGGAGATGAATCAGCATATAGGAAGGAGGTTGAAAATCTGGCTGAGTGGTGCCATAACAACAACCTGTTACTCAATGTCAGCAAGACCATGCAGCTGGTTATAGACTTCAGAAGGAAACCAGAGGTGCATGAGCCAGTCCTAATCAAGGAATCAGAGATAGAGAGGGTCAGCAACTTTAAATTCCTCAATGTTATCGTTTTGGAAGATCTGTCCTGAGCATGTATGTGCAATTACAAAGAAAGCATGGCAGCACCTTTACTTCCTTAAATATTTGTGAAGAGTCAGCATGACATCTAAAACTTTGACAAACTTCTATAGATGTGTGGTGGAGAGTATATTGACTGGTTGTATCACAGCCTGGTATGGAAACACCAATACCTTTGAATGGAAAATCCTACAAAATGCAGTGGATATGACCCCGTCCATTACAGATAAAGCCCTCCCCACCATTGAGCACATCTACATGAAGAGTTGTTGTAGGAAAGCAGCATCCACCATCAGGGAACTCCACCACCCAGGTCATGCTCCCTTCTCACTGCTGCCATCAGGAAGATGGTACAGGAGCCTCAGGGCTCACACCAGTAAGTTCAGGAACAGTTATTACCCCTCAGCCATCAGGCTCTTGAATAAAAGGAGATAACTTCACTCAACTTCAATTGCCCCATCATTGAAATGTTCTCACTACCTACGGACACACTTTCAAGGACTCTTCATCTCATGTTCTCAATATTTATTATTTCTTTCTTCTTTGTATTTGCACAACTTGCTGTCTTTTGCACACTAGTTGAATTATTCTGCTATGATTATTGTCCTATTATTGATTTATTGCGTATGCCCACAAGAAAATGAATCTCAGGACTGTACATGGTGACATATATGTACATTGATAATAAATTTACTTTGAACTTTATGCTCACAGTGAACGTCAAGAATTAAGTCTCTATGATCAGTGGATATTTTTTTTGAAAACACCTTCCAAATTTTTTTTTTTGTTAATGTCTGTTGCCAAAGATAAGTTCTGAAATTTCAACTATTTCGAAATGTAACTTTTAACAGTCTTTTATTTAAAATTTAAAAAACAGAAAACACTGAAAATACTCAGTAGGTAAGTCTGTTATCTGTGAGAAGAGAAACAGGGTGATTGTTTCTAGCCAAAAGCCCTTTGTCAGAACCAGGAAGCCCTTTAAGTTGAGTTGTTTGCAACCTTTTCTTTTGAAACTTATGGCCTCTGTCTCTGAGGGCAATTTCATATTCAAGTACAATTCGTCCTTCAAACTACCATATCCATTCTTTGTTTCTGTGGTTGTAATTGTTAGTCAACTTACTCAAGTTTTATAAGTTATTGGTTGAGTATTTATGATTAACTTCTACTTCATATTCTGAAAGCAGCTCACTGGGCCAGAGCCTGGAATAACAGAGAATGGACACTGGCAGAAAGGACAAGGAAATGATTTGTCATTATGCATCTCTGCACTTTTAATCACTCGGATGCATGTATGTTCTGCATTGATAAATTTGAGAGATTTGATGTATATGTATTTACAGCCAGCACTGGTGACAGTCCTACCCTTGTCAGAATATTCCAGGCTCTAGCAGCACTTCAGATCTTGAGTGAAAATTTTAATGTTTAAAGCCGGCATAGCACTTAGTAAAAGACAGAGATAAATAGATTTCTGGATATAAAGAAATCAAGGGAATATGGGGAAATAGAGTTGGTAATGGTGCTGAGGTCAAAAATCAGTCATGATTTTAATGCATGGAACAGCAGGCCTGAAGGACCATAGGGCTACTCCTGCTTCTATTTCTTAAATTCTTGCGATGCTCTTACATTGTCCTTTCACTGAGCCACTAAAACAAAGTCAACTGTGCCATAATGCTACAAAGCAATATGACAGGAAAACAGGCCCGCTGGCCAAGATGTCCAAAGATTAGCAAAGCAAACATCCTCTCAGTGCCTTGATTAAACTTTCATTAACTTTCAATCCACAGTGTATCACCAAAATCATTATTAATTTTATGCCATTTGCTTTGCTTAAATGGATGCACTTGGAAGGGATTTGTGATAGGCACTGAAATGCCTTGAGCAATGATAAATTGCCAAGAAAGGCTGAT